>NC_052049.1:182304504-182948254 GCF_903992535.2 Arvicola amphibius
AGCCATGTGGTTTGGTACTTTTTATCAGCAAGGCATTCTTATCTTGCTTCCTCTGTGTCTGGGTTACAACTGCAGAATCAGCCTTTCCTCTTCCCAGAATTCTCCTCTTCTAGTCATCCCCACCTATATTTCCTGCCTAGCTACTGGCCAATCAGAATTTTATTAAAGCAATACAACTGACAAATCTTTACAGGCTTACAAGATCATTGTCCCATAGCAAAAGTAAAGAGAAATGACTTATATTGTATGTATTTGATTATATTTTAAGTATTTAATTTTCCCAAGCATGATATTGTGGTCAAAACATTTGACTCTTGGACAATATGGCAACAAGATGATACTTAGAGATGGTGGTATAAAATCTATGATATTAATAGATTGATTAATAGTTGAAAGATAGCTGGAGGTTTTATTTGGTGAGGGAAACTTTCCTTGTGAAATTGGCTACTACCACACTGAACATGATATTGGCATGGGGAGGTGATTATGTTAACTAAGGTTCAAATACAAGGACCATTATGACCTTGAATGCAGACATACATCCTCACCTTGCATTGGCTAGAATACTTCAGACAGAAGTAAATAATATCACACCTGAAATGGCAGTCTACCTGGTGTTGGGTAGTCAGCCAAGTGTCAGAGATGTTTATACTCATTTTGTATATTTTGGCTATTGTGTGTGTGTGTGTGTGTGTGTGTGTGTGTGTGTGTGTGTGAGAGAGAGAGAGAGAGAGAGAGAGAGTATGTGTGTGGTGTATGTGTGTGTCTATGCTATGCTGAGAGAAGCATTGTAAAGAGTATAGAACAACTCCCAAGAGTTGATTTTCTCCTTCTGTCATGCAGATACCAGGGATAAACTCAGGTAGTCAGGTTTGGCGGCAAACACCTTTACCACTGAGTCATCTTGCTGGCCACAATCTTTGACTTTAAGGAGTACCCTACACCATTTTCAGTGATGATGATACAGGAGAAAAAGGGATAAAACTGTTGCTTATCTTTGGTGGGTACCTGGGTAAAAGTTCATTTGGGTAAAAGCTCCTATTCACTGCCTATAATCCTCAGATGTACGGTGTGATGATAGCACACTTGTTCCAATTTTACAGATGAGGAAATGCCAATATGAGAGTTAAAAGGAGTTTATTGGCGATATCTCTAGTAATGAGCTGCAGATCTAGAATTGAACTGATCAGTATTGATCTATGGCTCTGCCTTGCTGCCTGTCACAAAGACTTCTAAGTAAATCTCAACAACTGAAGTTATTCTTTATGAAGTTTTTAACTCATTTTCCCAATAATGATGCATTCTGAACCAACAGCCCAGACATGTGCCATCTTCTTAATCCAGTCCTTCATAGGCAATCTGATGACACCATGTGATTTTATTCTATGTGTCCATGAACAGAAAGCCAACTGTTAATCTCCCCGTTTCTTACTAGAAGGGCTCTTTCCTTGTATGTATTGGGTCAAAGAGACAAACAAATTTTGGGCTCTAGAGGTCTGTCATTACACCTCTAAGAGTAGAAAATTAATACTGGTTGACATTTTCATTTCCTTGGAGTTTGGGAATCCACAGCAAAACGTGGTTTTCAGATGTCTGCGTTAAAAGACAGTGTTCCCAAAATGTTAGACATCTGATGAACTAATTCTAAAGTTTGGGCTGCTCAAAGACATAACTTTTTACTTATTTTCTTTTTGCTGGTAGATGTTTAAATCATCTTCCAGAAAAA
Source organism: Arvicola amphibius (assembly GCF_903992535.2). NCBI lineage: Eukaryota > Metazoa > Chordata > Mammalia > Rodentia > Cricetidae > Arvicola > Arvicola amphibius. Next base: position 182,306,231 of record NC_052049.1, read on the forward strand.
TCTTCCTCGTGAAAATTTTACTTTTATGTCTTAAACTGTTGTGGAAGTAATAAGAAGCTGTGGCAGCCTCTGAACCAATCCTTCCCAGGATCCATTGCAGCCGACCACTTATAAAGTCAGCAGCAGGAGCATGTAGTAATGGTTTGTGGTAAATATTAAATTTCTGAAGATAGACACAGAAATAGCAAACAATATATTGATTTTCTTATCGAATCTTCTGTGTGTTTCTGGGTTTTCATTCTGGATAACATCGTGTTGATACTCAGATAACTGCTATTTTTATGAGTTTTGGGCTTTCATTTTATTTCATTTTCCATCACCCTACACAATTACAAATGTCTTGGGAATATTTAGAGCCTTGGGTTGAACTCTTTTATTCACATGAGAATTAATAAAATCTAAACACGGTGAAGTTATAACCCTATTCATTTATCTAAAGATTCAATAAGAGTTGGAATTTCCTGACATGTGGATTTTAGCATATTTAAGTAACTTGAAATCAAATGTATTCTCCAACTACCAGCATCATTATTGTGATGATGTGCCCCTGTGGTCTCATCACTTGGTAGGCAAACTGCTAGAAGTCTGATTTCAGTCCAGATGACATAGAGATTTCAAAGCCAGCATGGGCTTCACAGGGAAACCCTGTTTCAAATAACAATAACAAAACAAACAAACAAAAAACTGTATATGACATCTAAGGTCTCTGGAACCTGTGGTCAGTAATAATTCAAACAGAAAGAGACTATGGTTACATGTTTGCACATGCTTGTGTTTATGTGAGCAGCTGTAGGTTAAAGTATTTCAATTAACTTAAAGCTGGGGTAGATTAAGACAATGGCAGTGACTTGTGGAGAAGTCAAAGCGTCACACACTCAGAAGCAGCTCTTTATTTCGGATGTCTCCAACACGGTGACCCTAAGCAATCATAGAAAAACAGATACTGTTCTAGCACTGGGTTGGAAATATGGCAGAAGATGCCCCTCCTTAAGACTGGGCACAAGGTTACTATTTCATGGTTCACAGTGCATAAGCCCCCACAAAAAGTCAATTGAAAACTGCATTATACATGTTTGTGTTCTTCATTCAGAAAGATATCAAAATGACTTCTTTTTTTACATAATTTCTGAATACATCTGTGCAAAACATGGGTGACCTCTTACTTAAAGTTTATTGCGACAGGAGCCTCAGAAAGAGCTGTTCTGTTGTGCCCAAATTGTACCATTTTACTTTGTTTAAATCATATTGTCACCGCCACCACCCTAGTGCCCAGCTCACAATTAACAAAACAGTTTTCTTTAGAAGGTGTACTCTGCATTGCCTCTGTGAGGATGAGCTTCCTCAATGTTACATCTAAAATTACCTGGGAGGTGAGACTCAATGAGCAATTATCTCTGCTGCATCTTCCTATGAGCGTGTCTGTGCAGGACAGTCTTAAGAAGTTAACTGAGATTAAGATGACCCAGCCCACTGTGGGCAACACCTCTCTCTAGGGAAGAATTCCTGAGCTAAGTGGGTGTCCAGAAATCACAGTGAACACAAAGAAGCAAGAGAGCATGCACACACTCACTTTTCTCTACTCTTGGCTGTTTTGTATCTGGTTGTTTGAAGCCCTGCCTTGACTTTCCTGCAAGGATGGACTATAATCTAGAATGGAAAGCTGAAATATACTTTGGTTGTGGTGTTTTATCAAAGCAACAGAAATGAAACTGAGACAGCGTCCAATTTGTCAATTATTAAATACATCTGCTATTCCTAAGTGAGGCGGCACCACTGGGATAGCTCCTGTGCACAAGTGAGTCACCATTCTCGAGGCCTGCGTAAGATCTCTACTCAGAATCTGTGCTCTGAAATCAGCACTCCAGGCCGGGGAGGCAAGCGTCAATCAGAGGAGACGGTGACTGCGGCCTGTCTCATTCCATGTGGAAAACTGATGCTCATGAGTCTGAGACGTTAGTAGACTTTTGATTATTTTTAAAGGTGATCCCAAAAGAAAACAGCAAATAAATCATTGGACTTATCCTGGGGCATAGAAACATATCCAGACCTCAGGGCAGTAAAATAAAAATAAATTCATTTTTACTCTGGTGAGTAAACCAACATTCCTAATATGACATGATATTTAATAAATTCCTGTAACATTGTTGAGGCTACTAGATTTTCCTAGGAAATAGACAGGTAGATGATTACAAAGCCTTATAAAAGTCCAGTTTTAATCAACTGGACACTTTTAGCCAATACACCTGAAGGACGATTTTCGTGTTGCGTTTTAATAACTTAAGTGGTTTCTACCCACTAATTAAATTGTCTTCTGTAATTCTATTCATCTGTCCTCTGGGCAAGCACTATTAAGACACATGACTGACACCCCTTCCACCACCCTAGGACTAGCCTTTCTTCTCTTTAAATTGCTCATAGCGCTTCTCAAGGAAAGAACTCAAATATACTACTTAACTTTGCTGGGCATTTCTTTTCCTATTTGCAAGATGGGAAAACAGCTCTTCTTAACATCTTATATAACGCTTTTAAAATACCAGCAAATAATATCTATGTATATATGAAAAGTACATATGATGGATCCACTCTCCAAAGGGTCTCAGAACACACCAGTATTGCCTTTTACAAGTATGAAATGATTTAGAAGACTGTAGGATTTGTCTGGTTGCTCCTGTGTTCATTAAGTTGATAAAACTGAATATCTATTTCCCTTACCCTAAAGAACAAGTTAGTGAAAAAGGCTACCTGTATGCAGCATTTCAGAATCCGAGAGTCTCTAGAGTTGAATGACCACCAACACCCAGAAGGTGAAAAATAAAACCATGGTTTTAGCTGTTATTACCAGTAAGTGTCTAGATTACAAGATTCTACAGCTTTTGTTCAGTCTCTTTATTTATAGTCTAGGCCTTTACAGAGAAGGAAAATTCACAGGAATTCTGCATGGTGGCACGACAGCAACATCTCCACATGGACTTGACCTTCAGCAAATGCCAGAACCCGCTACTACTCCGTGCAAATACTTACCATGGAAACAGATACATTTATTTGGTCATTCAACCAATGAGGTTACGGTGCTGAGGCCACAGCAGTAAATAAAACAGGGAAAGTTTAGGGAGGATGCGCTGTACCAGAGAGTAGGGCCTGATGTTGGTGCTTCTGGTGTAGCTGGAGAAAGATTAGAATGAGATGTTTGTCCCCCAAGGTCGCTTACCACTTTTATCCACACAATTGTTTAGCTCTCACTGTATTTAAAGGTGAGAGTATTTGCAAAAGTCATTATACAACATGTTAACTTCAGTGAAATAAAAAGACCAAACTGTCAAGCCACTGTCGGCCCTGTTCTTTTTAAAGCATTAATAAAACCAATATTTGAATGATTTCATTTAATTGCTACAGAAAGTCCCGATGAGGTGTAATTACACATATGCACCTCCTGAGAGCCTCAGCCACCCTTATTGACTTTGCTGCTGGTGATATTGAGCCGAGAATTGTGTGGTCGCAACTGCCACTGCTCTCTGCCTCTTAGTCAAAGCAGAAACCCTCATCAGTAAATGGAGCAGGCCTGCCAGGGAGCGTGGCCCTCCGGGATGCAGAAATATTCTGCACCCAAGCTGTCTATCCTGCATGGAGCCAGCCACTGATCACCTGAACTGTGACTTGGCTAATTATGAATGGAACTGAAAGTTTAATTTTATTTAGCTGAAATTAATTTAAGCTTCAATTCCAATAGGCATATGGCCAAATATTTACTCTAATTGGATGACACAAATTTATGGATGAATGAAATAATGAAATCAAAGGAAGAGGACATGAACACTCCTAAAATATGGAGGTCTTTTGAAATTGCAGATGTAAGGGGGAAAGCAGGCAGAGGGAAGAGCCCAGGCTGAGCATGGCTGGCAGACTAAACTGGACCATGAGAGGAGAGAGAGAAATGCCAACTTAACCAAGAGACCGGTGTAGCAAAAATTGCTGAGTTATTAAGTATGAGGAGTTCTTGGAGGAGCCAGGGTGAGACCTGGCCCAGGTTTGAGATCTAACAACGAGAACATCAGGAAGGAAATCGGAGTTTTACTGTGCCAGTGTGAACTACCAAGGTGTGACCACGGTTGCCTAAACAGATCAGAGGTGAGGCAGGGCTCGGCATGACTTCCCAAATATGAACTATGACAACAGCAAAAGTTTGAGCTCTATTATTCAGACCCCGGAGGCCCTTAGAATTATCAAAACCACTGAACAATGTCTGAGTGTGGCAATGTGTGCCTACAACCCCAGCACTTGGGAAACTGAGGCAGAAAAGTCATCTGCTGGGTTCATGGCTGGTGTGTGCTTCATAGTGAGAACTGGTGTCAAAAACGCTAAAAGGGAACCAAAACCTAACCAAATATTTTGAGCACGGTATGTCTTCTGCATTCCAAAACACCAATATACACATGGAGTTGGAATCATGAACTGCCAGATCTGGGTGCTCAGAAGTGAACTCAGAGTCTCCGTAAGAGCAGTCAGTGCTTTAACCACTCAGCCACCTCTCTAGCTCATGACAATGTGTCATTGTCTACCACAGCACGTCAGACACCTAGAAGGGACTCTGCGTGTAAACATAAGTATGATACCCATAAAGAACTTTCTAAAAAGAAGAAACCACCATTAGAGCATCCAGGAAATAAGTAGTATTAATAATTTAAAAGAGGGTTTTTTTAATCATTGGATCAAAACTTGACACCCTTATAGTTGAACTACCTTCAGAGCTGAGAGTACATGCCATAGAGAAACTGGACAAGCACAGGTTACTCATTCCTTTATGGCAGTTTGTGTGGGTACGTTTGTGTGCTTGCCTGTGTAAGCATGTGTGGAGGCTACACCATAATTTTTAGGCATATTAGGAACAAGAATTTCATCTTGTTCCTCACACAAAGAGCCTTCTGTCCTGGGGCATTCCTTGGATAGTACCAGACACATTGGCAAAGAATGAATAAGACAGAAAACTAAACTTCAAGAAGGCTCAACTCACTTCACAGATATTAATTTGACTGGTGGGATTGACGACATGTCCTGATTTGCTGATCCTAATCACATGAGTGACTCAAGAGAGCTCCAAGAGGCACATCTGGAACTTCTTAGAAGGGCCACTGCCCCCACATGCAGCTTCCTTTGTGTGCACCCCACTCCTGAGTTACGTGGATGTCTATTGAGACACAGCATTGAAAGATGTAAGTACCGATGTTCTTTTCATCCGTGCCGGTTACACTAAAAGATCTGGAATCATTGCAAGTCATGGGCATAACAGACGGTTTCATTCTCATTCTGACTCTGTAAGATCTGAGCCACGCATGGTTAGGCATCATTTCTGTGGGGATTAGCCAACATGGCATTAATTTCCTCTAAAGAGTCACATTCGCAGATGGAAATACTTTATATAAAGTAATTCAGGATTGGCATACTCAAATAGGATTTTTATTTGGGGAGGAGGGTGAACATCTGTACACATGTATGTGGAGGTCATAGGTCAATCTCAGGCATCATCCTTGGATGCTATCTGCTTTGTCTCTGGCTTTGGTTTAGGTGCTTTACTTTGTTTTGAGGTAGAAGCTCAATGGGAATGTTGTTCAGCAAGTAGGCTAGATTAGCTGGCCAGTGAGCATCAGAGATCTGTCTGCATCTCCCCAGCACTGTGAAGACTGCAAACCCATACAAGCAAACCCTATTTCTAATGTGGGTTCTGAGGAACAAACTCAAATCCTCAGGTATGGCAAGCACTTTATGGACTCAGCAATCTCCCCAGCCTTCAGATATCATTTCTACTTAGCAAAATGTTCAGCCAGTGACCCTAGTTGATAGGCCCGAACACGTAGACCAATGACAATATTGATAGATGCCTAAGAGGAACAGTCCTTGAGAGGTGACCTCTCCCTCCCAACCCAGGCAGTCAGACTCATTAGCTTCTGGACTCACATTTTTACAACCCTTGCTGTAGATATACTTATGATTCAACAGTATTACTGTGTGTACATAGAGACACAGTTGAACAGTATAGTCCATAAGGCCATATGCCACACTTATTATAGGAACAGTAGAGTCTCCAGGGCCATATGCCACACTTGTTATGGGAACAGTAGAGTCCACGGGGTCACATGCCACCCTCATTATAGGAACAGAAACATTTTAAGCTCATACAAATTTTCATCTGAAGCTGAGTATAGTGGCACACACCTTAGATCTCTGTCCTCAGCTGGTAAAATAGGGGCATAGCGGAGGGTTTGGTGTCAGCCTGCGCTACAATAGCAAATTCAGTGTAGCTAGGCTACATAATAAGAGCTGGTCTAATAATAAATCAGCGAATGAGATACAAACTGTGACTGAAAATTGTCCAAAGTTACAACAGAAAAAGCTAACGTGGCATTCCCCTCAGTCACCCTTTGTAGAGTGTTACGTCATGATTTCTGGAGGCTCTTTGGGAAGTCTATTTACCAAGGGTAACTTTGGGGTAAAATCACTGCATTATAAATGTATCAGTGAGTGAATTCTCCTGTGTTAACCTCCAGTGCTCTCCAGTGCTAAGATTCAGGCTAGGTTGACCAAGGAGAGATTCTGTAAGATTGAAGATGCATTCAAAACACAGATATTGAAATAAGGAGGTTGGCTGCTGATGTAAGCATCCTTCAGAGGAACAAAATCTAGGAATTCATAAAATACTCTATATCTAAAGAAAAAATACTCAATTATCCTAAATGGAGGTTTATACAGAAAGAGAATGGCAAGGTCTTAACCAGCCATCCCAGTTTCTTCTCTCTCTCTCTCTCTCTCTCTCTCTCTCTCTCTCTCTCTCTCTCTCTCTCTCTCTGTCTCTTTCTCTCTGTATGTGTGTGTGTGTGTGTGTGTGAATTCTTGCATTGTATATTAAAACCACAGAAGTGTAACATAAGCATGTAGCATTGACTTTGATATTCAGAGACACAAACTACCATGCAGACTCTCCTATTTCTTGTTTCTCTAGGAAACTTCTGCCCCCATTCCCCCACATGCATAGGGAATGATCTAGAAAGATGGTTCATAAAGTGCTTTCCTTGTGGAAAGTATTTTTTTATTTTTCTCCTTTGGTTTGCCCCAGAATTCATAACCTATTCCTACAGAAGACAACAGGAAACTGGGTTTCCCAATTCACAGTTCATCCTCGAAGGACCTTCTCAGAGGACGGAAACCTGCCTTGTTGCAAACATGGACCTGAACTATTGCACTCACAGCAATGACGGCTGAAGTGTATGAGTCAACAGACCCTGAAGGACCTGCTCTGGGGAAGTGCCTACGAGAGGTTTGTGAGCCCCGTGCAAACCAAAGCCTTGTTCCTGAGAGCTCCACGTGTGTTGTTGCTAATGCACACAAAATGTGATTAGCTGCCTCAGAAAGGCCTAGAATCACTCCCTTTCTGACTAGATTACTAGATAATTAGATTGGTGGCACTCTTTCCCATCTGTGGCTGTCAGATTAAATCTGGCTGCTTCTGTTCATATAACTGTCAAACCCACAAAAGCAGACAGACAGTGTGGCACGGTGGAACATTGAGGGGAAAACAAAAGGTGTTCAAAGACTCAAAATTCCTGCCTCTTTTCTTAATACTAAATCATTGACAATGTTTAATGGATTGAAGTGTATTCAAATCACCACTGTATCAGATTAAGAAATAGTACCAGATGAAACCTGTGCAAATGGGCTCAGGCCACGTGATTGAAAAGCCTAACAAGAAGACTGCAACATCTCTGTGTCTGCAGGAGGATGGGAAACCCTGAGAATGAGGGTGGGAAACCCTGAGCATGAAGGCGGGGTGGAGACTCTGCTTGAAAGACAGGGGCCTTCAACCATTGACAGCAAAGACCAAGTTCAATTACACAGAGATCGGTCTCCTGACACCAGCTGGCACTCTCCCTCATTCTCTTTGAGAACAAAGACACACTCCCTTGCACAGTAGAAAAAAACCTCCACATATAAGTCTCTCTGAACCACCCAAGAGAGAACAAAAACAAAGCAAAGAAGCCCATAGGTTCTGTGGAGTGTCTGACCTTTTGACATCATATGATGATGTCACCTACAAAGTCCACACTAGGGAATTGTGTGATCCAGGCACAAATATAAATAAATTCAAAAAATCATAATGTTTTAAGTAGGTTTTAAAGTTGTGTGTTGGGTCACGTTCATAGTGATCTTTGGCTTAAGGATGTCACCTATAGCTCCTATGGGCTGATTCTCTCTTGACTGCACTTTTGCTAGGAAGAATTCCAGCCACTCTCCAGCTCTTGGAGGTGGATCCTGAGCTCTGCAGGAGCTAAGGGTGGGGCATTTGTGCAAGTTTAGAGCCTGGATGCTTTAAGGACACATTATTTTATTCATATGTGGTAAATAGTCCTGGTTTTTCTATTTGTGCTAGAGACAAGAAGGTTGTTTGCTTATGGAACCAATCTAAGGGCCCAGCATCAGAGGAATGGATAAGGAAGATGCATACATACATGATGGAATCTGCTTCATCCATATAGAAGAACAAAGTTATGTGGTCTGTAGGAAATTAGGCCAATGATAGAAAGATAAATAACAGGGCTGGAGAGATAGTACAGTGATGAAGAGAACTTTTTGTTCTTGTAAAGGACCCAGGTTTAGTACCTAGCATCTAAACTACCTGGCAGCTCACAACTGTCTATAACTCCAGGGGAACCTTATTCCCACTTCAGGCCTCTGTGGGCACTGCATGCATGTGGTGGATACATGCAAACAAAACACCCATACAAATAAAAGTAAATACATCATTTTAAAAAGTTTTTTAAAGAAGAGAAACAAATATTTTTATTTATTTATTGTTATTAGGTAATAGATAGTAAGTCATAAAAGCAGAAGCTTGCTGTGGGATAATGCTCTTGTACACTGTAAAGGTTTGTCACTATTATTGGTTTAATAAAACAATGATTGGCCAGTAGCCAGACAAGATGTATAGGCAGGGCAACCAGACTAAGAGAATTCTGGGAAGAGGAAAGGCAGAGACGCATTCACCAGCCAGATGCAGAAGAAGCAAGATGAGAATGCCTCACTGGTAACAGGTACCAAGACACGTGGCTAAACATAGATAAGAATTATGGGTTAATTTAAGTTGTAAGAGCTGGTTAGTAATAAGCCTGAGCTAATATGCCAAACAGTTAATAATTAATAATAGCCTCTGTGTGTTTCTTTGGGACTGAATAGCTGTAAGACTAGGTGGGACAGACACTTCTGTTTACAAACAGTCAAGGAACACAAAGTAGATCATGGGAAATGGGAGAGGGAGGAAGAAATGGGCAGTGCTTATCTGTGTATATGTGTGTCTCTCTCTGTGTGTATGTGTATGTGCATATGTGTGTGCGTGTGTGTGTGTGCGCGTGTGTGTATACCTTAAATACTTGCCATACCTTCATAAGGACAAGGATTTGGTACATTTGTTCAGACAAAGATTTGCATGGTTATGCAACCTTGTAATCTCAGAACTGAAAAAACAGAGCCAGGAACATGTCCAGGATTCACTAGCCAGCTAGTCTTGCCAAAATGACAAGCACACACACACACACACACTCACACACACACACACACACACACACACACACACACACACACACAGAGTCAAATAAAGCTCCCCAAATAAAAACTTCCCTCCATTTATCATTACACACAGGCTCAGAGTCACTTCTACAGCAGGCATACAAAGCTACATCATTTCTGATCACAGACTGACAGTAGGTATTGGGTATTGGCAGAGAGCCCATCTCTGTCTACAGGCTCAAGAAATGAAAGTGGTTACTGTTTTGAACAGGTAAACCAAAGGCTTCATAAAGCTCTCCATGAAATGCTCAAGAGATGTCAGTTCTAGAGGGTGAGATCTGTACCTGTCAAACAATCGCCTTTTAGTTTTCTTGCAAAGACAATGCTGGAGAGAGAGCCTTGCCTTCTAAGCTTTAGGATACATTGCATTGCCTCTGCAGTTCCAGCTGCCACTCATGTCCAATGAGTCCTGGCTGGTTCAGCCCCTCCTCCAGGCAAGGTGCCTGCCTTGAGCTCAATGGATGTTATCTCAGAGCACAGGTCCACTGGAGAAGCAAGCAATCAGTGCACAGTGTGTCTGCTTGTTCATGGATGAGACCCAGTTCAATCTCCAGCACCAAAGAAGAAGAAAATAAGTAACAAAATGACTTTAAACGGCTCAGATGTTCGAGTCATATAGAAGAGTGAAAGGAAAGTAGGCAGTGTTTTGTAAATCAGTGGAATAAAGGTTGGAGATGACGGATAGAAGAGGGTGAGCTAGAGAGATGGCTCGACAGTTAAGAGCACTGGCAGCTCCTGCAGAGGACCAGGGTCCATGCCCAGTACACACATGGCAGCTCACAACCCTCTTTACTTCCAGTTCCAGGAGTCTGATGCTATTTTCTGACCTCCACAGGCACTGTACATGTATGGTAAACAGACATACATGCAGGCAAAACACCCATACACACAAAACCAAAAAATAGACAAATTCAAAGAAAACAAAATTAAACATAAACTCAGTGGAACAAAGAAAAATCTAAGCTATCAGGATTGCTTTTGTTTTTCACCAAAAATATCATTGTGGACATTTTCCTATCTTAGTATAAATTCTATGGAAATAGAATACAACAGATAAGTAAAACTCAACCTCACTCAAATAATAAAGTCCCCCCCCCACGAAGTCTGTAGAATAGTAGCCAATATTGAAGTGTTTCTAAAATATTTTATTTCTAGAACTTTTCCCATGGGTATTTTCCTTTCTAAATCTTGGATAGTACCAAAAACATCCTTGTTCTATAAGAAATGCTTACAAATTATCTCTCTGGGACAAGCCCACAGGTCTTCCTCTTAGATGTGAAGGATTTTACCAGCAGAGAAATTCAAATGGATTCTTGGGCATTTCGTGTTGAAATCCATTAAATCATTCAGGGATTCAGTCATATTCAATCACTAAGCCAAGGCCAAGGCTCCTTCCAGGCTCCTTTCTGATGATTTCCACGTCAACATACTGGGATAACTTGACATCTGCAGGATCGCCCACTAAAGGGCAAGGAAAAGGTTTCGCCTTTGTGGATGGAATTCATGTTTTCAGCAGATTTGGGAATCTCAATGCCTGATGTATAACAAATATTGAATTAATATCCAATACCACACATACTATACTCACACAGACACGCACACAGAGACATACAGACACACACACACACACACACACACACACACACACACACGGCTTAAAATTGCTCCAAACTGGCAATGTCTACCAAGTAACATTGTTTTCCATCATCCCTTTCTATTTCAAGAGAAGAAGCAATGCTGATGAAATGTTAGAGGAGAAATTATAAAGTCTGTTGGCTTGCCTCTTCTTTGCAGATTCTAGCAGATGTCAAAATGCTTCACAAATCATCCTCTTGCAAGGCAACTGAATACCTCAGGATTGAGGTTATCTTTTTCTGTACTTCCAGGATGAGGCAAGGCTTTGGAATTTTCCTCCCAATAGTGACCATGAGACACCCATCAACAGCTCTGGAGCTGTTCTGCATAACAGAAGATGATGAGTAAGGAGTCAGGAAGCAATTGTGCAACTGTAAAGCGAAAAGCTTGGAAGCCACATGATCCAGGAAGATGAAGATACAATTCCCAGGATATTATCAGAGCAACAAAGGTTCTGAGTTACAGTCTTAGTAATGATTTTAAATACATATCTGTCTGCTAATAATGTTAGATTCATAATCTATTGTTGACTCGGGTTTAGTTTTAATGCTTGTCTTTACTCAGAAGTATCAAACGGCTCATTATCTGTCCTGGCATGCTTTCATAGACAGATGTGACATGCAAGGAATTTACTGGAATGAATTTCATCTGTGTATTTTTCTCAGTCATATTGAACTTGTATTTCAGGGTCCCAAATCTTCTTTGGTAGGAATGGGGATATGTGATTATATATTTTCTGTGTAATTCCCAAGCTGCTTCCTGCACTCGCACACAGTTTGTCCTGTGTTCCAAGGAAATACAGTTCTTTTAGAAAGCTAGAGCTGGGGAGATGGCTTAATGGTTAAAGTACACAAAGACCTGAGTTCAATTCCCGGAACCCAAGTGATAAAAGTTCAAGCACAGTGGCACATGCTTATGATTCTTGCACTGGGGAGGCAGAGAAATGCAGATCTTGGGGGCTCAGTGACTACCCAGCATGACCTACTAGGCAAGTTCAAGATCCTGTCTTGAAAACAAATGATGGCACTTGAGAAATAATACTCAAGGTTGCCTTGTGGTCTCCAACACACATACACACATATGCATATGCACCTCCAACACCCCCACAACACACATACACACATGCACACGTGTGCATATGCACCTCCAATACCCCCAACACACATACACACATGCACACGTGCATATGCACCTCCAACAACCCCCATACACACATACTCACATGTGCATATGCACCTCCAACCCTCCCACAACACACATACACAATGTGCATATGCACCTCCAACACCCCCAATACACACATGCATATATGCACCTCTAACCCCCCCACAACACACATGCACATATGAACCTCCACCCCCTTACAACACACATATACACATGTGCATATGCACCTCTAAGCCCACAAACACAACACACATACACACATGTGCATATGCACCTCCAACCCCACACACAACACACATACACACATGTGCATATGTATCTCAAATCACTCACACACACACACACACACACACACACACACACACACACACAAGAAACCCTGCACTTTCAGAAACCAGTGTTTGTCCAAATAAGACAGATGTTCACAAAAGATACACTGCATCTTTTCCCCAGTGACAAAGAAAAAGAAGGGGTTGTCTAATTGCCACCTATATCTCAGGAGCCTTTAAAGGCTTCCAGCACTGAGGTGTTCCCAGGCATCATTCTTTATTACTCTTTAAGCTATTTCTCTCATTTTATGGAGAGAGAAATAGTCTATTCCAATGTCCGTGTTATTATGAGTACTAAATGCTTTCTAAATACAGTCTGATAGCAAATACTCCACAACGAGGGAACAAGGGACTTGGAAAGATAATACTAAATGTAGTGCTTTTAGTTCCAGATCCATCATGCTGTCTGTTCTTAGCCAAGGGCTGTTTCTTGAATCTTCTTCTTGAGCAACTTGAGACATTTGTTAGAAAATCAGAGGGAGACTTGAGAAATGTCTCAGGGGCTTAGAGCATTGGCTGCCCTTGCAGAGGACCAGGGTTTGGTTCTCAGCACACACATGACAGTTCCTAACTACCTGTAACTCCAGTTCCAGGAGATCTGACACCCTCCTCTGGTCTCCACGTGGACTACATACATGAATATGGTGCACATTCACACATGCAGGCACACACAACATACACAAAACCTATGTAAATAAATCTTTAACAAGAACTCATAAACTGGGGGGTGGGTGCTAGCAGAATGTTTACGCTGCTTATATAAGAAGTGAGACAGGAGATAAAGAAAGGAAACCACATCTCTGTGTGGGAGCTGTATCTCCTGAGAGGTGGAAGGACCCTCTGTGTTCAAATGTCCTTGAAGCTGCAGACAAGTTCTCTCTGGCTAGGAGCCAAGCTATACATCTTGGCATTTACCCCCACACCTTCACTAAAGGTTTATATCTTCAAAAGACCTTGCCTTTATTATCATCTATATCGTTGTTGTTTATACTCCTTGGTGAGATTTTGTAGTGATTACAATAATCTGGGAGGTAAATAGTCACTTCACCCCGTAAGTATACCATCCATAAGTATTCATTAAAAATAATTCTGTCCATGCTATATTGCTAAACACTTCCTCAACACCGTTCACGCCAATCTTTCTTTGGAGCATTTATTTCGCCAAATAAACTGTTTAAACTGTTTTTCTCTTTTGCCTGAATTCTCTTTCAAAAGGACAAGAACCCAGGAGAACTCCTCACCTGGCAGCATCCCACACAAAATCTACAACACAGCAAAAGCCAAACAGACATGTGAGCAATCCCAAGTATGAACACCTGCACCTCACCCAGAGAACATTGAGTTCAAGCAGGAAATATTATAAAACATATACTTCTAAAATGCATGTTATACTGGTCTTCATAGAGAGTTCCAGGACAGCTGGGGCTACTCAGAGAAACCCTATCTTGGAAAAAGAAAGAAAGAAAGAAAGAAAGAAAGAAAGAAAGAAAGAAAGAAAGAAAGAAAGATAAAAGGAAAAAAGGAAGCAAGCAAGCATGCATCTCTTGGAATAGGGTGCATTAAAGCATAAATGCAGCAAATATAGCAAATACTGGAGTTCTGGAAAGGCTGATTTTGAGAAAGGAATAATGAGAAGAATCCTCTAATTTCATCTGAATCATTAGGGGCCTGCTGCCAAGTTTCATTAACCAGGAAATGCTAGAGGAGAAACTGTCGGGTTTTGCTGGCCCATCCCGTCTTTGGCAATCTCTGCAGACTTCAAATGTTTCACAAGGCATTCAGATGAAAGGGAATGAAATACTCCAAAGTTTAGGGTGGTGGTGGGTGGAGCGTATCCCTCAGGCTTTCAGGAGAGTTTTTCCTTCCCTTGGAGAGGAAACCCACCCAACCATCAACACAGCTCCCTACTGCTGCCTTCATCTGCACAGGCGCCAACAGGAACCAGTCATCCCTGGGACATCAATCTGCTGACTCTTCTGATCAGACATTAAGGAGAAATAAACCCACAAGTGAATGAGGAGGGAGAGAGAAAAATAAATTCTTAGTGCCACTTCCTGCTGAAGCGAACTCAGAGAGAGACATTTTTGTAGACAAACACAGGCTGGCCCCCGGGGCAGTATCCTAGTCAGGAGCCTCTCAGCCACAGATAACCTGAGCATGAATTAGAAACTGGACCGGCTGCCTGGGCGTGACCCACTTTGCTACTTTGCATAACAGAAAAACAGTGGCTTCTCCTTCTTTACTGACACAGTCTTTTGATTGCCTTTTTTCCTACTTTTTCTTTTCTCTTCAGCCAGTCAGTTCACCGATTAAAGAAATAAAACACACTTCAAATAGTTTCGTATACCTATTTGGAAAATCACATCCATGTCAGAAAGACCAGGGCATGTAACTGAGCTTTCATGTGCTGTGTGTGCCCTGCTGTGTGAATCCATGGACCCCCAGAGGTGGTGCTTACATCCTAAGTATTTCCAACACAGCCCTTCACACAAAAGATCTTTGCTTCTAATATGTGACCCACTTCTGAAAACCTATTAAGTGCTTTAAATTTCATTTCTGGTGGGGGAAAACTGTTGGATAGTCTATCATACAAAAGCCAAAACAAGAAGCAAAAAATTCACAATGAAATTCAAATCCCATCCCACCCTCTGCCCTCTCCCTAACACATATATTAATAGTTCTGGTAGCGGGGTATTCATTTACTAGCCTTCCAGCGTTTGATTCCCTTTAGGAAAGTTTTATTTGCACTTTACAGCTATCATTAACTTCAAAGGAGACTGACAACTCTCAAGTTATTAAGTTAAAAGGCAGCCAAGTTTTCAGCTGGAGTCACTGCAAATTAATTCTGTCTTACGAGGCCACATTGGGTCATTTCCTGAGCCAGTAGCAATAAATAAAACTTACTCTAATAATATAAAAGGCAAGGGAGGATAATAATGCTTTTCCGATTAAAAATGCTCCAAAGTGGGCAGGAACTAGGCTCTGCCTAAACCATGGGTAACTATTTCATACCATCTGTGGTTGAAACGTTATTTTTCTATACTGTGACGTCCTACCTTTTTCCCTGACAAGCATGCAAAAGAGAAGCAGTAACAAAACACCCCTTACTCTCTGGACGGCAGCAACCATCCTTCTGGACCTTTATTTCCTAGCATCTCTTGTAGCTAGTTGTCCTTATTGGACCAATACAGACTAAGCCACAGTAAAATGTATGTTTTAGCTATCGGTGCTTTCTGACCCTTTCTTCTTTCCTTCCTTCCTTCCTTCCTTCCTTCCTTCCTTCCTTCCTTCCTTCCTTCCTTCCTTTATTTCTCTCTCCCTCTTTTTCTCCCTCCCTCTCTCCTTCCTGTTCTGTTTGTTGACTGGCACACAGATGGGAGAGTCAAAGCACAAAACTTAAGGGGAAAAACTCAGCAATATTAAGAGCTCTTTATAGTGAACTATACAATGAAGGATAGTAATAATCATCTATATTCTAAAGTCTCCTAAAACTCAAACTAGGAGATATAGGAAGCAGATGAACCTCTGATACAAGGCACACAACTGACGTAGCATATGACCAGGAGATCTGCTGAACAACGAACAGTGATTGGTTAAAATGGCTGAAAGGAAGTCATATGGCAAATGGCACAGAATATAGTAAGAGCACCACTATTAGCGACCGACAGTGGTTTAGTTGGAAAAATGTCTGCCCTGTAAGTCTGAGGACCTGAGTTCAATCCCCAGAGCTCACGAAAATGCCAGACGTAATGGTGCATGCATGGAACCCAGTGTGAGGGAGGCACTAATGCCAGTCTAATGGTATTAGTAAGTTCCAGGCTTGTCTCAAAGGATGTGGATAGAATGTTGTAGAAGAATAGCTTATCCTTTAGCCTCCATACCCATCTAGCTCATTTCTTTGCCTAGCATGCTTGCCTAGCATTCAGAAAGCCCTGGGTTCCATTTACAGCACTTTCCAGAGGTTGAGTAGGGGTTCACACTTTTAATGCTAGCACTTCAGAGGTAGAGGGAGGAGGAGCAGGCATCATCCTCGACTACACAGGGAATTTAGAGGTTGAGAACAAAACCGGAGAAAAATTTAACTACTGGGAGTCAGGGGCCTATAGGAAATACGTAAAGACATTAATTTGGATGACATCCTTAAAGGAATGAGTGTCTGAAGATTTCACAGGCTGAATTACAGAACCAGTAGGTGGTTGGTAAGTTTTATCTGGCAGTGGCTAATAAAATTATATGCGAGAACACTGAGTTTGGTGGTACTCATGTATAATCTCAACACTTGGGAGGCTGATGGCAGAGGATTACCATGAGCTTAAGGGCCAGAGCAACATAGGGAGACCCTGCCCCAAACCAAAAAACCAAACAAAATCACCTGAAACATATAAAGTTAGCAATCAAAACGATGCTTAAAACACCAAGTCAACCATGAGTGAGGATGGCTGCTAACTAGCATTTTATAGAAAAATGAGCTTCATGCACAAGGAAGCTGGATGAACAGACTCCTGAGCATAGGAAGAGCACGGTAATGTCTTGGAAGGAACAATTTTCTGAATATCAGTGAGTAAGTGTGGATTAGTTACTATGCTGCTGCTGTGATAAAAACACCATGACCAAATCAGCTAGGAGTCCACGACAGAACAGAAGACCACTTCTATCTCCCCACTAGTACAAATACTGAGAGCAACAATTAATTAATGGGACCTCCTGAAACTGAAAAGTTTCTGTAAAGCAAATCACACAGTCAACAAGACAAAACGACAGCCTACAAAATGGGAAAAGATCTTCACCAACCCCACATCAAACAGAGGATTGATCTCCAAAATATACAAAGAACTCAAGAAATTGGTCATCAAAAGAACAAATAATCCAATAAAACAATGGAATACAGACCTAAACAGAGAATTCGCCACAGAGGAATCTAAAATGGCTGAAAGACACTTAAGAAAATCTCAACATCCTTAGCCATCAGAGAAATGCAAATCAAAACAACTCTGAGATTTCATCTTATGCCTATAAGAATGGCCAAGATCAAAAACATTGATGACAGCTTATGCTGAAGAGGATGTGGGGTAATGGGAACACTCCTGCATTGCTGGTGGGAGTGCAAACTGGTACAGCCCCCCCCCCTTGGATATCAGTATGGTGATTTCTGAGAAAATAAGGAAGCAACCTTCCTCAAGACCTAGCAATACCACTTTTGGGTATATAGCCAAGGATGCTCAATTGTGCTACGAGGACATGAGCTCAACTATGTTTATAGCATCATTGTTTGTCATTGCCAGAATCTGGAAACAACCTAAATGCCCCTCGACCAAAAAATGGATACAGAAGATGTGGTACCTTTACATAATGGAGTACTACACAGCAGAAAAAAATAATGACATCTTGAAATATGGATGGATCTAGAAACCATCATATTGAGTGAGGTAAGCCAGACCCATAGAGAAAAATATCATGTGTACTCACTTGCAAGTGGCTTTTAGATATAAAGCAAAGAAAAACCAGCCTACAATTCACAACCCTAGAGAACCTAGACAACAAAGAGGACCCTAAGAAAGACAGACCTCAATCTAATCTATATGGGAAATAGAAATAGAAAAAGATAAATTGGTAGCATAGGAATCATGGAAGAGGGTAGAAGGGAAGGGGGGAAGGGAGGGGAGCAGAGAAAATATATAGCTCAATAAAAACAATTTAAAGATGATTGAGGAGTGGAGACATGGTGGCAGGAAAGGGATGCTGAGAGCTCACATCCTAAACCACAAATAGGAAGCCGAGAGTAGACACTGAAAGTTGAGGGAGCTTTTTCAACTCAATGCCTGTCTGTCTTCAATGATGCACTTCTAGGAGGGCTGCACCTCCTAAACCTCCCCAATCAGTGCCGCTTACCAGGGAGCAAGTGTGTTCAATGCTTAAGACTATAGGGGACATTTTTCATTCAAACTGCTGCTAGGAGACATTAGAAAAGCATGTTATCTTGGATAGGGCTTCGCCGCCCCAGAAATAGATGCTAAGGCAAGGATTTCTTATGCCATATTATCTGAATAAGTCAGGTGATGCTTCAGAGCCACCTCCAGAAAGGAAGGCATTGACCTGCTCGCAGTTAGCGAGAGACTTTTCAGCTCTTGTTTCCAAAAGAAAAAGAAACTCCCCAGGTAGGCAATACCAGGTGGTATAAGCAAGCTGATTTTCTGCATGCAGAAATAAATGGCTTCCCATGGTGTCTGCTGAATCCCTTAACATTGTATGAGAATAAAGTAAATTTGGTCCCCTGCTCTGTCTCCAAAATGGAAATGTGTTCACATTAACACGGGCATCTGCATAAGAAGCTGCCTGCTTCTTGCAGTAATTCTAATAGCGAAAGAAAGCTATGCTAGGCACATGCTGAGAGTGAAAGCCACTTCAAGGTAGAGCTAACCACACAGCTCTGCTTCCTTTGCGTCCCTAAATGCCTGGCACTCGACTAGAGCACCACATATGATCAAGAAGTGCCCATTATATCCTTCGTTATTCTGGTGATGTCACCCGTTTCTTTGGTCAGGAATAACGATCAGTACGGTAGGAATTAGAGGTGTTTCTAGGGAATCTCTTCCCTTTTCTACTTATTCTTTTTTAGATTAAAAAAGAATAGGGCTGGAGCTACAGATAGTTGGTTATGAACTACTGACTTTGGTGCTGGGATTTGAACTTAGATCTACAAGGTCAGTATTCACCCTCAGCCAGTAAACTATCTCAATGTATATACACTTCAGGCTGGCTTCGAACTTGAAATTCTCCTACCTCAGTCTCCCAAATCTTGGGATTACAAGCATGAACCACCACATGGAGAGGAGAGTTCTTTATAACGTATTATCTATCTAGTTTGTTGTCTCCATTTTGTCAAAGGCTCTTTTAGAACAGCTAAGATTATGGAGTGGGATTATTTATACAAGGTCTTTGCATATTCAGAATTATTAATATTCAGGAGATAAAATGTGAGTCAGGAACGATGTGTTTGATATTGATCCATATAGGAACCTAGCGGGAATGACAAGCTGGGCCTTTTATGAGATGCCAGCATTAAGCCTGGAGTTGTGAGGAGGCCGCAGACACCTTCACTCATGCACCTCCTAGCAATGCATGAAGTCAAGATTTTTCCTCCTTTTTCACTGGGCCCAGGTTTTTGGCTCTAGACAGTTTAAAAGGCAGAACCAGGTTCTTGTCATTGGCCAAGTCTTTCAAGTTTCCCTAAGGAATTGGTATTTAGAGGTCAATAAAGACCTTTCAATGGTTGACAACTGAACAGAAATAGCGAATTAGGGAGCCTTCAGAACCAACTTTGAAATGCAGAACAGTACTTTTATACTGTGCAAAATGACTTGGTACAGCACAGCCCTTCTTGGGCTTCATCTATTTCTATCATGCTATTTCTGCTTGGGAGTTTTTAACTTAATAATGTATGCCAGGGGTTAGAGAGATGGCTAGGCAGTCAAGAGCACTCTATTGCAGAGGACCAAGTTTGGTCACCATCACCCACATGGGAAGGCTCCAATGACCAGCGATCCAGAACCCTCTTCTGGTTGCTGCTGGTACTACACTCTCACAGGGTACACATGAAGACAAGTAGGTGCACATACATAAAAGTGAATCTTTGACAACGATATAATAAGTGATACAACTTATGCCGAAGGAACTACAAAATAATTCTGTCGATATACACTAATGCTATTATCTAAAGAGCTGAAGAGGAATTCTTTATGACAGGATATTGCTTTTCTGTCCAAATGAATCTTTTCTTCTGGTACCACTTTCTCTTAAGAAAGTGAGCCACAGGTTAAGTAGAAGATAGACTGGAGATGAATTTTCCATATTTTATTACAAGTTTTGAGCTGACGCTTTTTTTATTTCTTCCACCATGAAATGCTCTAATTTTCAGAAACTCATACACAATTTTCCCATGTTTAAAAACATGCATGTGTGTACATGTGCCATACGTGCACACACACACATGTATGGCACATACATGGCATAGCATTTATGTGGAAGTCAGAGGACAACCTGGGGGAGCTGATTCTCTTCTGCAATGGCATGTGCCTCAGAAATGGAACTCAGGTCTTCAGGCTGAGCAAGCATCTTTCCCCACTATGTGTACATATGCAGCAGTGAACGTAGCTATCAGCAAATAGGTATTAAAAATTATGAATTTAGGAAACAACATAGAAGCAAGGAGGGGGGGGGTTGACAGCCTAGAACTGACTTCATGGGAATATTCTTAGTTATAATTTATAGACATGCAGACCAAGGCTTATTTGGAGTCCTTTATGAAACTACTTTAGCATGTCACGAACATCATTAGGATAAAGATGAAAAGCCCTGGCTGGGCCAGTTACTTGAGGCATGGGTACAGTGCCATTAGGAACTACACAGAGTTAGGGAATGAGCGGGTGGGAGGGGACATCTGTGAGCATCATCTCTGTGCTGAGCAGAGAAGAAAAAAAACCCTTAAAAATCAGTTCGGGCTGGCACAAATCTGCCCTCTGTTCATTATGCGTCACAGCCCTAATCTCATTTCATAGAAGGCTCCTTTATTAGTCACAAATGTCTCTTTAAGTCATTTCCCCCGCTTTGAGATAGGATGGGATGTTTATAACACTCAGCCACCATGACATCCTCTTTATAATTATCATTAAAAGCCCCCCCCCCCACACACACACACACAAGGAGGAATAGGAATCTCAAGTCCTAAGATGTTCAAGTGCCCAATCCTTAGTACTTCTGCTTTGGAAAGGAACAGTGAATTCAACACCTCAGGCCTAGGGATGTGTGCAGTCCAGTGAAGTCCTTTCCGCACAAGCATAAGGCCCTCAGTTCAGTCTCCAGACCTCATATTTTAAAAGCCACTTTCAGAGGTTGCTAAGGCTCCCCCTATTCAGTGAACTTCATGCGAATGAGAGACTCCACCTCGGCAAAGCATGGTGGATGACGTCTGAAAACAATATTACGCACACACACACGTGAGCACACACATATGCACACACACCAATCACTAGTTGCCAACTCTAAGTCCTTTCCCATTTTCCTCACACCTCTTTAGATAGCGAATGAGAGGCGAAGCAGAAAACAAATTCCAAACAATTCTTCACGCTCAGCTGCAAACCCACTAGCTCCTCAGTGCATCTCTGCCTGCACGTGTGCACAACGTGGCCAACGTGGAATTTTGTGCTATTCAGGGAGAGTCACAATGGGGAAAGTCTCTTCACAGCCTAGATTCTGGCTCCTAACTCCGCAGAGCCATGTGCCAGGCAGGCACCGACCCACACGGGGAGAGGAACCATCTCATCTATTCTGATTGCTCTCAGTTTGCTAGGAAGTCTGTGAATAGACTTTCCCTCCCACCAGTTTGCATTTCTGGGTGGCGTGTGCGTGCATGTGGCAGTTTCCCTGGCTCTTTGTGTCTGGTAAGTCTTCTTGGGGAGCAGGAGGCAGCGGAGGCTGAATGCCCCGGGCCCTGCCATTCAAGGAGAGCAAAGCCGTTTTGAAAAAGTTAACCTTGCCTCTCCGCCTCCTTTCTGTTTAATTTGTACAGATCATTAGCAAATGAAAGGTGCTCTGCAAACAGAACAAAATGGGTTTTCACACAGACAAACACTGAGCCACAAAGACTAGAAAAGCGTGCTTAAACTAGGCTACTCATTGCAGAAAATCTCATTAGGAAGGAGTCAGCAGGCACCATTGACACAGGACAAGTGTGATTAGGTTGGTGGGGGTCAACTTTTATCCTAATGGGCCTCTGGTCTTTGACCTGTGCTGTGTATCAGCATGCCTCCCTAAAGAAAGGCACTAACATTCAAATGCTGGTGGGGAAAACCTCTCCCATGTAGTGGTAAAAATGAATTAAGATCTTACTTGGAAATTTCAACCTCTTATTTTCTCCCAGAGTGAACGATCATGTCAGTCAGTATTTGTCACTTATAATGATTTATCTGACTCAAGCCCTAGTGGCAAAAATGGAGGAGCAGTTAGAGATGAAATAATGGTACCCAAGTTGTGCATGTCTGGAGACCAAAACGGTGAACAAAGCCTTGGCATGGTTATCATGCACGTCTTTATCCAACCGCAATAGGAGAATCATGAAAAAGTAGAACCCAAATGGATGTTCCTGCTTTTATGTGGTTTTGAGGTGGGATGGAAAGACAGGTGGATGACAGGCGTGAGGAGGCAGAGGAATGTGTCTGAAGCCTCTCTCCAGCTAACAAGAACACTTTGAGCACAATCGGCTATATTTGCTATAAAGGCTGCTACATAGAATTAACGCTCCTTTTATACATAAATAGATTTTTTTATGTTGAAGCATCAATGACTCATGCTCAAGGCCTGAATGTATGTGACCTTGGGGACAGCCTCTTGTATTTGTCCCAATGTGGCTAGACTCACTAGCAAAACTTGACTCTCTTTAAGGTAAAGACATCCAATCATAATGAACCACTGTGGGTCTGATTCTAACTTGTCTATGGTAACCCTAGCAGGCCCCCTCCACACACACACATTCAGAAACAACCCTGTGATAAGACACACCCTTCGTGTTTAGTGACTCTTTCTTGAGGAGCCCACAACCACACTTGGCCATATCTAGTTTTCTTCTTTAAATGAAAAATTTCATTATATTTGGGATGCGGGAGAGATGTTCATGATCATGGCATGACCTGCATGTGGAGATCAGAAGACAACTTAGAGGCACTGTCTTCACAAGAGTTCCTGGGATGCTCAGGTCATCACTTGGTCTCAGATGCCTTTTCCTGTTAAGCATCTCACTGCTCCTGGGATACTCAGGCTGTCTCACTGCCCCTGGAATGCTCAGGCTGTCTCACTGCCCCTGGGATGCTCAGGCTGTCTCACTGCTCCTGTGATGCTCATGCTGTCTCACTGCCCCTGTGATGCTCATGCTGTCTCACTGCCCCTGGGATGCTTAGGCTGTCTCACTGCTCCTGTGATGCTCAGGTCATCTCCCTGTCCCTGAGGTGCTCAAGTCATCTCACACCCCTACTCAATCCCCAGGTCTGCCTCATAACCTAGCTAGCCTGAAACCCTTTCCTTCCTCAAAAGGTAGGACTCCTGAATGGGAGTCAAAGTCCCCAGGACACAGGGAAAACCCCTCACGCTGTGAATGACAGTATAGAGGTGTGCCATCTTCAGCTACTCTCTCCAAATCCTACAAATTCTATGTATTTATGTTATCTAAAAATAGCCTTTTCTTGGTTATTCTTTCAGTAAAGGGCACACAATGAACAGAGGCAGAAAGGTCACCCAAGTCCTAGATTCCTCATTCATGTCATCGATACCATTAACACCTCTGAAGAGCCTTAAGGATTCTGAGCACCGAGTTTGCCAGGTCTAGAAATAAGAATGGAAGCAAGGGTTTCTGGTAGGTACCTCATTAGGAGCAATAAAGAAGTTCTGGAAGAAGGAGAGCAATGGTTTTGAACACAGGCCCCAAACAAGAAGGTCTCCCTTCTGGTTTCTTTGCTGTTCAGAACCACACTCAGTACACTCATCTTTAAGTTGGTCTGAAATAAACCCTAGCTGGTTTTGCTTTTTAAACAATGTAGACCTTTTCTCTTATTTAAACAAAGCTCTTTTGTTCTCCAGTGGTTTAAAAACTTGTTTGGGCTAAGAACCATTGAAAACCAGGGATAAGGGCTAGCACGTTGTTTTCCTTTTTCATTTTTTTAAAATAATGAACTATTACTATTATTATTATTATTTATGTATGTGTGCGTGTATGTGTACACACACGCACTATGTGGGCAAGTCCGAGGACAACTTTTAGAACTTGGTTCTTTCTCCTACCTCTGTGGATTGGAGGAACTGGACTCAGGTCTGTATAACTTGTGTTTCCAGTCATAAAATGGTACCAGCGATTCACATGGTCAATGCCACTGCTTGACTCCATTTCAGAATCTTCGCTAACTATCTAACTCCTTTCTCATGTGCTATGCATTCTGGCTGATTTTCTTGTCAATGAACCCGCACGAACTAAGTTCTCCATGTTAGGCACCAAATAGACTGAATAAATGCCGGGAGGAGCAGATGCTAAGTTGGTGCCAACTTTTGTTTCCAGCTTGATTACTGTCTGGTATTTAAAAAATGGCATCCATTTCTCTAAGTCCTCTGAACACAGACTCTTGTGAGAGGAGAAGACACAAGAGACCCTGTGTGAAGTCTCTTAACTGTGCTCTGGGAAAGAAAGGAACGGCACAGGGACAGTGAGACAGCTTAGCGGGTAAGGCCAGATGCGCAGAGTTCAAACCCCGGGACCCAAACAGTGAAACAAAGTCAGAAGGAGAAAACCAACTCCTGCAAGCTGTTCTCTGACCTCCACACAAGCACCGTTGCATACAAACATACGCACTAATTAAATAAACAGGAATCGATGCATCTTTTTAAAGAGACTATAGAACCCATTTCTTACTATCAGCAAGGATGTCCTTTAAAAACAGAAAAGCAACGGAGTCTCCAAGAGTAGTTTAGAAAAACAGTAACAGAAAAACAGAACCCAACCCAACACAGAAACAGCCAGTGCTGACATGTTGCATCCTTTCCTGGCAGGAGCCTTATCTTGTCTCTCTCTCAGGCTCTCCTCTCCTCTGTTTCAGACAGTGAGAACCTGATTTCCTGTGACCTGCTAGAAATTTAATGGAGAATTAACACCAGGTATTAGGATGCTAATTCTTTGGCTTAATTATCCCGCCCTGTGGTGGAGGTCACTGCTGCTTACACGGGGCAATGAGACAGCCGTCTTGGCAGAACAACTGTATTTTAGGCTGCGGTGTGGTTTCTATGGCTGAAAATGTAGGCACACAGAAGAAGCTAAAACCAGCTTGTCAGTAGCTGCTGATGTGGCCCGTGGCCTTCCCCAAAACACACACGTTCACAAAAGCAGTGAGGAAAAAATGAAATCCAAACTTACATTTGGAATGAGCAGTTGGGAAAAGAGTTCAGAAACAGCTATACTGTCAATGAATTCTTTGTAGATAAAATACACTTCCTAAAACCGAGGTATCCAAATGTATCTATCTTGCAGATTAACCAACTCAGTAGTAAGATATAACAACTTTATGAATATTAACCATCTATGTACCACACAGAAAATAGTCACATGCAGAGAACACATAAGCAAAAGAGAAGAGAATGTATTTTTGTACAAGGACTTGGGCTTGGGAGGTACAATTTTATCAGTGGTATCCAATTTATAATCTTCTAATGTAGATTTTACAGATGAGCTGCAGAGGCACCGGGGAGTTTTTCTGTCTTAACGTAGCTACTAGATGACTGAGGAACACGGCCCGGGCTCTGTCTATTACCCGAATCTCTGGGCTTGCATTCTGAACTACTGGATGCTATTAGAGTACAATGTTCCAATCATCAAGCATGTGGACAGCTCCATCAGCTCTGAAGGGTATTTTGCCCCTCATTTTCATGGCCCCTGAAGTCAGTATGTTTTACTAAGTGTCTTACAGCCTGATGTCAGCGTGACGCACCCCTCAGTGTCAGGAGTGGCAATCCCTAGAAAAAGCAATGCAATGACCTATGAATTCCACTCAGGCTCTTGACCCCACGTGTGCAGAAGGCCACGTGGGCATGGCAGCGCTCCATCATTAAGTGGCTCGGAATCCTATAGGAAGAGCTGTTGGCAAAGACTTGGTGCAAACATTCCCTTTGCACCTGCGTGTGTCTGTGCTACTAGGGATGAGAGTGCATATGTGCAGAGGCCAGAGGACACCCTCAACGGTCATTCCTTGGGTGCCATCAACCGTTTATTTGAGATAGGATCTCTCGTTGCTGTGTTGTTTGCCAGATAGGCTAGGCTATGAGGTGAGCAAGCCTCAGGGCTCCTCCTCTCTCTGCCTCCCCAGCACTGGCATTGCTTGTAGGCCTGTGCCAGCATGATTGGCCTTGGGGGGGGGGCATTCTGGGGATTGAGTTCAGACCCCTGTGTTTGTAAAGCAAACACATCACTCCTAGAGCTGTCTCCTCAGCCCTACCCAATACTTATCTGTATACACAAGAATGATAAACAAACAAACAAACAAAAAACTTTGGGCTAGAGAGATGGCCCAGCAGTTAAGAGCACTTGCTGCTCTTGCAGAGGACTCAGGCTCAATGCTCAGCACACATACAAGAGCTTACAAACATTTATAACTTCATGCCGGGGGATCTGATTCTGTTATCTGGTCTTCACGGGTACCGAACTCCTGTGCTACACTAAACCGTCATACATACAGAAAAAAAATACATACATATAAAATGAAGTTTTGTTTTTTAAAGAATGATAATCCTGAAATGAAATTGGGTGTGTGCGAGGCTCAGTAGGTCAAGGAACTTGCCACCAAGCCTGACAGATGTTCAGTTCCCATGGTAGAAGGCGGGAACTGACTCTGAACGGTGACTTCCAAACACACAGCATGGTGTAAGGAAACACATACATGTACACACACGATAAACAAATATGGAATTTTAAAAATGTATTTAAGAGATCTTGGTTCCATTCGACCCAAATTCCCTGGCCAAGGATGACCTCGACCTTCCGTTCTGATCCTCTATTCTCTGCCTGCTGAATGCTGGGATTAGACAGCGAGCTCCCATGTGGTGGATGTTTAATTGTATGCAGTTTCCTGACTTTTATATTAGTTTTCTAGGAGTTTTGTCATTGTTCAAATTCTTCAAACCCTATATGAAATCTTGAAATGTACAGCCCAAATGTTTCAGGCCTACACTTGCTAAAATGGCCCTGAAACTCAGAGGGTTTAGGTGACTTTCCCCAAACCAACCAATCACCATCAAGCTGATAGGCCTGGTTTGCACCCTCTATATCAGGATAGAAACCAGCTGGACCTCCCTTCTTCCAGAACACGGTGTTGCTATGGCCATGGACAGGCTTGTGTAGGTGGTTAACACCCAGAACACTTGGGGTTATAGAGCTTTTGGCTGGCGACTGCCACCTAAATTGGTATATTCATTACTCCTCTGTCACAGTGATGCATCACAAAACCAAGGCAACTTCTTCAAGGGAGGATTCACTTGAGCTGACAGTTTCAAAGGGGTACGAGTCCAGCACCATAATGGTGGGGAAATTTGGCAGCAAGCAGGCATGCAGGTCAGAGCAACAGAGAGTTCAAATCTTAAAACCCAAGTAGGAAGCAGAGAGAACACTGGGAATGGCCTGTGGCTTTGAAGCATCAAAGGCTGCCCCCAATAACACATTTCTTCCAGTAAAGCCACATCCGCTATGCCTCACCAAACAGTGCCACCAAACACTGAAACCAAGTGTTTAAATGCCAGAGCCTATCAGGGTCATTCTCATTTAAACTGAGTTGGTAACAGTGATATTCTAGAATTCATCCCCTCTTGTGCATTGGAAGGAGTCATATCTTCGCAAAATAGATGGGGATCCTCAAGCATACACACTGGCTGGGTGACCTTCCGACCCCCAGGACAGCATAGCTGCCTCTCTAGAAGGCTTTACATTTTGTAGGTTAAGCAGGGTTGACTGGTCACAGATCTCAGAACAGTGCCAGTGTGGGCAGATGGAGAACCCAGGACCACAGATCACAGGTGGTGTGGGAGGTCCTTCTGTCTATGTGTTGCTCTTATTGGTTAATGAATAAACTGTCTTGGCCTGTGATAGGGCAAAAGAACAGAGGTAGGCAGGGAAAATTAAACTAAATGCTGGGAGGAAGAAGGCAGAGTCAGGAGAGAAAAGCCATGTAGCCCCACCAGAGACAGACACAGAACTTTGGCTGGTAAGCCACAGTCATGTGGCGATACACAGATTAAAAGAAATGGATTAATTAATTAAGATTTAAGAGTTAGCCAATAAGAAGCTAGAGCTAATGGGCCAAGCAGTGATTTAAATAATATAGTTTCTGTGTGATTATTTCAGGGCTGAGCAGCCGGGAACCTACATGCGGCTTTCCTCCAACACAGGATGCTGTCTATGTGGATGGGTGGCATGCCCTAGGAGGCCCCACAAGGAGGAGACTCCTCCCATGATCCTGTTTTCTCAAACAAAGGTTTTGGCAGAATCTTGTTGAAGCTGGTTCCATGGGGTCTGTTACACAAATGCCACAGAAAAGCAAACTACGGCAGCAAAACAACCAACAATTGTGTTCAAGAACCACAGAGTTTGCTTTTGCGTGCTGAGACTTTAAATAATGTGCCATCAATATTCTAAGCCAAGAAGTCAAGGGAAAACTAAATGGCACTAAGAGATTTCTGTCCTCCAAATAAATTCCGTTCAAGGTTCAGGGGGTCAGAGGACTGTTCACACTTACGCACAATCCTGTACATGTCACTGCTTTTCTCTCTTCTAACTTGATGGTTTCTGTTTATCTGTGGCTCTGTGCACAGTTACACTTGCCATGTGTCTGCACGTGTGGAGGTCAGAGCTCAATCTCCAGTGCATTTTCTCAGGTTTGGTCCGTTTGATCTTTGGACAGTGCCTTTCACTACCCTGGGGCTCATTAACTGGT
The DNA here is from genome assembly GCF_903992535.2 of Arvicola amphibius. Lineage (NCBI taxonomy): Eukaryota > Metazoa > Chordata > Mammalia > Rodentia > Cricetidae > Arvicola > Arvicola amphibius. The sequence continues at coordinate 182,335,479 of NC_052049.1, forward strand.
GAGGCTGGCTGGCCAGCAAGCCCCAGAGACCTACCTGCCTCTCCTGCTGGGGTACAAGAGAAGAACAACATGCCCAGGTTTTACTGTGGGTTCTGGGAATCTGAACTCATGTCCTCCTGTAAGCAAGGCGAGTAGCTTACTGACTGAACCACCTCTCTACCCTCCCTCTTATTTGGGGTGCAAGGTTTTTTTTTATGTAGTCCATAGTAGCCTTGAACTTGCAGTAATTCCCCTGCCTCTGCTTCACAACAGCTAGCATGGCAAGCACATAACGCCATGACTGGCATTCTTTATTTTTTTGTTTTATTTTCTGTTTTTTTTTTTTGTTTGTTTGGTTGGTTGGTTTGTGATTTTTTTGTTTTTGTTTGTTTTGTTTTTTAGACAGGGATTCTTTGTAGCTTTGGAGCCTGTCCTGGAACTCGCTCTGTAGACCACACTGACCTCAAACTCACAGAGACCCACCTGCCTCTGCATTCCAAGAGCTGGGATTAAAGGCATGCACCACCAAAGCCTGGCTTTTTCTTTTTTCTTTATGCAAGACATATGATTGTTGGTAAGAAAAATGAACTGAGTTCATTTCTTACATGGCTCTTTCCTTTCCCATTTTCGCTCTTCCCAGAACCTGGGACAATGAGTTCAGAGGATGAATTGAGAGCCAAGAGAATGATCCAGATAGTTGGAAGCTGACAGGTGTGTGCAGTGCCTGTTCCCATGGTATTTAAAAGTGTGTTTTCAGGATCCTTCCAGCTGCACATGAAGCCTGGCAAGACCTTCAACTCTAAGTCTTCAAGGTTTTCCAACATAGCAGTAAAGACTCCCAATTTCATTGTTGTATATGCTCAGGTTTGATTTAATTTAAAAAACTTTGATTTCTCTATGAAGTGACCCTCCGGTAAGGCCAAGCCCTCTTTCCCTCCTCAAACAGCGTCACCAACTGGGAAATGAGTGTAAACAACTTCTCTGGGCTGGGTAATCTTGGTATCAACTTGACCACATCGGGAATTAACCCAAGAAGCTGGGCACACCTGTGAGGAATTTTACTTGATTAGATAATTTGAGGCGGGGAGACCCACCCTAAATCTGGACCACACTCTCAGCTGACAGCCCGCATAAAAGGACATACAGAAGGGTGGTATTAGAGCCTACTTCTTTGGAATTCCAAACTAGACTGAAAACTGTTGGCTCTCTAGGACTTCGCTGGGCCTCTAGCACCAGATAAGGACAGCTGAGATATCTAGTCATTGTTGGACTACTCAGACCAGGGCCTGCATGACAGTCTAATAAGTCCCATAAGTCCCACTGTGTGCAGGGTGTGTGTGTGTGTGTGTGTGTGTGTGTGTGTGTGTGTGTGTGCAGACCCGTGCATATACTCATTCTGCCCCTTCAAAGAACCCTGGCTAATGCCCTCTCTGTAGTCCCACCTGAAAAGAATTTGTACCTTCTCAAAATCTCAATCTGAAACTGTTACAATGCACATGGTAGCTTGTGCATGTTTGTGTCATATTCATAAAGAACTTGGGGTATATTTCAGATGCCTTTTAAAAATATAAGCTCATAGAGAGTCAGACACTGATATAAATTCTAAGGTATTAGGTTAAATAAAATAAAACAGCCCTATATAATACCCATATCACTTGTCTGTTATTTTTTTCATAACAATATAAGCTGTATTCCAGATAATTAATTTAGCAAGCATATCATATAAAAACATCTGTTGGCTTCAGCAACCCCTTGTAAAGCCCAGCTTCTCTCACAGTTTACCACCATCCATTTCCAGCCATTACTCTATTGACATCTATCAGCAAGAGAGCATTCCATTTTTCAACAAGGTGATAAAAGACATTTAGGTTATTTTTCCTCCAGGTAGTGTTTCCCTGGCTTCCTAAACTCAAGTCATATGCTTTCAATAGAGTGTTTTAAAGAACAGCCTGTCTGTGTCACACATAAAGCCCTTGGTGGAAAAAAAGAAGAAGAAAGAAAAATGACATATTCTTCTCATGATCTGTGCCCTTTACTTTCTTCTCGGCATGCATACAGTGTTGTTTTAATTATGATGGGACCACATTGAAATTAAATAGGTTAAAACTGGATATGAATAATAATTTAATGTTCTCCCCAAAGTATATTATCTCATTAAATTCTTAGATCAAATTTATAGAGACCCACTTTTTACATTTTTTTATTTATTTATTGGGCATGCATGTGTGCCTGTGTATATGTGCATATATGTTTGTGTATCAGTGCCATAGTGAGTGCATGTGTGGAGAAAAGACAGTTTACAGGAGTGAGTTCTCTCCTACCATCACGTGGGTCCCAGGACAGAACACAGGTCATCAGCATAACAGCGAGCATCCTTACATACTGAGTCAGCTCACCAGCCCTCCATGACTTTGCCTGAACCTGTGTTTACAGACCTTGTCTCCTCCCTACCATACTACCTAGAAGAAAGGTGTTTAGATGCGTGTGTTTTTCTTCTCATACCTGCATACTTTAACGAAAATTCCCTTAAATGCTTTCTCCACACAATCTTGTGATTCCTGGGTGTTTGGAAATTATCACTCTTCTTCCAGCAAATCTGTTACTGTGCTAATTGTTGTTGCTGCTGTCCTTTCTGGGATGGATTAAAGGGAGGCAGACCAAGGAAAAGCAGCACCATGTGCCTGCTGGGAGCTGGGATGGCAAGCCTTTGCTAAAGCCTTTGTGGTAAATAAAAATGGTTATCAGGTCACCTGGCCTTCCTAATGGAAATCTCTGGAAAACAGCACTTTTGGTAACATTATAGATTACAGAAACATAAGCCTGTCGTGCCAATTTCTTGGCGTAAAAAAGAGTTCCAAAATAACCTGGAATAGAGTTTAACAAAGGCTTATTTACTAGGGGGTAAACTTACAGAAATAGTAGCGATCCACAGTCTTTTGTGTATTCTGGGAACTAGGACTGATTCCAGCAGCAAGGAGGCCTGTACATCTGCATTTACAGTATATAAGACCATGCCCAAAGTGGGCCGGTATCTTAAAGGTTACTGTCTAAAGGAGTTCCCACAGCACCTCCCCCTTTAGTCTAAATAAGAGAGCTCTAGGCCTAATAAAAAAACTATATACAATAAGAATAAATATCAAGTATTGTCCAGGGAAAAGAAGAGGCAAAAACATACATAAAAATTAGAATTATAACCAGCATGAACAACATCAAACAAGAAATATATGCTCAATGTTTCAATAGTTATCCCTACCCTAAGGAGTCTAAGTCTTACCTTAAAAATGGCTTAGCTAAATAATGAGAGGAAAGTAACTATGACTATCTAGTCTCCAATCCCATCAAAGATCTGAGAAGGGAAATAATATTACTTGAATAAACAGGAAGTGCAATCAAGCAACTTCTAAAAGATGCAAGAAATGACAGAGACAAACAGCTACCTGGGCAATCACCCAAAGTCTCATTTGCAACATTGGGGCAACTAACTTTGGCTAAGGCCTAGAGTAACTGACAAATCATTTTTAGTGGCAGGAAAATTTGAAAAATTGTCTTAGCCTGTCTTGGCAAGGTTTGGCAGTCTTTTTGCTTGTATCCTGCTTGTCCAGTCTGGACACCATGCATTTTGTCAGTGGTTATGCATGGGCAGTTCTTTGCCCAAAGGTCAATTTTGCCAAGAAGAAAACAAGCTCCAAGTGGAGTATATTCATTGCCCAACATTCTCTCAGGAATAGATCAGTGCTGCCAGGAGCAATTGTGTCTTAGTCAACGGAATCCTAAATTATTTAAATACCATATTCTACAGTTCTTTGAAGTGTTTGGAGATTACCTATCTATGCAGAATATAATCTCTATGCATCTAAAGAACTTGATTGGTCTAACTTTATGTATGACAAACATGAATGACTATTAACCTGTAATTCTTAATACATATATAGCCTAAAAAATTAAAGAATCCAACAGTCTTTAAACAAATGTGCAGCAAATGAGGACAATGACCTCAAAATGTAAGCAATATAAACCTTTAGCTCAGGCATTAGATCACTAAGTTAAAAAGAAAGAAACTTGCTTGAAATGGGTGGCTACCTGAGTTCAAATCCTCCAAACCCACCTGAATTCCTGACATGTAGTATGAGCATCTAAAATCTCAGCACTCCTTTAGAGAAATGGGAAGGAGAAACATATGGGAGAGCTGGTCTGACACACACAGTGGAGAAACAAGAGCGAGAATGCCTTAATTAAGGTAGAAGGCAAGGTCCCATCTGAGGTTGTCTTCTGACCTCTACATGCATGTCATAGCATATAGTGACTTTCCCTGTGTCCACAGTCTTGTGCTCATTTTTCAGCACTCATGATCTGATTTAATTTTTACATTGACTTTTTATTGGTATTATCACCTCTCTGGTACAAGTTACAATAATGAATGCACGCCTGATATAAAGCCCATCATAGCATCTGAGGTCCTCCATGGTTTGTGTGTTTGGGTATGGTGTATGTTCACATATGTTTCTGCACATGTGTATGCATGCAGATGTTCTGGCATGTGTGTGCACATATTTGTGGTAACCACAGAATGAATGCAGGTGTAATTTCTCATGTGCCTTTCATTTTATGTCTTGAGACAGACTCATTGAGTTAGTTCACTGAACATGGAACTTTCCAATCTGACTAAAGTAGCTTAGTTAGACATTCTTTCTCCAATTCCCTACTACTGATATTATAGATATAGGTCTATATTTTATATGGCTGTTAGGGACCCGAATCAAGTCCTCATGCTTGTGTGGCAAACACTCTACCCACTAAGCAGCTTCCCTAGGCCCCTTAGCTGTTACTAAACAAAAATCTATTTGGTGTCAGCCCTTTCTCCTTACCAGCCAGGCAACATCCTCTTTCAGGTGTGTTTCCCAATCCTTCATCTCATTTTTCAGAATTCTAAGCATGAAGTGACCTTGATGTGACCATCTGCTTCCAGCCATCTATGCATCGTGCAGTGAGCTGTCCCTGAGGTTGCTGTGAGAACACAAATGGCCCTTAATGCCAACTGACATGCAGGGACCTGAGGAGGATGCCTTTCATAGCTTTCTCTTTCTAGAATTCTTCCTTGTCTATTTTCCCTGTGTTGGATTTGGGATAGGAAACCTAAGTTTTTGGCTTTAATCCTGCATACTTTTCATGCAACATATTATTTCCTCTGTAGGATTTCTTGAATAAAGTTGGCGAAGTCACATAGCCTGGCATATCTTTTTTTCCCAGGAACATGCAAAGCAAACAAACTCATTTTCAGGACATGCTGGGGAATCACAGCTTATTTGGTGACATGCAACGTTGTACAGTTCTCAAGTTGCAAGACTCAAGCCCTAATGTGCAGATTCTGGATCTGATAAGGAGAGCTGGCTGCCACAGAGAACCAGGAGCCACTCTGAAGAGCCAGCAGGCCTGTGTTTTGTTTGGTAGTGACACAGCTGTCACATCTCCTGAGTCACATCAACTGTTCATTTCCATAAGATGCAGCTGGTTGGACTTAACAACTTGATCTTTAGAAGGAAGACCATGAGAGAACAAGGTCCCCCATTAGCATCTCTCCTTTCCTTGTAGCTCCGAGTGTCTTGTGTTTTGTGACTTTGAACCCAAGGCTTCTGTTACATAAATGTTGTCTTTGTCATTCTAAATCACAAACCGACTTCTTGCAAATTCTAACTCTTAAAAAGCTACAAAGCAGAAACTTTCCATCCTTGAACTATCAAGTTGACACACAGCCTAGAGTTGCATGAGAAGAGACTCTAACTTGGCGAATTTCTCAGAGAGGACTGGCCCAAGAGCATCTCAGTAGAGGACTGCCTTGATCCTTAACTGGAGTAGGAGGACCCAGGGCACCTGTGGGTGGGTGCATCCTCTAGGGAGGGTATCCTGGCTTGTACAAAAAAGCTAAGCATGAACCTGTAAGAAAAGCACCAATCAGAGCTTGTCCTGTTTCAGTTTTTAATCAAGGATGGACTCTAACCTGGAGGTACAAGTTCAGATAAACCCTTTCTTCCCCAAGTTGCTTTTGGTCAGACTACTTTATCACAGGGACCAAAAGCAAACTAGACTACTTTCATTTCTCATTTTCTCCCATCATTTTATAGATTTAAAAATTAATGCCCTCCAATAATAGAAATATAAGGGAGGATTTGCATGTGCAAGTGCCGTTGGTTAGGGAAATCACACATTGCATTCATCCCTTGTGAGTTTTGCTGTTTCCTATCAGATATTTCTCTCAGTCACTCATGAAATGGAATGCAGAATCACAGAAATCTATAGTAATTTCTAAAGCATGAAGTAGCTGCATGCAGTCTGTATTTGAAATTCATTTCAGTGCCCCAGTTTTCAAATAAAAAGGGTCATTATCTTGATTTCCGATCCAACATTAAGCACCAAGCCATGACTCCAAGCCTCAGTTTTTCCTACCACTAAAGGAAGCTTCTGGAATCAATGATCTATGTTTCTTTTGCTATAAACATCCACATGAATGGTGATGGTAGCCAGCTCCCCATTCAGAAATTGACACCGTCATAGGAACTAAAGACTGTTTTTTCAACACTGCATTTACTTTAGGAAAGTTAACATATATACCCATCCTAAAGTGCTCAAAATGCTCATTTAATATGCTTCATTGTATATTTTACGCTACACATGTATTTTCAGTCCAAATCCCTGTATGCTGCGTATGTTCTTGGGTTAGCATCCATATACAGGACTTTGATTATAGAAATTGATGAAATCAAACACCTCCTACAAGAGGTAATCATTACCCTTGATGGGATATATGTAGTAATGAGCTGCGGGCTGCGTTCCTGCTGCCCAGCTCCCGGCCACCTGGCTATCTTATGCCCAGAAATAACAACACACAAATTGTATTCATTTAAACACTGACTGCCCCATTAGCTCTAGCCTCTTACTGGCTAAGTCTCACATCTTGCTTAACCCATTTCTAATAATCTGTGTAGCACCATGGCTTACCGGGAAAGATTCAGCATGTCTGACCTAAAGCTAGCCATGCGGAAGCCAGGAGGGATGAAAAGCAGGCCTGCTGGTCACTTCACTACAGAATGGCACACACGTGGATAATTGAATCCACAGAAAGCCTGAGAAAGCTTGGGAAAGAATAGAAAGCATGTTTTCTTGGTAGCAGCAATTTCTCAAGTCTGCTCTGCTTGCTAGAGGCTAGCAAGCGCTCTCATCTAAGAGAGGCTTCCTGACTCAGCTTTAGCTGCAAAACCCTGCAGCTCTTTTAAGAGGACCTGCCAGGAAACACTTAAATGGTGTTGATGAAAAGCTGAACACATGCTTTTCGGTTTTTAGCTGCAGCAGGAAAAAAGCTGAACTGTCTTAAAATGCTGGCTTTCTGGGCCGTCCTGCCAGGGCAAACTCTGACTCTTTCAGGCAGGCAGTCCGAATGAGTGTGGTCTGTGAGCAAAATGCTGCAGCTTGCTTGCCAGCACAGACCTTGAGACACTGTGGAGTTGTGGTGATAAACATGGCTACAGCCGGTACCCCCTCCATGAGATGGGAATTGCAGAAAGCTAAGAAATGGGCTGTATCCAGCTGCCAAAGCCACAGCTTTAGGCCTACCGATATTGCTTGCTAAATTAAAGACTCATGTGGTCAGAAAGAGAGAGATACAGTAAAGAGAGATTCAAAAACAAAGAAAACCTCTAAATGATTTACGGTGTATTAAAAATAAATGCAGGCTAAAAGTCAAAATTCTTAAAGTAAAAAAAAAAGAAAGAGAGTAGTTGGGTGTGGTAGTATACATCTTTAATCCCAACACTTGGGAGGCAGAGGTAGATTGACCTTTGTGACTTCAAGGTGTGGCAGGACACACCTTTAATCCCCATGCCTGGGAGGCAGAGACAGAAGGATCTCCGCGAGTTCAAGGACAGCCTGGTCTACAGGGTTATTCCAGGACAAAGATATACAGAGAACCTGTCTCAAAAAAAAAAAAAAAGAAATAGAGGTTAAAGTAAAGCTGCACAAAGATGGAAAATACACAGAGAATCTTGATACTGTATGCTATTATGCTCTCTTTGAATTATTTGAATGCTGAGGAAGAAACAACAGCTGCTAAAATATATTTGTTTATAAATGCTGCTGAACTAATCCAAGATATATATTTTGAAAATATCTTGACTTCAAAATTTGGATCTAAGGTTATAATACTTCTTGTTTACTTAGGTAATATTATATCCTCTGGAGTCTTTGATGGAGTTGAAGATAGTTATAGTTTCCCTTAGTTATGATAAAATATAAAATAGATACAAATATTGTAACTGTAATTCTTGCTTTATAACTGTTTTGTTATATGTAATTTTACTATGTTAAAGTTAAAGCCTTCCTTTTTGTTTAAATAGAAAAAGGGGAAATGATGTAGGAGTGTTTCTATCTATCTGTTGTTTCATTGGTTAATTAATAAAGAAACTGCTTGGCCTGATAGATCAGAACATAGGTGGGTGGAGTAGACAGAACAGAATGCTGGGAAGAAGGGAAGTGAGGCAGTCGCCATGATTCTCCAACCTGAGACAGATGCCATGGAGCCAGCCGCCAGATCAGACATTCTGAATCTTTCCCAGTAAGCCACGATCTCGTGGTGGCATACAGATTATTAGATATGGGTTAGTCAAGATGTGAGAGTTAGCCAATAAGAGGCTAGAAATAATGGGCTAAGCAGTATTTAAATAAATACAATTTGTGTGTTGTTATTTCCGGGGCTAAGCTAGCTACACGGGAGCCCGGCGGGATGAAAAGCAGGCCTGCTCACCTCATTCGCTACAGATATAGAATTACACACAGAATGCTTCTCTGGGCATGTCCACGAGGGAGCTTTTAGGTCGTGTTTGTTGATGAGGGAAGACCACTCCAAGTGTGGGGAATGTCATCCCATGGCCTGGGGTCCTGGAAAGCACTAAATGGGGAAAGTGAGCTGAGTACCAGTATCCATCTCTCTGTGAGTCCTGCATGCACTGTGGCCACTGCCTTATGTCTGCTGCTAAGACTTCCCTGCAGTGTTAGACCACACCCTCAGAGTCAGAGCTAGAGCTAGCCTCGTCCTCAAGTTGGTTCTGTCAGTTATTTTATCAAAGTCATGAGAAAAAGAACATATCATCATGCTACACGAGATCTGTGGAAGAATATAAACAGTTGCACGCAATGTTTTCTTACAGTTTGTGCTTAGTAGCCATTTTCTCCTTTTGAGAGCTGTCTTCCATAGCCTTCATGCAGACATTATTATTAAAAAATCAGACTTAGATTTTTTTATTACTGTCCTCATTTTAAAATTCAGAAAGCTAAGCTCAGGGAGGCCATTATGACTTACAGTAATGGGCATCAGGCCTGAAGCCAAGTAGTTTAATTTCCAGACGTCAGTAGCTGGAAGTCATCACTCTCCCTCGTTGGTAAGATCTTTAATTGCCTTTGATTCCGATTTGAGTCAAGGAATACGGGTGTGATCGTGGCCACCAATTAGGACCAATTATCAACACGTGGTAGGGAAATCTAGACAGCGAAAAAGGAGAAGTTGGGGAAGCAACTTGGAAGTAAGTGATTAGCGTTCACGGCACTGCATACAATTCGTCAAAGGACCCTGCTTCGGCTTTCTTTCCTAAGTTGGACATCATCAGAACACTGTTGAGCTGCTTCTTTCTAGACACTCACTCTGGTTGGCGGGTAGCTTCACATATTCTGAATAACATTCTACCAAAATCTATAGAAAAACCACCAAGCAAAGGCTTCAAAAACTATGGTTCCTTGGAAACAAACTTTCGCTAGCCTCGTATATATTTGGCTTGTGTGGCTCTGTATTGTTCAGTCGATGAAATTTATGATGTCATTCTTTCCTGAAATTTCATACTGTTCTTGAAGCATATGCAATGGATGCTAATGGGAGAGGTAAGACTAAAAAGGAAGTTAAGGACTGATGGAATGGCTCAGATTGTAAAAGCTCTTGCCACCAAATCCGGATGGTCTGGATCTGATCCTCAGAATCCAGGTGAAGACAGAAGAGAACTGACTCCATGCAGCTGTGGTCGCCTGACTTCCACACAAACGCTGTGGTACGTGAACTGCTTTCCCCACCTCCATTTCTCCCCCACCCCACAAAGACACCATAATAAGCAACTGAAATTTAAAATGAAATGAATTCATATACTCTTTTCCCAGAGGGGTATGTCTGTGTTAGAACATGAGTTTGCATTGCCTTCTGATACCAACCCCACATAGCCTCACCTGTTTGGTTTTAGAAAGGCTAAGTCACCCGAATTAACATATATATACCCTCATACACTTATTATTTAAGACAAGCACACTTAAAAATCTCAGCCTTTGTAGTATACGGTTTTTGTTGCTAACTACAGTCCGGAGACACTGCAGTCTAGAAGTTACTCTTCCTGCCCAGTTCAAATTGTGTGTCCCTTGAACAGCAGCTCCAAAATTCACAGTGTCTCCAGTAATCACTGATCTAACCCTCTGCTGCTGGAAATAACAATTTTTAAGATTTCGCATATGAATTCATATTTTTATGCCTGGTTCATTTCACTGAATTAATATTTTTCAGGTTTTTCAATGGTTTTGTAGATAACAAAATTACCATCTTTACCGGGCGGCATCATATCCCACTACACACACATACCACAGTTTTAGTCCATGCATCTGTTAGTGGACACGGAATTCTGTCTCTTCCCTGTCTTGGCTACTATGAACAGTACTTCAATGGAAAATGAGAGGGAAAACTTCTCTGCTATACTGGCTTCATTTTCCTTGGCTCTGTATCCAGAAGAGGGCCAACGCATCGCATCATGTGTCAGTGACGAGGAATCCCCTGCCGTTTTCCAGGAGGGCTGTAGTGGCTGGCACTCCCACCACCAGTGTGCAAGCTCACCAACACCTGTCGCCTTCATCCTCTTACTCCCATGCGATCACTGCACCAAGAGTGGGCCCCATCCTCTTTAAGGCTTAAGGTTTAATTTTCATCTGAAAATCATCTACTGTGTGCATATTCATGTGCGGTGGCACACTTGTGGAGGTCAGGTGACGCTTCTTCTCTTTCCACCATGTGGACACCCGGGATTCAAACTCAGGCCGTTAGACTTGTCTTCACCCTCTGAGCCACACTATGCGTATGAGACTGAGATATCATTCCATATATGCATACCTGCTGTCCCTCTTCATTGGCCATAAATAATTATAATTAAATAATAAATAAATAAATAAAATGATATTTTTATTAATGTGTGTGGGTGTGTCCTTGTGAACATATGACATATAAGTTCAAGTGCCCCCAGATGTAGAAGACATATTTGGGTGCCCTGAAGCTAGAGTTCTAGGAGGTTTGTGAGCCATGGGGCAATGGTATTGAGAACCCAGCTAGGATCCTTGGGTAGAACAAGTGTTCTTAAACACTGTGCCAAGTACATGGCCCCTTCACTGCCCCCCCCTTTTCAAGATTTATTTATTTATTATGTATACAGTATTCTGTCTGTGTGTATGCTTGCAGGCCAGAAGAGGACACCAGATCTCACTACTGATGGTTGTGAGCCACCACGTAGTTGCTGGGAATTGAACTCAGGACCTCTGGAAGGGCAGTCAATGCTCTGAAATGCTGGGCTGTCTCTCCAGCCCATGTCATGCTATTGAGGGTGTATTGTTTTATATAGATATTGGATCAGGTGATCTATTCCTGCTGGTATCCTGGAGACATGTCCAGCATGTGTCCCAGGAGAACTACCTGTGTGGCCCATCACAAATGTAAATTGACTTAAAACACTGTGATATCTTTTATAGCCAAACCGATTGAATTCACAGTGCCACAGGCTGGATGCTTCTACGATGCGTATTTAGAGCGGGTCTCTGTCTCAGAACTAGGTATGTTTTAATATCCAGGCACTTCATAAAAAGGTACACAAGCTAATATTAACTGTGTTTTAACCACAAGAGGCTGGAAAAACTTAATCAGGATAATTAAGACAGGCAATGGGAAAGCCATGAGGTCCAGTACAAAGTGAACTTGGGTCTCCTTGTTGGGAACGTGTTAGGAGAACTGGAGTGCTTCCCTCATGAGCATGGGACTCTGCAGGTTAGTCCCAGTGAAGGGACTAACCCAGGCAGTGGCCCCAGGGTCCTTCCAGCCAGGCAGGCACAGGAGAACATGAAATTTGCTCAGGCAAATTCAAGATTTATGCCCATAAACACTGATTATAATTTTGTTACATAACTAATTTTCCCTTAATTATACAACTTAAGGCAATATATTAAGGTTACAAAGGTTGTCTGAGGCCTGTTTTCCAGACATCGGTGAGGCTGCATGCTTGGAATGAGGCTCTTCACTGCAGCCTTGGTTTATGGCGCGTGACTATGAAGATAGAAAATAACAACCTTAGGATGGGGATGTGACATTCAGAATGCTCTGGTAGTGTGAAGTGTGAAGCCCTGAGTTTCATCCTTGGCACCACGGAAAATAAAAGATGGGGAGGGGCAGAATAAAGAGGCCACCCGAGCAACTAGGGCTACATGCTGCACCTTGTAGCCTCTGCTCCTTCTCCCTCTTGCCCTTAGCCTCCCACCTCTCTCTCTCTGTGCCCCTCTCTCTCCATCTCTCCCATTATCCTTCCCTCTCACCCTCCCTCTCCCTGTCTGCCACTTCCTTTTCTTTTCCCTTCATTCCTTTCATGTGTATTGTGTGTGATGCCCCTGGAGGTTAGACAAGGGCACCAGATCCCTCGGAACTGGGATAACAGAAGACTGTAAATCAATATATGGGTTCTGACTGGGACTCCCCACATCACATCAGTAAACAATACCAGTTCCCCCCAAGATGTGGCCATAGGTCAATTTGATCTGGGAAATCCCTCAACTGTGACTCCTTCTTCTCAGGTGATACTTGGCTGCATCGGTTGACAATGAAAACCAACCAGAATGATCTAGCATTGTTGAAACAAGAGACCAAACTCAGGATTCTACCAGCCTAGAATTTATACAGTGAAAATACACTCTCTGATATATGTCTTTCAATGTACTAAGTATGCAAAAATGCTGGGTTTCTACTCTGAAATATCAATGACCAAATTTTTCTCTCTGTGGAGAGAGAAAGAGAGATAGAGAGAGGGAGGGAGGGAGGGAGGGAGAGGGAGAGGGAGAGGGAGAGAGAGAGAGAGAGAGAGAGAGAGAGAGAGAGAGAGAGAGAGAGAGAGAGAGAGAGAGAGAGAGAGATTCCTATGTAGCCCTGGCTGCCCTGGAACTTGATATGAAGACCAAAGCAGGCCTTTAACTCTTCCTCAGCCTCCTGAATGCTAGGATTAAGGTTGTGTTTCACCATACCTGGCCTTCAGCCACCAGATCCTAAAATTTCTTCTGACTATGAGGCCTCCTGCTGTTATTTTTTTTCTAAGATTAATATGAGTCCCATATGTGTGAAGGTTCTCTGACTCACTCCCATTTTTATTGTTTCTAGTGAATAAGATTAACCTTTTATAGCTCTATACAAATTCTTACAGAGTGCACTCCGGGCTCCTCTACAGCCAGCAGGCTCCTGTAGAGCCAGCATCACAACTCTCTAATACACTTGCTCATTGCAAGTATTGGACTCTGTGCAAAACACAGCTGAGTTCCAGCATCTTGCTGGTGATGACTCTGGAGCATCCGGGGATGTTTACCAGGGAAAACTCAGGTTTGGAGAGCATGCCTTCGAAACTAGTCCTTTACCACCTGGACTATAACCAGCTTTACAGGCCTTTGTGATGTCGTCGTTGTTAAATATTCCTGACAATTTCCATCTCGGTTACTTCAATCATATCAAGAAAAGTTAAAGTTCACAGATAGGAAAATAAGTAATTTTTACTGCATTTGGATTTCTAGAAATAGATAATCAGATTTCACAAGCACGCACATACACACACTCACACACATGCACACGCACAGCACAGGCATACACTATAATGCCAAACGTTTCCATTCATGTTGGGCTTGGTGTAGCTCCTTTTAGGTCAGGAGAAGATGCTCTGCCATAAATGTAAGGACCTCAATACTCGGGAAATAAAATGCTTCTGCACCAAAGACATGTCCAACAAATCCATTAAATCTACCAAAATGAGGTGTTTTCCCAAGGACAGACAGACATAGAGGTTAGATAGGGAAACATGGGGATAGATACACTACTAATTGTAAATATGTAAAAATATACATGCAGGATTGGGACATGGCTCAGCGAATAAAGGGCTTGCCACTCAAGCACGAGGACCTGAGTTTGAACACCCAGAATCCAAGTCAATCCAGGTATGGTAAATAGCACATTTCTATAATATAGAGCAATGTGGGAGGCAGAGACAGGAATTTCCAGAAGCTCTTGGGCCAGCAAGCATGCCATATACAGTGGAAAACAAGAGAATACACCTCAAACAAGGTAGAAGGTGATTGGCACTTGAGGCTGTCCTCTGAACTCCACATGAATGCTGGGAAACATATTTGCCTGTACCCATGAGCACATGAACGCAGACACATAGCATAAACATCACACGCACAGAAGCATACTGAAAATACAAATGCATGATTATACCTAACTCACAAATCCTTTCTTTTCTTCCAGATCATGATCCCATCCTCCACACAATAGCCAATCTGCCCTTATTTTGTTATTTCAGAAAGTATATGGAAGACAGCTGGCTAGCACAATGGCAAAGACACAAAGTCAAGAGACAATGTCACCACATTTTAAATTGCATGACAAGACAACTATAGCAGGCTAGGATGGCTCACAGAAGGCAGCCTGAGTGTGGCACTGTCCCTCAAAGTGGCCCCGAATCAAGTACCATGGATGCAGATATCTGAAAATAAATGACTCTGTGTTACTCTGTTGGGGGGCGGGGATAAAGGTGGGTGGTCAGAACACTTCTTACACGTAAGCTCGGACTTGAAAGCATGACAGATTACAGACTGCTGTGTACAGTACATTTCTCATGGGCATTTAGCCTTCAATTATCTAACCCTGTTTTCTGGCTGGTGTTTATGCATGAGGCTGTCATACTCCCAGACTGCACATGTATTAATGACAGGGTTCCCATTTATCTCTAGCCTCTATCCGCAGCACTCTACAGCCCAAATCTAGGCTCTTGTTCTCAGATAACAAAAACCAATCAGCGAGGAATATTTAGAATAGAGACTGAAAAATAAAACCTTAAAGAATTGCTGTTGATCTAAAGTGAAATTAGCTTCTTTCCTTTTAAAATTTCAATTTGTATTTATTGTTGAAGTTTTCATACATGTATACAATATACCTTGACACTGCATCTACTCCCCCGCAACTCTGCCCAGAACCATCCATCACATCTCCCTCTGAACTCATGCCCCCTTTGAATATGCTGAGTCCTTTAAATTTTGTTTACATTTATTTAGGCTGTTTGAGTGTATGTGTGTGTGTGTGTGTGTGTGTGTGCCTGTCGGAGAACAACTTCTATGGAAGTTAGTTGCAGCATGTGGGTTCTGGAGACTAAACTTAGGCATTAAAGTGTGTTATCTGTATGGATATTTTGTCAGCTTGTATGTTACCTGCATGCCCGGTGCCTTCAGAAGCCGGAAGACAGTGTTTAGATCCCCTGGAACACTTGTGAGCTAGCACGTGGGTGCTGGGAATCAAACCCAGGTCGTCAGGAGGAGCAGCCAGTGCTCTTAACCACTGAGCTATCTTGCCAGGCCAAATTCCTTTTTCTAACTTAACAATTCTAGTAATGAGAACAAAGCCAAATTTTGTGGCTTACAAACTATGGCAGTAGGAACATGTGGCATGAGGAGAAATAATAAACGAGCCAACTACAAATCTCTCTGCATATCTCAAAGAAAGCAGCAAAAACAGTTCTCCAGATCCTAGGCTCCATATCCCCCTTTGTGCTTAGATCTTTTTGTACTGAGTGGCAACAGAAGTTCTGCCTCCAATGTAGACACTCCTTGTAAATGGCTCGTCACTTGACTCCCCGAATTCCCAGACTTTAAGGGAACATTCAGACAACTCCATTTCAGTGAACACTGCATTCTGTACCTATAGCATGGGTGATAGACAAAATGCCTAACAAAGCAGCTTAGTGGAAGGGGGTTGATTTTGGACTCCTGGTTTAAGGGGAGCAGTCCATCACAGTGGGGGTGGGAAAGGCACAGCAGGAAAGTGAGGGGGTGGCCACACTGCACTGTCACGAGAAAGCAGAGACAGGGGCACATTAGTGATGAACTGGGTTGATTTCATCCTCCTTATTCAGTCCAGGATCCTAACCCATGGATGGCGTCACCCACATTTATCCCATTTTAATTTACCCAACTAAATGCAACCCCACAGACATGCCCAGAGGTCTGCCTCCTAGGTCATTTGAGATCCTGTCAATTGAGAACCAATATTATCCATCACGTCTACTGAAAACAAATATTTGCTATGTACGCATTACGTCAAAGAGGTAAAGATGAACTCTCTGCATCCTGGTATGTAGGGAAACAGTGGAGACTTTGTGCCCCTAAGCAGCAGTGGATCCCTGTATGGTTACTCTGGTTAATACACTGAAAAACAATCTGCTGGGAAACAGGAGGAGATGGTACCCTCCTCCAACACGTGTTTAAGAGTCTAGACGTTTGAATTGTGTGACCATCACGTCACCCAGTTGGGGAGCATTTAGGATTTTGCAGGTCCTTGACTGGACTCCATCAGAAAAACTGCTGAAGCAGCAACCAACTCAACATTGTGGCTCTTGCCTGATAGACCAAGGCTAAAGTAGTACTGCTCTATGTGGGAGCTGAAGATGAAGGCGCCACCCCAAAGCAGTCATGGGAGTGAGGAGAAATCACACCTTCTGAGAAGCACCATTCAAAAACATTTGCAACAACTTGATAAATTTGACTTTGTCTTTTAAAACTAATAATAAAAACGAGGCTTGCATTTTATGTGCTTGTTTACCTTTATTTCATTTTTCTGATCATTCATTTTTATGATATTTCTTAGAAGCACTGGCCCATGACAGATTGGAAATAAAACCTGAATCGTGTAACACTAAGAAGTCTGAGGACTCAAACACGGCAGGGAGTGGAGCACAGGAGCTGTCCTAGTTTCCTCTGCTGCTGGGGTAAAGTCCCCTGATGAAAGCAACCTGGGGGAGAAAGGGCTCCTGCTCACTGATGATTCCAGGGCACAGCTCCCGTCCTATCAGGAAGGCAAGGCAGCAACAACTCGAAACAGCTCACACACAAGAGCAGGGAACAATGGATAAAAGCACGTGTGCCTTCTATGCAAGATTCTCTCTAGGGGACACAACCCTAGGGTATGGAGCTACCCAATGTGGGCGGGGTCCATGATAAATTAAGGTAATTAGGGTCTCCCAGGATCAATTAAGGTAATCAAGACAATCGCCCACAGGCCAACCTGATCTAGATTACCCCTCATTAATACCCTCTTCCCAGATCATTCTAGATCATGTCAAGGGGACAATGACAACTAATTATCAAGGGAGGATGTGAATGAAACAGGAAGAAAACAGAGCAAGCTACACTAGCAGAAAAGAAGAAAGCTCTCTATTGTGTACTCTTCTCCCAAACTCAACCAAGGAGTTTAAAGACATACAGACCCAGACAGATAGACAGACAGAAACAGACAGCACACACATGCACACACACACACACACACACACACACTAACAAACACCATGCAATCACCAGACATTTCTCCGAGTAGTCGAATAGTCCTGCCTTTTCATCAGGAACTAAGAGTTGATGAACACTATAAGAAGAAACACACTGGGTCCCATCATTCAACACTACACTGTACTTTACCATGTTGGTGTGAACTCATTAGAATTACTTGATAGCACTTTTTTATGTTTCATTTGCCTGCAAAATTCAAGATGTCATTGTTTTTTACCGCTGAGTAGTATTCTAGCATGTATATATTCCACAGTTTCTTCATCCATTCTTCCACTGAAGGGCATCTAGGCTGTCTCCAGGATCTGGCTATTACAAATAATGCTGCTATGAACATAGATGAGCATGTTTCAATAAATCCAATTTGTTAAAAATATCACCACAAAAATTTGACTTAATTTAAAAAATATCTTGGACTTGAGTCATGGTGGCACTGACTGGCTGAAATAAGTCATGGGGTGTTTCTAGACAACAAAGAAAGGATGGCTGACAAGGACAGACTAAGAGAAGGTGCAGATGTTGTGGTGGTTTGAAGAGAATAGCCCCCAGAGGCTCACATATTTGAATGTTCAAAAACCAGTTGGTGAAGTGTTTAGGAAGGATTAGGAGGTGTGGCCTTGTTGGAGGAGGTGTGGCCTTATTGGAGAAGGTGTGGCCTTGTTGAAGGAGGTGTAGCTTTGTTGGGAGAGGGGTGGCCTTGTTGGAGGAGTCTGACACTGGGAGTGGACTTTGAAGTTTCAAAATCTCATGCAGGCCAATTCTAGATCTCTCTCTGTCTGCAACTTGAAGTTTAGAGTGAGCTCCCATCTACTGCTCCAACACCATGACTGCTTGCCTGCCCGCCTGCCATGCTTCCTGCCATGATCATGGACTCACCCTCTGAAGTGCTAGCAAGCCTCCAATTAAAGGTTGTCCTCTATAAGATTCCATGCTCATGGTGTCTCTTCACAACAACAGTAATATAGGCAGAAACAATACATCTTAAAGCAAAGAGCAAAACTGAATGAAGAGAGGGCTCGGGTTCCTGGTTCTTGCTTATATGTTCTCTGCATTTGCACAGGCACACAGTGAAATCCACACTGGCAGGGTGGCAGAGTGAGACCTTATTTCAAAATCAAGAAGGGCTGGATAGATGGCTCAGTGGTTAAGGGCACTTGGCTTGCTACTCTTGCAGAGGATACAAGCTTAGACTCTAGTACTCATGTTGGTTTGCTCACAGATGCATATAACTCTAGCTCCAGGGGATCCAGTGCCCTTCCTGGCCTCTGAGGATGCTGTATACACATGGCACAAAACAAGGATCATTGCCTTGGGTAAATCATACATAGATAAACATGCATGAACACATACATACAACACACACATATACAGGTGTAACACATACACACATGCAAGCACAATACACATACAAATACACATACACACCCAACACACACCACCCATGTACACACACACACATGTACACACACATATTTTGTTCCATATAGCTTACTTTTTCTTCTTAAATTGTTTAAGAAGAAAAAACTTTTTTCCTTAAATTCTTCTTGTTTCAGCAACAATGAATCACTACCACCAGTGAATAAGAGAATAAAGTTCAAGAGCAAGATATTTAAACATATTATATTTTAGTTTTTAAGACAGAGTCTCAAACTATAGCCAAGGATAGCCTTGAATTTGTGACAATCCTCCTGCCTCAGCTTCTAGGCTATTGGAATGGTAAGTATGTGCCACCACAGCCAACTTTTATCTTCCATAATATTTATTTATTTATTGAGACAGAGCCTTGCTCTTCAGATCAGACTGGCCTTACCTGCAAAATTCCTGGCATAAGTTACCATGCTCAGCTTCTGAAATGCTACTTGTTACCAATTTCAGTTTTATCTATTTTATGCTTATCTGTTTAGGGGTATATATATACACACAGTGTGAGTACGCACTTGTTAGAGTACGCATATTGAAGTCAGAGGTCAAATTACTGGACTCAGTTCTCTTCCTGTACCATGTATGTCCCGGGGACTGAACTCAGGTTGTCAGGCTTGGCAGCAAGGCCCTTTACCTACTGAGCCATGTTGTCTGCCCAACAACTTCAGTTTTAAGTAGAGTTGTTTGAAAAATTTTGGCAAATAACATTAATAACATCATTATAAAGACAACAGTAAGAGATTAATTTTCCAGACAGAAATCTAAGCAATGAAATGCTTTAAAGTTTCTTCTTAGTAAAGGTATATGATAGAGACAAAATGCTAAAAACAACAAAAAGTAGGCTATTTCCTCTGTAGATCAGTCTGCTGCCACCCTTGGAATGTTGCTTTTCCTCAAATTCCATATTTCCAAAACCAAAAGGCCAAAATATGGGGTGGTGGGGCCTTTTGAGGGGTCACGAGGGTAAACAGGTCACTAACGCAATTACTGCTGTGGGGCCCGCGGGGACTGGTTAGCTGGCACTGTGTCAGATCCTGGGGAGAAGGCTATCACAGACAAGGAAGCTGCTGCTGTCGGCTTGCTGCCATAAGCAGATGTGTACCATCCGGAAGCCACCTAACTCCCCTACCTTGGTACAGCCACTCAGACGTAACAGAGCCAGCCAATGGAGTGACGCGTGAAAACCAAATTCCCACGAGTGGGCTGCCATTCATATCTTCTGACTCACAAACATCAGCTGTCATAAACTGACATGATAATTTACCAATCTGGGAATTACCAAGCACAGCCATTTGGGAATTCCACAGAGGTGTTGGGCATTTTCCAACCTTAGTGGCGTTAGTAGAATGTTTACGTTGAGTCAAGCTGGAATACAAACATGACCTCTTTCTCTTTTTCAGGCTATTTTGTTTATTAATGTCCTTAAGTGGTTCATTTTCTGATGGGAGATGCTCTCTTCCTTAAACACATATTAGAAATGTTTTTTAATGGAAAAAAAACAGTATTGATAGAATTTTTTCTCTGTTTTCTCGCACAGTTGGCTTTTCCAACATCAGCACTGGGAACATCGTCTGTAGATGGTCTAGAAGAAGAAAGCATGAATGAACAGCCAGCGGAGAGCACTGCAGAGGATCCAGGAGCAGATGGCAGCATCTAACCCGGCTGCGGGCTCTTCTCGTGTCCACTTATGCCTGCCTGTGATTTGATATCGCATAAATAAGATGCAGTCATGTGCTTTGCTTATGAAGTTGCCCCTGCTTATTATAAGAAATCATGCTTGACAGCTTCTCCTGGATGCTTCAGAGATTCTGAGGAGAGAGTCAACCGATAAAGAAAACCATGCCCAGTGCTTGCTCTGCTCCTCAAATCTATGCTCTACTGTGTCCTGTTTGCTTTCCTGTTAAACCCAAACATGTGTAAAAGTGCACAAGAACAAATCCATTGGTGTGCAAGAGATTGAGCCCATGCATTGACTCATTGACTATCCTTTAAGACAAATAATAATTCTTTTAGTTTATTTGTTTTTATGCTGTGTCCAAATTCTAACAAGAAACCAGATAGTGAAGGAAGGGTTGATTTTAGCTCCTGACTTAAGGGGAGACAGCCCATGATGGTGAGGTAGGCATGGTGGAAGGAGTGTGTGGCAGCTATTTCTATTGCTTTCACAGTCAGGAAGCAGAAAATGGACAGGAAGTGGGGCTGGGTGCAACACCTCAAAGCCCGCCCCTGTGCTGTGGCCTGCTCCACCCAGAGGATCCACTTCCTAACACGACACACCGTTCTGAAATAGTGCCACAAACTAGAGGCCAAGTGTTCAGACGTGGGAGCCTGTAGAGGCCATCGCATATTCGGACCACGGCAAAGACACACTCTTGTTTCTGCACGCCTTGATGTGAATGAGGTTACAAACAATGCACTCGCTACTCTCAGTGATGGGAACATGGGAAGGTGATGTGGTAACACCACTAAGCGTGTAGGCATGGGGAAAGACAGCCACGCTGATCTAACTTATCATCAGCACCGGAACATCAGAGGCAATCTGTAACCCCATCCCAGAGGGGCAGGACTCGGTAGCACACTAACAAAGTCAGGCCAAAGCCTACGAAAACTGAATTTCACCAAAGCCAGAATGAGAGACAGAATGTGTCAGGGATCCCGAAACAAAGGCCCTAACACTTGGGCATCAGCAAGTGACAGGAACCAAGCATTATGTTTCCACAAAGTCAGAAAGAAAAGAAAACAGCTGGGGACCATGTGACAACCAGTGTCTACACAGACTCGGTTCCTAAGTAGTCTCGATGACATCTTTAAAGACGGAGGGGCATTTTAGCTGTATTAATGGGAGAGGGTAGAAATTCTTAAAACCGGAAATGGTATACCATATCCACTCAATACGTTGGATTAGGGCATGTAGAAAAGGCTTCACCAAATGCTACAGCCTTCCCTGCTTGCAGAACTGAACTGCCAAGACCAGATGCCATCAGGCACCTGTGTTTCATTCTCTCTGGGTCATCGGTTGTGAAGCCATGACCTGTCATTTCCACTTCTCCCCTTCCTAAGCAACTTTTGGTTGGGGATTTCTGTACCCTCTCTCTTCACCATTTCTTTTCCTACCAGGTCTTGATTCAATGAGCAGAGGCATTTCCCTAACCTGTGCCATAACCCTGGCAGTATGAGAGAAAAAGATGACAGATCTGCCTCACTGGGGAGCATGTAGACCTCACTGGGACTCCCAGAGAACCACACAATCTTCCCTACAGGTAGGGACATGGAAAAGCCTGGGGCTGGGATGGGAGTGGCCCGTACTGAAGCTACACACGCTGCCCCTCTGTGTCAATGCCAAGGCCAACAAAATATCCCTGCTGCTTTCATTTGAGTCTTCAGTGTAAACATTGGTGCTCCACACGGCACACCATTTAATCCATAACCTGTTGGCAGGTTGCATCTTGGAAAGGATATTAAATAAGAGTAAACAAACTTATGAAACCACAGATACATAAACACTGCACTTCAAATATTTAGGGAAAGCACGGGCCCACAGAGCTGCGGTGCATGCAAAGAGGAACGGGAGCTTTAGTTTGGAACATACGGGCATCGCTGATAGGCCAGAGGACATCTCGAAACACCTAAGGCTAATTTGTTATTATTTCCTATACCTTGAGAAAAAAAAAAAAGACTGACAGCCAATTTCCACTTCTCTAAAGGTCTACCCTGAAAGAATACAAATGACCACTAAGGGCTAAATCCCACCCGGGGGAGACAGATTAAAGAGAAAGGGAACTGGGCTATTTCCTGGGGCGGGGAACCTCCATAGTTAATTATCTAGAAACATCAACACTTCTGATTATGGAATACTAATTGAAGGAAGTTTTAGTGATCAAAGTTTAGCACGTGGACCCACTGGCGTGTCTCACAGCTTAAGAACTATTTTTCCAACTGGTTCCCCTTTCTTTTTTCTTCTTCAGCAATGATGTCACTGCTGAGCCTCTGAAGTAGCTAGCTGACCTGCTTGGAATCTCACCAATGTGCAAATTGCTTTTTGTTTTGGTGCAACAGAGAGATTACGTGCATACCGAAGAATTTAGAATGCACGTCTTTGGCATTTATTCTGAGTAAATGTTTGCCTAGCATACATTTTATAGACCTGTTTTGCAAACCTATATGCATGGGGTCACATCAAACTTCCTTGGGTGGAAAAGGTTCTGAGAGGCCCGAGTTTCAGAAGCCCTTACCTGGGAGGGCGACAGTGACTTAGTTGACTCCACACAACAGCCAAACTATAAATCCTGAATTCTGGGAAATACACAGGCTCCGCTGTGAGTGCAGAAGAGAAGAAGTGTGACCTAGAGTGGGCCGTCAGCAGGATTTCCACGGGGACCGCTGCTGAAGCGGTAGTCTAGGGGACACAGGAAGATGACTGTTGCAAGGAGATGCTGAGGCATCCAAGGACATCAGTGTCTAAAATCACACGGCCCAAGGCAGGCCCAGTCCTCCACAAGACATGAGTGCCAGAAGCAATGGGTAACAACATCAGCAGGCAAGGGGCCACAGAGATGGCCCAGTGGTTAGACGCGTGTACTGCTCTTGCAGGGGACCCAAGTTCAATCACCACAGCCATTTGGGTGAATCCACCCGTAACTCAGCTCCCAGGGATATGAGCTCCTCATCTGACTTCCACAGACACTACACTTGTCCACATACCCACACACAAACACAAATCTAAAAAAAAAATAAAGTTAATCTTAAAAAATAAAGTGCAACAGCTTAACTGACCACACTGATAGACAGGTACAGGGCACTAGGAAAGATAGCGTCATACTTCAACTCTTTCTCAAAAGTAAAAGCTATGAATTATTCACTTTATAGAATCCTAAACTCTGATAACATCATAAGAAAATCACACGAATGGGGCTGGGGAGTTAGTTAGGTGAATAGGTCAAATATTTCCTGAGCAAACCTGAGCCCAAGCTCCATATCCCCAGCCTGGGTTGTTGGGGCGGCTGACCAATCCCTGCTCTGAGGGGCGTGGCCGCTCTAGGGACAAAAGGTACCTTTAAAAAGAACCGGGTTTTGATTCACACTTATTTTTAAAGGCTTTCTTTTATCTTATGTCTACATGTGTTTTGTTTACACGTCTGTCTGTGAATCAGTGTATGCCTGGTTTCCAAAGAGGCCAGGAAAGGGCGTTGGGTCCCTGGGAGCTGCAGCTACAGACAGCTGTGAGCCGCAGTGTGGGTGCTGGGGACTGAGCTTTGGTGGCCAGGAAGCCGCCAGTGCGCTTGTCTGCAGAGCCCTTTCTCCAGCCTGGGGGGCTTAGTTTTAGCATATTTACCTTTTCCTTTGTAATTAGTGTTCTTGGTAGCTTTTGCACCCCACACCCCACATCGTCACCCCCACAGCCCACATCGTCACCCCTACATCCACATCACTTGCACAGCTGGTTGATACTTCAAAGGCAACTTGAATAAAAAAAAAAATGCATTTTTCTCCAAAAAAAAAAAAAAAAAAAAAAAAAAAACGGGTTTGGAATAGGGGCCCCTGTTTTCTCCCGCTTGGTTCTCTGCTTCGCTGGAACCTTGGCTTTGTAAGTGTATCCCACTTTCTCCTTTTATTAAAACTGATTTATTCTAAAAGGTCTATTTTGGTTATTTCCAAATTCCTCCGACCGCCGCTACATTGGGTATAGCAGCATGCATCAATAACACCCCATCTGGGAAGCAGGGAGGCTGAGACACTGGGATTGCTAACAAGGGTTGGCATGCAAGGACAGATGACTCGGGGAGCTGCAGGCTCATTAAGGGACCCTATCTCACAGAAATAATAATAAGAGAGAAAATGAGGGGTACATCCAGTGTCAATCTCTGGCTTCTACATTCACTCAGGCTCACATAGGCCCACACATATGCACACACATATGCGCACACATATGCACACACATATGCACACACATGTACATACACAGAGAGGTTCACTAATACCGTGAAAAATACAAATATCTTTTTGCAGAGCAGAACGCGCATGCCTTTAAGATCTTGCTTTTCTGCCCTACAACGATATGTATTGTGCTTAAGTCCTTCAAGTAGAGAACCATGATGCTTAGCACTGCACTCGATTAATAAAGCCTCACCATTGTACTGAGGTAATAGCCCCTACGAGAGCCACAGCCCATCGGCTAAGCACCATTTGTCTGGGATCAAAGTATGCACCATATGCAGGAGCTGTTAATTTCCTGGACATTATCACAATTTGCTGGCTTCCTAGGTCTCAGCAAAAGCTCGGGAAAACATCTCCATTCCCTGGATGCAACCTTTGTGACCACAGCCAGCAAACTATTTCCTCCACCTAAGACACCCTTACACTCTCAGTCTGCAATGTTCTTTCCCAACACATCTTGCTAAGGGCAAGGAATCTGAAGAGTCAGAAAATATGTGGGAAGAGATGCTTACAGCATGCTGGGGTCCATGGTAAGTATACTGGTAAACTCTCCATATTAAAATTTGGGTAACCTCACAGCAAGAGGGGTAAGCAGTGAGATGAGGCACCAAGAATGTTTCCTAATGCTTGTAGGGATTGACAGGAACTTCAGAATGGGTCCCAGTGAATGACATCTCCTTCTGGCATAGTCAGAGTGTTGTTGGGGTTTAGTTCCCTAAATCACAAGGCAGGGGCAGGAGGTAACTTTGTGTCTTTCCCTGTCTCCATTCAAGGCTGCAATGCTTGTGCTCACCCACAAAAGATATCAAAAGACTCACGTCTTTGTGAGACTGATGTTGGTGACTAAAAGCACACACACAAGGTGGTCCCGATCCTCCACAAGACGTCAGTGCCACCCACAAGCAATGGGTAACAACTGCAATAGGCAAGCATACAGCACAAGGTGGTCCCAATCCTCCATAAGAATCATTGCCACAAGCAATGGGTAACAACTGCAATAGGCAAGGGGCTGCAGAGATGGCTCTGAGTTAATGAAGTGGCCTGT
Source organism: Arvicola amphibius (assembly GCF_903992535.2). Classification (NCBI taxonomy): domain Eukaryota; kingdom Metazoa; phylum Chordata; class Mammalia; order Rodentia; family Cricetidae; genus Arvicola; species Arvicola amphibius. The sequence goes on from NC_052049.1 coordinate 182,361,547, forward strand.
GCTGAGGTCTCTCATTTTCTGCATTCGACCCCTGACTGACTTACTCAACTGCAGGGGTCTCAACTCTGTTCCCAATGAGAATTTGATTATCAGTAAGTCATTTAAACATTAAAAATAAAATAAAACATTAAAAATAGGAGGGTGGCCTGCTTTCTTACTAATGCAAGAGTTACTGGGGATAGTTTATTAAGATAAACAGATACCCGTAAAGTACTTGCTGGATGAGAACAAAGACCTGAGATGCACACCAGAACCCGTATGAGAAAAGTGTTGGATAAGGTACCATTCACTTGTCATCCCAGGGCTGGGGAAGGCAGAGCCAGGAGGATCTCTGGAGTTGGCTAGCCTGACAGTATAGCTTAATAAGTCAGTGTTTGTCTGGTAAGGCAGACAACAAACCCTGTCTCAAAAAGAAGAAGGAGGAGGAGGAGGAGAAGAAGAGGAGGAGGAAGACTGGAAGGAGGAGAGCTGGGAGAGAAGGGAGAAGAGGAAGAATGGAAGCAGGGAGGGAAGCAGGGATAACGGAAGGTGAACAATACTCAGGATAAGCACTCTAAAGTTGTTCTCTGGCCCCAGCGTGCATGCCCAACTGCATGTATACCTGCACACACAGACATATGCACACACAAATGAAAATAAGATAAAGATGCACCCTTTTATTTTAGCATGTGCAAAAAGAATTCACCCCTTGACTCCATCTGCCATGTCACGGCACCACAGACTTCTCGAACGTTCCTGCTCTCTCTTTCTGTCTGAGCACCGAGACTGGTGAGCTGCACCTTCAACCCTTTCACTTAATTCTCGATGCCATTTTAAAATCTGGTTCCTGAATGAATTGCAGCATTGTACAGTGGGACAAGTCCCCTAACACATAATTTTAATTGTGTAATGAGCAATGTTGTGGTCAGCCCATCCACAGTTTATAGCCATTACTCCATACCCCTCTGGTGTCTAGAAGCACCAGAAAGGTAGAAAAAGTGATGATAATTTGTTTTTCTCTATATCAACCACATTTTTCCCTGGTGTGGATTGGGGGGGAGGGGGTGTACCTGACTTTATTTACAGGTGAGCTAGTTTTAACTCTACATGGCTGTAGATGTATGTCTAGTGGTAGACCAATTGCCATGTTCCATCCCACCCTCTGCCCACCACCACATCACATTGCCTCCTCTTTTGATAACTTGACCTTTGCTTTTCTGTGTATTGGATAAAAGGTTTGCTACAATTCTCAAGAAGCTTATTTATTTCTTGTGGTATCTGTTCTTCCAGACCAACACTGATATGGAATTAGATTCTGTTTTGCTTGTTTGTTTGTAATTTTTCTGTATTTACTTGGTTTCCTTTAATTCACAGCGTGATGTTTCTGTGTATCATCTCACTGAATTTGTATGCAGTCTTTTCCCCTCCTGGTTCCTGTCTATGGCACATGTTGTATCCTGGGAATTGATCATAACCACACTGAAATATCAGTGTCCTGGAGAAAGCTTTAAGAACATATCCCCAGAGTCTGTACTTAGAAAATCTGATTGCTTAGTTCCTGGAAATGAGGAAAGGGATGGAGAAGAGGGCAAGAGAAACTGTTACTAAACGATAAAAATCATGATGGAAACAAGCATTTCTGATGACTGTGGTTCTTGTAAAGAATGATTTAAGACAATAGGGTGTGTGTGTGCGCGCGCTAGTTATTGCCTGCTGCAGTGATAAACACAAACACAAGCAACTTATAGAGAGTTCATTTTGGCACATGGATTCAAAGGAGGTTGATAATGGTATGGTGGCATTGAGGCAGGCAGGTGAGTCAGCAGGTGACTTCATATTTTAATCACACACTGAAAGCAGTGAGGACAAACACGAAGTGAGAGAGGGTGAGCAGGAAGTGAGGCAGGGCTGTAAACCTTGGAATCCCAGCCCCACCAATGCCTTTCCTCCATGGTTCCATGTCCTCAAGGCTACATAACCTCCACCAAATAGTGCCTTGTTCAAATGTACGAGCCTTTGGGGGACATCTATTTGTGTGCTCACAGAATATTTCCTTCTGGAAGTTAAGAAAACCAAAGAAGAGCAAACAATGGACTTTGTTGTGTGAAATAATTACTAAGTGGTGAGAAGAGACCTTGGTTGGTAAAATAATTGCCGTTCAAGCATGAGGACTGGAGTTCGGGTCTCCAGGAACGGCTCTGCATGTTTACAATCCCAGCATGGGGATGAGGAGACTCTGAATTACTTGCTGAATTCACTGTTTGAACAAACTAATTGAATGCTGTGATTGCAGGACCGCCTGCATGATTTCAGCCATGTCTACACCTCACCAGGAAGGTGGAAAAAATCAGCTTCAGCAAACAAATATGGACTTCTGAAGTTGAATATTATTTTTTCAACTTAGGATACTTTTGAGATAAAAAGAAAGGGGAAGAGGTGCTATAGTGACTGGGATGTCAACAAGTTGCCGAGGAGAGACAGAGTCTCATGACATTCTTGAGTAGGTTAAGTACCAGTTTCAAAGGGCATCCTGGAGATGGTGGGAACACAGTATCAGGCTAAGCACAGGGCTACAGTCACTCATAGTATGCAATTTTGTCTTGATTTTTTAAAAAAATCTACTTTTTTCTGTATTCTATTTGTAACTCGTCAGTTTTTTCCATACATTGTATGGGTCCCGGGGATGGAACTGGGGTCCTCAGCCTTGGCAGCAGGCCTCTTCCCCCACTGAGCAATCTCTCCAGCCATGCTTGCCTCATTCGGATGGAATTTATGTCTAATTCAGCAGGTGGGGATCTACAAGGACAAATGCCGATTTAAACAGAACTTGGCGGTCTATCCTTGGAGAGAGGACAAGCTCTGTCCAGCTGCAGGGACAAATCAGTAAGGCAGGAGGTGAGACGAGGGCTCCTGGTATGGGACTCGCCAGCAGTACATGAAGGTACGCGTGTTTACCCGAGTCTGCCTCTGGGCATAGTCCCTTCAAGAAGAAGGATAAAAGGACTGACATTGTGCACAACTTGCAAAGGCTTGAACTCCTCACAGACACTGAATGATAACCCAGACCAGAGTCTAGAACACCTAGGCTGAAGAAGCAGAATGTGCAGGACCTCCCACTTGACACCTAGGCACTTTCCCATAAATTTTGCTATTTTCCAATACTGGGTATGCAGGGATTTCTTCTGGCATACTCACCCTTAAGCTTAGGAAGAGACAATCGAGGCCCCTAGAAAGAGCAGGGTATCACCCACAGACAGATTATGCAAATTGTTAGGTGAAAGCTAACATAAATATTTACTTAAAAGGATTCTGCTTCAAAGGCCTGAGGTAAATAATGACTGGGATTAAGACAGACTCTGATAATTTCAATATTGGGTTTTGAACCCCTGAATTCTACACTAGGGCCAAGGGGAGAAAAGCTTTAAAAATATCTTGAGTCAAAGTGACATGTTCAACAACACAGATATCACAAAAGTATTTATAGGCATGTGGTAGGCCAACACTTGGTCCTTCCTGTAGTGAGAGTTTAAATACCAACTAGGAGGAAGACGCGATGTAGTTCTCGGTTATTGGAGGTACTTATTCCTCTGGATGTATGTCTACAAGAACACGCTGCACCAGTATGGATGAAGAACAGCCACTTTCATTACACGGTCAGTAACCAAGAGGAAAGAGCTACATTAAAAGCACAGCATCAGCCTGACTTGAAAGTACATTCCAGGGGCGGAGCAGATGACTCAGTGGTTAATGGCACTTTGTGCTCTTGCAGAGGACCTAAGGTCAGTTCCCAGCACTCCCATGGCAGCTAACAACTGTAACTCCAGACCCAAGGGATCAGATGCCCTCTCCTGACCTTTGTGGGGATTCTACTCTTGTGCATATGCTCACTCATGCACACATGTATACCTAATGAAACTAAGATAATAAGACCTTAAAAGTGTGTTCCACAGCAATATTGTAAAGTATTTATGCGGGGTCCTCATATGGATGACTGAAATGGATTGGCAGAGGACTCACACATAGGTCCTGGAAGATAATAGCAGGCCAGTCCCTATAGGTGTCAGAAGAGCTGAGGACTCACACATAGGTCCTGGAAGATAATAGCAGGCCAGTCCCCTGTTCAGTCAGAGTTCAGGTATATGTCTACATAATCATGACTCTTGAAGTATTTTTCAAAGCAAGAATCCCTTCCCTGCCCTAGAATGTTTGGTAACATTTAGACATGAGTGGTTTAGAACTTTTGCCCACATGTTCCTTGCTGTTAAATGCCCATGTTAATGTTCTTCAACTATCCAGAATTTTCCATGTATCTCAGTCAAATAAACACCTGTATGCTAAGCTATCATTAGCTGGAATTCTTTTTTTCCTTTAAATAAAAAAGAGAGTTATTTTGTTTTGTTATATGCATGGTTTTTGCCTGCATGTATGTATGTGCACCATACGTGTGCAGTGCATGGAGGCCAGAAAAGGGTGCCTGATTCCTCTGAACTGGGGTTATAGAGGGTTGAGTGGGTACTGGAATCGAACCTATGTCCTCTTCAAGAGCAGCCAATGATCTAAATTACTGAGCTATATCTTCGCCTCCCTAGTTAGGGCTTCTTCAATTTCTTCTTTTCATGAGTAAGCAGACCCATATTCCTCAACCAATAACGTTCTTAGCTCTACCTCAAGGTCGTCAAGATTTGTAATAGCTAAAATACTTGGTCCACTGGCATGGGAAGTCCTTGTGTCTATGTTTTGCTTTATTAGCTAATGAATAAAGCTGTTTCAGCAAGTGGCTTAGCAGAATAGAGCTAGGTGGGAAAACTAAACTGAATGCTGGGAGAAAGAAGGCAGAGTAATGGAGAAGCCACGTAGTTGCCTCCAGGGACAGATGCTTCCGCTGGATCCTACCGAAACTTTGCTGGTAGACCACAACTTCGTGGTGATGCAAAGATTAATGGAAATAAGTTAGTTTAGAATATAAGAAATAGCTAGCAATATGCTTAAGCTATTGGACAAACAGTATTTCAAATAATATAGTTTCTGAGTGATTATTTCATGGTCTAAGCAGCCAGGAACGAACAAGCAGCCTCCCCCGACAGTTCACAGCTTTTGTAATAAGGCAAATAGGATAAATGTTACAAACACAGAATAAGAAAGAGGTTTTCATTAGCCATGACCATACCAATTGTAAAGCTCCTTCATTTGAGTAAAACAATAACAGTTGAAGAAACTAAGATAATTTGGTGGCCAAAATTCAAGTCACCTTATTTTTGAGATTCTTGCCTTCTCCCACCCATATGGTCCCCTCAGTGATGACTGGGCACACCATTGTTTATTGGTCACTTGACATTCATTGACTAGCCATCCAGATCACCCCTACAATACCACAAGACAATCCCCAGCAATATAGGTGTGGACAGACATCTCATTAGGTTCTTAGACTAAGGATTCACCATTCCCCGTGCAGGCCTCTTTCTGAATGAAGCCTGCAGCGTCACACGGTCCCTTGTCCATCTCCCTAATGACTTCTAGCTTTTTACAACCCTAGTTCATTTTAACCAACACACTGTTCAGCTCAAAACATTTGTAAAACCTACAAAACATCTACAGACTAAAGCTTTTGCAACTATTTCCTACAGACTGTTATTTGATAACAGAATATATGAAGATATGCTAAGATTCACAGAAGATTTACCAGCACATCTGAATCCAATACACAATACTTTTTTTTTTTTTTTTTTTTTTTTTTTTTTGGTTTTTCGAGACAGGGTTTCTCTGTGGCTTTGGAGCCTGTCCTGGAACTAGCTCTTGTAGACCAGGCTGGTCTCGAACTCACAGAGATCCGCCTGCCTCTGTCTCCCGAGTGCTGGGATTAAAGGCATGCGCCACAACCGCCCGGCTACACAATACTTTTTAAACCATGCACAGGAACTGGATTTTTGCTGCAATCAAAGTGATATGCCAAACGCTTTGTGGGTTTTCAAAAGTCGCACAGTACCCCTAAATCCAAAGCAGCATATTATTATTAAAGAGTATTACAGATATTTTCACAACATAGGAAGTTCACACAGCTAGGTGGTGCCACAACCAGAAATCAAAGGCAAATGCATCCTTCAAACCTACGTTCTTCACCAGCACGCACCGATAAAATTCTTTAAATTTGCTTTTACCAAAGAATTACAAACTTGGCTCGTGAAAGAAAATGTTAATTCCTGTGAACGGTTACTTGTAAGCGGAGGCTGAGTTTTCATTTCTCAGTTGCCCAGACCCGTATAATCACACAGAAACTATATTAATTATAACTGCTTGGCCAATGACTCAGGTAGTGCAGTCTGGGGAGGAGATAGTGCTGTCTGGGAGGGGATGGTGCTGTCTGGGGAGAGGATGGTGCTGTCTGGGAGAGGATGGTGCTGTCTGGGAGGGGATGGTGCTGTCTGGGAGGAGATGGTGCTGTCTGGGAGGGGATGGTGCTGTCTGTCTGGGAGGGGATGGTACTGTCTGGGAGGGGATGGTGCTCTCTGGGAGGGGATGGTGCTGTCTGGGATGGGATGGTGCTGTCTGGGAGCAGATGGTGCTGTCTGGGAGGGGATGATGCTGTCTGGGAAGGGATGGTGCTGTCTGGGAGGGGATGGTGCTGTCTGGGATGGGATGGTGCTGTCTGGCAGCGGATGATGCTGTCTGGGAGGGGATGATGCTGTCTGTGGAGGGGATGGTGCTGTCTGGGAGGGGATGATGCTGTCTGGGAAGGGATGATGCTGTCTGGGAGGGGATGGTGCTGTCTTGGGAGGGGATGATGCTGTCTGGGAAGGGATGATGCTGTCTGGGAGGGGATGATGCTGTCTGGGAGGGGATGGTGCTATTTGGGAGGGGATGGTGCTCTCTGGGAGGGGATGGTGCTGTCTGGGACGGGATGAGGCTGTCTGGGGAGGCATTCCAGCCTTGCTTGAGGAAGTAAGCCACTGTGTTGTGCTTTGAGAGTCCATAGATTCTTGCTGCCTTCAGTTCTCTATCTATTTCATGTTTTCTGTAAAAGATTTAATTTCTAAGCGTCCTGCTCCTGACACCACATCCTCCTGCCATTTCCATGCCTCCCTACCATAACAGACCCATTCCTCTGAAACTGTAACTCAAAATAAAGTTTTCCATAAGTTTCTTTTCTGTGTGGCATTTTATCAAAGCAACAGGAAAGTGACTAACACACTGATCAATTACTACTTCCTGGCCAATTCCCTATTTAGTTCTTTGTATGCGAGATATCTGTTGGCGTTTTCTCAGGCACACACTGGAACATGTTTGTTAAGGGGGAGCAGCTCCAACAGTTTCAAGTGGGTGCCAGGTTGCTATTGGGAACTTAATTACAGGTGGCATTTTTAAATATTTACTATTATTCATATAGTGTCTATCTGTCTGTCTGTCTCTATGTGTGTCTGTATGGGGCAATGTGAATGCAAGTGCAGGTATCAGTTTTGTCCAACATAGGGCATCCAGTCCCGTAGAATCTGTGTCACAGAAAGCGTGAAGCAGGTATTTGGAAGTGAACTCAAGTCCTCTGCAAGAGTAGCATGCACTCTTGACTGATGAGCCATCTCTCCAACCCAGGAGGCATTTTATTTTAAAATCCTGGGGATCTTAAAATGCCACACCACAACCAACAGAGTGGGATGCTGATAAGAACAAGGATGCAGGAGGCGATTTGGTGCATACTTAAATGGTAAAATATACACTGCAAGTAGCACACACCCTGCAGACTGCAGGTTTATATGATAATAAATAACAGTTATCGCCAGGAAAAGGGAAAAAGTGCAGTGAAATCCAATAGCTCAGTGAGAAATCTGCTAATACAGGTGGCCAAGCTTGTTCCATTTCATTGTCAAACGGAGGCTATTTATTTTCTTCTGGGTAGTTAAATTACAGAGTCATTTATTGCTGAAAGTTTTGCAGTGGGCAGATGGGAATCTAAAGCAGGCTTTGGTCTCAAACTTTGTGAGGATTTACTTCACAGGTAGCACACTAAAACTGCAAAATCCTTCAGCAAGCCCACAACAGAGTGATTCCCCACAGCCCAGCCGGGTACACCTTAAGCAAGCCTATGACAGAGTGATTCTCCACAGCCCGGCCGGGCACGCCACGTTTGGCACCTTGGATTTGGGACAAGGGCCAACATGGCAGCCAGAGTGAGTAATCCTTGAAGTCTTTAAATGATTCCTAGTGTAGACGGTTTCCTTACTGGGTGATAGGTCAGTGACTGGGGTGTGTGTGCATGGGCATGTGCTCGCGTGCACGCACATGAGAGAGATAGTCAGGCACAGACAAGGATTCCTTATGTACACACATGCTGAAAATATTAAAGTCAATGTCAACTTTCTTTGCCCTTTTTAATACAAAAGCTCAACTCTGTATATGATCTAACTATCATCTATCAATCAACCGATCTATCTATATCTATATCTATATCTATATCTATATCTATCTATCTATCTATCATCTACCTATCTACCTACCTATCTATCTATCTATCTATCTATCTATCTATCTATCTATCTACCTATCTATCATGTATCTATCTAACTATCTATCTATCTATCATCTATCTATCTATCTATCTATCTATCATCTATCTGTCTATCTATCTATCATCTATTTGCTTGTCTTTCTATTATCTATCTCTCATCAATCTATCATTTATCAATGATCTATCATCTATTTACCTATCATCTATCTGTCTGTATCTGTCTGTCTATCTGTCTGTCCGTCTATCTTTCTATCTCCTGAGAATTAGAAAGAACTGTGTGTTCATGATCTATAAGCCACTACTATCTGATAACTTCCAAATTTTCCAAATTTTATAAATAGAATGTACCAAATACCTTCCGATAACCATTTTAAGAATTAATAAAGTGATGAAATTACATATTTATATGTGACACACACACACATGGACACAATGCACACACATATGGAGGTTGGAGGGTTCTGGTAGTCTAGTCTCTCCTTCTACCATGTAGGACCTGGCCATCAAACTTCGGTCTTCACCTCACAGCAGACGCCTTAATTTCCTCAGCTGCCTCCCAGGTTCCTCACTTTGTATATTTCATTTTTTAAAACATAGATTCATCTTATTTTTAAAGTGTGTGTGTGTGTGTGTATGTATGTGTGTGTGTGTGTGTCTCTGTGTGTGTGTGTGTGTGTGCACTGGAATTCAGGGCTCTTAGAGGCCAGAAGAGGGCAATAGCTCTCTCGGAACTGGAATTCCAGGAATTTAGTTGTGGAAACTGAGTCAGGTCCTCAGGAAAGCCACAGAACTTTTAACCATAGAACTATTTCTCCACCCCCAGGATATACTATAGGTTTTAAAGATTATTTTTTCCTTTTAAAATTTATATGTGTTTACACCTCTGTATGCATGTGTACACTTGATGTAGTTTCCATACAGGCCAGAAGAGAGGATGGATCCTGAAAGCCAGAGCTACTTGAGGCTGTGTGCTGTCTAGTTTGGGTTCTGGGAACTAGATTGGGGTCTGCTGTAAGAACAGTGAGTGCTCTTAACCCCTGAGCCATCTCTTCAGCCCCTCCCTATTCTGTCTTAAGCATTTTCATTATCACTCAGCCACAGCCACACTCTATCTCTTGTTTTCTGGGTACAGGAGATTGCTACTTCAGTTGCCATTGACTCTTGCAAAGAACCTTTAAACCAGAACATGCATGTAACTTCCTGAGCAATTAAAACTGTTAACTTCATCAGTCTCAATCCCTGACCAAATCTAAAGCTCCTAGGCACAATCCTGACAAAGAATACAATTCACAGACTGGAAAATTCTAATTCATATCACCTTGAATAACAAGACAGACAATGAGCCCACCGCTGTCACTCAAGAGGAAACTGGCTCCCAACAGACATGAGCAGACGTGATCTGCACATATTGGTCAGAATGTACCAACAACTGCTAGCACCCAAACGCTGATCTTCTAGAAGTCTGAGGCTGATGCTAGAAGGTTCTTAGAGAATAGACACAATCATAGCAAAAACCAGATGACTTCATCATTACATCACTGATTTCTGTGGGAACAGGGCCAGAAAATTAGACACACGCCAGGGACAGATGCTAAAGATTTCAAGGTCTGTTACCTCTGGCATTCAAGAGCATGAAAACTTGGGAATAGTAAGTTCAGAATTATTAACAGAAAGAATATTTTAAACCTAGATTATTAATGAGGATTCAAAATGGCTGCCATTTGAACATCAACATTTACCCAATATCCAAATGTCATCAGCAACATTTTTGGTGTTTACTCTTACTACTTTTTCTCTTTCTTCTTTTTAGTGTTTGGAGACCTCTCATTGTATATTCCTGGCTGATCTTGAATTCCATTATATAGACCAATCTGTCCTTGAAATCACAGAAATCAACCTGCCACTGTTTCCAGGGTGCTGGGATTAAAGTCATGCACCATACCTAGCTTATATCATTATGATGGCATCTCATTAGATTCCAAATTAAAATGAAGACAATGACATCGGTGTACATTGTTCCCAAGATCCATATTATCATACCACATAGGCAGATTTTTCCAACACTACAGCAATCAAGGCACAAAATGAAGAGTAACAATTTTCACTTTGTTGTAAAAATTCATCATAGTTTTACATACAAAGTTCCAGACAATGAGTACTATGTAGCAACAAGTAAATATTGAAAATGATGAACATCAAGAATACTGCTCCCCAGGTAAATTCTGGGTGTATGGGCCAAAGTGAAGTTCCAGCGATACAAAGGACATTAGCATAAGCCATTTCACCGCACAGCCTAGGGAAAAGGCTATCAGCTCAGAAGCCTCCAAACATGGAACAAATAAATGAAGATTTAGCACACATTAAGTCGCTGGTAACTTTCTGCACTACCCCAGAACTCTGCCGACTGGGGGAAAGTTCTTTACACCAGTACATACATGTATATTGACTCCAGCACTGCTGACAAGGGAGAGTCTTAGACTCCCAAGCATACATATCTCCCTTTGCAGGCAAAGCAGAGCCCTCTACATGTATCCTTTAATCACTGGGGTCTCCACACCAAAGAGTTCATGAGTAACTATATGCCAAATCAGAGAGATTACAATAATCCAAGTCTCTTGTATGGTTCCTTTTCCCTAACAGCTGAGTACAGAAAGAGTGCAAACCATACTTTGAGGTCTGCTGACTACGGAGGACTAACATGTGTTCCGCACAGACACACACACAAGGGTCCACATGTTCACAGATCCTCTCTGTCTGAGCAGGCTTACCTTGGCCATCTGCGCTTGCACGCCATTTGCCTTCAAGGATGCTACTGCTTTCTGTGCGGCTGCAGGACTATCAAAATCTACAAAACCATAACCTGCAAAGATACAAAAGCTGGCATTAGTCACCACAGGCAGGAAGGCACACTTCTGTCATCCGATGAATGCAGAATTACTGTCGGTTATGAATTCATTTCTTCCCGAAGCAACCTGGCTCGACACAAAGACTCTCATATCTCTGCTCCCAAGTGCTTTACGAGAGATACCTTAGTAACTCTAGATAAGAGGAGGTTAATTCATTTTTCCAGAGTACTTTGCAGACTGGGGTGCAGTGGAGAAGCCCACTTAGCACTAACTTGGCAGCTCGGGCAAAGCTTTGCTTTACTGTGCTCTTCCTGCTACAGATTTGCTGCAACAGGGAGGAGAATAAAGCCCTGGAAATCTTTAAGTGTCTGAGGCTAAAATCCATTTTCCAGACCTCTAAAAACCGATACTCATAAAAGCCATAAGAACGGATAAGTGTGATGGTCAACATTTACTGGAACCAGAACCACCTAGGAGGCTACCTCTGGGGATGTCTGTGGGGTTATCTTCTTTAGGATAGTAAGATGAGAAGGCCCTTCTGAATTGTGGGTAAGCACATCCCCTCGGAGGGGAGCCTGGATCCCGGAAACTGGAGGATTCTCCGTTTCTTGACTCTGGATGTAGTTGACAAGCTGCTTAAAATCCCCCTGCCCCCCCCCCCCCCGCTGTAATCCCCCTGCCATAGGACTGTGCTAGAACTGTAAACCTGAATAAACTTTCTCATGCTTAAGTTGCTTTTCCCAGGGTAAACCATCACAGGGAAATGTAAAGAAGCCAGAACACTAAAGTTATTGTCAGAGGCTGCAATGGTGGTTGCCACATGGAAGGCAGCCAATAGATATGTCTTGGTTGCACAAATAAATAAAGGTTGTGGGTTAGAGTAGGGGTTTGAACTTACTTTGACCCAATCACTCAGCCCATGGTCCCAAATTATAAGATCTTGTTTCTCTCTATATCAGTTCAAATCATTGATTTTTTTAATTTTGAAAAGAGTAATTTGATGAATAAACACTCCAGTCTCTAAAAACAAATAGTAAATAGCCATCTTGCTTAGGTTTTTTGGGGGGAGGGGTGTCATAAATATATGATTCTGTTTGTGCGATTATGTGAGCACTTATAAAAACGTTCAGGGAGACAAACAAGCAGAACAATTAATAAGACAGAACTATGGAGAGAAAACGGTCTTCACGTGACCATTAGTCCAGGAATTTACCCAACAGCAAAGTCAGCTGCCAAGAATATGCTAAAATATGAACACTCCATGGGGTGTGTTGGTACACACCTGTGATTCTAGCATGACTGAGGTGGAGGCAGGAGAAGGTACATGAGATGATGTCTCAAAATCATATAAAAAAATCAACAAGTAGCTGTAGGAGTGTATGTGTATTGTGGTTTGAATGTGATGTCCTCCACAGGCTCATGTGTTTGAACACTTGATCACCAGCAGGAGGCGCTGTTTGAGGTTACAGAACCTTCAGATGATGGAGCTTTACTGAAAGAAATATATCCCTGGGAGGCAGAGTTTGGGGTTTTGTAGATGGGCCCTACTTGTTGTTCAATATCAGCTTCCAGTATAAAGGTGACATGTGGCCCGTCAGCTTTCTGCTCTGACCACCATGACATCCATGTCTGATGCCAAGTCTTCCCCTACTCCTCTGCCACTATAGACCAAAATAAACTCTTTCTCCTGTCACCTGTTGTTTGTCAATGGATTTTTAACATGGAAATAGAAAAATATACTAACACACATCCATATACACATAATAAATATTACATATGATATACATAGTATATGAGTTATACATATCACATACATGCATATTCATGATACATATAAATATGTACATTACAAATATTATGTGTTGTGCTCTTGAAAAGTCTATGAATGTATCAACACATCTACTCCTCCATGAAGACAGACATCTGTCTTGTACTTTGAAGCTTGTCTCATTCAGAACTTCCAGGCCTGCCTCTGAGGCAAACACACCGTTCGTGTGCTATAATCCATTCCCACCCCAACCTCCAAATAAGAGTATTTGGGAATTCAATTACCAAGCTGGTTCTTTTAATTAACTTTCTAATTTTCTTCCCTCAAATCCCATCTTCCTTTTCTCCCTCCCAGCATGTTATCCCAAAATGAACCTGAAACACAGCAGTGTACAAGCAAAATGCTCCCACAAAACAGGGCCTTCAAGCTTACGCTTCTCATACTTAAGGAAGTGTGTTCTGTAAGGGCTGACAATTCTTCTCTTCATAAGATGGGGAAGAAAAGTGGCATGAGAAAGACAAATCAAGAACCAGAGTTATAGGCAAAGGACTAAAATTTCTAAAGCTTAGACATCATTGCCCACAGGTCAGGTGTTGGTCTGAGGATGAGGGTGTTGTTATGTATGAAAGCAACGGTGTGTCTTGGAATACCGGCTCTGGGTCCACTGTATGAGGAAACTGAGGCACGGATGAACTTATACATTGGCCAAAAAAGCAGAAGCAATTAGATGTCAGAGACACAATGTAAAGCAAGTCTGCATAGAAATTATCTAGTGCTATACAAAGAACTGTTTCTAGCCCTGCTCTGGAGCCTGCATCCCTAATAGCTCTTGGTCCCACTCTAGAGCCTGATAGCCCTTGGCCCTGCTCTACAGCCTGCACCCCTAATGGTCCTCAACCCATCCCTGGGGCCTGTGCCCCTCATGCCTGAAAGTACTTGGATTTGGAATTAAGGGGTGAGTTAACACAATCCCATGAAAGGCTCTCTCCAGCTCATTCTCTTCGCAGGTTGCTTCCTGGAGGGCCTGGGCCTGCACCACATCTCTCCATGGGAGGTACAGATGGGGTTAGGGCTGGCCTGCATCCATTCAGAGACTCATTCTTCCTTCATGGATCACTTGGTCCATCAGAATATGTAACGTGGGAAACAACAGCGCCAGTTCCCATTCGTATGCAGCTTATTAGGTGAGTTAGAGATGTGACAGAATGGCCATGCCAAGGAATCTGCAGATATTACGGCCTTGCCTTCCTTGAAATAAAGGAGAATGGGGGGCACGGAATGAGAGGTTGACCCTTCAGTACCGAGAAATCACGGATTTGCTCCCTCTAGCTAGAGACTGGATGGCGACGGAAGAGGTTGGCAGAAAGAGTGGAGATGTCTCAAGGGCTCGCCAGGCAAGCCAAGAGAAGAAACCTGATTGGATGACAGAGAGGAAGGGAGTTATATTTTATAGGGAGGACCAGCAGGACTTCACAGTTGAATAATTAGGCTTGGAATAGGGGAAGTATAAGATGACGAGAATGATTGCTTGGTTGGGTTCTGTTCTCCTTTGCCATGAGCCACTGGGTGAGTGAGCTGTAGTTGGCTGAAGTGAAGAGACTGGCGGAGGACGCGCAGGAGTGAAGGAAGGCTGAAGACACGTCCAGTCAGAACACCCGTGAAAGCCTCTGCAGAAAAGCCATATTGCAGTTTGATATTGTGACAGTTGGTTTTGAATGTCCCTTTGACACCATCTAGAAATGCCTGGAAGTGATTTCCAATGAGAAGTTGTCTAGATCAAGTGCTCTGTAGGAATGCCTGTTCAGGGTTTGCCTTGATTGTATTAACTGATTTGGGAAGACCCAGTTCACTGTGGCATCACCATTGCCTAGGTAGGGGTTGCTGAACTGTGTAAGAGTGAAGAAATGGAGCTGGGCATAAACATGAATGTGTTTTCTGCTGTCTGTTGTGGGTCACGGATACAGCCCCATCACGATTCTGCTGCTCTCTCCCCGCTATGATGGACACAAATCCCTCCTTTCCTAAGTTGGTTCTGACAGGGTATTTCAACACAAGAGCAGGAAAAAAATAACCAACACAGAGGCACGTTAGGCTGGCACTCAGTAAAAAGGATAAAATCAGAAATACATAGTAAGTGGGAAACAACTTAAAAATGCTAGTCAAAGACATGGAGAGAGGGAAAAATCATAGTGAGAACTGGGGTGGGGGAGATTTATATCTCGACTCGAACAACTACAGCTCTTAGGTCTCAGAGGCAAGTTTGCAGAGAAGACTGAAGCAAGACCAGAGAGGATGACGGACACAGATGGGAACATGTCCTCCTATAATCAGGCAAGAAGGACCCCAAGAGGGAAGAACTAGCTATGCCAAATGCAGAACATGCACGCATGGAGGAAGTGTGAAAAGGCTCTAGAGTGGTAAAGACTGAAGCTCGAGAAGAGGAAGAGTTAGGGGAGAAAATGGGGAAGGGGTGGTAGAGATAGCTGATGGAAAGAGACAAAAATAGATAATAGAAGAATGAAGTCACTGGGGGTTGTATGCATGTATGTAGCATGCATATGTACATGTGTGTAGAGCCTAGTGCTCTACCTTAGGTGTCACTCCTTAACCTTAAGATGTTGGGAGCAGTGAGACCCCAGATCTTGAATTTTTTGTAATCCCCTGATCTGAGTGCCTATAGCTGTTCTGAGCAGGAGACCTTCAGGAGTTCCTGATGGCAGAATGGTTTCTGGTGGGTTTGGCTGGGGCATGGCTATCTCTATATAATCTGCCCCTGAACACAAGAAAGGGGCATTCCTCTCTGTCTGCATGTGTCTATGTATTTTAACCTCAAGCCCCTTGCCCGAAGCTCGGTAACTGGGTAAAAGCTCATCCAATGCAGACACGGGGGCGCAGTGAGCGGCATTAAGTATCAAGGTAGGACCCACCTACCATGATACCTAATGCACATGAAACTTACTGAGTAGGTGAGATTGGGTAGCCAGCATGCCCTTGGGATCTGCCTGTCACTTTCTCCCCAGCACTGTGATTGCAAAAATATTGTCATCATGCCAAATATTACACATGGCTGCTAGGGACTGAACCAGGTCCTTATGACTGCACTGCAAATGCTTTACTGACTGAGCTCGCTCTCTTTCCATCCCCCTCAAATGAGTTTTCATTTCCCTTGTGAGAGGATCATGTGCATGTGTGTCCTCATTCCCGTGTGAAGTCAAGGCAAAGACCACTGAAACTCACGTCAGTGATTCAGAAGTATTTGCGGGTCACCTACAGCAGTGCATTAATAACCCTTTCCAGTTCTGAAGAAGGAATAGGGAAGGTCAGTCTGAGAAGAGAGCCAAGCTTCATGACAACAAGATGATAATTCATAAAATATCCTTCCTGGGAAGATGCAGGTACACGTGCATCTGGGAGCTATATGGGCACACTGCCCCTTCACCCTCAGTCACAGGGAGGAAGAAGAAAGAGTGCTCTGGCTGCATTGGTTGCATTTCTTCGTGTTGTGACCAAGGGTACCTGACAACAGCAACTCAGGGGGAATGGCTTACTCTGGCTTTCAGTTTGAGAGGACACATTCCGTCATGGTGGGGAAGGCATGGCGGCAAGAACATGAGAAAACTGGTCATGGAGTCTCTGCAGCAGGGCAGAGAGCAGACCCGAGCGGACCGGTTTATAAGACCATGAGGCCACCCCTAGTGACTTGCTTCCTCCAGCAAGGCTCTACAGCCTTCCAAGCAGCATCTCTTGTCACATGGCCAAACATGAAGGTCTGGGAGGCATTTGTGACCAGCTGCCATTTCCCTGGACAGCCCTAGTTGTTGGATGTTACCTAAGCCTGTATTCAGCAAATCTTTGTCAAAGTACATAAAATGTATGTTTAAAATAAGTAAACTTACAGGAAAGACTACAGTGCTTATTAATTAACAGGTGAAAATGTCACAATGAAATTCTGATTTACAAACAACAGCAACCAAAACCAAATGATACCCCTGCTGTCAGCCATGCCTGTCCTGCATCATATAGCCTTGCATTACAGGTTCCTCTTCCTGTTCCTTCCCTTCTCTTTCAACCCTACACACAACACAGTATATTAGAGAATCAAGACATGGCTCTTCCAGGCTCTACTCCTACACATACTGAAGCCATTTCCACAAGGACACCAGGCACCCTGAGGTTTCTTTTCAGGGAATTGATAGCTAAATTCTGGGGCAAAGGAATGACCCCACACCTGTAGGGATGGCACCAGGCCAACAAGGAGCCAAGATTCTGCATACAGACTCAGACTAGAGAGCCACGGGTCTGACTTGTGGGGTGTTCATGCATACTTCTCCCTGTTTCAGTGAGAGTCGGGAGGCCAACGTGTCCCAAGAAACCTTGAAAAATATGCCCATTCCGTAAATAAACATGGCGTTTCTGAGGTTTACAAGGGTAAGAGCTATATCACAGCCAGAAGAAAATGAAATGGAATACAAGGCTGGCTCTAAAACACAATGCTGTGCTTAGTAAGGGATGAAAATCACTTAAATTTGGTTTCAATTTGCTTTCCTTCCTGATAAATAATTAAGCCGTTCTCTGCATCTGGCAAGGGGAAGGGAGGCAGAGTCATCCAGCCCAGCTATGGTGCTTTCAACCCTACAGAGCCCCAGAGGAAGGCTAGCCAGAATAAACTAGAGCCCTTAAGGATGGCTAGCCAGGGCAAACTACAGAGCCCCTAGGAAGTCTAGCCAGGAAAACTTTGGCCCTGAGGAAGGTTAGCCAGTGCAAACTCCAAAGCTCCTGAGGAAGACTAGCCAGGGCTAACTCAGCCCCTGAGGAAGGTTAGCCAGGGCAAACTGAGCCTGCTGGCTGTGCTCCCTGCCTCCCCCAATGACGTCATTGCCCTTGGCGACAGGTTCAAGCAAATTGGATCCGAATGTCACTGTTTATTCCCCACACCCAGAGCTTGTTTTTTCTCCTGGTCAGGGAGACAAGGCCAGCAGCTCAGCAATTAGCCAGAAGTGGAGCAATGGGAGAGAAGGAACTGCGGGATAATTAGGTCATCCTGAGAATGCACTCTTCCGTCGGCATGCCTAATCAATGCTTCCCTGAAATGCTTTATACCTTCCGCACTTAGTTAAAGTTTTGTTATTGCATGGCACTACCAGAGCGATGACCTTCTAGAAAAATAATCTATATTAATTACAATTTAACTCTACAGGATCACCAGAGGGGCTTTTGTCTGTTCCCTTTCCTGCAGTCATAGGTGACATATTCCAGAGACCTTTATCTTTCATAAACTATTGTGCAAAGATGGATTTGGAGTTTCATTAAAGTCTCTTTATCAGATTCAACAGTTGATTTTAGGTTTTTATGTTGCTGCTGGCTCTTTATATTGGCAATTAAAATTAGGTATTCATTTGCCAATATTGGGGTTGGGTGGGGTAGCATGGGGGGGTTGCAACTGGAGAACTTTTTTAGGTTTTTGGTACCCAGTCCATTTGGTCTCAGAATTTTAAATGCACACTGAATTCCGCACCAATTGCGTATTCTTTGTCTTGGGAATGATTCTTATAGAAGGAAGCCCTCTCAGAACACAGATGCAGAACCAGCTGGGAGTCCAATGTGATTTCCAGACAGAACAAGTGAGTGCTTTGGCTGAGACTTCTACATGAATCTCAAGTCCTGCTCAACTGTTCACAGATGGGATGCTTGAGAATTCAACTTCCTCTGGTGGCTAATGGGGAAGGATTCGGGAAGTTCTACCCTTGTTTGAGGATCAAAAAGCAGTTGATAGCTGCAGAGCAGAAGAGGAGTGAGGGAGAGAGGGGGAGAAGGAGAGGAGAAACGGGGGAGACAGATAGGAGGGGCAGGTAGAGAGAGGAGGGAGAATTAGAAGCACACTTTCTGTCTTGGATGGGCAAAAATGCAAAGCCCAAAATTCAAGCCTGCTCAGCTGTGGAAACGAACAATTCGTATTTGGTAGAACAAAGACCTTCCTAAAATAGTTTCCACCATTATAGTCCTAAATCGCGTCTACATAAAATACCCTTAAATGAGAACTTGGGATCTCACAGTTTTACACATTAAAGAGAGAGCCTATTTACTGCCCATACAAAGGGCTGCAGCATCAGATCCCTGGCAAATGGGAACTAAAATGGACGCTGCATCCACACAATGGTAGGGAGGCTGTCTCACTGAAGCTCCAAAAACCTCACATCACTGTGTCAGAAATCCTAACACACGACATTGCCTTTAGAGGAGGATTTCCCAGCTTTGGAGACACTTTTGAACCATAATGTGATTCTCCTGCCATGAAATGCACTAAGCTTCTACTTCAAAGGGCAAGGGGGAATTAGGTATTGTAAGAAAAATAAAGACAGCTCAAAGATCTCCCTCTTGTGCCAGGGTTTATGGCATTGTATACTTGGTAACTTTAGGGGGGCAGAGGTCTTCATAGTTTGCATATGCAATGACATACAAAATGGTAGATAAAGACTGGGGAGACTTCTTCAGTGGGTAATAGGACTTGTTGCTGAAGTAGTCTGAAGACCTGAGTTCAAATCTCCAGCATCCATATACAGTCTGGCAATGTTGTGCATGCCTGTAAACCCCGTATTTTAAAGGAGGAAAGAGGAGTGTCACTGGAGTCTGCTGGCCCTCAGCTTAGCTCCAGGTTCAATGAGAGATCCTGTCTCCAAAGAAGAAGGTGGAGAGAGAGCAAGACACATAACGTCAGTCCCCGGCCTCTGAGTACACAAAGGTAAGCATGCCCCTGCATTTGCCTATACCCAGAAATGAATAGCAGATAATCCAAATAATGATCACACAATTAATGTACTCTCACACAGCACCTTCTCATTGAGTTTTGTATGCATTTTTATCCAGTGCAGTCAATCAGCCAATCTAGGTTTCCTTCAGTAAGTCATGATAGGAACAAAACACATATGGTTTGTGTGTGTGTGTGTGTGTGTGTGTGTACTTTTCTGCCTCCCATTTTATATGCACAGTTCATATGAATTAAGTAAAGAGCCAGGTACTGAGAAGAACTGCTCTAATACCTGGAAAGGAGAGCTAATTCTCTAGCAGGGAAACTACTGTTTCCAGGTGGGGCAAATAAGGTATATTTTGTACATAAA
Organism: Arvicola amphibius; assembly: GCF_903992535.2. Lineage (NCBI taxonomy): Eukaryota > Metazoa > Chordata > Mammalia > Rodentia > Cricetidae > Arvicola > Arvicola amphibius. The sequence goes on from NC_052049.1 coordinate 182,381,752, forward strand.
AAAGAAAAAGCAAGCACTGTATAGGAGACATAAGTTTTTCTTGTCCAGCTCAATAAGGTAATTACAAAGGTAGACAAATTCAGCCAGTGAAGCAACAGCTTGCCACTTGAACTGGGACATTCTCTCATTTTTTTTACATTGCATGAGAAATCATACCCGGTCAGACCCGAGCCAGATGCCCAAACTCGCTGCCCTCCTTACTCCATAGAGCTGATGTTTAAATAGAGGAATTATTGCTTCTGACTGAGAGTCAAGACTAGGACTTGGATCATTATTTAAGAGCTCAGTGCAATCTCCGTGCTTTACTGGAACTCAAAATACACACAGTTTGGCTATTCTTCTTCTGGACCGGCTATTATTTTGTTGCATGGCAGAGATGCAAGGAGCAGCCGATGTGGGTATAAATGTCAGACCGACCTGCAGAAAGCCTCCCTTCGCTGCTAGACTGTGTTCAGAGATGTCTGTGACCTGTCAGAGCAATGTGTCTCCTCCATTGGAATAAAGGAAGGTAAGTGAATGACGGTTAGAGGAGCGAGCCTGGGATACCCATGAGACAACCCCACTGACTTTGTGACTATGACGGAAGCAAGCTGCTATTGCCGTCACAGTTCCACGGGCTGTAGACCACCACCAGGTAGGCAGAACTCATTAAGACCTGAGCTCTGACTGTCCTTTCCTCTCTCCCTCCCCTTGCTCAAGCCTTACAAAGGGTAGAGCTCTGGTTCTTCTAAGCACAGAGGAGGGTAGTAAGCAAGCACTGGTTGGAGGGGAGCCTCTGCTAAGCTGAGCCCTTTATTTAGACTCAGCGAGCCCCCAAATGGCATCAGTCATCTTCAGCATCCATGAAATTTAATGGATGCACACTACAGCCAAGCTGCAGCCATCCAGAGGATAGCACCAAGTAGCTGCCTGCAGGAAGAGACCGGGGAACCCTTTAAGAAGACGCCCCATAAATGCTCCTCCAGATTTCATTTCCTGCTTTTATTCATTCTTTTGGCATGTGTGTGTGGTATGTGCATGTATGTGTGGCTATGTGGATGTGTTCAGGCTCATGAGAAGAAGACGTTGGGCATCCTGCCCCATCACTCTCTTCCTTGTTCCTTTTGGACAAGGCCCTCTTGTGGAACCTGACCCTAGGCTGGTTGACGGCAAGTTCCAGAAATCCATTTCCACCCCTCACCGTGCTGAGCACAAAGACACCCAGCTTTTTATACAGATGCTGTGATGGGGACTGAGCTCCCATGTCTGCAGAGCATCTCTTCAGCTCCTTCGTGGTTTTTGTTCATTGCTAGTTTGTTTGTTGTTTGTTTTGTTTTATGAGGTTGTTTTATCAGGCAGCCCAGGTTGGCCTAAAACTTACTGGGCAGATGAAGACCATGCTATCTCTAGACTCACAGAACTTTGTCTGCTTCTGCCTCCAGACAGTTGGAGTATCAGCTTTGAGTTACTATACACATCCTTTACTTTTCTTCAATAGTGCATTCTAGTTATCCCCCTCCCAGCCACTGCCACACCCTCACCATCTCCCCCACCACCGCTGCCTGTCTCTGCCATAGATTTCCACCGTGGCCCCATGCACTTTTAAGCACTACTGTTTGCAAGAGTAAGGACTCCAGTTTTGTAGCTTAGTTTTTCACACTGCTAGAGTCACCTGGGAAGAGGAAGCCTCCCTTGAGGAACCACCTCCATCAGTCTGCCTATGAGGCAGTTTTTGGATAAACGATTGATGTGGGAGGACCCAGCTCACTGTGGACAGTGCTACCCCTCGAGAGGTGGTCCTGGGGTAATAAAGCAAACTGAGCAAGCCATGGGTAGCAAGTCAATCAACAGTGTTCCTTCATGGCCTCTGCTTCAGTTCCTGTCTCCAAGCCCTTGCCTTGAATTCTGCCCTGACTTGGCTCAGTGATGGATGATAACCTGGAAAATGAGACAAACCTTTTCCTACTCAAGCTGCTTTTGCTCATGGTGTTTATCACAGCAATAGAAAGCAAACCGGGACACCAGCCATGACCTCCTTCTTCCAAACTTTTGAAAAATCCTATTTGAACACAAGCTGTTTCCTTCCTAATCTATGCATATATTTTATGGAATTTACTCTTTGGTGTTTATTGGCCTTGTTCTAAATACTTTAAACAAGCATTTACAAGTACCCTCTATCAGTATGACATAGTCTGGATTTGCATCTTTTTGAAACTGAAGTACTATCTTCACCCTACCTGATGTGCATAAGATAATTGTAAGTTTTAATTAGATTTCAAAGATAAGTAAAGTAGCATCTTGGCAATCCAGAGCAATGCATCCATGGGTAGAAGGAAGATCACAGGCAAAGTAATACTCAGAAAAACACAAGCTTGCTTCCACCATGACCTTGGGGTTTAAGCTATGTTTGTAAGGCTTGATTCCCAATAGTTCTACTTACAAATCATTACTAGAATGAATGGCTACTTTCTCACTATTCTCTGTCTAGGAAGTTTCAAAAGTTCATAGAAAAATACAATATAATTGCAGCTCTCAAAATGAACCTGAAGTAAATTGGCCCCATAGATACTCGTGCTTTTCCTACCGCTTGATGACCTGAATCCCCAGGGCCAATGTGGTGGAAAGAGCAAACTGATTCCCAGAAGATACACACACACACACACACACACACACACACACACACACACAATCACTCTCACATATAAATACATATATTTTTAAAACCATAAAAAAGAAAAATTGCTTTTCAATTTTTCATTTCTCCCTAAACACAAATAGGAATTATTTTCTTCTATTTTATATATTTTTTTAAAATTACAGTTGATTCTTTATAAATGTCAGGGGCCAGGGAATTGAGTTTGGAGGACAGAAGGCAACTCTGTGGAGCTGGTCTCCTCTTTCCATTTTTACGAGGGTCCCAAGAATTGAACTCAGGTCACTACATGGTGCCTCTAAGTGGCTGGACTACAATGCTCACATTATGCAATCTTACATTAGAAATATTAGGGACTTGAAGAGATCTCGGGTAAAGAGCCTGCTGTGCAAGCATGAAAACCTGAGCTTGGATCTCTACCTCTGTATAAAAGCCAGATATAGTGAGGAGCTCTGTAATCATCACCTGGGCAGGAGGAGATAGGAAGATGCCTAGTCTGACCAAATCTCTGAGCTCTAGGTTTAGTTAGAGACATTATCTGAAAAAGAATCCCAAGGCAGAAAGAGACCCAGGAAGAAACATCATCATCCTCCAGTCTCCACAGGCACAGATGCCCATAACCATATGAACACATAACTCCCCCACACAAATACCCCACACACTCACATACCTCCCACTCCCACATACAAAGAATTTAGCTAATACAAAAATATTATCCATGAAGCTGTAACACAAAGATAAATAAATGGCCAATTAAAGTTTATTCTTCTGCCAGGCGGTGGTAGTGTATGCCTTTAATCCCAGCCTTGGGAGGCAGAGGCAGACATATCTCTGTGAGTTCGAGGCCAGCCAGATCTACAAGAGCTAGTTCCAGGACCAGCTCCAAAGATACAGAGAACCCTATCTCAATCCCCCCCCCCAAATAATATTAATTCTTCCACTTTAACCAAAGAGGTGCCAGATCATGCACACAGTTTTATCCCTTCCTCACAGTATTGTGCTGGGCTCCACATCAAAGGCATTACGGAAGACTGTCAGGATCTTAGGAGGGAAAATGTGTCACATGACAGGAAGAAGAACAAGAGGAAGAGCCACATTCTGCCCCTGACCTCACATTTACCTCTGCCTTCAAAATAGAATGCTTTTCAATAGTTGAAGACACATTTCTCTCAAGAAAATTTTACTGGAAATTATAAATTGGTGTGTATGATAATAGTATCATACTTTATCTTTTCAAAGCACTTCCGTGTGTGTGTGTTAATGCCCAGGCAAGCACATGCATGTGCCTGGAGGTAAGAGGTAAGCTTGAGGAATTCTGCTCACTCCTCCCCATCATGTAGGTTCCAGGGATCAAGCTCAGCTCATCAGGCTTGGCAACACATTCTTCTCCACGCTGAACCACTTCACCAGCACAAAAGGTGTTGCCTTAAATAGCTGGCTATTTATACAGCAAGACAATTTTTCTCCCTTGCTAAATCATTCTCGTATGAGGGGAATAGAATGTTAGGATCGTAGGGAGGTTGGTTAAGATGCAGTAGTTTGAGAATGCTACATAAACAAGGATCTTCATAAGGGTCATTATCAGGGTCATTAAATAAAACAGCAGCATGTGTAGAGACCAGAGAACCCCTCCCCTGAGGATCCCTTACCTTCCCACTTTAAAAATGATCTAGATATCAACAGTATGAGATCACTGGGTGGGGGATGTTGGAAATGCAGCTGTGCAGGCCTGCCTATATCTACTGCATTAGTAGATAACCAAGCTGTCCTTCATGTATGCACACTGCACACAAGCTACACAGATGCCCTGGATCACAGCACAGGACCCCCTCCAGCTGCTGTTCTCATGAGACTTTTGGGAGAGCAAGGATGCTACCTGTACCTAGCTGGCTCTCTTTGATCCTCTGTTCTCCCCAAGCCCCTCTCCAAACATGCCCAAGACTCCACCAAATATAATACTTTCAAGGTCCCCCTCTCAAGGCTGCGCACAATAGACAGGTACACTTGTTGAAAAATCATCCCATGTGGTAACAAGAATCCCTTCCTACAATCTGGGTTCAAATCCTTCCTCTGCTATCTTATAACGGTAAGGCCTTAGGCACAGAGCCATCAGCCAAAATGAGAATAATAATATTATTGTAGGGAAAAAAACGCACTGGTTGTAGGTACTGAATGAATTCAAAGAAGCTGGCTGAGTGCCTATGGCAGTTCCCTCGCCTCCTCAGACTGAGCTGGAATCCAAGACTCCAGCTAACTCAGTCATCTCTAAATGCACGATGAGATGAGTGTGATTGATAGGCTCACGCTCCTGCGCACAGAACATATTCTAAACATATCACTCCTTCAGCTTCCTTCAGCGGAAACCACAGGCTTGGGTTGTTTGGGTGTTTCCCCTAATAATATGTAAGTGTAACCTCTTGTCCTCTTGAGCCCTGCTTTTGTGTTAGCGCATTGGTGATACAAGCAATTCTGTTTCGTTTCAAAATTCAAGTTTGCTCGACATTAATACATTTTAAAAAACATTTAAAAAAATACTAACGTTCATTTGAAGAAGCAGGTAACCAATGTGGAATGATTATACAATAAATGTATTATGCAAATTCCAGCAAACATTTCATGCACATTGGATAAAGAATCAAATTAAAGTCTCATAACCCTCGGAAAATTAAAGTTGGCAAGCACTGAGGTGGACTTGCCCTTGAACAGAAAAGCTGCTAAGGGCAGACATTTCCTCCTTCACTCCACAAAACCAAACCATTCTGAACGATTCAGACTAAAGTAAGGGATCCCTTGGGAGTCATAAGATCAGCTATTTTTACAGCAATAATTTGGAACTTCCATTTTAAAGTGTTACAAGTTGGAAGGAATGGGTGAACCTTCGTGTCACATTTTCAAGCAAATATTCCAGATGAGCAGCCAGTGGAGGACACCAAAAATTAAACTGCAAGAAGGAATCAGACAGGTGGAGGGGTGGAGCTTGGGTGACCAATGGAAGGGAGCTGTTCCTCAAAGCTTTCCCAATAACAGCCTGAGTGGTAGGCGTGCAATAGGGCCATAGGCTCCTTCGATTTCTCTTCACTTGCTGTAATAATGGGACACTGCCCTGTGCAGCTTTGCAGCCTGCCAACACTGGCTTTGTCACCGAAAGCAGCAGAAAAATAATGGACCCCTAAGAGTGATAATGTGGGTAATTTGCAGATGTTTGCCTACTGAAGGGCAGAGATCTATCACACACACCTCTTTAGATCACTAGGCAAGGTCAGGTGTGGAGAAGGAAGGCTGAAAGCCGCGTTCTACATCCCGATTTTACACATGGAGGTGGGATGTGGGCTCTAGGGCCAAGAACAACAGACTCATTAATCAACCCCTGCAAATCAATTCCATTTCCTGCCCATCCTTTTTGGGAGGCAGGCAGGATGTAAATATAAAATTAGAGCCATTAATTTAACAAATGCCTGGTGAAGTTCTTCGAGTTCTGAGTCAGGTGATGCAGGGAGTGCAAAAGATATCAGACATAGGTCCTCTCTCTGAAGAGGCTATGGATGCCCAGTGAGGACACAGACATTGAACATGAGTGAAAACTTCAGTGTGAAGGAAGACTGACAGCTTACTCTGGATTGGCTGGGGTAAAGATGATGGAGAAAATAAATCTGAGTTTTCCAAGATTTCCTTTTTCTTTTTCCTCTTGTCCTATCACGTGTGAATGTGTTTGTGCGTGCGTGCCTGCCTGCGTGCATGCGTGCGTGCGTGTGTGCGTGTGTGTGTGTGTGTGTGTGTGTGTGTGTGTGTATGTGTGTTGGTGTCTACTACCTTCCTCAATTGCTCACTGTATTCTTTTTTTGAGGCAGGGTCTCTCACTGACCCTGGGCTAACCTGCTAGCCTGAAAACCCAGGTGTCCTCAGTCTGTCTTCTCAGGGCTGATATTCTCCGTGCACCGTGGCACCTGCATCTGGCTTTCTACAAGGGTACTGGGCATCTGAACTCAGTTGCTCCTTTTCAAGTCGAGCACTTTCTACACCAAGCCACCTTCCCAGCACCCCTCCCCCTTTTTTTCTTAGTCTAAAACTTTTAGTTAATTAACTTCATTGAAGTGGAGAGGTCAAGGAAGGTGCTACATAACCTAGCACAGGGCACAGAACATGCCTGGTTTGTGCTATGAGGACTTTTCACTTTCGCAGCAAATCTCTGCCTACTCTCCTGTCCTTCCAGGAACTGACGCTGCTGCCTTATGGCCACTCTACCTCTGTTTCAACCAACTCTGTGCTCCTCTCCCAGGAAAGCAAAAGTCCTGTCATTCTCCACACATCGGTTGTGGCCTTCACAACAATTATATAATTTTTGCAGCCTACAATTTCTATCACCCACGGACAGAATGATCAAGTGAATGTAGGAACCAATCAAAACCTTCTTGTTTTAACCTCAGCTAGTGTGGTCCACACAGCCCTCTGTGACAAACCAGTCCTCACCTCTTAAATCAGACAGGTATTTTAGAAGATGGCACTTGCTCTGAACTCACATCAAAATTATGTTCTCGTCTGTAGTTAGGTGCTTTTTGTATAAAGCATGGGAAATAACTGTTCATTCATTCATTCAAGCATTCATTTGTTTTTTGTTTTGAGAGGAATTCTCACTTTGTAGTCCTAGTTATCCTGGAGCTCAGAACATTTGCAACAATCCCTCCTGAACAACTCAGACTAATACTTTAACTCTGAGACAGGGAAGGGACCAGATGTGAAAGGCCCTAACACTGAAAGTAGATTGGTCACATCGTATACAATGATCCTTTGGCCACTGACTGAACCCTGGTGTTCTAGAGACCCCATAAGATTATCACCAAGGCAAGTGGTTTCTCCATCCCAGAATGCACACCTGCACTCATTGGTGAGCACACACATGAAGTCCCCTGAGTGTTTCCATCTCAGAATGTGTCCCAGATGCATGACTGGAGGTATCAGCCTCTTCGGGAGAAGTCTGTGTTCTCAATATGTCCAGTGGGCACTGGAAACAAGTATGTCAGATGTCTAAACCTTTCTATGCTAGTGAGTTAGCATCTTTATTTATTTTTGTTTGTTTTGCTTTTTTGAGACAGGGTTTCTCTGTAGCTTTGGAGCCTGTCCTAGAACTATCTCTAGTAGACCAGGCTGGCCTTGAACTCATAGACATATGTCTGCCTCTGCCTCTCAAGTGCTGGGATTGACAGCGTGTGCCACCACTGCCCAGCTAAAATGATGTATGTTTAATAACTTTACTTTTGTTTTCAGGGACATTTTTTACTTTTTTGTTGTGTTTGTTTGTTGTGGGGGCAGTTTTGTTTCTTTCTCGAGGCAGGGTCTCATGGAGCCAAAGGTTGCTGTGAGCTCGCTACAGAGCTGAGGGATGGCCTACAACTTCTGATTTCCCTGCCCCTGTGTTCCCAGAGATAGGGAATCACCATCACACTCAGATTATCCAGGGCAGCCTGATGTGGGATTTCCCTCTGTGTGCTGTGATTACCATACTTGAATAAAGAAACTGCCTTGGCCTGTTGATAGGGCAGAACTTAGGTAGGTGGGGAAAACTAAATGGCATGCTGGGAGAAAGAAGACAGTCAGAAAGATGCCATGTAGCCAGGGACAGATGGAACTTTGCTGGTAAGCCACTGCCATGTGGCAATGCACAGATTAATGGAAATGGATTAAATTAATATGCAAGAGTTAGTCAATAAGAAGCTAGAGCTAATGGGCCAAGCAGTGATTTAATTAATACAGTTTCTGTGTGATTATTTCGGGGTTAAGTGGCCGGGGGAACCAACAAGCAGCCCTTCGCCAACAGCAGCCAACCAAACCAAGGGCCTCTAGCTCTCTAGACAAGCTCCCTCCAGCTCAACTGCAGCCCTGACTTAGTAACTGGAGTTTTTGCACTATAGGTTTTCAGGTGAGACCAGCAACTCGTGGTTTTCAGAGCAATAAAGGACTTGGTGTCCACTGTCTAAAACTTGCCTTGTTTAAATGTGATGTAACAAAGGATCTAGGAACAACATTACTCAGCTACAGGAAGAAAGTAGGTGAGCTACTGACTTATCCTGACAGGAGAAAACGTTTTTTTAAAAAAATCTAGATGACTAAGTAATGCCGTGCAGAGAAAGTCAGGGCTCCACAACGGCCAGAAAGTGCAGAGACAGTGAAAGCCATTTGTAAGTCCTACCTCTAGACATGTGACCTTGGAAATGTGTTCAAGCACACAAACCACATCACAGCATAAGCTAGAGATGGTTTCCCTCCACGGCAGCTATACTAATTTAAATAAATAACTCTGCCCACACCAGCTCTAGAAATCCCTTTTCCACAGGACACCAAGTCTCTAATCCACTGAAGGGATATTACATATTCCTTCATAAATAAAATAAATAAGACATAAATAAAAGTTTTGGAAAACAATTTAAGTTCCACTCTTGAAGGTGCTGGTGGGGGAGGATAGATTCCAGTTCCCCTCCAGTCCACTTTGTATCAGGATCTTCCACAAATGATGGGAAATGCAGTTCCCTGGGACATGAGTGACACAAGGAAGCTGGAGCATCAAAGGCAGGGCTAAGACCTGGTTTTCCAGCCTCAGAAGGAGGAAACAAAAGCCATGAAAGGAAATGCTGTTGCCTGAAGCCAGCCCCTGAAGGAAACAACACAGACAGTTTCAATAACACCAAACACTTTAGATTGATTGCTTAACGATGATCTTCATTTCTGAGGGATGGCAGGACCAACGTACCGAACCCAAAGCTGACCTCGCGACCTGACGATCTCACATTTCTTTAGGACAGATGCCACCTTGGTATGGTGAGTAGGGCTGAGGAGCCGTGGGCCAGCACTTCCCAATCTGCAGGGGAGACAGCCCTGCTGTGCAACAGAGACCATGCTCTCTCATATCCGACGTGAAATTAAAGTTTATGTGAGAATGAAAGCAGCCAATACAGACTTCCTGCAGGGCACAGTACTAATTTCTTCATAGTTCATCTCACTTAAACCTTACAATGATTTTTACAAAGACTTACAATTTTATTGCATGTGCTCGAGGGCTTTCCTGAATGTATGTATATATGTGCAACATGCGTGTGGCATGTCGTGCCTTGAGAGGCCAGTAGAGGGTGTTGGGTCTCTTGAAACTTGACTTACAGAAGGTTGTGAGCTGCCTGCCATGTGGGTGCTGGAAATCAAACCCATGTACCCTGCTGAGTAGCCAGGGCTCTTAACAGCTGAGCCATCTCTTCAGCCCCTTAAAATACTTTACAGATATTATTTCTCTGATCTTGCAATAAGGTAAGAAGACAGCTAAGTTTTCCTTATTATTCCTTTTCACATTTTATTAACAATCTGAAATTATGCAGCTGGGATTCTGCAACATACACATCATATATAGGTAGTCTTCCTCTCTCCCCCTCTCTCTATATGTGTGTGTATGTATATATATATATATATATACATTTTGTGAGATATACAAATACATACATATAAATATATATCTGCGACTTAAATAAGAGTATGCTCTGTAATGTATAATCAAATATGTACCTGTATTTAAATATAAATCACAATATATATTATATATAAATATTTAATGACTTAACTCTATACAGTGACAACTATAAATTCAGAAGCACATTTTTAAAAAATCTTACTTTAATTGTAATATTTGTACAAGATATAAGCAAATACTTTAAAAATTATCTGTTGGTTCTCAGTAAGTATTAACATGAGCCCTCCACAAGTACTGCATAGATGAGTGGAAACATATTAAAACATCCAATGATTGTGTAGTTACTGATGCAGGCTCCCTTTGCTAGTGCAGATCAAAAGTAGTCATGTTTCTACAGCGATATACCTGAGCTCAGATGGGAGCTGACTCATCAGGATGTATTTAAGATCTGAAGAAGTGTCCGGAATGGACAGATGCTCAGTAAAGGAACTAACATACTGAGGCTGGTCACCAGTCATTTTTGATGACAAACAGTGGAATAATGCACCAAATATCTGAGAATGTGGGGTTGGTATTTTACCAGTCAGTGTGTATCTTTTCCATCTGTATCCTGATTAATACAAATCAGCCCGGCTTAGTGGAGGATGCAGTAGTGTTCTGAGATCTTTGCAGGCCCCTGTTTAGGAGACGCAATGGGCATGGATGGGAGAGAGGCAGTTCCTACAAAAACCCACACTCTGCATGCTCGCACCATGTGGCATCACTGTATCAAGAGGACAAGGCTCCTGGTCTTTCATGCTTCCCAGATCAAGTACAAAATCATGTACTGGCCGGGCAGTGGTGGCGCACGCCTTTAATCCCAGCACTCGGGAGGCAGAGGCAGGCGGATCTCTGTGAGTTCGAGACCAGCCTGGTCTACAAGAGCTAGCTCCAGGACAGGCTCTAAAGCTGCAGAGAAACCCTGTCTCAAAAAAAAAATCATGTACTGAATGATCAAATGCTCACAGGTAAACAACTGTGTTTGCTTTGATCCACAGTGTTCTTGCTATGATCCACCATGTTTGCTGTGATCCAATGTGTTTGCTGTGATCTACTTTCTTTGTTTGGATCCACTCTGTTTGTTGCGGTCTACTGTGTTTGCTGTGATCCACTCTGTTTGTTTGGGATCTACTCTGTTTGCTGTAACCCACCATGCCTGCTGTCATCCACTGTGTTTGTTGGGATCCACTCTGTTTGTTGGGATCTGCTCTGTTTGCTGTGACCCACTGCTATACCACAGATGCAACAGACTAGATCTAAGACCATGAGCTAAAGGAAGTAGAGTCTGTCAAGTCTTGGTTACAGTAGCAGAAAGCTAAAACAACCTATAAATCACCAAAATGGTGTTTGGCACATCACTGAAATGCTACATCTGTATTAAACAGCGCTTTTGCTTTTCTCTCAATGAAGGCATGTCTTTAAAATTAAGAACATATTTTGGGGCTAAGAAGGTAAGGCACTTGGCACACAAGAATGGAGACCTAGCTTGAATCCCCACACCTCATGTAAAAGCATATGTAAACAGCATCTGCAATCCTAGCACTGCTATAGTGGTAAGCAGAGGAGATGGGCGAATCCGGGGAAGCTCACGGTGTGCCTGGTGTACAGTAAGAGAACTTGTCTCAAACAAGGCAGAAGGCAAGGACTAATACTGGAGGCTGTTTTCTCATGTCCACATATGTACTGTGCATGTACGTACCTTCTCACACAGATACACACATACACAGACACACACACAGAGAGACACACAGACACACACACACACACCACACAGGAAAACAATAAATAAAACCCATTTTAACATTTACACAAAACTGTGTCTCAATATAAGTTATATGGTTGCCCTGGGGACATAGGGACCACATTTAAGCAGGATGCAGAGGTAAGAATGCATAATCCAATTCCTCCCTCTAGTAAATTACTGGGTGATCTTCATCCTCACTTTAAACCGAACTGGGCCATGTCTCATTTTCTATGTTTATTAAAGGAAGCTCATAATGTCTTTAAGTATTCATTTTTTAAAGACAGCATTCCATATTAAAATGTTTGACTTTTATCCCCTCATTACAGAGAAGTACTTATTCTGCTGAAGGCATTTCAAAAATACAGTTTATATAATAAAGCCAGATTTAATTCTAGTCAAGTTGGCATTATTTTTCTAGTCATTACTCTAATTCCATTCTTGACTGGACATTTGTTGGGCAAAACATTCTGATTCTCAAAAAGAAAGAATAATGAACTGAAATTTTAATAACAATTTCCCCTTCAGATCCTTTTTAGAATTTCTTTATGCAGCAGAGTGTTTTGCCTGCATGAATGTCTATGAACAAAATGTGTGCAGTATTTGTGGCGGCCAGAAGAAGGTGTCAGGTGCCCCCGAAGCTGGAGTCACAGATGGCTGTGAACTACCATGCGGGTTCTGAACCTGGGTTTTCTGGAAGCACAGTGGTGTTCTTAACCACAGAGCCATCTCTCCAGCCCCACATTTCATTGGCCGTGATTACTGCTTGTCTTCCGTGTTGTATGGGTGGAGGAGCAGGTTTTTATGTGGGTGCATTTCATACCACTAAGTTACCAAGCATTTCCAAACAAGTCTTGATGTTTTTCACATCATTTGTATCGTTGCAAAATCTCTACGGCCGTAAGAAGTCCGTGACGGGGCAGTTAGGGATGGAAGGCGATCGGAATGCTGGGAAAAGGGAGGATTCTTTGGCTGGGAAAACAATTAATTATATATATAAAAAATCCCAGATGGGCTTTTATTTTTGTCAGACAGTATTTGTTTGGAAATATGGTGTCGTCAAGTTTCAAAATGCGAGCAACGCCATCTGCCTTTTGCTCACCACTGCCAGCAGAAGCACCCAGACTCCACTCCGCCACGGCACTGTTCGCCAGAACTGAACTAAAGCGTCACTTTGTTTGAGCTTCGAGAACGATCGTGACATCATCATCATCATCATCATCATTGTCTAGAAAGGGTTTAGTTTTTTTGGAGACTGGGTATTTGAAAATGTAATGAACTGGTTGGAGATTAGCTCCTGTAAAGGGAGACTAACTGCCTTTGCATTTCCCATTTCCCACAGCAACTTGCACCTACCAGGCACTTTATAAACTTAGTCAAATCCAACACTTTACAGACTAGAAAGTATAAGCACATACACCTTTAAAAATGCTAAGTGCAGTTTCTAAAAGTATAACTGATTTTTACTAAGGTGTGCCCTTGGGGCTGAAAGAGGATGTCAGGTCCCCTAGAGTTGCTGTCATGGAAGTTTGTGAGCTACCCGACAGGGGTTCTGGGAACTGGACTCTGGTCCTCTGCAGGAACAGCAAGCGCCTTTAGCTCTCTGACTTCTAAGTGGAATTTGGAAAGAGAATCTTCATTTTTTTTTTGGTTCACAACCAGGAAATTTTTAATAAGTATTTAATCACTTTAATCAAGGACTCCTTGATTCACTAAATTTATTCATTCATGTTTCTTCAATAAATGCCAAATGGAGGCCAATTTCACCATGTGGACTAATTATTCTGAAGAACAATGAATGTTTAACACGTGGAAACCGCTGGGAAGAGAAACGGCCGGCCGCCTTTGCGTTCAGCACTAGGACTTCTCGGAGGTGTTAAAGGCAGCCATGTGTATCACTGCTGTGTGACAAAGATGAACCTGGCAGAGGCAGACTCCATGGAAAGACATGCTAGGTGGCTCGGCTGTGGGAACCTCACCAGGAAGCAGATTAGGACGGGTCTGACGAAAGTGCTTTGACTCGTCCTGTTTTACTTCTCTCTTACCATGAGGTTAAATCATGACTGTCTAGTAAACACACAAAACAAAAATTAAGTAGAAGACCTGGCCTAGAAATAATCACTGTTAATAATGTTCTTTTAAAGTATCTTGACATTTTAACTTTCCATTTAGACTATTCCTTGTTGAACTACAGAATATGATATTTTCATTTTCTGTCTTTTTCTTTCTGGGGTATGTGCATATGCATGCGCACAGTATGCACATGTGTGTGAACATGTGTGTGTGCACATGTGTGTGTGTGCATATGTGCAACGTGCACTTTTGTATGCGTGTGGAGGCCATGGTTCCACATCAGATGGCTTCCTCAAGGACTTCTCTACTTTTATTGATTGATGTAATTATTTTGGATGGGGTCTCACTGACTCTGAAGCTTGTCATTTCAGCTAAACAAGCTGCCCAGGAGAACCTGGATTCTGGCCACCCCACATTCAACCCCCACCCCTGCCACCACACCCACCTTCCCATGGGGGTGGAGAATCCAAATAAAGTCTGTGTGTTTACACAAAAGGTCCTCTGCCCACCAAGCCCTGGCCCCACGTGTTCTGTCATACTGTGTCATCTGTGCAATGCCAAGCTTTTATGATGTTCCCACAGCATTCTATAAAACCCACAGCCTTACCCAAGTCATTACAATGGGGAATCATTCCCCTATAGTGGACACAGCATCTCCATTACGCCCTTCCAGGTCTTTTTAACCTGCTTCAGTGGGAATCACTGTATGGTATCCAGGGCACACATGGCCATTCTTGAAACTGTGCAGTACTGTTATGGGGACTTTTCCTGACTGATTCCAAGGGTCGCCGCAAACAAATAAGGAAAGAATTTGCACATATCTTTCACACGTTCCGTATGTCATGTGACAGGAACCTTTAACTCCAAAGAAGGGCCATTTGGGTCCTAAGAGGTCACTGGTATGTTTCAGAACATGGCTCACTTTCAGAACTCGACTCAGAGCTCCTTGCTATGGAAATATGAGCCCGCTCGTGCTCTCAGACACACCCCTGCAGATCATCATGGGAGACATGAGGGCCATTATGACTAGCCCATGCTTCCTCTGCTCCGCAGCTACTTGTCCTTTCTACCCCATTCTGTGATGTTCTTCAGTGCCTGCTAAATAATTTGGGTGCACTGTGATCAACCTTTGCCATCTCATGTCTCCCTGCCCCCTTTCCTGTCACCTTCCATATCAGAACAAGTTTTTTTCAATTATGTCTTCAGTTAGACCTTCTGCCCCAATGAGTTTCCTTTTGGAAATTTCTATTTTAATTTTCACCAGCTTCATTTGTCCTGTCTACTTACTATGATTTTTTTTTCCTCTCTGTGTGTGACTGTGCATGGTGTATGCATGTGGAAGTTGTGTGTGTGTGTGTGTGTGATTCATGCATGTGTATCTGTGTGTTTGAGGGTGCATGCATATGTGTGCATATGTATACATGGGTATGCAGGCATGCTCATGAACATGTGTACATGTATAAGAGTGAATGTATGTGTGTGCCTGTACATGTGTGCACAAGTGTGCTAGTTCCTGTGTAAACGTGTGTGTACATGTGTGCATGTATGTATGTATGCAAGTGTATTCATGTTTGCATGTGTATGTGTCCATGGGTATGTGAGCGTGTTTGTGAGTGTGTGTGTGTGTGTGTGTGTGTGTGTGTGTGTGTCTGTGTAAGGACTGAAGCAAACACATTTTATTTTGAAACTATTGTCCTGGCCTCCCCTGCTACCCAGGTTATCTCCGGAGCGCGATGTCCCATCCCAGCTTGAGACCTTGGCCCCACAGCCTGTATTCCTTTCATCTTGTCCTTTTGTCCTTCCTCTCAGCTTGTTTCACTTTGTGGCTTTCTTTTCCTGTTTGCCAAAAGCAATGTCTTCTTAAATCAGATTATGTATGATAAACAGTCTTCTAGATTTTCCCTGGTTCCTGTTATGAATAAAGCTCCACCCTGCTCGCTCTCTCTCTCTCTCTCTCTCTCTCTCTCTCTCTCTCTCTCTCTCTCTCTCTCTCTCTCTCTCTCTCTCTCTCTCTGTCTCTCTCCTGTCCCCAGGATGATGTTACTACTCAGTTTTGCCACTACATGGTTTTTATAGGTTACATTTTTAATCGTTTAACCAAAATTAGGCTAAAAAACCCCAGCAATGCAGATTCAGTGTTTATAAATGGTTGGTAGATTTTCTTTGGCTCAACATTTTTCTTTAAATAGTCGAGCTAAAATCCATGACTGACTTACCGCTGGGTCGTCTGCCAGGCCTAACAGCCACTTTGCTTGGATATCCCTCTTGCAAGATTATGACTCGATCCCACTGCTCTGTTTCTGCCATCAGTCAAGCAACCGCCTTTAACCCTCCAGCTCCCAGCATGCCCTGCTCCAGTGCTCACCTTCTATCTTCCCAGAGGAACCTCAGCCATAGTCACTGGATCTCCTCCTAGAGCTGCATTTGTACAACCGCAAAACTGCATCAAGGGTTCCTCGGGGTGTGGGTGAAGAAAAGGCACTGCTGGAGCCACTCGCGGCACGGCTGCTTCTTTAGGCAACAACGACACTGCTGGGCAGCGGTGGCACACGCCTTTAATCCCAGCACTCTGGAGGCAGAGGCAGGCGGGTCTCTGTGGGTTCGAGGCCAGCCTGGTCTACAAGAGATATTATCGGGACAGGCACCAAAGCTACAGAGAAACCCTGTCACAAAAAACAAAACAAAAAAACAAAAAGAAAGAAAGAGAGAGAGACAGAGAGAGAGACAGAGAGAGACAGAGAGAGATAGAGAGAGAGACAGAGAGACAGAGAGACAGAGACAGGGAGAGAGACAGAGAGAGACAGAGACAGGGAGAGAGACAGAGAGAGACAGAGAGAGACAGAGAGAGACAGAGAGAGACAGAGAGAGACAGAGAGAGACAGAGAGAGAGAGAAAGGAAGGAAGGAAGAAAAAAGAAACAATGACAGCAATCGTGGCCTGGTGGCACATGCCTGTGATCCCCACATTCCAGAAGCAAATGCAAGATAGTACTGCAGGTTCCAGGCCAGCCTGGGCTACGGTACCACAGGCCAGCCTGGGCTACAGCACCACTCCAGATCAGCCTGAGTCACGGAGTGAGACTTTATCTCAAAAACAAATAGACGATCAATAATCAAACAAACAAAAGCAACAAGCAAAATAAGAGACAGGCAAACAGAAAATCCTTAAACCAACATGCATGCGGGCAGCCTGTTATCTCAGTTCTGGAAATCACAGTGTCTTTTTTAGTGGAGGGGAATATTTCCTTTCATTAAGCTTATCCGCCTAGGGCATATTTACCCAGCTCAGAGGGTTCCTAACTCAGAACAGGTCTCTGAAAAGGTGGAGGACAGGAAGGATACTTCCAACAAAAGCTCTGTCTCAAGTGTTCCTTGAGGCACACGGCAGGACAAGTAATTACTAAAAGCTGCTGCAGGAGGCTCCTGGGAAGGCTTGCTGTGCTTTGCAAGGGCAGAGAGCCACAGAGAAGGTGAAGCTGCCAAGCCAGGTTAGGAACTCCAGACTTTGCAGGCTACTCAAGAATGAAAGTCACATCATAGCAGAGGAACCACGCTTTTCCCTCAGTGCAGAAGACAGCCCTTGGGGTTGAACCAGGCCTGGGCAGAGGGACGCGCTCATAGCTCTCTAGGTAAAGTGGTTCCCATGAGAGAAATTTTGTAAAGATGTAGAATCAAGTGAAAGCCACTATAACAAATTGTTCCTCAGCATATGGGGGTACTAAGAGTGTCAGTTAATGCCACAGACCACAACAGCATGATCTAAAACCAGAGATGCTTTGGTTTACTGTTGGGCAATTTGAGGTGTCAATTCTAACAAATTTCAGGGGGGAGTAGGGAGGTTCCACACATGGTTGAGAAGTAGCTTTTGGTCAGGTTTCCTCTACTTCCACAGTCGCACAGTGAAGGAGAAACAGAGGCAGCTGAGGGGTCACAGGCGTTGTGTGTCATCTTCATGCCGCAGTCTTTGCGGGAGGGGGCAGGCAGGGTAGCAGGGCACGGGGCCTGATGTCTTCAGGGCACGTGTTCCTCACTGTACAGACACCTAGCCCAAAGGTCGCCCTGGAAGAGGCACTGGTGCCGGTACATGGATACACACAAAAGCCTGCTTAGCGCACAGAACCCACAAAGGAAGTTCAAGAGTGTGGCGGGGCATTCCGAGTGTTCTTCCAAATATCTTGCTTATCCATGCCTGCTTTCATCTGTATGTACTCAGTCACCCCGCCCCCTCCCCCAGGCATGAGAATCCAGTGATGCCGACAGAAATGTCAACCGCCATAAGCAAGCAAGTAAAGTGACAGTAATTAAAAAAAAAAATAGTGCGGGAGCAAACAAATGTACAAAAGTAAAACAGACTCAGGATGCAAACCTGTACAGCCAAACCTAACATCCTGAGTTCAGTTCCTGAGATGCACGCGGCAGAAGGAGAGAACCAATTCCTACAAGTTGTCTTCTGATCTTTGCACACAAGCCATGGTCCATGCTCTCCCCACACCCACCAACTAAATAAATAAATAAATAAACAAATAAATAAATAAATAATAAATAATTTTAACTCATCATGACACACAAATTATTCCTACAGAAGAATATACTTTACCAGGTTATAAATGGACTCTTTAAGTGTTTGGAGGTGACAGACTATTAACTGTTGAAGGAGAATAAAATGCATTTGTGTGTGGTGTGTGTGTGTGTGTGTGTGTGTGTGTGCGTGATTGCTAATGGAGCTTTCAAAATGTCTTCAAATTAAGGTATGTTTGTATAAAAGGTATGGTTTAACTATATTCTGGCTTTGTCTTATATTTTTATAAAGGGCTTTGTTTAGTTATAACAGGTAACGGGGTTGGTGCTGGAGAGACGGCTCAGAGGTCACAAGTTGCTGTACAGTGGCCACACTTTCAAAAGACCTAGGTTTAGTCAGCAGTGCTCACGTGACCACTCACAGTCTGCTGTGGGAACTCCTTCAGCCAGTAGCTTTTAAGACACCAGCCCACTTGGTCGTGGTATCTTATACTATAAATGCCGACGTAAAGCACATGCTTGCTCTTTCTCCCAGCTTCTGGATTTGGTTCCTGTTCCCTGTTCATGAAGAGGACTGGAATCTGTGAGTCTACCCCTAAATAAATAACCCTTTATTATACTCAATTCTGAGCTAGTGTGGGGTTATTTTATAGCGCCCATCATCAGCAGTCATTTATGGCTCTAGCACCAAGGAGTCCAAAGGGCTCATCCAGCCTCCATGCACATGGTTCACATATACGTCCAAGCTAAACACCTATACATTAAAAATAATACTGAGGTAAATAAATATCCTGAAAACAGATAGGGAAGAAGGAATAACTGGCTTTGCCATAACTCCAGGAAAGTCTTCTAGTAAACAGAACATTGCCTGACTGACTGATTGACTGATTAGCTCAGTGACTGATCAGTTATGTGATACTTTTTCCATAAGTGACCAAGCACTAACAGTAGCAGCAGCATACCCCATCACCTGCAGGCTTTCATTCAGGTACAGATTCAAAACTAAATGTCTCTCTCAATGGATCATTGTTGTTTTCTCCTTCAAAGCTAAGGTTTAACCCCGTCAAGGTGATTACACACACCTGAGTTATGAGGGAAGGAGAGCAAAGATGGAGAGATGAGTTAACGAGCTGCCCTGGCAATCATGCAGCCTATCCTAACTGAGTTATGACTCTGAGACTCAAGCAGGTTAGCCTAACTGAGCTATGATCCTCTTCTTTGTTCTCTCAACCATGATACACTTCACACTGAAGCTTCAACCTTCACCCAAGCTCTGTTCTGAACATGTCCTTCTTCATCTCAAAACCACCTTTACAGGAGTCTAAACCTGTGTGTGCATGTATGTGAGAGTGTGTGCCTGCATGTACACATGTGTTCATGTGTATATGTGTGTGTGTTCATATGTACACACAGACCAGAGATCAATCTCTGGTGTGGTTCCCCAGGAGATACCCACCTTAATATTTTTGAAATTGGGCCTCTCACTGGAATCTGGAGTTTAGGGTTCAGCCACGCTGGCTAGCCAGTGAGCCACTGCAGGGGACCAACTGTTTCTCCTTCCCCAGTGCTGCCAAATTAGGCACATACCGTCATGCCTGGTGTTATGAAGAAACCTGGGTCTTAATTCTTATGTAGCAAGCACTTCACCCCAGATTTGATCTTCTCTGCCCCCAAACTCTTTCATCTAGGCTTGCATGCCTGGAACTCATAAATTTGAATGACCTCTTTGCCCCCGGCTGATTCCGAATTCCCTGCGTCTGTAACTGACTTTGGAACGCATTCCTTTATTCCTGCTCTCATCCAAAACCACATCCTGGTGAGTTGTCTTGCTTGCCAAAGTTTTACTTGATTCACCAAACCTCTGTCAAACCTGCCCTTTCCATGAAGCCTTTGCCAGCACAGTAAGGAGACTCATGTGCTAGCCACGCCACAGTACCATTGGCATGGTAAGAAGGAGGTTCCCATGCCAGCCATGCCACAGAACCACCACATCCAATATGTGCCCACCTGCCTGGCTGTGGCTCATGTTTATCCATAAGTTCTTATGAGACACACAGATGGACTATCACTCTTTATTACTGGACTTTATTTGATGCGAGTGTGAGCATTGTGCGCCCGCTGTGTGGTGTAGGAGGGTCTTCTGTTTGTGTGTCACTTTCATTGGCTGAATAAAGAGACTGTCTTGGCCTTTAGATAGGGAAGCCCTTAAGTGGGCAGAGTAGACAGCACAGAAATCTGGGAGGAAGAAGGCAGTGTGGCAGATGCCATGGCTCTCCTTTCCGAGATGGACACTGGTTAGACTCATGATGGTAAGTCACAGACAAGTGGCAATACAGATTATTAGAAATGGGTTAGATCAATATGTGGGAGTTAGCCAATAAGGGGCTGGAGATAATGGGCCAGGCGGTGTTTAAATGAATACAGTTTCTGTGTAATAATTTCGGGGGTTAAGCTAGCTGGGTGGCGGGATGCATCCCGCCGCTCTCCTTACAACAGCTGTGGTTTAAAAACTCAAATCAGTGCAGTCACTCTAGAGATTCCTAACTTCTAGGCTGGTCTGAAAGAGAAAACCTCCGGAGCAGCAGGAGTCATTGGTACTCTCCAGCCAGCCTCGCCTGCCAATCTCTCTTCACAACCCAGGCCAAGGAAGCTTGCAGTAAGTAATACAACATTTACAAGTTTAACTAAGCCGGGTGGTGGTGGCACACGCTTTTAATCCCAGCACCAGGTGGCAGAGGCAGGCAGATCTCTGTGAGTTCAGGGCCAGCCAAGTCTACAAGAGCTAGTTCCAGGACAGGCACCAAAGCAACAAGAAACTCTGTCTCAAAAAAAACAAAAAACAACAACAACAACAAAAAAATAAGTTTAGCTAGCTAAAACATAGCCAGTGGGAAATAGCTAAAAAAGGCTTTATGGGTACATCTTAGTAACTTGGAAATTGCAGTAATATTGTCTTACATTTTCTAAGAAACAATATGCAATACATTATATAGTATCGAAATATTTTCTGTAATTTTTTTTAGAATTTTTTTAAAAAATGATTCTGTGTGTGTTTGTGTGTGAGTGTTGGTGCCCTCAGAGTGGAACCCAGGAGGAGGCAGCAGAGCCCCTGGAGCTGGAGGGGTTGTGAACCGCCCGACGTGAGGCCTGGGAGCTGAATCTGCCGCAAGAGCAATGCCTGCTCTGAACCACAGACCCACGCCTCCAGCCATGTGGATTTTAGCACAGCCCCATAAATCAGACACCATTCCCAGTTAGCCCGACATACAGGTACAGAAAATGAGCTGGCTATTCATGGTTTCCCTGCTAGTCAGTGGCAGAACAAGGGTGGGAACACCGGGGCCCAGAACTGCACTGAGTTTCTAGTAATCACTGTTTCCCTACAAAGCACGGGGCCTGAACATGCAGAGAAACGTAGTCAGCATTTCCATCCAATGTATGACTTCTGAAAATTAATTGAAGCAGTTATTACCTCCAATTCTGAGGTGCTGAGGGCTGTGACAATCTCTCTCTCTCTCTCTCTCTCTCTCTCTCTCTCTCTCTCTTTCTCTCTCTCTCCAATCAACCTCCAATAAAAGTTGTTAGGAAAGTTTCAGAGAGAAAGCTCTCAGAATTACATGACTGCATCCACGCATCCACTTTTTTTGCTTAAAGATAGAAATGGATGCATTTTATTGCCTATTAACTTTATACTCAGTGTGCTTTAAGGAGAAATAAAAACTTTTTCTGAATACTTATAGAACTGAAGAACTCAAATGGAAAGAAGGCCAGGCCATTATCAGAGCGATGCATATGGAAGATTCCAGAACACAAAGACTTGTTTCTTTAAAGATGTGCATTTTGTCAATTCAGTTCTGACGACCCATGGTGACTCACATCTTATAGAAAACATTATGAGGCTTCAAAATAATTTCCCAAAAGGGGAGGGATTTGATACACTGAAACAACGGGATCCTAAAAAATTTGCCCACCAACTCCAGCAAACACCACCATTCCTTTCTATCCCTGTAGCCTTCATGTGCTGCTTCAAGACCTTTCCAGGTTAAGTCTCTACAGAGGGGGTTCATGGTGGAGACATGGAGCCATGCGAGTTCACTTCCTCTTAATATTCATGGCCCCAGGAGCCAGCTGAGTTTGGTTGTGGGATTGGCTACCAGGACTGGGCTTCAGAGAGCCACAGGCATGGGTCCAGTGGGGTAGGATCTGCTGTGTCTGCTCTACTCAGCTTGACTGTTGCTTTACGTCAGCAAAGGAAGCACATAGCCACTCATTCTGAGACCTGAACTGGCAACCTCTGGAGAACAGGAAGTGCTCCTCACTACCGTGCTATCTCTCCAGCGTCTCAGTGTTTTCTGTAAATAACCCTTTACTTTTGCACTTGCTGATGGTTTTGCAGTTGCTGACTAGTTTTTGCTTTGGATGATTGGTTTGACACAGTGTATAGGGTACCATAAGCCACGAACCTCAGTGAAAGAAGTAACAAGGAAACCGCAGCAAAAAGTTTACTAGGAAATATATTCAGCATTACATAATAATCCATTATCTTTGGACACATCATCAAGAGAAGATCTTCCTTCAAAAAAGCTCTCACAAGAAAGCATATAAGATATTCTTGCGAGTACACATGCCATCACAGAAACAGAACTATAATGAAGCAAGGTGATGTGACTATCACTAAAATTTATAACTGCCAGACAACAGTGTCCACAGATATGCGGGTGGATAAAATACTGGACCAAGAACTCAAAAGCACCAGTGAGTTTCAAGAAGTAAAGATGAGCAACTGACTATCAGAAAAGGCAGGAAGGATACAAAGGAGGTCAGTAAAGAGATAGAGGTTTTGAAAAGCAAGCAAATACTCGAGGTGATGACTTTATAAAGCAAATTATGCAATTCTGTGCAAAACCTCTCCAACAGAAGATGATAAGAAGAATAATTAATCTCAGGGGCTTGAGACAAGGTTCATAAATTAGAGCACTTAGACAATGCTGACACAAAAATTAATTATGAACAGAATATAAAAGAACTCAAGAATATGAGTAGGGACATTATTTAACACATTTAGGTATAGAAAAAGCACCAAGGTATAGGCCAAAGGCTTAGAAAACCTTCTCATGGAACTATAGAACCTTTCTATATTTTGGGAAAGATATGTCATCCAAGTATCAAAAGCATCTAGAATTCCAGACAGATAAGGTCAGAAATGATCCTGTCATCATGTATAGGTAAAATGACAAGAGAATATAATGAAAATATACATTGAAACTTTAAGAGAAAATGAAACCAAACTCATTAACAGAAGATTTTTCAACAGAAACTATAAACTACAAGAGCTCATAGGGTGATGTATCTCAATGCCTAAACTAAAACAAACAAATCTATTAACAAAGAGGCTATCTCTAGCAATGCTCTCCCGCACAATCAAGGAAAACAAAGAACTTCTAAACAACACAAACTAAAAGAATTTGTGATCCCTAAACTAGCCTTGCAGAGGACATTTGAAGGCATTCCACACAGAAGACAAATACCATCACGGAGTATAAGAAAAAGGAATTCTCACCAGAAAAGTAGATAAACAAAAATCAGGAAAAAGTCAGCTATTAATAAAACATCAAATGACAGTATTTCCTACACACCTGGTGATTTTAACTGTGACTGAAAGTGGTCTTAACACTCCAAGGGTGGTGCTGTAGCTAATGACATTAAAAACAAGGCCAAACATTTCATTGCCAGCAAGAAACACAACTCACCAACAAAGACCTGCAGAGACAGAAAGCCACATGGCACATTCCAATGCAGCCAATGGGACCTGGAAGCAGCAGGAGCAGCAATACTTGTATCCAACAAGATGTTGAGATAAAATTACTGAAGAGACTAAGAAGGTCACCACATATTAGCATAGCAACGATAGATCAAGAAGGTATAAAGACTAGAAAACCACACGAGCAAAGGCCCATGCATTCAATTTCATAGCACAAACACCAATAATAAATGGGCAGAGAGATGTGGAAACAAGATGAGGATGTGACTTGCACTGCACCACATCATTAAAAGAAAGGTAAAGCTAAAACAGGAACAATCATAAACACTCAAGTTGATTCATTACACCACGGTTTAGTAGACATCCATAAACATCGCATCCAAAAATGCACAAAATTCTTTTCATCAGTAGATGGAACATTCTCCAAAAGAAATAATATTCTAGAAAACAAAGAAAGTCTTTTTTTTTTTAATTTTAAACATAATTCTTTATTGATCCTTTGGAAATTTCACACCATGCACCCCAATCCTGCTCACCTCCCAGTCCCTCTATAGCTGCTCTTTACCCTTGCAGTAGGCCACTAAATTTAAACAAAAGAAATAAAAAATCCATCTTCATCCTCCATTTTTCCAACACTACTTCATTCACCTCAGTTGCATCGGGAGCTGAGGTGTGTCATGCAGTAGACCCCTTTTGTCCAATAAGCCCTACCTGCAAACTGTTCATTGCAATGAGTTGTCAGTCTGGTACAGGCCTCTGGTTTTTTTGGTATTCCATCATCACTGGGCCCTCATCAAAACTTCTCTCTGATATCTTGTTATTGCCCGGGTCATGGAGATTCTGCAGTTATCATTCCACAAAACCAGTCCCTTCACGTACTCCAGCAGGTCACAGACGTAGCAGTTGTTAGAGTGGGCCAAGCCAAGGCTTAGGAGCTGAGCTGGTCAGTCCAGGCCATTGGGACCACCCTCTCAGGCAAGGCTTAGAGCCAGCTCTCCTAGGCCCATGCCATCGGGGTCAGCTCTCCCATGCCTCCTGTAAGGGGTAGGGCCATCTCTCCCAAGTGCTGGGCTCAGCTCTCCCTTTAGGGGGAGGCTGGTGCCAGCTCTCCTGCTACAGTGTCCAGTGAGGGGCAGGAACAGCTATCTGGGTGCCAGTGAGAGTCAGGGCTGGCTCAACATTGCTCTCAGATTTCAACAGGCATGTTTCTTATGACTGCCTGTTATAACATAAGTCATGGATATCAGCACTGACCCTGGCTGCTGTTGGGCCACCATGGTCCCAGGTAGCAGCATAGACCCTATAGCAGCATGGCCCCTATGGCAATGTGGCCCTTGGACACAATCATGGTCCCAGGTAGTAGCCCAGAGCCCTGGCATCAGCATTGCCTTGATGGTATCAGGAGTCATGAGCATCAACAGACTCTGGCTGCAGTAGGGTCAGGGACACAAATGAATAGCCCTCGGCAGCAGCTCTGATCCAGTGGCAGCATGCCCCTTGGACACCAACACAGGCACAGGATGCGGTCTATATCCCAGTCATTTGAGCCGCCCTTGGTGGCAATACAGGTCACAGACATCATAGACTCTGACTGTGGTAGGACCACGGACCGAGACATGATCCCGGTAAACAATGGCAACACAAATTCACAGTACATTAAAGAAGAACATATGTTAGTTTCAACATGCTTTCATCCCTGGCGTGCAAGGATAGTGCAATATATGTGAAGCACTGACACAGTACAGTCCACTCACAGATGTGTGAAGCACTAACACAATACAGTCCATTGATAGAATCAAGGATAAAAATAACGTGATCATCTCAGCACATACAGGAAATGGATTTGAAAATCAATCAGCATCCCTTCATGATACAAGCCTTAATACAAGGACAAAGTTGTGGAAGGATTGAGCCCCAATACAATAAAGCCTGCATATGTCAAGGTGGGAGTCCATGTCCTGTGGAAGAAAGGAAACATGAATGCATTTCCTGCAAAGCCAAGGATGGGACAAGGATATTCACTGTTACAAGGGATAGTCAGCATAATTGTTTAAATTTCAGCTAGATCAATAAAGCAAGAGAGATAAATGTGAGTAATGCACTTGTGGGTAAGAAGAAGTAAAATCATCCCACATTTCAAAAAATTAAGATTCTGTATTAGAAACCCCAAAGCTCCACCAGAAGAAGGCTTTCAGACTGGACAAATTCAGCAAAGTGGTGGTATATTGCACAGATACAGAAAGATCAATGGTTCTTTTATGTGACAAAAATAAACGTGCTGAGAAAGATATCAGGAAAGCAATACCATTTATCATAACCTCAGAAAATAAAATGCCCAGAAATAAACTTAGCTGAGGAGGTTAAAGACCTTGGTAAAGAAGGGTCTGACCCGCTGGTCCAGCCCTGACTGCTGCACTTTCCAGAGAATAAACTGGGAGAGCTGGAGAACAGTTATCCTACAACACAGGAGAAAGCAGACACAAGGTCTAGAAAATAAAACCTTCAGAATATTTACATTATTTTCTGAACCAGGTGCTTGCTGGGTTAGGGATAAAGAGATGGTGAGACAGACAGACAGACAGAAGAGCAACAGACACAGTGGACCAGAGAGGGATGGAGCATAGCAAAACAACACCAAACAGAATTAAAAGCATCATCAACACTAGACACAGCCATAAAGACCTGCAAAGTCACCAGACAGGGATCTTGGGGTCCACATACCACGTAGCTGATGGAAAACCCTCTCCTCCATTTTACCTAACACAGTTGTTTGAGGGCTCAAGAGGATGATGCTGATATTGATCTCAAGCGACCAAGGCAAATAGTCATCAAAGGAGAAGCAAGAGAAAGCAGTGATGGGCTTTGTAACTATACTCAGGTGAGTGAGCCCACGGAGACAGATATTCATCCATATGCAATTTGGAGGTTGGTTGTAGTCAGTTCTGTCCTGAATTTTCTCACCTACACCCACAGGCTTTTCAAGGTAGCACGGGTTGGCCTGGGCCTTGAGTTCTTGCCTCAACTTCTCAAGTGCTGGAACTGACTTAGATTGTGGGATTGAATTCTTTTTCCTTTTCTGTTTTCATTGTACCTTTACCTGTAAAATTGTTAGCTCCTCCCTCTTCAGAGTTTCTCCCTTCAGTCTGCTTATGTTTTCACTTTAATACGCTATTTGCCTGGAATAATTTATTTTCTTTTCATTCCTACACTTAGTAACTAAGCTATCATCATATACAGCGCCATCTTGTTCCTCCTTTATTCACTAAATCTTACTGGAGTTGAAGGGGTAGTTGTTTTTATTTTTATCTTAGTGTGTGTGTGTGTGTGTGTGTGAGAGAGAGAGAGAGAGAGAGACAGACAGACAGACAGACAGACAGACAGAGACAGAGACAGAGAGTTTATATGTATGACTAGTATGATGGCAGAAGAGTGTGCTGTATCTCCTGTAACTAGAGTTACACACAGTTGTGAGTTGCTTGATGCATATGATGAGAGCTGAACTCAGGTCCACTGGAAGAGCAGCAAGCACTCTCACTACGGAGCCATCTCTGCACCATTGGGTGGTTGTTTTTAATGAGCTGTGTCTTTAATGCTCATAGTGAGTCTATTTATCAGGGTGGCTGCTTTTGTATTTACTATCCCCCTATGGGGGTTGTGTTGGACACTACGCTTGTTACTCAGAGCATGATAGCTAAGGCTTTAGCTACTGAGTTCAGTCCTGCGAGGTGAAAGGATACCTCAAACACTAGAAAACACACACTCAAATATTGTGAATACTTTAGCCAAATGGATCCGTGATTATAACTAACACAACTATGTAATCCCAAGAGCTCAAGTCCCATCTAGAAACATGAAGAGCATGAAATATTAAGGCAGCACGACTCCTCTGAAAATTGCTAATGCTATAATAACAGGTTCTACTAAGAGTGAATTAAATAAATTTCCATCAAAATAATTAAAGCAATGATTATAATGACAGTCAACAAAATCAAAGAGGATGAAAAGTCCTGACTGAATTAAAAGAGCAAAAATATGAGTCAAATAAGGCAGTCGATGCAGGACACTACAAGTAATCACTAAAGAGAAAGAAATTGTGAAAAAAAATTGAAAATTTGGAGTAAACCACATAAGTCAAATAAACTCACTAGTGAGTCTATGCACTGGTCAAGTGGAAGACAGAAAATTATATATTGAAGAAAGACAAAGGGGATGAATAAGAACATTAAGACAATAATAAAGGTGTGATAATAAAAAACATGAAGAGAATATTTGATATCTATGGGACATTATTCAGAATTGAAATTTATCAATCACGCGCATCCAAGATGTACAAGCTAAAGGCACTGAATATATAGCCCATAAAACCATAATGAGAAATTTCTCAAATCTAGAGACAAAGATGGCTATCCAGACAGAGAATATATTTAAGACACCAAAGAGGAAAGAGTGTGGATTGCTTCCCCATGGGATGCTGGAGTGGAAATCCTACTAGAAGAATAAAGAAAGGATGTTGAAGCTAAGAGGGAGAATGCCCAAGTCCCACACACAGGGGCAAAACTATCAGGACATCTGACTTCTTAAGATAAACTCCCAATGTCCGGAGACCATGCAATGGTGTCCCTCAAGCGCTGGATGTCAACAATTACTGGTCCAGATTATGCATCTGGTACTGCTCCCTTTTGAAGTTCAAGGTGAAAGGAAAACTTTCACCATGAAAACAAAGTAAGAACTCCTAACACTGAACCAGACATAGCGGTAATAGTTTAATGAATCTTCTTCACTGAAAGATAAATACATCTGTGAGGCCATAGGGGGAAAAACTATACTAGAGCAGCAGGTAAGAGATTCAGAATTAAGAAACATTATACTACAAAAATATCTAATGGTAGAAATTATTGCATATGCCTAGAAAATAATCCTGAACATTAATGGTGGCAATTCTACCACCAGAGATGGTAGTAGGAGATTGGATTAATAAACACATGACTTCTATTTGTCATCCGCGAGAAAGGCACATCACTGACAAAGATGAGCACAACCATAGAGGGAAAGAGGATAATGGCATCCCAGGCAAATGGAGCGAGACAGAAAATAGATGTATCTATACAAACGCCCGACAGAAGAGACTTCAAGTCAACTCAGTCAGAAAAGATTATTTGTAAAGGTACTTCATGTAGATTTAAGCAATAATCCATCAAAAGGATAAAAGGGGGATTAGAGACATGGCTTAGTGGTTAAGGGTTTGTACTGTTCTTCCAATTATAATGTGGGATTCCCCTCTGTATGCTGGGAATACCATTGGTTAATAAAGAACTGTCTTGGGCCTGTGCAGGGAATAGAGGTAGGTGGGGAAAACTAAACTGAATGCTGGGAGGAAGAAGGCAGAGTCAGTGAGAAGCCTTGTAGCCCGCCAGATCATAGCATGTAATCTAACATCTTAATTTTATAGAAAAGAAAAAAACTCCTGATGGTTCAATGGGGCCATAGACTAGACAAAGAATACACAGTTTCAGTGCCAATCCAGGCTGACTGGACCCTGTGCCTTCCTGTACTGTGTACATCTCCACAGATCACAGCTCTGTGTCTACCAAAGGGACCTGTTTCTGCCTGCTGTCCTCTTATATGCTGTGATGGCCTTCGTTAAAGGAATACTGGAGAGATCTAAAGTCATTTAGAAACACAAACCAGCTCATAATACTGTCTTCAAAATCCCAGTTCAAACTCACTGTCTTCTAAGCAACTCTTTTTTTTTAAGTTGCATATGATGGTTTTTTATTCTTTATTTTATTTTATTTTTTATTTTTTTATATTTAAAAAATTTCCATCTCCTTCCCTCCTCCTCCCCCTCCCTCCCCTCCTCCTCCCCCTTCCCTCCCCTCCTTCTCCCCCTTCCCTCCCCTCCCCTCCACCCATACCTCCCCTCCCTCCCTCTCAAGGCCAAGGAGCCATCAGGGTTCCCCACTCTATGCTAAGACCAAGGTCCTCCCAACTCCCCCCAGGTCCAGGAAGGTGATCGACCAAGTTGAGAAGGCTCCCACAGAGCCCGTCCATGCAGAAGAATCAGAGCCCAGCGCCATTGTCCTTTGCTTCTCAGTCAGCCCCCGCTGTTGGCAACTCTTACTTAAAAAAAATAAGAAATTTCTGTGATGTAAACTCCAGCCTCTGCCAAGGGACTTCCTTAGTTACACAAGGGCGTGGCACTCCTTATTTGTATCACCTTTTGGTTGGGTTACCAGGCAGCAACGTGCCCCCAAACAGTATATCTCTCTACTCCTTTTGATGATATTTTTGGTTTTCTATTTATAGCTTGAATTTATTACATTTGTTGCAAAAGACACCCTTTTAGAAATCACCTCAAGTTTTACACAAGAAAATCCAGTGTGCATAAATTGTGCAGAAGCCAAAATAGTTTATACACATTTAGTGGGCATATGAATTTGAGTAGCATGGAAGTTCAAATATTTGGTTAGTTCTATATTCATGTTTCTTATCTATGTCAAACCAAAATACAATATAAAACTATGGTGCTTTTCCATGTGTGTAACACATGACTATGAAGGACATGTTATACTGGTACCACACATGTCCTATGTGTTTCCTTGAGGAGTTTGGCCTTTTCTCCTGAGTGCCTCCAGCTCCCCTTTTGTAGAGATAATGAAATACACTGTCCAGAAGAAACTGAGGGCAAAAAGGGTTTGTTGCATTTATAATCCCAAATCATAGTCCATCATTTTGGGGGCAGTCACTTAGGTAGCGAGTCACAGTGTATCTGCAGTTAAGAGCAGAGACAGGATATAGGTGCCCTTGCTTTCTTGTTCACTGGCTTGTGTTCAGTCAGTTTTCTTTACCTTTAAACTGTTCAAGACTCTCTGCCTTGAGATTGGTGTTGGTCACAATAGGCTGGGTCTTCCTATAACTATTAGCAGTCAAGACAACACTTCTTAAATAAACCCCTAGGCCAACCTTACTGAGGTAATTCCTCACTAAGAGTGTCTTTCCAGGCCATTCCAGACTGGGCTGATAGTGAAGATAGCATCAGAGAATCTTCTAGACATATACATAGAAACAAAGCATCAGTCTTGGAATGCTCTCCAAGGTGGTGTCCTGGCAGCTAGGCAAGACTCACTGTGTGAGGACTAAGAGGAAGAGATCAAACTCATGGCTTGGGGAGCAGAATTTGTTTCCTGTGCAGTGGTACAAGGGTTTCTTGACATACTTTCACAGAAGCCACCTCCGCTGTTTCTCATGGCAGTGCCCTAAGGGTTCAGGGAACTCAAGGACTAACAACTTCAAATTGCTGCTCTCAAGGGTCTTAGTTACTGTTCTATTGAAGTGAAGAGACACCATGACCAAGGCAACTCTTATAAAAGAAAGAATTTAACTGGGGGCTTCCAGTTTCAGAGAGTTAGTCCATAAGCATCCGGGAAAGCGGGGCAGTGGACAGGCACGGTGCTGGAGCAGTAGCTGAAAACTTATATCCTGATCCAAAGGCAGCAGGTATAAAAAGATGCTGGGCCGGGCGGTGGTGGCACACGCCTTTAATCCCAGCACTTGGGAGGCAGAGGCAGGTGGATCTCTGTGAGCTCGAGGCCAGCCTGGTCTACAAGAGCTAGTTCCAGGATAGGCACCAAAGCTACAGAGAAACCCTGTCTCGAAAAAAACCAAAAAAAAAAAACAAAAAACAAAAACAAATAAAAAGATGCTGGGCCTGACTTGGGCTTTTAAAACCCCAAAGCCCACCTCCAGAGATACATCTCTTTTGATAAGATCACACCTCCTAATTCTTCCTAGACAGTTCCATTCCCTGGTGTCTAGGCATTCAATAATTTGAGCTGTGGGGCCATTCTCATTTAAAGTACCACACCAAGGAAGCCAATTAACAAATTACTAATATTTTATTTTACTTACTTATTGTGCATATGTGCACAGGGTGGGGGTTCATGTACCACAGCACATGTGTGATGACAGAGGAGAGCTTGGTACAGTCAGTTCTCTCTTTCTGTTACATGGGTTCCAGGGATCATTAGGTTGACAGTAAGGACCTTCACCCACTGGTCATCCCATCAGCCCACAGGGAGCCAATTTTAAAACCCTACCATTATTCTACTAAATACATACTCATTGCCAACTAGTGATTCACTCACTACCTTTAAGGCCAAAGCCAGGGTTCTGGGAAACAAAGGGATATTTCACTTGAATGAGGGAAATTGTGGCAGGGATAATGAATAAAAACGGTGCTCAAGTTGGGAGAGAGGAACTCTGGGAAGGGGTTATATTAGTGACAATCTATCATGAGTGTATGCTTCTTCTTTCCCATAGGAAAACCTCTCTCACCATAGAATTAGTTTGAACCTTTTCCAGACTATTTTAACACTATGAACCAGGAATGCTTGGGTCACTATTTAAAAACATTTTCCCCAATTACCTGTTAGAAGAAGATCTAAAAATGCCTTTAATAAATACAGTGACTGGGGGGGGGGGGAGGGGGGATGAACATTTATGGATGCCCAAGAAGGAAAATGGGTGCAGAAAAAAGTATGAAATAGTGATGACTTTCATGGGCCTGGAAAGATGTCTCAGTGGTTTAAAGTGCGAGACCACCCTTGAAAACAGTCTAAATTCAGTTTCTGGAACCCACACTAGGACTCACAACCACCCACAACAGCTCCAAGGGGTTCAATGCCTCTTCTGAGCCCTGTAATTACCAGCACACGTGTACACACCCCAACCCAACACACACACACAAACACACACACACACACACACACACACACACACCACTTTTGAGAAAAGAATTACTCCTTTTACCCAAGATCCTCTTGAGGACCCAAACCCTGAGACATTGCTGCAATCAATGCCTTCAGAGCCCTTGAAGCTGCCCCTCTCAGCTGCGCTAACCAGCACCTCCAAGTTCAACCCAACTCTGCTATTTCAAGGGAACACATCCAGTCACCAAGCAAGCTGCTTTTTGTCATCGTAAGCGGTAAGAGAGACAGGCACAGAATGTGACAATTCATTTTCTCTCCCTTTCTACTTACAATTTAGGGTGGCATCAGAGCGAAATAATTAATTGACCTGTCTGGAGAACAAATAAATCACCAACTCAATACGGTGCTTGGAACTTGAAGCTCATTTCTGCAGCCTTGTCGGGTAAGCCTGTTAATATATGAGGTTGGTAGGCTCTTCTGACACGTCTCCCAGGCTCCCTGACCCCTCATGACACAGTGGCAGTGAAATATGACGGGGACTGCAGGGCAGTTACATTAGGACAGGCTGCAAATCAGCAACCATTACAACGGAACTCGTAAGTACAACCAAACTAACACAGCACGCGAAGCAATGACAAGGGGGATGTGTGGAATGCCTCATCTTCTGAGCTGGGGGGATGGCTCAGCAGTGAGTCAGGAACAGTATTTGACCTTCAAGCCTGAGGACCTGAGTGTGAATTCTCTAAATGCACACAAGAGTGGGACACGTAGTGAGGCCTTTGATGCCAGTGTTCCTGTGGTAAGATGAGAGGCAGAGGCAGAAGAACACAGAAGGTCACAGGCCAGCTAGCCTGCCACATGCAGTGGAAAATCTATCATAGAGACCCCATCTCAAGCAGAATAGAAGGCAAGAATTAACAATGCATGTTGCCCTCTGACCTCTATATGCTCATTGCACAAATGCAGACAAATGTATACGTATATGAGTGCACACATTAAAATCTACCTTAGTAATTATTTAATGAGTTTTGAAGCCATTCCTTTTTAGTTTTTTATTTTTGTTGGTTTTTCGAGACAGGGTTTCCCTGTAGTTTCTAGAGCCTGTCCTGGAACTAGCTCTTGTAGACCAGGCTGGCCTCGAACTCAGAGATGCGCCTGCCTCTGCCTCCCGAGTGCTGGGATTAAAGGTGTGCGCCACCACCGCCCGGCCCTTTTTAGTTTTTTTTAATATTTGTTTTAGCCTGAAAAAAATTATAACCAAGGTGACATGATATGTCACAAGTGCTGGTGACAGAGAGAGAGAAAGACAGACAGACAGAGAGAAAGAGAGAAAGACAGACAGACAGAGAGAAAGAGAGAGAGAGAAAGAGAGAGAGAGAGAGAGAGAGAGAGAGAGAG
The DNA here is from genome assembly GCF_903992535.2 of Arvicola amphibius. Classification (NCBI taxonomy): domain Eukaryota; kingdom Metazoa; phylum Chordata; class Mammalia; order Rodentia; family Cricetidae; genus Arvicola; species Arvicola amphibius. The sequence goes on from NC_052049.1 coordinate 182,416,068, forward strand.
AGAGAGAGAGAAGCTGTTGCTTTGCATGTCAGCTTCCAGTTATATTCCAACTACCAATGACCACCTTCCACACGGCATCTGTAGAACACCCATGCCTACTGTGGAGGTTTGAATGAGATGCCCCCATACTCTCAGGCATTTGAATGTTGGATCCCCAGATGCTGGTGCTGTTTGTAGAAGATGAGGGGGTGTGGCCTTGTTGGAGGAAGTGCCTCACAGGATGCTGACTTTGAGAGTTTAAAGACTTACACCATTTCTCATTTACCCGAAGATGTGAGCCCTCCGCTTCCTGCTGCTATTGCCATGACTACACTCTACCATGATGGACTCTAACTCTCTGGAACTGTAAGCCCAAACAAATTCTTCTCTAAGTTGCCTTGGTCATGGTGTTTTATCACAGTGATAGAGATGTAAATAAGACGTCTACCAAAAGACCGAGGGGCTGCTTTTCTTAGATACTCTATACCTGAGAACAGAGCTCCAAGCAGGGAGAAATTCAAGCATATTCACCGTGTCAGCAGCTCTGTGCTAAGAAGCTCTGTGCTGTACTGCTGAGATCGTTCTGTGAACACCTGACGCTTCCGTTATGGTTTGGAGAGAATGCAGGGGTAAACACTGCTAGTATTTTACTGCACTGACATACTATAAAACTGTGCTAAAGGTTCTACGTCTACCACAGTTTAGTTCCGTTACCAGACCTCAGCAGAGTGATCTCTGCGTGCACTAGATGGCGGCTAGCAGAGAAAATGACAGCTGGTTAAAGTGCAGAGGATAAATGACGTGGAATGCTCACACACAAATGGGACATCGATGTCACATTCTCCCCCAAACGCTCAGGGTCCATCAAGAGTGAGATAACAGCAAAGAACAGTGACATCAGTCTCTGATATGTGCAAATGCCTTACTAGCTACACATCTGCTTCATAGGTCTCACAAATTCTTTGCAATTGCAGCATCTGCAGAAAGTTCTGGAAGGGACAATGAAGCAAACTAGATTGGCCACGCTTCATTTCCGAGACTGTTCCTTTGAATGGAAACCTCCAAGATCTCCAGAGGGTAGAAAAAGTTAATCAAGAGTATTTCATGCCCAGAGGCATGGCAAACTTATTGGTGATGCCAATTCCTTTTCCCTTAGTCATTATCAAAGGGTTTGAACAGTTGGCATATAATGAAAAGCTTCCAATGAATTTATTTTACAGTCTAGCAAATGAGGTTTCAGCATGATAAATCACATACAAATTGTCAAGCTGAACACAAACTTAAGGTGGTACTTGTAAAAAGCATTATCTTAACACAGCCATACTATCACAAACATACATACACACATGTTCACACATGCGCGCACGTGCACACGCATGAGCGCGCGCGCGCGCGCACACACACACACACACACACACACACACACACACACCGCACATGTTCCCTGAATAAAGAGGATGTATTTTATTGCTTCGATTCAAAAGTGCTTCAGGACCCCTGCAGAAGTTAGCAAAACATATGTTTTCCCTCCTCTCACAGGAGAAGATCCATGACAGGCAACTTCTAGGTAAATCTTGATCTTGAAAGCTGTGAACTAAATTAACCAGTTATTTTCAGCCAGTTTCATCCACAGCGATAAAATAAGCCTTCAGTATTCAACATGGCACTGTCTGTTAAATGATTTGCCCACAAATACATTGCTGACTTGACTTTTCTTTCTACAACTGTGCTGTGCTTTCTTTCTTCAAATACTTTCATTTAATCAACAATTTTCCCACCTAAATCTTGAAACTAGTTTGTCAGGTCTTAGAAACATATTATCAAGCAAACATATAGAAAGCTTTTAGCTCATTAATGCACCGCCATGACAATTCTTTATTACGTTTTCATGGCGATAGAGAATCTGCTGCTGGGAAGTTTGGAATTGAGTTTGGAAGGCAATGGACACTCAAGGCTCACTTAGTATACCTAAGCGCCTGCAGAGATGGTTTAGCTGCTAAGAGCACATTGTTAGAGGATCCAAGTCCCATTCCCAGAGCTACAATGAGTGGCTCACAACCACCTGCAACTCCAGTTCCAGGGCATCCAATGCTCTCCTCCGGCCTCTTTTGACATCTGTACCCACATGTACATAGACATATAAACACACAAATGTACACATCAAGAAAAATAAAAGAAATATTTTCAAATATATACTTAGTTACTTTCTCAAATTTTGGCTAGATTTTTCTCATTTATCTCAGCTGAATATCTTCATAAACCTAGAGTTAAAACTCACTTCAACAAATCTACAAACATAAATTTGGCCATTTAAAAAGTATGTAACTGCAATAACTCCAGAAACAAAGGATCATGGGAAACAAACAGCCTCCCACATTTAACCAATGCGAATGATCTCCCAAGTGCGACAAGGATGCTCCTTTCCAGGAACTGTATCCTTTTCTTCTGCCATGTTTCTTTCCCATATATTAGAGAATAAATTTGCATATAATTAGAGTATCACACATCTCCTGTGAGATGAACCTGCAGTCTTGCTTCATTCTGTCTAGGCAAAGGTAAGAGAGAAGTCACACCTCAGCCACCCACATCTGACAGCACAGGTGTAGTTAGCCTTCTCTGGCCTTCTGCAGATAGCTGAGGCTTTGTTTGAATATGACCAAGCTTCAAAAGAGAGTGTCCCTGCTGTCAAAGTTTTACTCAAGATGTTTCTGAATGGAACCTTTGTCCCCACACTCCCGAGAAAAATGAAAGCCACTACCTTCACAAACATCAAAGCATCTATAGGTGCTAGGTGCTTCATATTCTACAAGGAAGGGACACCACCCAGGGGTGTAACAGGAGACAAATCCATGAAACTCAGTCTCTTCTTAATTTAGGACAGAGATTTTGTTTCCTTTTAAAAATTTTTGTTGCTGTTGGTTTGAGATAGAATCTTATATAGCCTAAGCTGTTTTTCAACTGCCTTTGTAGCTGAAGATTGACCTTGGACTTCTCAACTTTCTGCCTCCACCTCTCCACCATAGGCAAGTGTCACCATATCCAATGCTATGTGATGCCACCGATGAACCGGGGTTTCATGCCTGCTCAGCAATCACTCTTTTAACAATACTGTACCTACGCCCGTGTTTAATTGCTCTAGTATTTGCACGTCCACGAATAGAATGGAAATATAATTGCAAACGATTTAAGACTGTCTTAAATGACTTTTAAAGTCCATAATTAAAAAAAAATATTGGCAATGTTTGGCCTTTTAGTCACGTGACATTTAATGTTCCGCAGAACATATTAAAAACAGATTTCTTAATCTCTGTAACATGAAGTAAGTGGAAGCATGAACTCCAATGGTTATATTTCATAAGTAATAGTAGCTACAGATAATTGTATCAAGATAAAAATGACACAAGGATATATAACCAGGCATGTCCAACCTGTGGCCTATGGGCAGCAAGGAATTCTTCTCAATACATTCATCTATGACAATATTTTTTACAGTGTCAGAAGTTTGGACAGCCCTTAAGTACACATGATGGGTTGAATGTTCTGGCTTGGGGAAACTTCAGGTATGCCTGAGGTTTTTATTGGCATTTAAGAATATACAATGTAATGAATCAAAGTTCGACCACAGAACCCAAATGAAAAGTGCTCCTCATAACCTCTTATTTAAACAGAAAGTTGTACAGGTAGCTAGCTACTGGCTGTATTCACTCAGAATGTGTGTGTGTGTGTATGTGTGTGTGTGTGTGTATGTGTGTGTGTGTGTGGAATATTTGCATGTGTGCATGCAGAGTATGCCAGAGGCTGACATTGGATGTCTTACTCAAATCCCTCTCTACCTTACTTTTTGAGGCAGGGTCTCTCCCTCAGTCTTAAATTCATTGGTTTGACTAGGCTGGCTAGCCAATGGGCTCCAAGGACCAGCTTATTCTTCACCTTCTCAGCATTTGGGGTCCCAGAATGTCCTTCAGCAAATATGGCTTTCATATGGGTTTGAGGGACCCAAACCCAGGTCCTCGTGTTCTCAAGGACAGCACTTGACCAATGCCACCATCTCCTCAGCCCTCAACATCTGAATACTGTCGATGCACAGTGTGAATCTAGAAGTCTGTCCATATAACATGCATGAAGATGTGTTTAGTTGATTCCCATCTGAATGGTTTTGATAAATTTCATGTTGTCAGTTATTTTTACTTTTGAGTTAATCAAAGTCTCACCCATATTTTTTAGAGTACAGATACCCTTGGATTTTATTAAGAATAGTGATACATGTACTGGATGGGATGTGGGCAACAATATGATCTAGAGTCCTGTTCATTCAGTGTTCAACCCGCGCTGGGGCTGAAGGCAGGAGAGTTCAATGTTGAGAGACTCAGGGACTCATGTCTTAGGTCACACCCAGCTGGAAGGCTTGTTGTATAATATAAATAACAGGTCCATGGAAACCACACATTTGTAAATCTGGTCTTTCTGGTGGATTTTCTTTTTCTTTCATTTTTTTAGATAAGGGGAATGAATGAAGACTTAAAGAATTAATTATTAATCCCAAATGTTCTATTTAATTTTGTTTAAAAATATTTATGTGCATATGTATGAGCCTGCATTAATTTATGTGTACCATGTACACACAGGCTCCCTTAGAGGCCAGAAGAGGGCATCAGATCCTTGACATCTAAATCACAGATGGTTGTGAGCCATGTGGGTTTGGGGAACTGAACCAAATGTCCCTAACTGCTGAGCCATTATATCTAATTCTGAGTGGTAAGAGAGGCAGGGAAAGAAGCCATCAGGACTAAACATTTGCGCTGTTTAATCATATCTCCGGCACCTTGGCATGGCTGTTGTGCCCATTCATGGCTGACCCTCAGCATGGCACTTTTATGTCCTCCCAAGGGACTCAGTAAATGAAGGAAAGACTGATCTATTGACTGGGCTCCTCAAAGTATATTTGAGTAGTAGAAAAAGAAGAAGCCTGAGGAGCTGCTATGTGACAAAGACAGTTTACACAAGTCCCCAAGGGGGCCAGTCAAATTCAGTTACTCCTCTTATGGTCCAAGTTCTATTTTCGTTGGTGAAGTCTGTGTCTGGAATTGATACATTCTGGGAAGGATAGAAACTTTGCATTACATTCCATACCAGGCCAGAGCTCAGCACAAGGTGGACTTGGATTTTCCATGCTGTCTCAGCAAGAACCCCAACTCAAACACCAAGGGACTGTGCTTATTAATGGAAGCATTGGAAGATACCACCGAGGACACTGGGAGCATTGGTGCTTCCTACGCTACCATTCTCCTGCTATATGATTCATCCAGCTCTAGAGCCAAGTACATGATTTTCCATGCAAATCATGTCATTTACAAGTCCTCTGAAATGAAGTGGAAAAATCGAACAAGCAAAGAACAAAGGACGTATCCTTTACACAGGCATAAGGGAGAACACAACACCATGAGTCTGTAAGCCAAATAAATCAGAAGAAGCATGAGCCAGGTGAATCTCATAGTTGGAGCTTATTCTAGGCAGCGTTGGAACACTGTTTACTCCCATTGAGGTGCAAACCAGGCAAGACCATGCCGAAGCATCTGAGGTCATGGAGATCGAGCACAGTAAGCTACAGGCTTGAAGCACTATTCACAAGTAGCCTGTATTTGTGTGTGTGCATGTGTTTGTGTCTGTGCAGGAGTGTGTACATATGTGTCCATGAGTATGGAAGCCATAGGTGAGCCTTGGCTCTCATTCCTCAGGTACTGTTCACTATGCTTCTTGAAACAGGCTTCTGTATTACAACCAGGGCCCTACCCGAGCAGGCTGGCTCACCTGGACAGCAAGCTCAGGGGACCCACCCGTCTGCCACTTCCCAGCAGTGGGATTACAATCATGCAGCACCACTTGATACTCCTTTATAAGGGTTCTGGGGCACTGAACATGAGTCCTTGTCCTTGTAAGGCAAGTGCTTTGCTGCCTGGTTTATCATTTCAAAGCCCCATTTCTCAAATCTCATTGTTTTAAACTGTCAACAAAGAAACTGTTTTATTATTGTTTTTAAACTGCATGCAAATTTATTTTTCTTTCTGTTTTTGTCAGTTGCTGTAGGATTATGTCTTGTATACTGCAAAGATTTGTCACTCATATTAGCTTAATAAAATGCTGATTGGCCAGTAGTCAGGAAGGAAGTATATAGGTGGGGCAGCCAGACTGAGAGAATTCTGGGAAGAGGAAAGGCAGAGAGTCTTTTGTCATCCAGATGCAGAGGAAGCAAGATAAGAATGTCTCACTGAGAAGAGGTACCAAGCCATGTGTCTAAACATAGACAAGAATTATGGGTTAATTTAAGTAATAATAACTAGTTAATAATAAGCCTGAGCTAATAGGTCAAACAGTTTATAATTAAGACTCTGTGTATTTCTTTGGGAATGAATGGCTACAGGACCGGGCGGGATAGACGCTTCCATTTACAGTTAGTATTTTTGTTTGTTGTTGAGACAAGATCTAACACTGACCTGGAATTTACCATGTAGTGCAGGCTTGTCTTGATCTCATGGTGAACCTCCTGTTTCAGTCTCCCAAGCCTGGAATTACAGAGGCCGAAGCCCTTACAGGACCAGGGAGATACTAACCACACGATCTTCCTTGAGACAAACACTCTCACAGTGTTTCCTTACAAAGCCCTACTGATGCGGATGCTGCCACCTTGATGACAATATCCTCAGAAGGAAGACAATGAAGCACTGAGAAGGGACCACAGAACAGCTGGCCTCTTGTTTCAGTGGGCTGGCTCTATGTTTTCATGACATATTTTCTTAACTTGTCTGGTCTAACCAATCCGACCTCTGCAAACCCACAAATATTCCCATGAAGAACCCACCAGGCTGCTGAGAGGAAGGACTTTAGGTCTCAGTCAATAAGATATTTTTGTGTCTTTTGGGGTGTGTGTCAACAGATTATTTAAATTAAGCATAAGGATTTTCATGAAACATTTTTAAAAACTACTTACATTCAACCAAGTTAATTCCATGGTCTATTCTACACACTAAGCATCATAGTATTTTGCTTTTCCCTTTTTATTAAAGAAATATTTGATTAGGATTAGGACCTTGTGATGTTTTCTCACATAGCTGGGCAACCAAGAACAATGATTGTGAACTATATATTACAAAAGGCTAGAAGGAAATATTTTTAGTGTTTTTATTGTTAGAGATAAATGTTGAATACATGTATGCATGTCTATTCTTATGAAAATATAAATGTGTATATATTTCAATATTACATGGAATCTCATAAATATAATTTTCATTAGTTATAATAAAATATAATCTCATAGAAATAATTTTCAAATATAAAATTTAAAATAGGGATATAAGATTTTATTTTGATTGAGAGATAACCCTGTCTATAATCTATGTATTTCTGGCTGAAAACACTATATTGCTGTGGTGGTTGGGGGGAATTATTCCTTGTGAAACTGTGGTATCATTACCACAGACTTACTGAGGTATAGTCATGTTGGTTCTAAGGCATGATATTGATGAATGTTTACCACATGGGGGTCCTTAGTGCAGAATGATTCCTTCATCCTGGTCCTTAGTGGGGATAATTACCACATAATGGTCCTTACAACTAGCAAACTGGCATCAAACTTGCTATATAGCTGAGAATGACCTTGAACTTCTAATCAGCCTGCTTCTACATCCTGAGTTCTAGGATACTCCACCATGCTTAGCTCATGTAGCACTTGGTATCAAACCCAAGACTTCATGCATGCTAGGTAAGCAAGCATTATACCAATTGAGTCACAACCCCAAGCGCTTGTAAGTTCCTTTCTAATACATCAGTAAAACAAAGTTTCCTGAGTTCTGTCAGACACTCAAGTAAGTTGGTAAAATCCAAGAAGGGAGTTTATCCGGCCAATTCAAAGTTCCCCATCCAGAAGCCAAGGAAAACAACTTGAGGCTTACAAATGACATCTAACAAAACCAGAAGTTTTGGGGACTTCGTTATCAGCCTTGGGACCCAATACTCTCTCCAAATAGGTATTACTAAGCCAGTATGTCTGAAATGACACCCAGACCCAGCTGATGTCTGCTGCAAAGCTGACTGTGTATAGGTAGGACACCCTGCATGTTTGGCAGCCACAGAAGAGGTCTGCACGGTGAGAATATCACGGAGGAGATGAGCTCACAGGCTTGTTCTTCTTGGGAATTCTCTTTGTCTTTCCAATATTTGCTTTTATGATTCATGAAACATGAGAAAGGAGTTTTGCAAACATTGCCACAGACCCCAATTATTCATCAAAGCCCACAATTTCACAATGATACTGTTTGTAAGTTGTCCACAAAATAATAAAACTTGCAACTTCCGTTTTAAGTACAATTCAATAAAATCCTCTGACATCACCCAAGTGCCCACATGTGTATGTCCTGATGTCTGATTCATTTTCCCAAGGAGTGTTCAAAGTGCAGAATGTAAAAGTCAACCAGAACATCGCCTGTTATAGTTTGTTTACCAGTTTTGTTCAGTATTACTAATGGTATAGGTAATAACAGGTCTGGAAGTGAGATCCTTGGAATGGGGGCCTCCTTAACTTTATCTCCTTAACTGTGACTTCCCTGGGCTGTCTGCTGAGCAGAGCACGTGGTCTTAGGAGACAGGGTCTAAGGTAGCCGTACAGTCCCTTATGTAACCAAGGACATATGTGACCCTCCTGCCTGCTTCTCCCACTGCTGGGATTAGGGACAGGCACCATCACCTCGTCAGAGAACATGCTATATTTCAAATGGAAAGACACCAAAACATCTCTTAGATGGATATGTTTTATACACTCTTGATTACTGTTTATGCTCAATAATAGAAAGACACTTCTCAGATTCAGATTAAATAAGGAAGGCAGAAGAAAATGAGCAAATACTTTCTCATGCTTTTTTTGCATTTAAAAATGCTGTGTGGATAAAAATGTGTGTGCAAATTAGTGGGCTTAACAGCATGTTCACACACCTGTAATCCCAGCGCTGAGAAGGAAGGGAATAGAGGATCAATCGCTGGAGCTAAGGAAACAGGCCAGCTCCAGGTTCAGTAAGGGACCCCAGCTCAAAAAAAAAAACAAGTCAGAGAGCAAACAAGCAGATGGGTCAGTGAGTAAAAGCACTTGATTTCCAAACCTGATAACCAAGCTTGATCCCTGGAAACTAAGGGAACAGTATAAAACTAACTCCAGAGTTTTTCCACATGTATGTTATGGAACATATGTGCACATACACACACTTACATATGCCTGTGCACACACACACATGCATACACACTCACAATAAAAAATAAATGGAAAGCCATGTAGGAAATCACCCAACAATGACCTTTGTTATCCATGTACATGTGCATATATGTACAGGCAACCCATACACACACACACACACACACACACACACACATTCACAAAGAATTACCTTAATCAATTACTACATTTCTTCAAATCTTTTACACTGTGAGCACTATCATAAACAAACAAATTTGAGTTTAAAAACTACCCTGTGATGAGCATGGGCTATTATGAAAAGTAAAAGTTGATTATGAAAATGCAATCTATGACATTCCTTGAATCAGAGGAATTTTTTGTTTGTGTATCTACCACCTATTTATTTTATATATAAATATGTTTTTGAGCAAGGGCATGCCACAAGACATATGAGGAAGTCAGAAGACAGTTTTTGGAGTCAGCTGTCTTTTCCCAGGTTGCTGAGGCTGTGCTCCAGACTAACTGGCCCAAAGGCTTTCAGATAATTCTCCTGTCTTAGACTCCTACCCAAACCTAAGAGCCTCAGGATTATACACATGTACCCTTGCATCCAGATTTTCTTGGGTGAGTTCTGAGGACTGACAGAATTCAGTTGTCAGGCTTGTGTGGCTAAGACTTTTACACAGACATATGCCACACACTCTGGCACATGTCAAAGGAATTCTAATGGCTGACATGTTCTATGGAACATGAACTCAGAAGTGTGTGGCCTTGGTTGTTAGACATTTTCAGAAGGAATAAATGTCACTGAAAGGACAGCATTGCCCAAAGTTCCTTGCATTTCTGAATGTTGCAGGCCTGTTCTGTGCCTCTTAATTCCTCATCCTGATCTGTTTAAGCCTCTGCCCAATAATGATTATGGAGACAATTACTAGTTCTTGGGTTTGGGAGTAAAACAGACACCAAACATTAAATATGTTATATTTTAATGTAGGAAACTGATTATAAATAAGATGATGCCTCCAGTACAAACCAAAATGGAATTATTATAGTATTTCTTCTTATTCTTTAGTATACATATGTGTGTTCAAGAGCATGCTGGTACATGGTACATGTGTGTGCAAGGGTGAATGCACATGTGTGCACATGAATGTGGAGGCCCGAGGAAAACCTCATGTGCTCTCTCACATGTGCTCTCTACCTTCCTTTTGAGACAGGCCTCCTGACTGGCCTGGAACTCCTCAAACAGGCAGGGAGAATGGCTTGTCAGTGAGTCCACATGTGGCCACCTCACTAGCCCTGGGGTTGTATTTTGTCACCATACCTTGTTGAGTTTTTGTGGGTTCTGAGAATCAAATTCAGGTCCTCAGGATTGCAAGGCAAGGAAATGAGCCTTTTCTCTAGCCCATCAATACACATTTCCTACTTGATGTTTATCAAATAAGAACCAAGGGTCAAAAAATGTGCTACAGTTCTAGAACTCTGGGGTGGCTGATTCATTCATGACACGAAAGAGACTTTTAGCTAGGAACTATGATCCATGCCGCAAACATTTGGGCTCCCGGTGACTTGGGTGGTAGGCAGAACTTCAGACATTGATTAACTGTATGTCAGGTCAATTGCTTTCTGATTCTGAAGCTCAGCTTCCCACATCAATATGCCCTAGAATTTTAAGAAGTTATCCAAACCCTTTGCGGCATTGCTGGCTAACAGCACTGGGCTATGAGAGACTAAAAGAGGTTCCATTCATAACTCAATGCTAATACTTGGTATTAAAAAGCCTGGTTCTAATTTCAGTAATTACTCCCCATGATTTGCTTACATCTGCTTAGTAAAGACATCTGAACCGGCCTTGCCATACACTGGATCCTCCAACACATTGGTGACCTGCTGGCAGTAGCCAGAGGATTTCAGATATTTCAAAGTCAGTAACAGCAGCTGTCTCTTTGGACATGTCTTTTTTTAAAAAAATTATTTATTTACTATGTTCACAACATTCCTTCCGTGTGTGCCTGTAGGCCAAAAGAGGGCACCAGATCTCATTATAGATGGCTGTGAGCCACCATGTGGTTGCTGGGAATTGAACTCAGGACCTCTGGAAGAGCAGCCAGTGCTCTTAACCACTGAGCCATCTCTCCAGCCCCATTTGGGCATGTCTTAAAAGAGCCCTGTGACATCTCTGCAAGCACACGATAAAATGTACTAACAGTAAACTAGGCAGTGCACCTCTGTTCTGTTTTACACAGATATGTTGAGAGGGGCTGACAATTTCCCAGAGCCAGAGTTCACTGGAGTAAAATGGTTAGCATCGTGTTGGAAGGTTTGGAAGGCACAGGAACTGACCGAGACAAGGACTGCTTGAGATAACCATATGCCATGACGGAAATGTTTTCAGCCATGAAAAAGAATAGTGTTGACCTTTGCAGGAAAATAATTATCTTTGGAGATAATTGTATTAAGTAAATTGAGCTAGTCTCAGGAAAGCAAGTATGGTACGCTTTCTCTCATTGATGCTTTCTAGATTACATACAGACACATGAAGTCATGTCTGCTTGACATGGAAGAAGTAGAAAAGTCTAGCGGGACAAAGGTGACTGATGGGCAGAGCAAGGAAAGGGAGGGTAGAGGGGGTGGCAGCATGTGTCCGACATAGAATATATACTTCCATGAAAGTTTCAAAATGTATAGAAAGGAGGAAAGAAAGAAGGGGAGAGGAGAGAGAGAGAAAGAGAGAGAGAGAGAGAGAGAGAGAGAGAGAGAGAGAGAGAAAGAGAGAGGGGGGGAGGGAGGGAGGGAGAGAGTTTCACACGGCATCTCCAGTGCGAATGGTATGCAAAAACTGTCTGAAAAGCCCTCGCAGAACTGTTCAGAGCACACATTTGTAATCCTTGATGGCGAGCACATCACTGTTTCTCAAACACACTGGTAGGGTCTTTTAAAAACATGGTTGTGATGGGGGGTGCACTTTGAATATTTACACACACACAAACACACACACACACACACACACACACACACACCTAGCTCACTTTGCTCTTCTGTGAGCCACATACTGAATAGCTACAGACTTCCTCAAAGCATCGTCTTACTCAAGACACGAAAAGTCCCTTTGTGAGGAAGTAGAGGAAGCAGAGGGAAATTCACAGGAGCATGGGGAACTACAGAACTACGGAACTAGCTGCTCCAATTTCATAGATAAAATAGCTGAACCACCCTTCCTCTATAGAGGTTGGAACGAAATTGGAAATGACACTTCAGAGATAATTGAGTAAGTATTGGGATAATGACACCAAAATACCCTTAAAGAAAATTGGCAGTGGTCCCTATTACTCACTCCAGGCAGGACCTGTGTAGCACTACACACTCAAAAAGCCACCAATATTGAAACTGTAGCTTCAACACACAGACTGTGTTAAGGGGACAAAAAGAAAAAAGCAGAAGAAGTCTTGCATGGGGCAGGAACCTGAATATCGTAATTACTTTGGGGAAGATGGAACCAACATACCATGCTGCTGGCTTGTTTCTGACCTTTGGACTTAAGTCAACAACCCCAAATGAAAGAGTGCTGGTGGACCAGTTGCATCCTAAGTGGCTTTGATTCAGACGTAAGGTTCTGCAGCCCTAGAGAACACTGTACCCCATTCAGTGCAAACAGCTTGAGCAAGAGCCAGCTGAGGGATGTCACTGGGTCAACAGGAAGTGAGTGGAGACAAAAGGTCCAAACTGAGACATGCCGCTCTGTTTTATTTTGATATAGAGCCCAGTCATATTTGAATCTTGCAGCAAGAGCCAGAATTTATTTTAAAAAAAATGCTCCCAGGATAGCTGTGCTTTCTCATTTTTAAAGGCACAGCCCCCAACAATAGTCACATGCTAAACCCTACCACAGGAAAAGCAAGAGAATATGAAATTTTTAACTATTCCTTTCTGGTCACATCTTAAATAGATGTCTGCTATTTTTTTTCACTTAAAGATTTATTCAGCCAATGATTTTTGATTTTATTTTTTGCTTCTTGCAGTCAAGTGTGGGTGTTGTTTTTGTTTTGTTCTGTTTGTGGTATTTATTCTGTGCCCTAGGGTGGCTTTGAATGCAAAGCAATTATCCTGCCTCAGCTTTCTGACTACAGGGATGGGGCTGCCTCCATGCCTGGTAACACAAGAATAATCCTTAAGAATGTAAATAAAATCAGGAATGGTGATGCCTTCAGAAGATCTTTTATTATACAAGATTGTTTTAGCTATCCTGCCTTATTTTTATTTTTAATTTGAAGTTGTGTAAGCAGAGACTGCTTGTTCATTTCCTGGACACCCAGACTCAAATAATCACAGAAACTATATCAACTACATCAATTACAACACTGCTTGGCTGATGACTCAGCCATATTCCTAGCTAGCTCTTACATCTGTGTATCACCACAAGGCTGTGGCCTACTGGTAAAATTCCAGTGTCTTTCTTTTTCGGCAGCTACATGGCATCTTTCTGACTCTGCCTATTCTCTCTCTATATTTTTTAATTTCCTGCCTGGCTTTACTCTGCTAAGTTATTGGCCAAAACAGTTTTATTCCTCAAACAATAAAGGCAGCACATATGCAGAAGGTCATCCCACCCCAAAGTGGAGCATTGCTCTTTCAATGTCTGTAAAGAATTATATTGGAATTTTGACGAAGATTGTGTTGAATCTGTAAATTGCATTTGCTAACATGACCATTTTTACTATGTTAATTCTACCGATCTGTGAACATGAGAGATCTTTCCATCTTCTGATACCTTCTTCAATTTCTTCAGAGACTTGAGGTTCTTGTTATACAGAACTTGTTTGGTTAGAGCTACCCCAAGATATTGTATATTATATGTGACTATTGTGAAGGGTGATTCTTCCCTGATTTCGTTCTTAGCCTGTTTGTCAATTGTATATAGAAGAGCTACTTGAGTTTTTGAGCTAATCTTGTATCCTGCCACTTTGCTGAAGGTGTTTATCAGCTGTAGGAGCTCCCTGGTAGAATTTTGGAGGTTACTTATGCATACTATCATGCCATCTGAAAATGGAAGCCCAGTCCTGACACTGTGTGGAGGACCAGACACCAGAGACTGAGTGACCCAGAGTCCTAGGATAGACCCAAACATAGAAGGTAAGAAAAAACAAGTGAGTGGAAATATTTCTAATGACAGACAGGAGCCTAGCATAATGACCATCAGAGAAGCTCCATCCAGCAACTGACAGAAAGAGATGCAGAACCCCACCCCAACAATTGGCCAAACTTGGTGAATCCTGTGAAGAGGCAGACAAAGGATTGTAGGATACAAAGGGGTCAAGGGCACTCCAGGAAAACCCACAGAATTAACAAGCCTGGACTCACAGGGGTTCACTGACACTGGTCTGATAAGTAGGGAGCCTGCACAGAGCCTAGAATAACCTGGACCCTCTGTATCTATGTCATAGCTGTGCAGCTTGGTGTTTGTGGGACTCCTAACAGTGGGAGTGGAGGCCGTCTCTGGTGTTTCTGCCTGCTTTGGGGCTCCTTTTCCTTCTTCTGGGTAGCATTATCCAGTCTTATTATGAGAGAGAGAGAGAGAGAGAGAGAGAGAGAGAGAGAGAGAGAGAGAGAGAGAGAGAGAGAGAGAGAGAGAGAATGCTTAGTCTAATTGCAACTCCATGTGTCATGTTTGGTTGATAGCCCTGGGACGTCTGTCTTTTTCTGAAGTGAAGGAGAGGAGAAGTGGATAGGGGAGGGGACATGAGGTAAAAGGGACAGGGAAGAGAGGGGAGAGGAAAAACTAGTCAGAATGTAATAAAGGAGAGAATAAATTAATTAAAATGAGTGCAAATGAAGGCGCTGAGAAGATAGGTTCATCAATAAGTATTTGCCTTGAAAGGGTTAGATACCAACTTTGGCATCCAGCACCCATGTAAAAAGTCAGGCATGGTAAGCCATGACTGTAGTGCTTCTAGTCATCCTCTGGGTAGACAGACACAGCAAGATCCCCAGGACTTGCTGAGCAGCCAGCCTAGTGAATCAGTGAAGATAGATGATTCTGTCCCCCAGGACATAGGTTTTCATCATCACGCTACTGTTGTGTGGAAACTTAGAGACATGATGAAGAGACAGGGTGCAGAAGGCAGCCAGGACTGACCCTGTGGGTGCTGCCTTCCAGACATCCACCAGTTATGAGGATCAAAGGGCAAATAAATAAGTAGGCAAGTAAATAAATAAGCAGACAGACCAAGCAAGAAAAGCAATGAGGAAATAAATGGTTTGGAAAGTATACACAACAGATTTAAAAACTCAAGTGACTTTGACACGCTATTGAAATGAAGGCTCGTGCTGGCCAAGCAAGCATTCACCAAGGGGGTGTGACCCAGTGTGGTGCACTGAGGCTCAGGAATCTAGAAATGTAAGTGGGGCTGGCCTCTCGCAGGTGATGTGTTGTCATGGCAAGGAGAGTGAACTTCAGAGCTGGACAACCTGGATTTGAATCTGGGTTTTCCTATGCACTGGGAGGAATGTTACTGGGCCTCAGTTTCTTTCTCGCTTTCCAGGGCTTTTGTAATGCTTTAAGGAGACGAGTGTATTGTCACTGATTATAGCTATTGACAGCTGTGTGTCATGGCAATGACTCCTCCACAGAAGCTGAAAGAGGCAACAAGTATGGCTGTGGCCGTCTTCACTTAAGAGGGTTTCTGAATGACATCACTGCATGAGCACAGGCCCGATTCACCTCTGGTTTAGAACCTCTGGGCCCTGGGCTTGTAAAATACATTTCCCAGAATCCTTTGCCAATTACTTTCCTGTAGGCTTGGTAGGCGGTAAAATAAAGGAACGATCACTGCAGTTCTTTCTGCCACAGTGTCCCTCTTAGTCCTAGTTGCCTCGAGACAGCCCTGCCCTTTCGGCAGACTTCCCCAGCCTCTGATCTGTGATAATGCTATCTTGTCTCCTCATCAGACAGACCTGGGTGGGGGTGTGCTTCACCTCCTCCCCCTATGTCTCAGTACCTGCCATGTGTTAGCAATTTCCTCTCGTCCTAACCTCAGAGTGGACAGCGTCCCCCCATCCCTCACCGTCTCCTACCCGGTCTAGCTGTCCAGTCCCCCCGACCACCACTCCATCTCTACTAAAACAATCTTTTGAACTGCCTAGAGGAATTTCCGTTTTCTTGGCCGAAGCCTGGTTTTAAAGCATGCTGAGTCTTGTAAAGTGTACCAGGCTGGGTTGTGTTAAGATGGAGATAAAATTCCGAACTGTCTGAGCATCCAAAGCAGACTGAACAATTCAGGCTCAGGGGCTTTCAGCCGAAAGGTCAACGGTAGCTGCTTTCGGGTTAATACACAAAGTCAGCTCCATTAATTGTGTGTCGATGCATCCCCTAAGCTAGACTGTCCAGATTCAAATCCCAGCTACGTCACTTACTAATTGTGTGACCCCCGGCAGTGACTCCTCTGCTTGCCTCCAGGTTTGTAGCTGCAAAATGGGGATAGTAACACTGTTGGAAAGGAGTTGGAACATGGCTCAGTTGGTAGGATGACTGCCTAGTGTGTACAAGGCCCTGGGATCCATTCCCAGGAACACACCTCTAACGCCAACCCTTGGGGGGTCATGCTCAGCCATGTAGCAAGTTGTAGGTCAACCTGGGCTACATGAGACCGCCACGGAAATGACAGCATAGGATTAGTTCCGTAAAACCTGTCCAAGACTGAGCCTATTAACCTTCTATGGTGGCTGGAGTAGACACTTTGAAGCCCCGCCCCCAGCTGCAGAGTTCGAAGCAAGTACTAAACACTGGGAAAATACTACTGTTATTCAGGGCTGAGACTGCTGGGAAACTGCCCATGTGCCAAGAAACAACCTCTCACACAAGCTCCTGGGAGAAACCCTCATTAATTAAACTAAGTTCAGTGGGATACACACACATACACACTTACACACACACACACACACACACACACACACACCAAATCATGTAAGTAGGAATGGGGTTCAGAGAAAGGCCCAAGAAAGTTTATAGGAGGTTAAATATGATCAAAAGATAATGTGTGTGTGTGTGTGTGTGTGTGTGTGTGTTTTCAAGGAATAAATAAAATAGATTTTATAAATTATACCTTTTTTTTAGAGAGAACATAAACTGGTTGATTGACATAAAAGTGGCTTGACTGACAAGAAACACATTCTCCAAATTTTAATTCCATTCTAAAAATAGAAAAGAAGCTTGTTAGTACAGTTTTGGATATCATGGACTGCATTTCCTGGCAATTCGTTCAAAAGAAGTGGAAAGCTAGGAGGACGGAGTTGACTTTGTAAACACAAATCTGCTGCTTGCTGATGACAAAGCTACAGGGCTCACGGCCATTTTGCAGCACCTGTGTGTGCCCAACCTGGCAGGGATATAGAGAAAGCTTGAGCAGGAGCAAGGTTCCCATGGGAGAGACTAATTAAGACTTAGTTTTGTAACTATAACCAAAGAATATGCAACAGGAGATGGCAGATTCATGTATAAGGAAATCTCAGAAGGCTCATGTCAGGTCACAGTGTCTGTGTACACACAAGGCCAGGCTGCAAAGTTCTGCTTTGTCGTGACAAAGACAGAAAACACACACTCTTCCTAGTTTGTTCTGTCTTTCTATGATAAACACTGAACTTAGGGAGAAAGGGGTTTGCTTGGCTTCTAGGTCATAACCCATCATCACGGGAAGCAAGGGCAGAAACCTACAACAGAAACCCGCAGGCTGAAACACCGCTCACTGGCATGATCAGTCTGCTTTCTCATATGACCCAGGAACTCCCGCCCACGGGTAGCACTGCCCACAGTGAGTGCCCTCCCAAACTGTTAGTCAAGAAAATGTCCCCAAAGACATGCCTACAGCAATTCAGATGGAAGCAATCCTCAACTGAGGTTCCCTCTCAGTAGGTGACAGAGTGTCAGCAAACCCCTGCCTCAGCTAACTGTAGATCAAGAAGAGCCTCGGTTGTATTAACAATTTGCAAGAGTGATATGAACCATGTTGACAAGATGAAAATGGCCTCTTGGATTTGAGATGTGTCCTGCCAAGGGAAAAAGACACTTGGAAATTGACTCGGGCCTCTAAATGTTCTGTCTGCTTTTCTGTGATAGAATTCGGCAAAGTGGAAGGAGAAGCGCTGGAGGCATGGCTTCCCAGTTAAGAGCACGTGAGGCTCTTGCAGAAGACCTGAGTTTAGTTCCCAGCACTGGAATCAGCTGTCTCACAACCCCCTTTAACTTCAGTGCCAAGGGACCGTGATGTCCTCTTCTGGCAATTGTGCGCACTGCATTAACACACTATAGAGTTACATAAATGCACATAATTTAAATAATATAAATAATTCATCAATAATGATAACCTTATATAACCTGACTTTACTGAAGATGTTAAAAGGAGACAGTCATAAATATTTTCAACATTGAGCTCTTTCTTACTGGGGATATATTCATTAATTATATGTGTTTATTTAAGGAGCCAGCTTCTTTATGACTTAAATTCAGGAACAGAAGCAACAATTATGTATAGAATGCCACCACGTGTTAACTCATTAAGTAATAACTGTTCCGTTTTTTTAAAGGTCAAGAAGAAATTCATTTCTAAATAGTTCTAGACCCATGTAGGAAAACAATGTTCTTGTTTTATTAAACATTTCTTGAAAATTATCCGTCAAAGAATCTAGGCTCTCAGGAAGAATGCTGGTGTATCATGCACATGCCAGTACACGTGGCTGGTACATGGATGACAGTCTTCTCTCAGACAGAGAAGAGAGACACGGGTTACCATGGCAACAATAAGGAAGAGGTCATGAAGCTGAGAGGGAGTGATGGGGGATGGGAAACACATAGAAGGATTTGGAGGGGAAAATAGAAGAGTAGAAAATTTGTAAATTTGGGACTCGTGTATCAAATTCTCACAAAATAAAAATAATTCAATTAAAAATGTATATTTCTCTGCGTGTGCAAATCAAGACTTTCTTCTGATGATGTTATCACTCAAATGCTCTGTGAACTTCAGTTTTATAAGGAGCTGTAAGGATTTAGACAAGAAACCATGGACGTAGTGGGATTTCTAAGGACGTTGAAATAAACTAGATAATCACAACAACTTTATTTAGGATGAGGGTCAACATTTCCTAAATGCCTTTCCCCCCACTAATACAGTCTTTGTTTTGGGTGCGATCCAGGAACTGCCTTGATTTTCTTTCTTACAATAAGCCTCTTCAGGGGCATGAAACCAGCTGAGAGCGCCACGCGTTAGCATGGTCCAAGTCTGAACATCTAAGATGCTTCACAGAGGCCTGACAGCTAGCCAGACATCCTCCAGACCTTCTCATCTTAACTTTTCCACCTGACATTCGTGACCGCCCCTCGCAGCAACTCTGCCCTCGCTTCGATGTATTCCACTTGTCCTTAATCATCTCCTCCTCCTTCATTACGCTCTGTTCATGGGTCTTCATCACCTGCTACAGGTTAGGTTTTCCCAACCCACCAGCCATCAGCTTCAGAACGTTAGGCCGACTGACACAGCTAACAAATTTTTCATAGCGTCTTCCATAGATAAATCAATTAAATACACCGTGAATCAAATGTATGACTGTTTTCTGTATGTTTTGATTCTTCTTTCATCCCTCCATCTCAGTTAAAACGACACAGCTGCCAAAGCTGGAACCCGCTGCATCTTTCCGGATGTCTTCCCTTGCCAACCTGCTTCAGCTTATTCTTCCCTAAGCCCTACCTTTTTCTGCCTCCAACACAGGTCTCCACAACAACTTTCATACTGCACATCTCCTTGTCTATGTTCTTCTGTTCTTCTGTAGATAACTACAATCTCTACTCTGCCTACCAACATCTTATTCTAATAAGCGTTGTCAGTAGGTCACCTACTATACTATAGAGTCCAGTGTCACCTCAGTATGCGACACCCAGGTCCAGTGACACCCTGGCATCAATGGTATATAAGTAGAATGTTCCTGAACAAAGACATACTCAGCTGGCATTCGCCTTTGGTCATTCAGCCTTTAGGTTCTTCCAGCAAAGAACATAAACACAATACTAAAATACAGCAGCCCTCTGTTACCACAGGAAAAGCACAAAGATAACAAGCAGGAAGAAATGAGCTCTAAGCTTCTAGAAACAGAGCTGCCCTATTGGTCTGGGTTGTCTTCTTCTAGTCTGCTTCCACGCTGGGGAAAATATCCCAAATGAGTTTTAGTGATCACACGTATTAGCAGCAAATGCATTTAACCGGAAGGCCACATCCTCTTAGCCTGTCTCCTCATCTAGCTTTCGCTCACCTTGGGCAATCCCCATTCCTTTTCCCAAACCGACTCCAAACACAGCTTCAAACACATTACCTCATCTGCCCGTAAGTTTCTGTGATCCACACTGTCTGGTCACAGGATCTCTGTTCTGGCTTTTATGCAAGGCCTTTCATCATAAAGTTCCAGCTTGTGCTGTGGGATGGATAGCCAATGGCTGCATCCATGCAGGCATGGGACAGTTAAGCCATCAGAAAATACCAAATACTCCTGCAGCTTCCAGGCTGTGTCAAGATTTGTCCTTTTCTGAGTACATTTTTTTCTCACTATCTCTGCTTGATAAATGTCTACTCATCCTTCAGAGTCAAGCAGAAATGCCGCCTCCTCCTCCCTGCAGCTCCTTCTCCTGTGCTTCTTCCAAACTTAGAGGTGATTTGGACACATCCTCACTTCCATCCAAGATCATCTTACTTGTGACACACTGGCACACAGCTAAGACCCTCTATCTTACTGTGCGCCACACTGGCACACAGCTAAGACCCTATATTTTGGCTCTGTGGGTTGGAAGCTGCACAGCTTAAGTGTAGTGCCTGGACTGCCTCATCTTACAGAGGATGAGGAAAGTCAGGATATGTGGTATTAGAAAAGAAAACTGGATCCCTCTTGAAGTGCTTACTGGCCATTAGATTGCCGTCAGTGGTTATTCTTACAGAATCCTCTAGTTTATCAGCGTCTGCCCATCTTCTCCATCTCTTGAACACTTGAGCAGTATAGCTCATCATTAACATCAGGCAATGTTGCCACAAGGGTGACAAATACTAGATCATGTCAAAGTGAAACTGAACATCCAGGGAAGAGAAATCCCATGCAATGCCTCATACTTGGCCATTCCACTTCATTTTTAATGTATGTCTTACTCCACAAGTCTTCATCGAAGCTAACTTACTTTTGGCAAGAAAAGCAGTGAGATGAAGGAATGACACCTCCAAGGACATGCAAACCTCATCGGGCTGTTGCAGAATGAAGGAAATGAGACAAGACATCATTTTACTGTCATGCAACTTCCCAAGAAGTAGGTAAGATACAGCTAAAAAGTGATATTTCTTCTTTAATTACAGAGAAAAGGATTGCATCTTTGTTATACCATTGACATAATTTTTAACTCAGAAAGCTACCTTTGTATTGTGTTTTGAATGATAACTGCCCCCCCATCAGTCCATGTATGTGAACACTTCTTCCCAAAATAATAAGATTGTCTAGGCAAGTGGTGAAGCCTTCAGGAAGTGGAACCTGTCTGGGAGAAGTGGGAGGGCCTTGAGTATTTGCCAGTTTGCACTGCTTCCTGATCTACCCAGATATGAGCAAGATGCCTCATACTTATGCCACAACAGTGGAGAACAGCCCCTTTCTGCTAGGAAGAAATGAAACCTCAATCTGTAAGCCCAAATAAATAAATCCCCATCTCTCCTTTCCTTCCTTCCTCCTTCCCTCCCCTCCTACCTTCCTCCTTCTGTTCCTGCCTCCCTCCCTCCTTCCCTTTCTTCTACCTGCCTTCCTCCCTTCTTTCCTCTCTCCCTCCTTCCCTCCCTCTCTTCCTCCCTTCCTTCTTCCCTCCCTCTCTTCCT
This sequence comes from Arvicola amphibius, assembly GCF_903992535.2. Lineage (NCBI taxonomy): Eukaryota > Metazoa > Chordata > Mammalia > Rodentia > Cricetidae > Arvicola > Arvicola amphibius. The sequence goes on from NC_052049.1 coordinate 182,438,145, forward strand.
CTCTTCCTTCCTTCCTCCCTCCCTCCCTCCCTCCCTCCTTTCCTCCCTTTCTCCCTCTCTCTCCCTCCCTCCTCCCTCCATCCCCTTTTCCCTTTCTCTGCTTCTTGTTAGTTTTTGGTCACAGTGCATTTGTTTAAACTGATGCTCCTGGCTGGGACCAAAGTCAAAGGCCCGAGCGTTATACAGTGATGAACACCATTCCATTCCCACTCCACATGACTGTGTCAAAAGAAGTTATTGGTGTTCAGTTCTGAGATGACATCCAGCATTTTATGGCCACTCAGATGTGGAAAAGTCAGGCCAGGGGGAAAATATAGAAGGAAATGAGGAACGGGGAAGAAAAGGCACATTTTATAAGCTCAGCTACAGTGGTATTTTATTCAAACGGAAGGCACCAGACGTTCTCAAATATATAGTGTGTCTGGAAGAGGAATTCCCTGGTCACCATGCATCCTTTCTCACATGCCCCTCCCAAATAAGGCTGGAAAAACAAAAACAAAGTAAAAAACCATCCTAGAAGTTCCTCAAAGAATAGAAATAAATCCCGGTAGGGTAATTAATGAGTGACAGGCTAGTTACCCCTGGGGCGGGGCAGGAGGACTGAAATAAAATGTGGCTGGAAATCATGGCTTCGTCAAAAGACAAAATTTTGAAGCTGGAAACAATTTGTACAATGTCTCTTCTGACTCTTTCCTCCACTCTGTTCCCATAAAGTCTGGGTGGGAGCCAGTTGGAAAGGCTCCGTACAGCTGTCCGGATGAGGGTCACGGAGGGACCGGGAAGATTTTAAACACTGGCTCTTGGCATTTTGAAGGCAGGGATCCTTTAGGTCAGCGATATCGGCAGCTTGATTCTTGCAGCCCAGTTGGGAAAATAACAAAATCAGTTCTCTGAAAGGCTTTCCAATCTGAGAAGTGCAGGTTTCAACTCCAAGCATTTAAGGGCAATACATGACTTTTCCTTTGCCAGAGGGTTCTAGAAAGACTAACACCGTTTTTAAGGTTCAGATTTCGCTCTAACGAGTTACATAAAAACCCACAACCGGTGTAAATGTCAGCAGGGAAGAGATGTGTTCGGGAGAGAGACCTGTGCAATCAAATCTTGGGAACTGCAGCTAAGGGGTCTTACTGGAAATAAAAGGGCTGGTTTATGACACACAGAGCTGACTGTGATAGCTATTTACATCTCGAGTGGGAGCTTTAGACACTTTGGACCGGTTACCTGGATGTGCTAATAGTGGAAAAACAGCACTTTCCAAATATATCCTCCAGCGAAGGGCTGCTGGAACAGCTGCAAGGGAGTAAAGAGAAGATGGGTTGTCCGAAGGCCATTTTGTTCAGATGTCTGCATTTTAAATACCAAAGGTGCCCGTAGGTGCTTGCAGTCCCATGACCCCCATCACCAAGCCGGAAGTATTACACAGCCTTTGCCCTAGACTTAGCGACCAGGAACACCTCTGTCACCGCTGATTTTTCGGGTTATTTGGCTTATTTTTCTTGAAGAGTCCTTGGTATTAAACTCCGAGCCTTTTGGATCTGATTCCTGGTGGAAATCATGAACAGGCCGGACTGACCATCACCTGGAAAAATGGATAAATGGCATCACCGGCACAGCTAGGTACCGGCCTTGAAGACCACATGAGTTGTTTCTTCCAGAAATGTTTATAGGAAATCTTAGATTGCAATTATGAAATTCAAGGAGTCCTACACTCTTAGCACCATCTACATAATAATTTGACTCATACTGTCACAGCAGGCGATTCAAAATCCACTCACCGGATTCACTACAGGCTGCATCTGAGGAAATAAACTGCGGTTTAAAGAGATTCTTTCTGGAGTCTCAAATCCAAAACCCAGAGACCAGTGACATTATTTATTTGCTAACAAGCAAAACAAGCACACGGCCGCACAATCCTCCGTGAGCTAAAGAAGCCTAATGATGAGCTCAGAGGTAAGGCAAGGTTTTCAGGATGCTGACTTCCCCATTTTACTGACACGTCGATTTTGTTGTTGTGAGCTGAAATTCAGATGGGGAAAAATCAGAACTGGTAGTTAAGAATTATAAAGTGGAAGGGCTTCTGCTGAAAGTGTCAAACATGGGAAAGGAAAAATATTAATGCCAGAAGAAATGCAATCACATGCAAATTTAAAGCACACGCCACCAGAAAATGTTGTCAGTTGCTCTGCGACTTCTGCTCCCCACGGACTTCCAAACTCAAGAGCTCAGTGTAGGCCAAGGGGCTGTGAAGTCCCTTAGACCTGCAACATGCATTCATACTTTCAAACGGAACCTTCAGCTTTCCAGTCATACCATCAACCCCACGTTCTGATATTCTTCTTCTAAATGGGGGCCTGAATTATATCTATTTTATGAAAGCAAAAGGAATGCTTGGTGTTTTGTTGTTATTACTATTGGAGGTTTTTTGCTTTGTTTATTTTTTGTCACCTCAATAAAAACTAAAGTTGGCTGAGAAGAGGAACCTCCATGAGAAAATGGCCTGTTCATCTACAAAATCTATTTCAGTTCCCCTTCCCGTGGTGATCCGTGTGTCCCTCCTAAGCCCTCCTCGTTGTTTACCCTCTTGGGGTCTGAGGATTACAGCATGATTTTGATCGTTACTTCACAGCGGATGTCCACTTACAAGTGAGTACATACCATACCATGTTTGTCTTTCTGGGGCTGGATTATTTCACTCAGGATGCCTGCAAATTTCATGCTGTCATTGTTTTGAACAACTGAGTGATACTCCATTGTATAATGTATATTCTTTATCCATTCTTTGGTTGAGGGGTATCTAGGCTGCTTCCAGTATCTAGCTATTATGAATAAAGCTGTAATGAATGGGGTAGAGCAAAAGGTGGGTGAGATAAGAACAGGAGGGACCTGGTACGGGGTCAGGAAGAGAGTACTGAGAGGGACAATCAGAACTGGGGCGGGGGGGCATTTGGGGAGTGATGTAGAAATGTAGTGTAGTGGAAAGTCTCTGGAATCTATGAAAGTGTCCCTAGTAAAGTCTCCTAGTAATGGGGAATATGGAACCAGAACCAGCTACCCTCTATAACCAGGCAGGGCCCCTAGCAGCAGGACTGGGCATCATCCCAGCCACAGAGCCGTGGACCTACCCTCTGTCCTGGCTGGAAGATGTACTGGGGCGACGGTGCTGCAGAGCTTGTGGGAGCGGCCAAGCCATGACTGGGCCAACTTGAGGCCCATGCCTTGAGAGGGAGCCCAGGCTTGACACTGCCTGGACAGTGAGGAACCAGAGGCCTGATAACCCAGAGACCCAGGATAGAACCAACACAGCTGGGAAAGAAGTAAATGCAACGATTCCTGACGATATTCCGCTACACTCAAGGACAGCCCAGTTGACATCAGCAGGGCATCATCCAGCAATTGATGAGAGGAGAAGAGAGGTGGGCAAGGGAGTGGGAGTGATTGAGGGAAGGGAAGCTGCTTTGGGGATGAACTGAATCAGAGAAGAATAACGGTTAAAAAAGAAAGAAAATGGCCTATAGGTAAGTCTATGGGGAATCTTCTTAATGAATGATTGATGTGAAGGGCCCAGCTCACTGTGGTCAGTGCCAGCCCTGGGCAGGTAATCTGGAGTTGAATAAGAAAGCTGAGCAGGCCATGGGGAGCAAACCAGTACAGAGCACTCCTCTATGGTCTCTGCATAAGCTCTTGTCTTCCTGTTCCTGCCTGGAATTTCTGCCCTGACTTCCCTGGATGATGTAATACAAGCTTTAGATGGAATAAATCCTTTCCTTTCCAAGTAGCTTTTGGCCTTGGTGTTTATCATAGCAAAAGAAACGCTAACTAAGACAATGGTCTAGGAGCAGGACTCATATTCTTATATTTTTCTGACTTGAATGTCTAGTCTGGTTCTCCATCATAGCCCACATCAGACATCAGCGGATTTGAGGGGCTCCAAACCAGGCTCAGGGAGATCAAGCATTGTTGTACACAGACACCAACTCTCAGAGAAGAGCAAATGATCTGATGTGTGTGTATTACATACTAGAAATACAGTGACACAAAATTACACCACACATGCAAAAAACTTGTTTGATGATGTCTTTGGTCATGTGCCTTACTGGGATCACTATAAAATTTTAAGGCTGAGCTTATTTTATAAAGTTATTTCACATACTGATTTTTTTTTGCTTCAATCATTTATTTTCTCTGTTTCTACTAAAAGATCAGCTTCACTGTCATTTGCAAAAGGAAAGGTCACTGCTTCCCACAATGAAATGTGTGCGACACATTCTTAATAGCTCATAGCATCTAGTGGGCCTACAGTACCTGGTGGGTTTATTGATTATTTAATATTTATTTTTATTAATAATGTGCATATGTGTACTTCTTTATATGTATGTGCACCATGTGCGTGCAGTACCCACAAAAGTTAAAAGAGGGCACTGCATCCCCTGGAACTGGAGTCACAGGTAGTTTTGACCTGACCATGTGAGAGCTAGGAAGTTTCTGCGTTTTCCTAGTAATCTAGATCATTTGAATAGTAGGAGCGTCAGAAAGGGACTGATGAAGGAGAATGAACTCAGAGAGAAGCCTTGGGTGGTTAGAAACACACTAGGTTTTAAGACTAAAATGACTGGCCTGCTGAGTAGATGGACAAGAGGGAGACTAGTGCACACTGATCTCTGTCATGATGACATCCAAAAGGACACCGAGGAACCCAGGCATGACCATGAAAAGCGGAAGAACAAGTCACAAACAGACACCAAAAATATAACAAGCCACTGTTTAAAGAAGGCAGCCTATGTACAAAGGGCTTCGTGTCTACAAGTCCTTTAAAAGGCGCAAGCACAGTACAGATGCACGGCAAATGGTTCCCGTGCCATTCCACTTCCTAATCATAATCTTGAGCACACACATGAGCATCTCTGGGTGCTCGAGCCAGGAGCAGAGGATCTGAAAGCATTACATATCATGTGTCAGATCTGTGCTAAGCACAAGTGAGTAATAAATGAAAACAAGATGATGTTTTCCTCTGAAGAAATATTCAATTCTCACTTTTAATGAGTCCATGGCCTCAGAGGAACACAAAATGGAAACAAGACTGGTGGTGCTCAGTTTACTAAATGTGTTCTACGGTGGAAAGAACGGAAATCTCTATCAAAGGAAGCAGAGGAAGGATGTCAGGGATGGTTATTAACAAATCTAAAATAATCTGGGAGGTGAGTCTCGATGAGGCACTGTCTGGATTAGGTGGGATATGGCAAGCCTGTGAGGGATTTCCTTAAGTGGGTGAGCTGAGGTTGGATGACCCCATCATGCACTTGGTCAGCACCGTTTCACGGACTGGGTCCTAGACTGAGAGAAAGAAGAGAGCAAGCTGAGCTCCAGCAGGCAGGCACACATTAATTCACTGCTCTGTGCTCTTGCCCGCAGGTGTCGGACGTGATGGGACCCTTCTACTCCTGCCACTGTGGCTTCCCGGCCATGCTGTGCTGTGAGCTGGAATTGGGAGCTGAGACATACTCTTTCCTCCCCGATGCTGTCTTGGCAAGGGCATTCACCACAGCAACAGCAAATGAAACTAGCACAATGTCTAAGTCGTTTACTGGAGCAGATAAGAGAACACCTTGCTGGATGTCAGCAAAGCTGGGAAGCAAATCAAGTACACAGAGGCAGCACAGAAGAGGGGCTACGTGAGAGATAAATGGCAGCTTGGTTTGTGTCTCGGGCTTATTTTCCTAGCGTAGCAACCCGGGGGTAGGTCTTCATTTCTCTCTGCATATTATAAACTGCAGATGTTGATAATGACTTCAATTAGGAAAACCTAGTCGTGTATTTGAAACTCTTAGCATAATTTCTATGCTTAGTCAGTGTTCCACACACAGCAGACACTATGAAACATTGCACGACTGTGATGTTGCAGGAAAAGGAAACAGGCACCAAATTATCCTTGCATATGGATTGAGGTGTGGGTAGACACATGATAAGAGGGGAGGAAGGGCAAGGGGCATCCTGCAGGCAGGAAGCTCAGGGCACAACTGCAGAGGTATTGGTAGGAAGGACACTCCAGGAAAATGATGGTCCCACCCTCCAAGGCACACAGGCTCCATCTTACAAGCACACAAAAGTTGGACAGGCCAGGTCAAGGAAAGGCCTGACACTCTATAAGTAGCTAGGAGTTTATCATTTTGACAGCTCATTCCAAATGACAGAGAGCCAAAAATTTACACATGTCTGCTGTGAGATAATGCTCTTGTACACTGTGAAGATTTATCACTCATATTGGTTTAATAAAAGGCTGATTGGCCAGTAGCTAGGCAGGAAGTATAGGCAAGGTGACCAGACTAGGAGAATTCTGCCAAGAGGAAAGGCAGAGAGGCAGTCACAAGACAGATGCAGAGGAAGCAAGGTGAGAATGCCTTACTGAGAAAAAGTACCAAGTCACATGGCTAAACATGGACAAGAATTATGGGTTAATTTAAGTTGTCAGAGATAGTTAATAATAAGACTGAGCTAATAAGTCAAATAGTTTATAATTAATATAAGACTCTGTGTGCTTCTTTGGAATTGAATGGCTGTTGAACCAGGTGGGACAGAAACTTCTGTCTACCCATGTTGTTGAATTTTAATGATGATAAGTATCTTTAAATTTTTCATTAATGAATAAGTGAATGTTTTCATCTTGTTGTCTATCAACACTGTTAGACCCCACTGAGATGACTCTAGGCATCATGATTATCTTTCCAGATGGCATACTTGAAACGGATGCTCAGAAATCATTATCTTAACACATGCACATGAGCACACACACATGTGAATGCATGCATACCACACACATGCATTCATACACCACACATACAGAACACACATACACACACACTTTGCAGTCACTACTTGAATTCTTTCAAGACCCCATCTTTCTGAATGCATTCTTTTTCACAAAATCTTGGTCAACTTGAAGCTAAAAATTTTAACTCGTTTTCCTTGTGCTCTCTTTTATAAGTTAATTGAAAAGTCTTTATTCTGAGCTAAGTCTTGAGTTTTGCAGAATTAAGATGAGTTGCCTTCTCATAGAATATATAGTCCAGATAAAGAGAGCACCAGCCCTTATTCCATGTACCAAGCAAAACCATCTTCAGAGATACCATATCTCATGTTCTTTCTAGGAATTCACTAATCAGGTCCAGAACTTTTCTTCTTGATGATAATTTCATCATATTTCAGGTAGCTTTTCATGTTGCCCCCAGTTATTAACAATCCTACTTCAAATAACAGTAAAATTCTGTCTGACCCAGATGTGTTTTGCATCTTCATGTTACTGGCAATTTTCAGTCATGCAAAGATTCCATTCACATATGTAGCCTTTATATTCCTAATATAGTATACTTCCTTTATACTTCCTTATAAAAATATCTGAGCTCACTTGTATAAAGAGTATTGAAATCAAAGCATCTTTTGAAATGTAATCTTTTAAAAGGAAAACCTAAAGACTTATGTTTCAAAAAACTAGTGGAAAAGCAGTGTTTTGGGCAAGCAAGGTGCCACAGTAGATAAAAGTGATTATTTATGAGCCTTATGATGTGAAGTTGATCCTTGGGACACTGAACAAAAGAGAAAGAGAGAAAAAAAACTCTTAAAAGTTGTTCTCTTACTGCCCAATGTATTGTGTATGTGTACACACGGACACATCCTTATACGCATACACACACACACACACACACGAAGTAACTGTAACAAAAAAATCTTATTTAAAAAGCACACTGGACCCAACAACAGTAAAAGAAAGATAACCATAAAGATAAGATCGTAATAAATGAAATAGAAAATGGTCAAATCACACGAAAGATCAATAAAACGGAGAGGTTTTTTGATATTAAGGATAAAATAGCCAAACTAAGAACAAAAGATACAGAAGAAAGGAACGCTACAGCTGCTAATGGAGACATGAGGAACCATGGTGTTGCTATATGGTCAGTTATTCATCAATTAAGTGGGATCGCCTAAAAGAAATGGATAAATTCCCAGTCCCAAATAACCTTCTGTTCCAGTTTGCTTTTCTGTTGCAGTGATAAACGCCATGACAAAGAGCAATGTGGGAGGAGAGGGTTTTATTTCCTCTTACATAATACATTCCATCAGTAAGGGAAATCAAGGCTGGAGCTCTAAGCAGAAACCATGGAGGAATGCTGCTGTGGACCAGCTCACTCCCAGGCCCATCTTCAGGTTCCTGCCTCACACCAGTCAAGCCCACGTGCCTTGGGATGGTGCCACCCACAGTACTGTGACCTCAATTAATAAAAAAAATGCCTCACAGATATGCTTATGAGAAATCTAATGGAGTAATTCCTCAAATAAGGCTCCCTCTTCCTAGGTGTGCCAAAGAAGCAAACAAGATTAGCCACCATAGCTTCCCAAATGGGCCCATGAAGAAGTAAAGGAACTAGATACAGGTTAATTATATGAAAGGAGACTAATGGTAAATTAATAGCTACCAAAGAGCAGCCGAGATCCTGGAGGTATATTTGCTGAGTGGATTCAGAAAACAAACTCAAATCTCTTTAAATGCTTTCGAGAGTAACTGAACAAAATCCATGCTCTAAGGTCATCATCACTTTTGCCAAAGCCAGACAAAGGCACAGGAAGAGATAAACACAGGCCAGGATCCTAAGAGCCACAGATGCAAAAATTCTCAGCCAAATGTCAGAAAACAGACTTACCAGCGTATTAAGAGGGTTATACACTATGAGCAAATGAGGATGAGTTGAGTGATACAAAGATGATTCAATCACATCCTCTAGTGATTAAAATCTCAACAGATTAAATACAGAAGGTAGCTATCACATTGCCATAAATGAGGAAGGAACAGACTATTATTCCTGTGGCTATTATAAAACACCTAACAAAAGCAACGTAAGAGATTACAGGGAGACTTCGGCTCACAGTTTAAGAATACATGGTCTGTTATGGTGAAGATGGCACAGTGGGAAGGACAGCTATTTTATGTATGTGACAGCAGGGGGATAAGGCATCTGGTTACATGCATAGGCAACCAGGAAGCCAAAACCTAGACCAAAATCAGGGCTAGTCTATAGCCCCAAGGATCACTCTATGTTCCTATGTATGGAACCAAATCCAAAAGGTTCCACTAGCTGACAAAACAGCATCACTGGCCAGGAATGAAGTCCTCCAGTGCATGAGCCCATATGATAAATCCCATGTCATGGCTGTAGCTGTCACACAGGACAATCCCTCTCATACTCTCATCCACAACTAAGATCAGGGATAACAGAAAGGACAGAGAGATAAGATCAGAACAAGACAGTTTTCCCGCTTCTGTTTTCAGAAGACGAAAAGTTCTGGATTGAGTCATCAGTCAAGGAAACAAGGTTTTATATAGAGAAAATCCTCAAAACATAAGCAGAAACCACCAGTACAGATGAGTTCTTTAAAATTTACAGGAAAAGGTTACTTCTTAAGAAAAAAAATCATTTTTTATATAGTAACAGTGATCTATTTAAAAGAGAAATCAAGAAAATAATCCCATTTACAGCAGCAATAAACACATAGAAAAATGAGCATTGATAAAAGAGCAAGGCCCAAAGAACATTCCATAGTCATTGACTACAAATTGTATTTTAAATGTCCATACTACTCCAGTCTGCAGATTAAACAAAATGCCTATCATGATTCCAGTCTTGTTCAACAGAGAAATAAAAACAAATCCTAGCATTAGAAGAGATTGCTAACAACGTGGACAGCAGCTATTCATCTGAAAAAAAGAACAAGGTGGGGCACATCCTAACACATTCTACAAAGCTATCATGATGACAGCACCATGGCAGTGACAAAACTCCTCACATAGTGTTTGGAGAGGTGACGCCAACTCTAAGAGAATTCATTGCTCTCGCAGAGGACCTGAGTTTGGTTCTCAGAACCCATGTCAGGTGGCTCACAATCTCCTGAAACTCCAGCTCCAGGGGATTTGATGCTCTCCCCCAATCTCCAGGAGTACCTACACCCATGTGCACATACCATCCTTACATACACAAATAATTACAAATAGAAAAAAATTAAATCTTAAAAGCAAAATATGGTGGTTACCAGAGGCTGATGGCTTGATGCGGATTAAAGGGCAATGAGATGCTGGGGCAAGCCTACACAATTTAGGATAAGAACACTTTAAAGAGAGTGATTGTACAATGTTGGGCTACAGTCAGTGACAACATATGTTCCTTATGTGTCCTGCAATTTATGTTTCCTTGATGGACACAATGTTGGCATAGCCTTCTGGGAAATTTTTTCTTAAATATTTGAGGACCATCTGTCCATTCCATCAGCCATGTATCAACTGGGTTAATTATTCTCTGGGACATTGTAGCACTGAGTTGTGCATTAATTCTGTCACATTAAGAACTGGTCAAGGCTTTCTTCCACTTGACCCTCTGCTTTGCTGTGCAGAATCCCTCTTCATTTCACACAATCCCACGTCTCGGTTTTTGATTATTCTACAAAATTTCTGGAATCTTATCACAAAGCATATTTATATCCGAGGGTGTGCTGTAATAAGTCTCTCTCGGTCCCACCAGCCAGCTCCCAAATAATGATATAGAGTCTTCTTATCACTTAATAAGGCTTATCCTTGGCTTAGACTTGTTTCTAACTGGTTCTTATAACATAAGCCATTTTTATTAACCTATGTGCTGCCATGTGGCTTGTGGTTTTTACCTCTCCTTAGGCATGCCCTGTTTCCTCTGCGTCCAGCTGGCAACTTCCCCTCTATTCTTCTCAGAGCTCTGTCTGTCAGAAAGTCCCACCTATACCTCCTGCCTAGCTGTGGTTGTTCAGTTTCTATTAGATCAATCACAGTGACATATCTTTACACAGTGTGATCAAATATCTTTCAACATTTCCTTTTTGTCTAAATAAAAAAGAAAAGATTTTGACTCTAACATAGTAAAAACTATATACAATAAGAACAATTATCAGGTAAGAATTACATTTGAACTATCCAGTAAACTTGTATTTGGCAAATTTGGAGAAATTACTCTATTATCTATCTTATCTTGATGAGCTTAAAGTTTTATACCTAACCCATTTTTATCATAACTTGTATTACCAACCCAAAACTATCCTTTTATGCCTCAAAATATTTTCTTAAACAATTTAAGGTTTTATGTCTCTCAATCATATGCTCTTCAAACCTCTTTTGTGAGTTTCTTTTCTGAATTTGGTAACAAGAAAAACTATAACTATAACTATCTTATCTTCAACTCCATCAGAGACCTGAGAAGGATATGATATTAACTGAGTAAACAGGAAGTGTAGAGCAAATAACTTACAAAACTATAGATGACAGAAACATAAAAATCTGGCTGGCTGGCACCCATGGTTCTTCTGTAACATTGGGGCATCCGTTTTCAGTCCTATATGCCTAGAATATCCGACAGATCTTTCTGCGAAGCAGAAATTTTGAAGTACTGTCCTACCTTGTCTTGACAAATCTGGTAGTCACTTTCATTTGTGTCCTGGTTGTCTAGTTTGGACTGCATCCTGCCAGCAGTCAAGGCAAGGGCAGTTTCTTGCCCAAATGGCTAGCTTTGCCACACTGAAAGCAAACTCTATATGGAGGTATTTTGATGCCCATCATTCTATTTTGAACTTGATCGGTGCTGCCAGGAACAGACATGCCTCATTGTCATAAAAAGCTTTATGTTATTAAAACATTTTAAATTTTATTTTTAGTAGGTCTTTCAAATGTTTGAAGATTATCTATCTATTTAAAATATATCTCTGTTTAACCTTGGAAACATATCTAACATGACCACAAATTTCATTGTTATAGATGACTAACTACTAATTATCTTTAATAGCTTTTAAGGACTAAAACTTTATTTTTTAATGAACTATATAGGTATAATACCTTAAACAAAAGTAGAAACATATATACAGTTTAACCAAATGTCCTCAAATTTATATCAATATGTAAAAATCCATACCATTGTCAAATTTTGAGACTAATGGTTGTTGTGTCTTTGAAAGTAGAGTCAATAGTCTATCTTTTTATCTTATTGTTTCTATATACCCACTTTTTATTTTCAGAATGAGATCCCCGAATCTAATCTCCTTTGTCCAGCTTTTTTCCTGACTGTTAACAATAACAAATTGTAACCAACCATTCTAAATGATGACAAGCATCCATAACACACCAAATGACCAAAACAAACCACCCCAACTCTTGGAAATGTGGGCATCATGTTCTCTATACTGCTTCCTGTTTTATGGGGGTGACAGCATCTCTAGGGAACCCTGAAAAAATGAGATAATGGTCAAGTCCTGGGGAAGCTAGATAAATCATTTGTTGTTCAGTCTCTTTATAATTGAAAAGTGTAGGACCTATCTGAAGTCCTGGCTGGAGTAATGCATGAAGTTGGACTATCCCAGTTAGCAGTTCTGAAATTGCTTTGGATGCAGAATGCTGAGAAAATTGCAACAGAGGCATTCTGAAAGGCTGGATCACCTGGCTACTTGTCTTTATTGGTATCTGATCCTTTTTTTTTCTGAAAACACACAGACTTTTAAAGATAACATATATATCTGCAATAACACAAGTATGGAATGTGCAGTGTGCACAAGTCAGTTAAAGATTTTTTTGCTTTATGTTTGAGCGGGTAAAAGGCATTTGTTAACTTTATAAGTTTGTTTGAACTGTATAAGCAAACTGTAATATAAATCGGATACCCATGTTGTGTGAAAGGACGGCATGTAGTAATAAGTTAAGGGGACTCTGTAGCCAACAAGATTTATCATGTCACGTCCAGTCTCAGAGCTGTTCCCATGTCAAAGGAACAGTTTATATCTCCTGTCTCATAATTAATCTTTTCTTCATTTTTTATGCTTGTAGCCAAGATTCTCAAGAGGTCTCCCCCAGTTAAATCTGATCTTGATTAACTTTTGAAGAAATCTATAGCTTTTTATTTCCTGTAGAAACAAAAGTGTGACCTCTCCTCTGACGCAACACATTGATTGACTTCTATTCTGAATCACAGACATCTCTAAAGTATATAGGCTGGTTTCATTCAGCAGTCCTCCCTGTAATCCAGTGTTTCTCAGCATCTTATAACTTATAACTCATTGGCATTCATAAAATTCAAACTCAACAAAGCACTATATAGGATTCAGACAGCTTATATATTTCCCATCTTTTCAGGGCTTAATTTTCATGGCTAAATTCAAGACTTTATTATTTTAAAACCATTTTCATGCTGTCTATTCCTATTTTCTTTAGTGTCTAAGTATATTTTTAAACACACTGTACACATGTGAGAGGTTTTCTGTGTCTGTACCTGGCTTTACTAAGTGCCTACAACATTTTTCAGATCTCGACAGACAAATTGTAAGTTGCCGTGTCAACTGCCACATGGCTCAGCTTAGCACATGTCACAGATGCATGGCACTGGCAGCTGGCTCCAGCCCACAGTCAATGGTCAGTAGCTATACCTCCGCATACCAAGCACTGGCCCACATGAGAGACTGCAGAACTAGGAATCTGTATCTGTCTCCTTGTCCAGAAATTCTCTTAGCTTTCTCAGGTTCTGTGTTTGGATATTTGAGCCCTACATTAGGTGCCATTTGTAATGAGTCTTTCTCTGTCCTACCAGCCAGCTCCCAAATAATGACACCAAGATATCTTATCAATTATGAAAGCTTGGCCTTAGCTTAGGCTTGTTTCTAACTAGCTCTTATAACTTAAATTAGCCCATTTTTATTCATCTATGTGCTGCTATATAGCTAATGGTTTTTTTACCACTCCCCCTGCATGTCCTGTTTTCTCTGCATCTGGCTAACAACTCCCCCTTTCTACTTCCCAGAGCTCCTTCTGTCCAGAAGTCCTTCACATGCTTCCTCCCTAGCTATTGGTCATTTTGCTTTTTATTAAACCAATCACAATGATGTATCTTTCCACAGTGTAATAAAATACCTTGCAACAGTTTGCATATGTTAATAAGCTTGACTTGACACGCACCAAAGTATATAGATTACAAAATTTGTGCGGGGGCTGAAGATAGAGGTAAGGGTAGAGCTCTTGTCTGGTATGAATGATGCCCGTGGATTCAAGCCACAGTACCACAAACAAATTATGTTAGTCTATAAGTATATGTGTATGTGTGTGAATATTTATGTGTTGTAAAAATGTGTGTGCATGCATGTGGAGGACAGAGGTCAATCTCTTGTGTCATTCTTCAGGTGCAATCCCATTGATTTTTTTCTAGAAACAGCATCTCTTATTGGCCTTGAACTTGCTGATTCAACTGACAGCCAGTCCCAGTAATATGCCAGCCTCCCTCTCTCTAGCACCAGGACTGCAAGCAGGTATCACCAACTGTTTTGCTGGGGTTCTGGGTACAAATTTTGTGCTTGCACAGCAGGGACTCTATTGGTTGAGACAGCTCTCTAGGCCCAATTTATGCAATTTCTATTTGTCAATCTAAAAAGTAATGCATAAAATAAGATAGAAAAATACATTTTAAGCTTCTTGCTAATTTTACTTTATCAATTAGCTTCCACAAGACATAGTATCATATCCCAGTTGTCAGTAGAATCCACTATATTTGGTTTCATGCTTGTGGTTGCCAGTCACAAACATGGACTTGCAGTGACCTGGCCCAAGGACAGCATCGAGCCTTGGTGACGCACACATCACCCGGGAGGTCATTTTTTCCACCACTGACTGGAATAGCTCAGACATAACCTGGGCAGAACATCAGTCCAATTCCTGGCCGTCAAGGGAAGCATTTCCTTTCTAAACTCAGAGATGGAGTTTGTGTTTCTAGGGTGGATTGAAAGGTCACAGTCTCTGTGTCCCATATGTTCTGTGAGCTCATGGGAGCTGGGGATTCTGAACACAAGGTACTACATACTATTTGGAAAACCAAGATTGATTGAAACCATTCACAGTCCAGAGAGAGCTTCAAGTAACCCCTTAACTCTTCAGTGACATCCAGATGAAAAAGCCTTTCTGTTCCCTTCACTGTCTAAACAAAATCTCTGGCAACATCAAAGCTCTTGGCTGTCCTGGAAGAAGAGAGTAGCTGAACCATGTTGTATATAATCATATCCACTGCAGAAGTTATTCGAAGTTAATGTTGAAAATGGCCTTTAGGGATGAGGAGAGAGACCAGTGAGTAAGGGTGCTGGCTGGACAAGCAAGGGGACCTTTGTTCAAATCCCTACCACCTATGGTTGGCAGGGCTACACATGCATGTAATCCTATCACATTGAGTCAGAGTCAGGTAGAGCACAGGAACTCACTGGCTAAGCAGTCTAGTCTAGTCAAAAGAGCAAGCTTTAGGTTCAGTGAGAGACCCTGCTTCAAAAACTATGGTGGAGAATAGTTAAGGAAGATATCTGTAGTCCGCTCTGGCAGTTGTGTGCATATAAATGAGCATACACAACACACATACACATGCGCAGACTCACATACACATGTCCACACACATGCACACACACACAGCACACTAGTCTTCAGTTTGATGATATCAAGGATAAAGTACATTCCATGCCACCTGAGATAACTCAGTTCTCCTCACAAAGCATACATGATACCTTGTTGTTCTTCAAAGGCTCCCAGCAAAATTAGATTCCATGGTCTTGAAGAAGGGAAGTCATCTTCTGCAGCAGCCTAGCCAGGATCTAGTTATCAGAGCAGTAGTAGAAATAGAACACCACACCCAACTTATTGCTAACTGTGGGGGTGAGGAAAAAGGAAACATAGCTAGAATCTAAACATTATAAGAATTCAGACTCAAATATAGCCGGAGTATTCTAGAATAAGAGCAAGGAAGCAAACATGGACTCAAATTTTGCTGCTGAAAGACAAGGAATAATATGTGGAGACCTCCTTGGAGCCCAGGGGACAGGAGTCATGAGGTAACTTTCAGCTCAGAAAGCAGTGTGATTCCTGCTGCTGTTCTAAAGAGGCAGGCTGGTCCTGACCTCTCCTTCATCTTCCTCTTTCTCTCTGTATTTGTCTTTCTCTCTCCCCTTCCCCACTCCGTTTATCTCACTAAAACTCCCACAAAGCAAAAAGATAGCAGAGTGCTTCTTAGATGGTGGGAAACTGTGTGGGTGGGGAAGAGGCTGAGAAAAACCAGACTGCAGAAGTCAAACAGATTTCAGCGGATGCTTGACTTCAAGACCTAGAATTTAGACTGGGCATAATCCTACCTCCTTGGGTTTGGATTCCTGGGTTCATCCATCAAGAAGATAGTGACCCCCAAACACTCTGGACACTAAGTAGAAAATATTTAAAGAAAATAAGGGAGCCTGGTTAAATAATAGGGATAGAATGGACTCTTTAAAAGTCTTAACCTTTTCTCTGCTGAGCAAGCTTGGGAGGTGAGCCTGTAAGAATGGAGAAAGATGGAAAAGCCTGCTTGCTGGGAGAACCAGGCACTGAGAGCGAGCCCTGCCTCCTTCTCGGACTCAGACCAAGAGAGAGCATCAGTGGCACTTGGACTCTCTCCATCCACCATTTCATGGCTATTTCCCCCACTTACAACGTATTAAACTACTGCTTACATTAAAGTTATCACCGGTGGAAACCTGGGCACGCGTTTATCATAGCAGAAGTCCAAAACGCTGTTAGGAACAAAATGAGCCCAAACTATTTTCCAAAGAAGCCTATGCTTTGAAGGCACAATTACTATGTGTTTAACACTGGTGTTAAGTGACAAGCACGGCCAGAAAGCCCAACCAACTTTGCTTATGCTACCATAGACGTAGGTGGATTGGAGCGACTCCATGTTTCCGTCAAACTGTCTGCCTTTATGTAAACTCCAGATACAGTGTTGTGCTGGGTCTGTTCGTCACTGGTAACACAGCAGGAGCACTGCAGTGGGAGCACTTCACTGGGAGCACTGCAGTGGGAGCACTGATGTTATTCTCACTCGTGAGAATTATTTGGGACCCAAAGGAAAGAGTTGAACAATAGAGATCTATTTCTGTGAGTTAGGCAGACATCGTCTTGCATTTCCACCATATTGATTTTGACATACTGCACAGCGCCTCTGGCTTTGCTTCCCATAATATAAAATGGGACATTAAGCATTCTTCAGTTATTTAACGCCCATGACGAGTTGCAGATGCACAGGTGATGTGCAACTGTTTCCTTCCAACCGGAAGAGCCTCTCCTAACAGGGGAGGGCTCCTGGGACCCTTATAAAGCTTGGGGAGGCTAGAAAGTTAACCCCAGCAAAGGCCAGCTCCCAGCTGGCATATGCTGTGAACAACTGGGCAAAGGAGACTCTCTAGTGGAACAAGTTGTGCAGGCAGCACTATGAACACAGCTGCAATGAGTCATCACCCATGCTGGACTGGGGTTTGGGGTGACGCAGAAGTCCTTGAGTCATCCATGCTGATGCAAATAACATTAGTAAACTCCATGGTTCACTAAGCTAGACCTGAATGGAATCCTTTCTTTGATCTGTTATCTGCACCATATGTAGGGGGACACCCAAACAAGTGTTTGTTGAGAACTCACCAGGAAATTGCATATAGTCAGCCTCCCAAGATACCTAAGGGAACTAAGCAGGCTGGTTGTAAAGAAACGCTAGTCTTACAGCCAAATACTACACTTCAACCACACGCATTTGCTCTCTGATGCAGCATTAGAGGGCTAGGAACAGCAACCTTGATGGGGACTAAGTTACACAGTGTGTTCATTTTAGCATATCCTCAGCCACCATAGCCAATGTCAATCACATTTATAAGACGACACATCTCATCATAAATTCATTCTGCACTCGCATGGTGAAGGATGGCTTCTCTACTGAGAAAATCAAATGAGGATTCCATTCCTAACCCATGCCATTAAAATTCATTTCCTCTTCCTCTCTTTCCTCTTCCTCTTCCTGTTCTATTTTCTTTTCCTCCTCCTTCTCTTGATCCTCTTCTTGCTTCTCTTGAGCCTCTTCCTCCTGCTCTTCCTTTTCTCTTTCCTTCTCTTCCTCTTAATCTTTTTCTCCCCTTCCTCCTTATCTTCTTGCTCCTCCTCTTCCTCTTCCTTCTTTCCTCCTTCCTCTTCTTGGACAGAATGCCTCCACATCTTGCTCCTCCTAATTTTTCACAACTCTTTATTTTAATCCAGGATCCTTGATGGTGTTATCTATTTCACATATTTTACTCCTAGGGTGGTTGGCTGGTCCCACTGACGGAAGGTGCACTTTAGAGAATGATAGGGAAAACTCAAGACAAAAGAACTGATAAACAGTTACGCCTCTGGGGTTGATTCTTGAGGTTTCAAAAGACTATGGGTTCTTCGGGTCAGTGGGAGCACCACAAGTCTTCCCAAAACATAAGACCACCCCCCAACTTTCCATATGCCTCATATTTTCACCAATTTACCCAGAGTACTTGCTTGTCGCTGTCTGAAGAAGGTAGCTCATAAGCTGGAGCCATATTGCAACAGATACATTTTATATGGTTTTTGAAAATTTCCCTAAAAATAAACAGAGCCAGAGCCTTGGCTTTAAACAGAAATTTTTAAAGGTCACGGGGAAAGGAAAGAGAATAAGGACTGGACATGCCATGAAGATGTATCTAAGTGGCATTAACGATCCATGTTGATGGGAATAGCAGCTGGAAAGTGAAACTGAGCCAGGGTAGAAGGGTTAAGTTTCACACGCATTGTAAATATCACGTCAATCCTGCTTAAGCAAGATCTTTGTAAAAAGCGGTGTGCACACGGGTGCTCGTGTGCACATCTGTAGACACTGGATCTCTTGGCACTGGAGTTGCAGGCAATTGTGGGGTACCCAGCTTGCTGTACGGGTGCTGGGATCTGAACTCTGCTCCTCTATAGAGCAGCCAGTGCTCTCGAATGCTGAGTCATCTCTCCAGACCCATAATCAAGATTTTACATAGTTACCACACGCGCAATACAAACTCATTATTGCTGTCTCAGATCCTGTCTCCTGAAAGAAGGAAAACATAAGGAGCCCGACAGCAACCTAAGGCACGAAAACCTCCTCAGGACATCTCTCGGGTACACATCATAGCAGAATCCTTATCAGGAAGAAGCGTAGGGATTTTGCCTGGAATTTCTTTTGAGGATTACAGTCCATTAAGCAAAAATGGAAACTTTCAGACAAATATTGAAATAAATATTTAAAATATCTCTTAGAATAAAAATATATAAGTATTTTTCCACTTGTGATTTATACAGTGACACCATGAAAAACTCAAGTGAAACTATATGTGTATACATTTATTAATGTTAAAATACATATTAATTTTAAATGAGTTGTACATGCATATATATGTATACACATACACACATATATACATATGCATATATGTATATATATACACATTCCACTTGGAGTAAGCCTCATTTATTTGGAAAAACAAGAGGGATGGAATGGGTCTGTAGCTGAGTGGGAGAATGCTTGGCCACAGGAGTAGGGTTCTAAGTGCAATTCCTCAAATCACAAAATAAGAAAAGGGGAACAGTGGGAGAAGGAAGAAAGATGGGGGAACTCTTAGGCTGATCAGGTTTTTTCTTGCTAAAGCCTCCCTGATTAAATCATTCATGTCTGTCCCTGTGAAATACCACAGTACTTCTCACAGTTTCTTCACACCTTAAACACACGAGTAGAGATTTTCTGCTCTTGGACCTTTGTCACTGAGATGATCTCATGGGAAACTTTAGAAAATTTTTAAGTCACATTATTTTTTAAGATTTATTTATTTATTTACTTGTGTGTATCATGTGTGAGTAGGTACTAGCTCATAAATTCATAAAGGCCAGAAGATGATGTTGAGTTCCCTGGAGCTGGCGTTACAGGCAACTGTGAGTTGCCAGACACGGGTTCTGGGAACTCAGCTTGGGTCCTCTGCATGAGCAGCACACCCTCGCCACCACCGAGCCATCTCTACAGCCGCCTTAGTCACGTTGATTTTACTCTGTTTTGGGAGCCACCATATTTTACCTCAGCGGTTACAATTTTTTTTCAATCTGCTTTAGCGAAAAGACGCCTGATAGCAAGCTTCCCAAGGAGTCTCATGTGTTTCAGCCAGTTCTGCCATTTGACTTGACTCTTTCCGTCTGGGCTGTGGCTATGTTACACATCACCCTGGACCCTAGCGCTCACTGTCTTCTCTGCCTGTAGTGTCCCTGAGGTCTTCTGTTCTGGGATCTGGATTTTCCCTATTCAGGGCAACGTCTCAAAGTGCACACAACTGTGATTGGCAGCTCTGGGTGTGCATTGTTTATTAGGGAATCAGTGTCTCGCTGTAGACACCAGAGAGAGGCTTCTTCAGCAGCTGCAGGAACCTCATTGCCTTCCCAGTCAGGGATGACTTCGGTAGATTGAATAGTAGATCTTTCTGGATGCTGAGCAATTCAAAGAAATGGGGATGAGAAACGTAGGGAGATGGCCCAGCGTGTAAGAGCACTTTCTGTTCACACATGCCAACCTGAATTTTAACCCCCAGCACCCATGTAACTTGCTGGGAGTGGCTTGTACCTACAGAGACAGAAGGACCACTGGGGCTTACCAGCCTAGCTCCAAGCTCAGTGAGAGACACTGTCACAAGGTGTGAAAGCAGAGATGGAGGGCAGAACACACTGACTACTCCTTGAACCTCTGTGTGTGCACATTAGACATAGACGTACACAAGAACAACACACACACATCCACCATGATCACACAAATGCAGAATGAACTGATAAATAATAGACTAAAATGGATTGCCTCTCCCCTAGCAGAATTAGAATGCGAATAAGCCTTGCCGTTTTCTCTTCTTCCCCAACACAGGGAGAAAGCACATGGATGTTTTTAATGGTCCTGTGAACACAGTCCACAAATGTTTCCTTCACAGTATTTTATGGGTAATGAAACGCTCCAGCTGGCTAATGGCCACTTGTTAAATGATGACGAATGGCAGGTCATGCTTCAAAGTCTGTTTACGGTTTTACAGGTTTCTATTTTTGTCGGTTTTGCTACGCACATGAATTTTTCGCATGCATACCCCATAGTTCTCATATCTAAACTAAATGGAAGGAAAATAATTGGCTCAATAGCAATGAGATTAACAAGTAAGTTAATGTGTGCAAGGCAAACATCAGACCGTGTGACTCTGGAGCCTGTTCTACATGTTCTCTGCTTTGCCATTTACAGACGCAGCAACAAAGCAAGACTCTTAAGGGTTTTCTTTTTCTTCTTTGTGCTTTTGAACTTGGAAAGCAGCACTGCAGAGTGATCAGGATCACAGAGGGTGAACAAAGGAATATTTTCTTTCCAGGGCCTATCCAACTCAATCAGAATGAATCCCACCACCTGCCATTGCAAGGGAATGAGATTTTCCTCACAGGCATCGAGTTGACGGGCCATGGGATCACACAGCCAGCCACAAAATGTGGAAAAGAAACATCCTTTAAACACTTCCCGCTCAGCCATTAGCAAAGCCTGAGACACGTGTGTGTTCTACACGTAACACAAACTCATAACCGCATCGTGTTTCCTGTGTCTACAGCACAGTTCTCAGCCCGAGATGTGTGTGGCTCCTGCACTTACATGAACTCAGAACTGCACTGTGTTACCTCTGCCTACAGACCAGCTCGCACAAGCAGAGCCAAAGGCTGAGCCCAGGGAAGTGTTCACTTCATCTATACACCACCACTTGACACATGGTGACTGCATGCAATATGTATTCTGTGTTGTAGTAGCAACAGGCTAATTTGACAGCTGAGGAAAAAGACGCTCAGAAATATCAAATAACTTATATTAGAAAATTTAATATTATTACTTGCATAACTCCTTGGTGTAAGTATCATCTGAGAAGTCTTGGAAGTGCATCTTTTTTTAAAGCTTCTCCATCGCTGGGGATGGAACCCAGTCCTTTGTGTGTGCCATTAAACCACGCTACCACAGAACTATGGCCCCTCTTTATATTTTAAAGTATCTTTCTTTATATTTAGATTTTTCTTATTTACATGATACTGAATATTGAAAAAATTTAAAATTATATTTGCTTATTTTCTTTATTTGTACATGTGTGTCTTAGTGTATGTATGCTGCACTACATGTGTGCAGGATTCTATGGAGGCCAGAAAAGGGCGTAAGATTCTCTAAAAAGGTAGAGTTATTGGCAGATATGAGCTTCTAGGTGGCTGTTGGGGGCCAAACCTTGGTCCCCTGCAAGAGCAGTGAGCAGCCACAGCCAGTGAGACATTACTCCAGCCCCAGTGCTAAGGCATTTTAATAAATTTACAGGTCCATATGCACTGTGTCTGTGCACATGCATGATCAGATTTTGCATATTATTTTAAATGTAGGTTCATATTTAGAATCTCTCATTCACTTAAGAGTATGGATGAATGAAAGTGGATACTCAAACCAGAAAAAGGGGTGATCTCAAAGTTATAAAATAAATCATTTAAGTTGTAACTGTCTACTTTTTGAGATTAATTTGGTGAAACCCGTTTGTCAGGAGGCCTCTGGCACCCTTGGCACTGTTCATAGACTGGGCAATGACATTTGGGATTCCCACTGCTGGGATGCCCAATGATCCATGTGGGACAGTACGGCCCTAGAATCAGTCACCTCCTGGATTTGCCTTGTGGACTCAACACCCCAGTAATAAGAAGTCTCTCAACCTGCTGGAGATGATCATGAGTCAGATAAAGGTCACAAGTGCAGCACACGGTTATGCATATACCCACACACAGAACCACACAATATACACAATAATTTTTAAAGATCAAAAATAATGGGTTAGTAAAAGTCATTTTATCATTATGATTTAAAGATAACACTACTCACCATTTATGGTGGGATGACACATCTTTAACCCCAACAGAAGCAGGTGGACCTCTATAATTTCGAGGCCAGCCTGGTCTACAAAGCAAGTTCCTGAACAGTAAGGGCTGTTACACAGAGATACCCTGTCTCAAATACAAACAAACAAGCAAAAAGGCAACATAACTCAATCATTCTTATTTTAAGCTATTTAACATTCCATTATAATTAATAAAATCTGGTTAATAAATAATTTTGTCTTTCCATGTGCAAAAGCACTGGGAAGTGAGAAGCAGTTATTTAAAAATGTCATATACAATTTTATGCTTAAAATACCAATGCTGCTTGTTACACTTAATGTTTACAGTCATTTTTATTACTTTTGCCTAATATGAATGCGGCAGCCAATACAAACAATGGATCGAGCATATGACTCCTGCAAAACATGAGACCCTATCTCACTTGTTTATTTCAGAAATTTCCCAGTTTAACATTGAATAAATAATAACAACAACACCAGCAATAATTGTTGTTACTGTTGTTTACTGCCCTGGTACTGGAAATAGAAAATCCATAAGTATGACTTTGGGCAGGAGAACAGCCTTTAGTTATCTGTTTGAAGAATTAGCAAAGCACTATCACCACCTTGGGGACTCTATACGTATGTGTCCATCCCATGACCCCAAGGGCAACATGACCCCAGGATATTGATGAATGTGGCCCAGAACAAAATCATAAACCTAATTAAAATATTGGCAGTTTATTTGTTTATTATTTTTTGGGCACCTTGTTTGCTCGAATCTGGTGTGTGAACTTCATAGATGACAGTATGGTGTTGAAATATCCAAAGGTTGGACGTGTCTGTGTAAAGAAAACATGCTGAACAATGCATAGTATGATGGTCTGACTGCAGACACCCTAATCCCTACATGAACTTTTGGAATAAAGCTCACAGCTGATATAAATGCCCAGAGAAGCCCACCAGTTGCATATGCTCATAATTGGTGGTAAGTCATGAGATGAATGTCAGAGTAGACAAGTAAGCCACAAGAGAACTTCTAAGAAAATCTCACACATCAGCTATCACACAGAGAAAAGTGTTTGTCTAAAGTAAAACTGTTTGGGCTTTTTTAATTTATTTTTTTCTAATCTAATCCCATTATTTGAAAATTGAATAAATGTGCTTTTCAGACCATTTTCCTTCAAGAGCTTCTTGCTCAATAGACTGTGAGCCCACCTGGTGGAGGTGCCTAGTCCTCTCAAAATGCAACTCCTCAGACTCATAAATTTCACAGAACATTTATTTCTGCTCGTGCTGATTACAGAAAATAAAAGGCACTTGAGGAAAACTCCCCACAGCATGCTGTCAACTGCCCCCCTCTGCTTGAGCTGTTTTGGTGGAGGACCTCAGGGTAGCCGTGCTACCAGTCTGAATTAAATAGTCCCACATGCATGCACAGGAGCACCCCTGCTCTGTGCTTGTCAGTGTTCCTAGGGCAGATGCAGACCGTACCTCATATTCTTTCCTGACTGTTCCTAGCATGGCAAACTAAGCCGTATTTTCCCTTCAGGCTCATGGGAGTTAGCACAAGATCCTGCAGCTCCCCTTTGTGCTATACAAACAAGTTCCATTAGCAACAAGGACAGAAAAGAAAAGTCAGTTGACTAATTCTAAACCCATCCAAAAGTATGGCTTCACATTCGGTCACCTAAAAAGACATTTAAAATATGTAA
Source organism: Arvicola amphibius (assembly GCF_903992535.2). Lineage (NCBI taxonomy): Eukaryota > Metazoa > Chordata > Mammalia > Rodentia > Cricetidae > Arvicola > Arvicola amphibius. The sequence continues at coordinate 182,462,654 of NC_052049.1, forward strand.
ACCTGAGAAGCTGGGTAATAGTGCCACATTTTTTAATCCCAGCACTTCAGAGGTAGAAGCAGGCTGATCTTTGTGCACTGTGGGCCAGCCTGGGCTGTATGGTGAGACTCTGTTTTGAAAATAAGATAAAAAATACAAACATGTACTGTGGAACAATGGTCTTGTACCCTATAAAGATTTGTAACCTATATTGGTTTAATAAAATACTGATTGGCCAGTATCCAGGCAGGAAGTATAGGCAGGGCAACCAGAATAGGAGGATTCTGGGGAGAGGAAAGGCTCAGTGTGCCATCATCACCCAGATACAGAAGAAGCAAGATGAGAATGCCTCCCCGATAAAAGGTAACAAACCATGTGGCTAACACAGACAAGAAATATGGGTTAATTTAAGATGTAAGAGTTAGTTAATAAGAAGCCTGAGCTAATAGGCCAACTAATTTATGATTAATATAGACCTCTGTGTGTTTTGGGGACTGAATGGCTGTGGGACTGGGTGGGACAGAAACCCCTGTCATCAAACATGGCATGGTGAGATTGCTATGGAGATAAAATATTTCCTACTCAGGCATGAAAACCTGAGTCCAGATCACTAACAGAATCAGCTGTAGCAGGGGACATCTCCACTCCCAGCACTGGGGGAGGCAGAGATAGAAGAATCCTAGTGCTTGGTGGCCAATCAATCTAGTTGATGATAATGTCCAAGTTCATTGAGAATCCCTGCCTTAAAAACTAAGGGGGTGGAATGACAGATGGAAACACCCAAAGGCTCCCTCTGGTCTTCACATGAATGAAGTGAGTAGATACCACATACATAAAACCCACAAAATATATAAATATATAAGTATCTAATATGTATATATAAACCTATGTATCTAATATATATATGTATATAAACATATAGATAAGTATATAAACACAGCCAAGAACTGCTTCATGGATCCAATAGCAAAGCCACATCTCTCTCTCTAGAACAGTCCAAATGGCTCTTGGCTCTCACGTGAGGTTGCGCAGCAGGTAGAAGTACATCCTCTCCAGAAGACAGTTCTCTGATGCTACTCATAAAGAATAAATGACATTGCTTGTGGATTACTTCACTACTTTTGGATACTACATTTGGCTGTGACTTTTTATGTATATGTGTACTTAGCTTGCATGTACACGTTTGCATCTCATATGCACAGCTCCACAGAGGCCAAAAGAGGATGTTAGATTCCCTGGAACTGGAGTTATAGGTAGTTGTGAGCTACCATGTAGGTGGTGGAGATCCAACTTGGATCCTCTGCAAGAACAACTGGTACCCCTAACTGCTGCGCCAACTTAACTTCAGCCCCTCAGCTTCGATTCTTAAGGATCCAAAGAAATGCCAAAGGCAGCAAAATGCTTCCTCAAATATAGTTCAGTCAGCCTACAGTGGTGAAGCGTTTTCCACTCTGAGTGGCAAGCTGGTTTTCTGGGCACATTCTAACCATGGCTATGCATATGGCAAAGAGGCATGGAGACTTTTCCGGAAGATCCATTACTCATTCCCAAGGCCCTAAATACAATGTCTGCCAGAAAAAAAATGGAATGGAGTAAGAGGTAGAAGAAAAAGGAAAATCAGCTTTTAAAAGCAGGGAGAGGCACAGACACCAAGTCATTAAAGATCCATACCTTGTGGTAAATAGGATCTTTCATTTTCCTGGAAAACTATTAAATTAGAGAATATACTGGGCCCAGGAGAAAAACTCAGAGGGATGGACAAAATATTTTAAGATGTATTAAAAAATAAATGAAGAAAAAATCAAATCCAAGACAGAACAGAACAAGCCTTCAGATATGAACAATGCCTCTTCGCCCCCGTTTTTGGCTGTCCTGGATGAACTGTGGACTGTTCGTAATGACCACCATCTGAAGCAATGGTTTCCTTTGTTCAGCAGTTTCTAGTCATTTGGGTCGAGGGTAACTGTTTTGTTTTACTTTGGTATATTACACAGAGTGGAAACTCTTTTACACACTACACCAGAAAGAAGCCTGAAATTGGGAGATACTTAAAGAGTTCTGAACGGCTCTTCTAGAAGAACGACATATGTTTGCCTCTGCCTGGCTACTATCAGGGAGCACATGGGATGCTAAAAAGAAAAAGTATATAACAGAATAAAAACCTCTTTTGGAGGTTAAGGAAGAGTCGAGCCTGTGGGCTGACACACAGAGGCCAACTGATGCCTCTGTTTGCATCGTGAAGGAGACTAAATGATGTATATTCTCATGCCTTTCAAAACATGAGGACATTCAGCCTGGATAACCATGTGTGGAAAATTGACTACCTCTTGGAAAAAACAGAAATAAGTAAGTCCTTGTCTTCTGAGAGGTTTGTTGGATTGTCTAACCTCCATCTAGCAGGAGGCTGGAAATACCTGGAAAGTGTCTCCGTGGAGAATAAACCTAATTTGTGTCCTCTGAGGACAGCCTCCATGATCTCAGTAATTTAAAAATGAAACGCAGACACCTCCCACACTTTCATCTCTTGCCTTAGAAAGTGGCTGTGGCTGAGTGGTGGTGGCACACATTTAGACCCAGGACCCCGGAGGCAGAGGCAGGCAGATCTCTGTGGGTTCAAGGCCAGCCTGATCTACAGAGCTAGTTCCAAGATGGCCAGAACTGTTACACAGAGAAACCCTGTTTTGAAAAACAAACTAGAGAGAAAGAGAGAGAGAGAGAGAGAGAGAGAGAGAGAGAGAGAGAGAGAGAGAGAGAGAGAGGAAAGAAAGTGGCTGTGGATACTCCACTTCTGCACTTCTGCTCAAGTGAACAAATGGTATCATCTTCAAACTCAATTACACCTGAAATCATTTGACAAAACAAAATACCGGATGGCCATGAGTTCCTGAGGTGTCACAGAACAAACAAAATATAGACAAAATTCAAACTAGCTCTGGACTGGGGAGATAGCTCAGTGGTTAAGAATATGGATTTGATTCCCATCAGCCACATGGAAACTCACAAACCTCCCAGAGGACCCAATGTCCTCTTCTGGTACCCGTGGGTACTGCATACAGATGGTGCACAGCCTGCTGCCCAAACACCCATACACATATATAAAATGAAATGGAGAAAAATGAAATCAAGTGAATTGTTCTAGGAGCTGAATTTACTTTTTCTTGGAAATACTCCAAAATAGATTTAAAGAAATGTCAAAATAACAATGTGGTTTTGCACTATCACAATTATATTTGTTTTCCTTCATGATGGCTAGCCTTGGACTTGGTGGGTAAAGAACTTCCTGTCCAAATGTAAGGACCTGAGTTCAAATCCTCAGAGCCCACAGGTAGGAGTGGTGAGCCACCTGTATTTCCAAGCACTAGGAAAGAGGAGACACTGGGTCCTCAGAGAAACCTATCTAGATAGCTGTGTGCTCAACGGAAAGACGTTACTTAATGAATAAAGTGGAGTGCAATTAAGGATGATTCCTGACATTAGCTTTGGGCCCCTTTAAACATGCACACCTATGTTGATATATGCATGCATACACATATATCCACAAACATGAACACACACATATACACATGCAACAAACAAAAAATATTGCTAGCCTCCAAAGTCAGGGGAGAGGTCAATAAAAAGAGTGATTACTGTATAAACAAGAGGAGCTGAGTTGAGGTTCCCAGAACCCATTTATAAGTCAGCATGACTGTAACCCCAGTGTGGGAGAGGCAGAGACTAGATGGTCCCCGGGGCTGGATGCCCAGCCAGTCTAGCTGAGGCAGTAAACTAGAGATTTGGTGAGAGTCCTGTATCAAAAACAAGATGGCGAGCAATAAAGCATATGCTCACCTGTGCACATCACCTATAAGTCTATCATCACAACATCCTATGAATGAGACCTTCCTGTTGTCATTACCTTTTCAGACCTGGGATTCAGTGAGGCTGAGTGATTAAACCTAAGCCACACAGCTGGTCAGCTAAGAGGCAACTATACCCAATCAATAAGACTCCACTGAAGTCACACCCACAGCCTCCAAGTGTTGACACCTCTCCATATGTAGTAATGCATTATTTCATACTCTTCTTATATCAATTGATGACATATTGGTGGATAGATAGATAGTGAGATAGACAGATGATAGATAGATAGATAGATAGATAGATAGATAGATAGATAGATAGATAGATAGATAGATGATAGACCATGCCTCCTCCTTAACCAATAATTCAATTCTACTCATTTTCCTAAAACATCTTTTCTGAAATACACATAGAAAACACAGAATAATTGTCCTAAACAACATTAACAATAAGAGGCCTATGTTATATTCAGAGTACAATTTTACATTGTTTTATTTAAAAATATTTTTATTTTATGTGTTTGAGTATTGTACCTCCATATCTGTATGTATATGTATGAGCATATGTATGTATGTATTTGTACATATGTATGTATGTGTATATGTATTTATGTGCACTGTATGTGTGCAGTGCCCTTGGAAGTCATAAGCGGACATCAGATACTCTGGCCTGGAGTTACAGTTGTAAGATACCACGTTGATGCTGGGAACTGAGTTCAGGTACTCTACAAGAGCATTGAGTGCTCTTAATGACCAACAGATATAATTTTTAAGTCTCCTAATTCTGTGCCCCTTCCTGGTATCTACAGTAATCCTTCCTTGATATGACTTTATATAACAAATACAAGAGTATATATAATTGTCAGTCTGAAAATCTTCTCCTTGAACATCTGACCTTCCTGGCTATTCCTTTCTCTCTTGTTTTAAAATTCTCATTCTCAAGAAAGGAATGTTCTCTTCCACAGTACTATGCAGCGACTTCTGATCCTTGGATCTCCTTTCCATTCTCACAGTACAGTCCGTACTACAATGGTCCTACCAAGGATGCCAAGATTCACTTCTCTGAGTGTGACCGTGTGAGGGCATTTGGACTCCAGAGGTCTGTGTCTTGCATATCTTTCTCAGCTGCTTTGCTTGTATTTACTGGGGTAGAATCTATAGTTGAACCCATAGCTCACAGGTCCAGCTAAGCTAAGGCATGGTGTTTTTTCAGGCTTGCTTGGACGATCCCCCAACTCTGCCTTGCAGATGTGTGACGACAGCTAAGCGTTCATGCTTGCTCATTGCAGGATTAGTTCATTTTCAACCATAAGGTAAACTACTCAAAAACGGAACTTACAGGCTGCCATTCTTTGTCTTGTCCCTGATGCACTCCTGAAATGGTCACAGATGAGCCACACTTTGTTTGGAAAGTTACTGAGATGACTCTGACTACTGCTACCCAGAAGGTCAGGGTACACTGAAGAGCACATGAATATCCTTTGTCAAAATTTGCACATATTCTGTTTGTCTTACCCAGAACGCTTGACTTCAGTATTACAATGAATACCGGATTAAGGGCAAGAAATAATATATGTGACAAGAAGCATTCTAATTCAGCAGTCAGCACCAAGTCATGTAGCAGCGAATGTATAGATTATGCAAAAAATTTAATGTAACCTTTATACATTGTGTGGGATTCCAGACATGAAGAAGCATAAGCCACAGCCATTGTCAAATGATTTCTGAAATATCTCCAGCAGGAAGAAGAAAGAAAACCTGATTTAATAATATCCTGAAATCTTGTGAGATATTTATAGCCAAAGCATAGATATAGTTGGCCCATCATTAAATTCATTTCTAGTCAACAAATCTTGTTGGCGCTCTGAAGAACAGAGAAATTAAAGCATAATTTGTCTGGGACCATTTTCCCCTGCACACCTCATCTTTACTTAGGAAATCAATTTGTATAATTGATAATATCATTCAAATCAGACCAAACCAAGTTGTTAGAAGGTAATTCAGTTTTCTGTTGGAGCAATTTGATACTTGTTCTGATTTGTGATTTTCATTTTGTTTGTTAATGAAAAAAATTAATGAGCAGTGTTACCAGAAATACAACCCATCGAAGCACTGACATCACATGGGCTTGCCAACAATCGCATGCCATGCTCACTGTGCAGCCGGACCTCTGTAGTGGAGGCACCACCGATGGAAGGGCACAGACAAGAGCTTAGAGCAGGATGACATCACACCTACCTTTGCATTGATTCGTATTCTTGTCAAGAATTGCCTTCGTGGATACAATTTTTCCATACCTGAGAGAGGGAGAGGGAGAGAGAGAGAGAGAGAGAGAGAGAGAGAGAGAGAGAGAGAGAGAGAGAGAGAGAGAACAAAGCTTTATGTTATTGAAATCCAGTTAAGACACTTAAATGACCTTCATGAACTTTGGGACACATACTACTGAGCCACATTCTCACACCAGGATGATCTTATCCCAGCTATATTTGAAAACATGGGCCCCTCTTCTATAGGTAATCTCTTAGCTGTGCCTTCATGAATATGCCATCAGGTTAGCACAGGTATCCAAAAGAGGGAACCAAGGTGCAGTGTCCCCTATGGGCCTCCAGAAAAAAGGTGAGGCCATAACCATTAGGCTGAGATTTGTGCCCCATTATTGCTCAGACCTTGACTGTCATCTTGAACACTTTAGCCCAACTCCTCCCAACCACCACATCTTCTTTTGTAGAACTGAGAAGTTACAGGCTGGGGGGTCTAGTTCAGTTAGGAGAGTATTTGCATAAGTGGTGCCCTGGATTCCATCTCAAGCAACCCGCTAGCCAAATATGCTGTTGCTCTTCTGCAATCTCAGCAAGTGAGAGGTGGAAGCAGGAGGATTAAGAGTTCAAAGTCATTCTTGGCCACACAGGGAATGCAAGGTCAGCCTGGCATATGTAAGATTCCGTTTCAAACTACTACTGCTGCTGCTACTGATGATGATGATGATGATTGATGGAGGAGGGTCATCTGTCTATGTGTTACTCTCATTGGTTAATAAAGAAACTGCCTTGGCTTTTTGATAGGGCAGGATTTAGATAGGGGGAGTAGATAGAATAGAATGCTGGGAAGAAGAACGCAGTGGGGCAGTCGCCATGACTCTCTTCTCCAAGAGGTTAAGATCTTTCCCGGTAAGCTACCACCTCATGGTTCTACACAGATTAATAGAAATGGGTTAATCAAGATGTGAGAGTTAGCCAGTAAGAGGCTGAAACTAATGGGCCAGGCAGTGTTTAAATGAATACAGTTTCCATGTAGTTATTTTGGGCATAAGCTAGCCATGCAGGAGCCGGGCGGGATGAAAAGCAGGCCTGTCCACAGCTCCTTCTACAGATGATGATAATTTTCATGCATCACACTCTCCAGTTCAACTAAGCTTTATGTTTTGGGGATGTCCAGGAGAGCACAGTAGTCTAGCTAAACAAATAACCTAGGCATCATAGGCATCCACCTGCCATGGCTCAAATCTCAGTTCCAACTGGATCTGTTTGCCTGGGAAACCATTGAACTCCTTGCAGCATTTCGGCTTGCATGGTGATGTTGATAACCATATTTAAATAATGACTTAAGAGCTGCAGAGACAACTCAGTGACTGGCTAAGGACTGGCTGCCTTACAGAAGATACGGGTTTGATTCCAGCACCCACATAAAGGCTTACAACCACCTGTAATTCCAGTTTAAAAGGATACTATATACCATGGACTCAGTCAGCACCAAAGGCACTTAGGGCTGCACAGACATACATGCAAGTAAAACGCTTGTATGCACACAAATTACAAAATAAATATATTTAATAAATAAATAACAAATTGGATTCTCACTAGCAGTGGATAGTTATAGAGAGGAACACAGAATGTGGTCTTCCTTACAGTCTTATTCTGAGGGCTGGTGGGGTCTACAGACTTGCTCAGAGGGTTGCCTGGCACTTCAGAGTTGCCCTGAGGGCTAATGGGGCTTACCCAGAAAGCTGAGGACAGTGTCAGGGGCAGAGCATCTGTCTCTACACTAGCTATTCTTCACAGCATCCTCTCCAACCATCTTCTGTAGAGGACAAGTCCCTGAGAATGGCCAATAGGGCTGTGGATGAGGCTCCATAGAGTCCTTGCCTAGCAGGCACAAAGCTCTGGGTTTAATCCAAAGAACTGCTTAAAGTATATATGGTGGTGCATGCCTGTCATGCCAAGTATTGGCGGGAGAATCATATGTTCAAGACATCCTTAGCTATGCAGGAAATCAGAGGCTTCTCCTGTGCACGTTGAACACCATTCTACCATCACTATATACACAGCCTTCATTTTTATTTTTTACTTTTTTAAAAAATATTTTATATGCTAAATTTTGATCATATTATTTCCCCTCCACTATGTTCTCAGGCTACCCCAGAACTAAACATACTCGTCTCAGTTTCCCAAGCATGACAACTACCCACATCACTTTGTACATATTTCCTCCTCAGATTCTAGCTAACTCTCAAGTTTTCTGCCTGAAGAAAATGTTGGGAAGAACAAAGCTCCTTGCACTCACAGCACTAGGGAAACCAGGAACACTATGCAAGCAGAGTTGTCTTTTCAATGGAAAAGATGTATAACTTCTTTCCCACCCAGAAGGCTAGGACTGGTTAATAGTTTAGGTTCATGGTTCTCAACTTTCCTAATGCTGCAACCCTTTAATACAGTTCCCAATGTTGTGCAACTCCCAACCAGAAAGTACTTTCTCTGCTATCTTATAACTGCAATGCTCCCCTGTGATAGATCATATTATAAAAATCCATGTTTTCTGATGGTCTTAGGCAACTCCATTGAAAGGGTTATTTGACCCTTCCCCACTCAAAGGGGTTGGAACCCACAGGTTGAGAACCATTAACCTCTGTACCATCTGTAGGGCCAAGCCATATCACACACAAACAGGACTGGAGATTCTTAATTGTCTAGGTGCCTTTTGCATTATCTATATGGCTTAAGGGCTCCCCTGAGCTCTACAGCCATGACTGGAGCACAGATGGCCTCTATACCATCTGTATGACTGTAAACAGGTCAAATCTTCCCACTAGGCCCTTAAGATAACACATGTAGTCTGTCTTCCAAACCCATCCTCAATAAACTGTCCAGGCTAGTATCAGACTTTAGAGGTTAGAACCAACATGGACATCTGAGCCATGCTGAACTGGATTATCACTCTGCCTGCCCCGGTGTTTTCAGAGTCCCCCCCACCAGAAAATGACCAGTAAAATCTTATCATGCTCAAATTCCATCTTTCCAGACAGATTATCCAGACAGATGCTCTCTAGGTACAGGCTGTTCAGGCAAATGGATGCTTAAAAAATGACATGAGAAAAAGAGGAGGAGAAAAAGAGGAGAAAGAGGAAAGGCAAATAAAATCATTTTGCTGAAAAGTACCAATGACACAGTATGTAAGAGACTAAAAGAGAGAGAAAAAGCCGCTCAAGACGTTTAAAACCAACACACAATAGGTACAGGATCCATCTGTATTCTCTCTCTTAATTTTTTTTCTTTTTTCTTTTTCTTTCTTTTTTTTTTTTTTTTTTTTTTTGGTTTTTAGAGACAGGGTTTCTCTGCAGCTTTTTTAGAGCCTGTCCTGGAATTAGCTCTTGTAGACCAGGCTGGCCTCGAACTCACAGAGATCCGCCTGCCTCTGCCTACCGAGTGCTGGGATTAAAGGCATGCGCCACCACCACCCGGATTCTCTCTCTTAATTTTGCATCTTTATTTTTAATGTATAAATGTTTTGCCTGCATGTATGTCCATTCTCTATGCGTTTGCAGGGTCCCTGTGGAGGCCGGAAGACGTTATCCGACTCCCTGGAACAGAGCTTAGAGGTGTCTATGAGCCTCTGAGTGCATGCTAGAACCAAACCCAGGTCCGCTGCAGGAGTAGTCAGTGTTCTCTATCACTGAGCCATCTCTCTAAGAACCCCTTAATTGGTTTCTACAGAGTATCCTGCAATAATCTTTTTTACAGAAGAACCTCCAAAATTAAAATTTAGTGAGGACACAATTAGAAATGGGTGCATCTCCAACCGAGTTACACCCAGGGACAGCATTCTTAGAATATGCCTCATGCTGTCCCCGTGTTGACACCGCTCAGATGACTCTGTCTCAGTCAGCGCTAAGTATGGAAAATACAGTATAGCTTTACAGAAAAAGAACGAGAGCAAACATATCTCTTCAGAAATACTTGTGATTACTTTGTTAAACAAATAAAAAAATAAAAGGAATAAGCCTATTTTCCAGAAATTATATAGGCCTCTCTATGTCTCTCTGTGTCTCACTCTCTCTATTTCTCTGTCTGTCTCTCTCTCCCCATTTTTAATTTTCATGTTCTCTCTCTCAAAAAAATTAAAACCTCACTCGTTCTTGACCATGCACTCTAGTTATACCCAGGCTCAGCTTTCCAGTGAAACCGAATCCAGAAACAGCAGAACCTGAGCGCTTTCCAGGAACACACAATCTCTCTCTCTCTCTCTCTCTCTCTCTCTCTCTCTCTCTCTCTCTCTCTCTCTCTCTCACACACACACACACACACACACACACTCACACACACACACACTCACACACACATGGACATACACACTCTCTCTCTTACACACACACATGTAGACACACATACTCTCACAGACACAGACACACTCACACACTCTCTCACACACATACACACAACATACACACACGTTCTCTCTCACACACACACATACTTATACACACACATACATACACACACACAAACAAACAAACACACACACACACATACCACCCGAGTCTCAGGAATTTCACTCTTGGACTCAGAGACAGGGTACTGTTTTAACAACTATGTAGAAAAGTTTGCTTTGCCGCATCAGAGGTGGCATTTAATGGCTGGTGGTCACAGTCTACATCTGAATGCTCATGATGAGAAACAGGTACTTTCTGCATGACTGGTGTGGTATTCTCCATGATCCACAGTGTCAACAATGGTTATCAGTAATAAGGCTGAGGTTAGTTTTAATTTCTTCTTTTTTGTCTGTCTTGTACCTGGCAGGCAAGCACTCTACCTGTAAGCTGTTTCCTTAGTCTCTATGCCCCTTCTTTAAAGGCCCAAACTACTTTGCGCGCGCGCGCACACACACACACACACACACACACCAGAGCCAGATGAAAAGCTATATATTTTTACATGCTTTGAGCTCGAGGCTAATTCTAAACATATATTATGTTACCTTGTCTTCTTAAGGGTTAGATTAAGATTTAAGTTTTTGTAAAGATTTTCTTCAGCTCCGCCACCCATGAGTGGAAGACAAAATCTGACCTTAGAAAATGTGACTGTGTCACTAAATAATGCCTAGAAATGGACAGCTGAGGGGGTCCCATGAGCCTGCCTGCTGGCTCCAGGAGCTTTCAGACAAATTCAATTCCCTTCTCCACCCCTTCATTTCCTACAGCAAGAGGAGATAAAATACTATCCACAGCCGGCTTCTGCGGGGCGCTGGAACTCTTGGTGGGAATAAATAAATGGAGTAAGAGAAGCTTATATTGTAATCTTTTCCATGTGGGCCTTCCCCAGCCAGCATGGATGGTCACCTGACAGCCTTGGCTGGACATTCTCTGAAACGAATATGTGCCCCTCCACATTGTGTGTACACGTTCCCTAACTACCCCTGCAGTCAGAAAGCCCCCAGTTCAGCCATGTTTCAAACACCATTTTCCTTATGTCCTGGGTCCTTTTTAGATAGTAGCTGGTGGGGCTGAAGGGATGGCTCGGCAGTTAAATACATAAACTCCTCTTACAAAGAACACAAGCTCCGTTTTCAACACCTTTGCTGGGCAACTCCCAAATTCCTATAACTCTAGCTCCACAGAACCTACGCCTCTGACCTCTTTGGACACTTGTACTTATGTGCAAATGACCACACACACACACACACACACACACGTATATATTACACGTATATGCTTGTATGTGTGTGTGCATAATTTAAAATAAAATTAACATATTGGCTATTGTCTTCTTAAACTCCCTTTATGCTAGCTTTTCAAAACACAATTTATGCCAAATTTGTAAAGGGACTAGCCAGTTCTTTGCTGGCACTTATCCTTTGTCTTACGTTGCATCTACATCAAACTATATTTGTTGACATAATTCATACTTCAATGACATACACAAGCCTAATTTAAACGAAAGGCTCCTTTTATTTGCCAAAGTTGAAGCGAAAATAACTACTATTATGGGTTTGCTCTTCATACATTATTAAGACATCAAATTGGTAGGATATTTCTACATAGAATTTATTTTTGAATCCTTCACATCACCCACTGTGTATATTGATTCAAAAAAATGCAGGCAGAGACTAAAGATAGAGTCTCTGCAGTCAATTACCTCTCTGCTAACTCATTTTTCACAAGCCCTCTGTATGGATACCAGACGCAAAGAAGGTATCGCATTCATTTAATGGATGAAACACTATCCATTTAGCAAATGTGATTTTTTTTCCCTGCTTCTTGGGTGGCTCATTCATTTTCTCTTTGGCATTTAGGGGCACTAATGGAATGTGTTTGTAGGTGGAGGGATCTGCTTGGAATGCGGTAGGGACCAGCCCATGATGAACCGGACCAGCCACATTTCATACACACATCCACAAAAATTTTTATTTGGGGAGCTGGAGATTTGGCTAAGTGGTTTAGAGGACTTGTTGCCCTTACAGAGGACCTGTGTTTGGTTCCCAGAAGCCATTAGGTATCTCATAATGGTCTGTGGGTCTGTAACTCTAGTTGCAGAAATGATGCCTTCTTCTGGCCCCCTTGAGCTCCTACATGCACATGGTACACATGAACTCATACAGGTTACATGCATGCACATAAAATAAACAACAAAATGTTAAAGTTGTTAAACATGCTTATTTAAAACGATTAACTAGTTTGAGCCACAAATGAATGGCCAAGGGCAGACACAATTGTCATGGGATAAAGCATTCCCTCCAAATGAATCTATCTGCATTTCCACCCCCAGACTCTCAGAAAGTCATGATTAAAGACAGGGCCTTTTGAAGATTATTAAGGTAGAGAAGAAGCCATGTAGCTCGGTGAAGGAAGGACATGAGAAGGTAATGGGAACTACACAGCTATCTACAAACCAAGAGAGAGCATGTTTGAATCAGCACTGCACACGGCTTCAGTTAAGCATGAAGAACTGGGAAGAAATACATTCTTGTCCATCCAGCTAGTGTAGATTTCACTATGGCAGCAATAATACATCAGTACAGTAAATACTGCTTCCCCTGGGGTGTTGGCTTTGGGGAAGGGGAGGGAGCTGAGGAAACTGGGTGACAGCATTCCTCCTTTAAATATACCTTGTAAGAAACAGAATATCTAGAGGGGAAACTGAAGCAAAATTCTTGGAGGAGGAAGTATTTGAAAAGGGGTAATAGTTTGATCATCAGAAATGCTGCTTTTACATTTATATTATATTTACTTAGGGTGTATGCATGCTTGTGTGCACATATGTGTGCATGGATGTGTGTGTGCATGGATATGTGTGTGCATGCTTGCAGGTGTGCACCATGGCTTGCCTGCAGAGGTCAGAGGACAGCATGAGCGAATCAGTTCCCACCTTTCACCACAAGGGCTCAAGGATGAATCTGAAGTCCTTGGCTCTGGCATCCAGCGCCTTTACCCACTACTCCATCTCACCGTTCAGAGCTAATTGTGTGCATCTTAGACATAAGAGAAACAAACATCAAACATATTTCTTTTCCAGGCAATTAGGTTACTATCAAAGTATTCTTTCTGTGGTAGTAGTACGATCATCACCATGTAGTATGTACCATTCCAGTTCCATAATTCTGCACTTCAAATGTGACCTACTCTAAACAACAACAAGCTAGTCCTCCAACTTCAATGCCCACCCACAGGCCATGGGAGCTTCTTAGCACTGATTGGCTGGTCCTATGAGTAGATATCCTGCCTCTGTGGACAGTGCATAGAACTGTAGAATTTGCATTTCTTACAAGGCCCCTGGACAGTCGTATGCTGATGATATCCTCTTAAGAAGCACTGCTCCAAAGATGAACCAAGTCCAGAAGACTTCCCATTCCCAGCCCCCGGGACTCTGGGGAAAAGATAGACACCTGCAGGCAGGAATGCCATCCACAGTGCATGCAACAACGAGCTTGTCAGCACCAGGACCCTGCAGACAACTTTCTTGTTGATAGCACACCCTCCTAACTGTGGTATAAATTCCACTATGCAGCACTCTTGGCTTTCAAGAAGGGGGTCTACGCTGACTCTATAGGAGAAAACTGTCAATAAATGATCAAAGAAGATTCAAATGAAATCCGATGAAGGACTAAAAAAAAATCCCCAACTAGCAGTCTTCTAGAGGAGAAGTTCTAGCTGAGCAAGCTTCCTACCTGCATTGCGTCAAGACCAGGCCCATGTGGCGGAGCAGATGGCTGTGCTAGAGGTCAAGGGGCTGGGGTTCTGTCTGAGAATGATCAAAGCCCAGAGGGGCAAAGGAGTCACATTCTACAGTTCATCTAGAAGGTATTTGTTGTTCCATGCTTCCAACTGAAAACCTGTTCCTTTGTTTAAATAACAGTCCATGTTGAAAACTAAGGAACCTTTGTATGGGGGTCCATGCTTGTATGAACACACATATGTACGCATGGGTACAGTACACAAACCAAAGGCTCATGTGTGGTTGTTTTCCATGTACCATCTATCTTTGTGTTGTGACAGGGTCTCTCATTAATCTGGTGGCCAGGGATGCTTCTCTCCACCTTTGCTCCCCAGCCTTGAACAAACAAATGCAGACAACCTGGCCCAGTTGTTTTTATGTAGGTTTGGGGATCAAATTCAGGTCCTCATCCTTGCAGACAAACCCTTTACCAACTGAGTTTTCTCTCCAGCCTCAAACAATCCTTTTTTTCCTTTTCCCAGTTTTCACTCAATGTTATTAATCATTTAGCTAATGCTATGACAGCTCACAACTTGGGTTCAGCTGCCCTGACGTTCCTTTGCAGATGGTTTTTAGGAAGAAAGACAAAGAAACACAGGCACTGTGTAGGTTACATTCTTCCTTCACCTAAATTAAGTTAATAGCTTGAATCGTGATGCTGATACAGTGAGGAAATTGGCAAACAGAGAACAATTATTAACTTTGCAGTATTTCTACCCATTCTTTCATCATAAGCAGCAATAAACCTAAAACAGACATGGGCAACCCAAAGCAGACATTCTCAATTTATTTTTCATTCAATTTTATCATTTTTAAAAAGATTTATTTTATTTTTAAGTGTGTGTGTGTGTGTGCGCGCACGCACGTGCATGCGCATGCACATGTGTGCATGTGCATGTGTGAGTGTAGTACCTGTGGTGGCCAGAAGAGGGCACTGGATCCCCTAGAATAAAGATAGCTGTAATCTAATGTGGGCTGTGGGAACAGACCTGAACTATAGTCCTCTGCAATACTATGCACTCTTTACCTCCGAGCCATCTCTCTCAGTTTTTTTTTAAATGAAAGGTTGCATAAGACCATCTTCATGGAATATAATGCATTTTGAAGTATCTGCCCTCATACCCTACTTCACTCCCCTCATCTCACCTGATATCTTCAATATTTAAAAACAGAAGCGCATCCCAAGTTTGCTAATTCTTATGCTTAGGAAACTCTAAAGTGGTACCTTGAGTTATAATTTGGATTTTATAGTAGGTGGAAACTTGAGGGAGAAGGGGGTTCATGGCAGCTTCAGTTCCAGGCTCCAGCCTGTCACTGTAGGGATGTCAAGGTAGGACCATCACATCACACCCACAGTTAGAAACAGAGAGAAATGGATGCATGCTCACTTTCATGCTTGCCCATGCTTAGCCCGCTTTCTCCACCCATATAGCTGAGTACTTCTTGATTAGTAAATGGTGCCACCTACAGTGGGCTGGGTCTTTTCACATTAATTTATTTAATTAGGACTATCCCTGGCAGACATACCCACAGGCTGACCTAATAAAGACCACCCCTCATTCAGACTCTTCCCAGGTTGTGCCAAGTTGACTAGTAAAGTCAATAATGACACAAGGGGGATCTAACATCTTAACCCATGGCAGCAAAAAATAAGTTTCCATGTAAACAGCACTGGGAATCAGCCAAGTGTCTGAAATTTTTCTTTTGATTGTTTGTTTTTCCCCATCTAAGTACACAACACTTTACCATGTTCAACATTCTTTCATATTTGGTCAGTGAATATGAAAAGGCTGCCGACTTTAGGTTCAAAGAATATAGATTAGCCTCTCATCCCAATCTGATCCGAGATGAATGTCTCGACCCCTAAGTCCTGTTTCTTGAGCTGCACAAAACGACTGATGAACTCTACTCTGCACATTGGCTATAAAGATAAAATGAACAGTGTGAGTCAAAACTCTCAGCATAATGTGTAACAGGTTGACATTGCTCTCATTCCCTCTCTAATTCATGCTGTGTTACCTATGCAGTTAGGGCTCAGCATGAACGTAACTCGGGTATTTATCCTCTTGACATTCAGTGTCACCCATATCTCCCTATTCATTACCTATGGGGGTTTCTTATCCCACCACACACCTACAAACTTCCTTGTAAAATGCAGAGCCAATGAGAAATTTGCTCTTAATTCACTCCTCCCCCTTCTGGTCACACCTAACATCTCAGTCTGTTCTCCAGGCTCAGCCACTTCCCATGCTACCTTCTCTGATGCCCTTGCCCCTTCACCTTCCTCCACCATGCCCTGCTCTAGTTCCCTAGCCCATACTATACCGTCTTCCACTTCCTCCTTTCCTGGCCACCTGCGGTGAAAGGTATTGTGTCTGGCTGACCACCTCTTAACCCTGACATTCCTTGGTCCCCACTGCCTGTCAGCTTCTTCTTGATTCATGTACGACTGAATGTGAGCAGTGCCCCACCCCCAGGGCCATCCTGCCAGAGTCCAGTTCTCTGAAAGTATCAGTTCCAACTGTGTCCTTGTCTGTTTTGGAGAGTTTAAATGCCTCTCAGGAATTCACGTGTTTAGAGTTTCCCCTAATCTATCCCAAAGTATTTGCCACCTAATTTTTCCAACGAACCCACGATCTAGGTGCCACTAGATCTAGGGTATGGTTTTAATAGTAAAGTATATTTTATCATCATTGTACTGCACTGTGTTATGTCATCTCTTATACAGACATTGAAGACTTCTAGGGTAGAGTGAGTACAACTCTTGTATTTTCTTACACAGAACACCACATTATTTGTTCATTGAATGAATAAATAAAAAATAATAGAGTGTATCCGTCCCCTCAGTTCCGACAATGGGATCTGGAGGCAAGGAGAATCAGCTAGATATAAAGATTGATTTCTCATTTTGCAAAGCAGCCAAATGTATATTTTACCACAAAATCAGCACACTATTTCCTCATATCTGATACTCAGTACATAACTTCACTTTATCCAACGACAGGGTAGGGCATACATAACACCACAAAGAACCAAAATCAGAGAGGGTTTGATTTGTTTGTTCACTTTTAGCATTTCGCTTTAACTTTGAACCTGTGTATTTGTGGATATCTGCATAGGGGGGCGGTGTGTGTGTGTGAGGGTAGATGGCCACGGAAGCCAGAAGGGGCTGTCTCATCTCCTGGAGCTGGAGATACAATAGCTGTGAGCTACCTGACATGGGTTCTAGAAAGAGAACTTTGGTCATCTACCAGAGCAGTAGAACACCAAGACATCTCTCTAGCCCTCTGAGAAAGAGTTTCAAAGTCTTTATTATAAAACATTTTACAGGCTCACATTATGTTAAGTCAACAAAGACAAGCCAAAATGGGAGGAGGAAAAGAAAGGAGAAGGATGGAAAGGAATAAACAAAAGAGAAATTCATCTACTAAATGGTGACTGCTATAAGCTGTTTAGTGGATAGACTGTTGCATTGCTGAAATGAGTGTCTAGTGCAAAGAACTCAACATATTCCCAGGGAGATTTATGAGTAAAGGCAAGATACCCTGGTGTCTGTTACATCTTTCTGAGCTTCATAACATTTAAAATATAACTCTGTGATTAAGTTATATAATCATGCAACTGCTTTGTTAAAAATTCAGAACCCACAAAGGACAAAATAGAACCATACAACCAGAAAAGAAGTAGCTTCATAAAGATCATTTTTATTTTTCTTAAATGTAATACATACAAGAATCAAAAATGAAAAAATCAAGACCACTTTGGTCAATTACAAAACCGTAAAAGAGAGTCAGGAGAGGTGATATCATAGGTCAATATTCTGGCTGCACAGAGCTGACAACCTGAGTTTAAATGACTACATAAAAACCAAATCTGTAAGAGAGTGGATGTACTACCATTATGTCAACATAGAAGATATGAGAGACTGAACTGAAAGAAGCACAAGAAACAGAAGGGCCAACTGGTCTACCTCAGGCCTTGGTGGAAAGATCCTGTATCAATCAAGGTCTTTTTACCAACACCAGAAATTCTCCTCCAGCCTCCACATGTGTACATGTTGTGGCACATGTATGTCTGTTCTCAATCCTCCCTCTCTCTCTCACAGACAAACATACACAGAGTATTCACATAAAAGAGAACATGAACATTTTATTTCAACACATCAGTCTTTTGGTCTTAAAGCTTGAGAAGCATATTGGCTGAAGCTGCTATGCCTAACCCCAAACAAGGGGGCAGCTATGTAACTATGCCAGAAAGCACAAGTTCTATACATATTCAAATAAATCCTAATAGCATAAATCAATGATGTGGTTCAATCATCTCTGTGAAATAACCACCTTCATGGATTTTCTGTATTATACACAGAACATTTGAACTTCCATCCCTGGCATGGTAGAAAGGCTTAACAAGGGAGTGCTTGGGAAACACTCTGGATAAACACCGGCTTCTCATGGTCATTCACCCAGAAAATGGAAGTGTTGGGAAGTGATACACATTGCCTGATGAAAACTTCAGGGTGATGGTATAATTTAATTCCGTGAAAAATAGAGGGCTGGGGGCGGTGGATGGCTCAGTAGAGTGCTTACTGATCTTCCAGAGAACCTGAGTTTGGCTTCAAAATGGGTATTTTGGAGAGTTCATAACTGCCTGTAACTCCAGTGTTAAGGAATTAGTTGATTTCTTCTGGCTACAGAGGGCACTGATACTTACAAGGCATACACACAAAAATACAACTGCACACAGCCACACACACACATACATTCCCCCCTCTTTCTCTCTTGTGTTCTCTCTCTCTCTCTCTCTCTCTCTCTCTCTCTCTCTCACACACACACACACACACACACACACACACACACACACACACACATTTTAAAGAGAGTGCACAGCAGAACTGATGTAATGCTACCCCAGCTCCAGTATCAGCCACTTCTGGTACTTTATTTGCTTTAATCCTTTCACTGTGACCGCAGGTGCACACAGCACCCGGGTGCATTCCTTTCATTTCATGGGTACACTGCATGACAAAACACTCCCTAAATACTTACTTAGTTTACGCAACTTGAGAGTGTCCTGGGCAAAGGGAAAAGGCAAGGCAAACTCCACTTTTCCCCTCATACCAGAAAGAACAGAAGGTTTTTCTGTAGTGTGAAGCGGCGGGCTGCGTTCCCGCCGCCCAGTTTCCAGCAACCGGCTAGCTTTATCCGAAATAATTACACGGAAACTGTATTTTTTTAAACACTGTCTGGCCCATAGTTTTAGCCTCTTACTGGTTAATTTTTACATCTTTTTTTAACCCATATTTAGTAATCTGGGTAGCACCACGAGGTGTGTCTTACCAGGAGAGATCTTAACCTGCGTCCATCTCGGAAAGGAGCAGCATGGAGACTCCTATGGCGACTGCCTGAAGCGTCTCTCCAACTCTACTTCCTTGTTCCCACAATTTTGTTCTGTCTACTCCACCTACCTAATTTTCTGTTCTTAAAGGGCCAAGGCAGTTTTCTTTATTAATTAACCAATGAAAGAAACATAGACAGATAACTCTCCTCCATCATTTTCCCTTTTTCTGTTTAAACAAAAAAGAAAGGCTTTAACATAGTAAAATTACATGTAACAAAACAGTTATCAAGCAAGAATTACAGTTACAATATTTAAATATATTTTATCTTTTATCATAACTAAGGAAAGCTATAACTATCTATTTATTTTTTAACTCCATCAAAGACTCCAGAAGGATATAATACTACCTAAGTAAACAAGAAGTAAGTAACTTTCAAACTCTATAAATGACAGAGACAACTCGCTGCCTGGACAGTCACCCAAAGTTTCTCTGTACCGTTGGGGCATCCATCTTTAGCCTTTAGGCCCATAGTGTCCAGCAGACTTTTTTATGAAGCAGGAAATTTCAAAGACAGTTTAGTCACTTTTTGTTGTGTCCTGTAGAACGTCTCGCAGACTCTTTTATGAATCAGGAACCCCGAAAGACCATCTCACCTTTAGGCAAGTTTAGCAGTCCTCTTTCTGTGGGTTTTTTGTGTCCAGTTTATGGAACAGTCCAGCCAAGAGCAGTTTCTTGCCCAAATGGCTAACAAACTCCATAAGTAGCCTCTTTGATGTCCATCTTCCTCTCGAAGTAGATTGGTGCTGCCAGGAGCAGACGTGTCTCATTGTCATGAAAAACCCTAAGTTATTAAAACATTAAATGCCATATTCTGTAGTCTTTGAAAGATATGAAGAATGCCTATCTGAAATATATCTATGCACATCTAGAAAATGACTAACATGACTACAAGCTTGACTATTATCAATGATTATCCATTAACAACCTATATTTCCTAATTATACATTATAGTTTTTAAAATGAACTACAATCACAATAGCTTAATCAAGATCAGAAATACATATACATATAACAAATTGACCTTAAAATCCATACCAATGTAAATTATTTATATCTATATCATTTCCCCCTTTAAATGTAAAAGAACATTCATAAACAATATTTGGGAATGTGGGCGCAGTTATTTCTCTCCAAACTGCTTCCTGCTGAGTGGGGGCGTTGTTATTTAGGCCGGCTAGCTCAGTCGGTAGAGCATGAGACTCTTAATCTCAGGGTCGTGGGTTCGAGCCCCACGTTGGGCGCCAATCTGTAGTGTGAAGCGGCGGGCTGCGTTCCCGCCGCCCAGTTCCCAGCAACCGGCTAGCTTTATCCGAAATAATTACACGGAAACTGTATTCTTTTAAACACTGTCTGGCCCATAGTTTTAGCCTCTTACTGGTTAATTTTCACATCTTCCTTTAACCCATATTTAGTAATCTGGGTAGCACCACGAGGTGTGCCTTACCAGGAGAGATCTTAACCTGCGTCCATCTCGGAAAGGAGCAGCATGGAGACTCCTATGGCGACTGCCTGAAGCGTCTCTCCAACTCTACTTCCTTGTTCCCACAATTTTGTTCTGTCTACTCCACCTACCTAATTTTCTGTTCTTAAAGGGCCAAGGCAGTTTTCTTTATTAATTAACCAATAAAAAAAACATAGACAGATAACTCTCCTCCATCATTTTTCTCTTAGACTCTTTTACCTGATCACCTCTTATTTACTTAATAGACTGTAGCATGGCTCTAACTTCTACCACAAGGCCCCTTGGGATGCTCTTGATATAATATCTTTGCTCTCACAATCCAAATTTCTGATTTCTTACTTTCTAGAAACACATGTGACTCTGAACCTTTGCAGTCAATCACAGATCATATCCCATAATGCTTAAGGAGAAACCCCATAGCTGATGTATATTTGTGGTTTGTACAGTGTCTACAGCCCATAGGAACCCAGGCGATATCTGATGATGTGATAATGTCCCTCCTAGAACAGTAAGACTAGCTGTTTATAGCTAGGGTTGTTAAGAAATGGGGGATTTATATAAGCTAATTACTGACTGATACATGCATTGTTCTTGGTTAATCATCCCAATTGTCCCCAACCCCCTACTTAACTGTGCTTTCATTCTCTATCCCAGGCACTATTCACAGAACCATACGCTCTTGGGTATGGTGTGTATTGCTTTGCTATTCTGGATTGTAACTTCATCTCAATGAAGACTCCAAGAGTATGTTAGCCCTCTGGTCCTTTGGGATGCTTCGCTTTATTATTTATACTATTTCAGTCAGAGGAGATGCTAAGTGTTCTGGTGGAAGCTCCACTTTAATCCCCCTTCCCCATCTCTCTCTCCCCAAACCCTGCCATATCTCAGAAAGCCCACCAAATGATGACCCCCTCCCCCAGAGATGCTCAAGACAACTCCCACAGGGTATTTAAACTTCCTCCCCCCCAAAAAAAGAGACACATGTTTTCTCTTTCTTCCTCATCTCCTTCTAATTTGGCTTGATTTGGTGTGGTTTGGCTTGTTGCTGTGGCAGAGAGGCTTGTCGGGGTGCAGAAACTTTTCACTAAGGTCAGTTTCTCTTTCTGGTCTCTGTTCCCACCATCTTCTCTGAGTCTATCCAAATCTGACTACTAGAAATTTCTCAGAGCATCCCAAACTTGAGCTCAAACTTTCATTCTTTCTTCCAGCCTCTCCTCTGGCCACTGTCAGTTCTGTTGTTTGTTCCAGGTATAGTCCCCACTGCCTCTGCCTCCCTCCCTTCTCCACCTCTCTCCCTTTGCCCCTTCTCTCCCTCCCTCTCCCTCTCTCTTGGATTTCTCTCTGCAAAGTTACTAGCTACAAACACAGATCTTAATAATTCTTAATCTCGAGAACTATCTGAATTCCTGAACTGCTTTCCTTGATTGTATTATTCAGC
The DNA here is from genome assembly GCF_903992535.2 of Arvicola amphibius. Lineage (NCBI taxonomy): Eukaryota > Metazoa > Chordata > Mammalia > Rodentia > Cricetidae > Arvicola > Arvicola amphibius. Next base: position 182,485,254 of record NC_052049.1, read on the forward strand.
CATTACAGAAAGCACAATGCAGAATCAGTGTCACAAAAGAAGTTAACTGAATGAGCAGGAGGAGGTCAGCCTAAGAAAACAGAACAGGTGTGCTGGCTCACCCTTGCAGTTTCTGCTCTGCAAAGCTGAAACAGGACTGTGAATTGATTGACACCATAAACTATAGAGCAAACTGGAGATCAGATTGAGAAACCTAAGGAGGTCATATGAAAGAAAAGAAGAGATAATAAGATCATAACACTGAAACATGCTGTATCTAAAACCTGCAGAATTACTAAAGAAACTAAGCATATTTTCCTTGCATTGATAACTTGTAAAAAAATATAACAAGTTCATCAGAAGCATAAAACTTCAAACTATAAAAAGCTTATATGAAAATGAGATGGCTAGCTAGAGCCTTGGTTTGGTTTCATTGTTATGATAAACAATGTGACCAAATGTAGTGAACAAAGGTTTTCAGTGTATAGTCCATAAAGAAGGGGAGTCGTGGGAGGAAGGCAAGGCAGGAACCTGGAGTCAGGAGCTAAGCAGAGGCCATGGAATTGCGGCAGTTACTGGGTTGTTACCCATAGCTTGCTTAGCCTGCTTTCTTATACCATATAGGACCTCCTGCCCAGGGGTGGCACCGCCAACAGTGGAACCTATGCTATCATTAATCTATCATTAATCAAGATGACCCCACAGACTTGCTTCTTTGCACTCTGATGGCAGTATGCTCGCAGTTGAAATCCTTCTTCCTAGAAAACTCTAGCACCTGCCCAGTTGACAAAAATCCAGCCAGAGCAGATGTATTGAGATATTCAAACTATGAAATAGCCAGCATGCCATGATAAGACAGCAAACCAGAGCCGCGCTCTAGATGAATCGCCTGCAGGACTGAACAAGAAGGACAAAACTAGGACTTACAGGACTTAATTTACATAAATTAGTTTATTGAATGGAAAGCTAGTAGCTACTTCTGTAAGTGATCACAAATTCGAAGGTCCTAAATGTTTGCTAGCATGCTCGTCATGTTTCATACACATGCTTGTAACATGTGCTCATGTGTGTGCATGCTCAAAGTTCTTTGTATTTTCAGTTGATACCTATCAATGTATTTGAAAATTGCTACATTTTAAGCAAACTTTTTATGTAGCTATGGAAATAACATGGTTTTGGTTTTTTCAGAAAAATATCATAAGAAAGAAGGGATTTCTGTGTCTATCTACACATACATGGGTATTGCTCTTCCTAAAGCCACCACATTGGAGTCACTAACTGATTAGATTGAGCCTTTTTGGAGAAATAACTAATATCTCTGTTCAAACTTGTCAATGTGCTAGAAGGATCCACTGAACACACTGAAGAAAGGCACACCTTCTGGAAGGTGTCTATGAAACTACAGAACTCCAATTTCGTGAGATTTAAAGTACTTAATGTCAAATTCCATTTGACAAGCAGACAGAAATTCAAACCTCTTAAAATATGCATTGCATTGCTTTTCAGAATCATTTTATGCAGTACACACAAACATCAAAATTTATAGAGTTCTTTATGGAATTGTTTTATATTTAACTTACTTATGTGTAACTACCATCTTTATATTGTTTGCAATTATTATACTTCAAGTTAAATATATTCATTCTCTTCATCTTACCTTTATATATTTTAATCATACTTTAAATTATGTATTTCATGGGCCTGGAGAAATGACTTAGTGGCAAAGACCACCTGTTACACAGTCATGAGTTTGTACCCCAGTACCCAGGTCACAAGTTGTGTATTCTGTGTGTGCCTGTGACCATAGGTCTGAGGGAGTGATTCCCCAGGTTCAGAGAAAGTCTGCCTCAAAAGAATAGGTAGAGAGTCCAAGGAAGACACTCGGTGCTCCTTTCTGGCCTCCACATACATACCTCCACATATACTCAGACACAGGCACACAGACAAATATACCAATCAGTCTTTAAACAGGCACTGCATTATCTACAAGCATTTCAATTGTCACAAATACTGAATGAGTGAAACATTCCTAGCGTATGCAAATTTTTAAAGCAGCATAGAGTTTAAGACATACATCATTTCCCAGCTGTATGTTGTCTTGCACATTGCTCCACCCAGCTCCGTTTCCCGCATTAACCCTAATGATCGTCAACCTCCCTGTATTCTATTGCAAGATTCGCTTTGCTTCCCATACTGTCTGTGCCTATGCTATGTCCTGCTCACTTAAACCCTTCTCAGCACTTTCTTCAAATGATTCAATGTATGTGTTTTCCTACAGCTTGTTTGTTTAGTTAACATTTTAAAGCACAAATAAATTATGATAAATGGTTGCCTGGCAACTGAGGCATGGCTTTACCTCATTCCCACCCCTCCCTCCTATGGATGAGAGTGTTGAGCACTAATGATGGAACTGTTACCAAGTTCCAGCTATGGTCTGAGTTTTCGTGTAGGCAAATATTTGTGATGTCATGTTTCATGGTGTCTGTATATCTCACTATGCTTAGAAGAAGAATAATCTCGAGTGTGTGTGTATATCTTTGAATGCACCAGACAAAATGACCAACTGAAAATGATGTTATCCAAAGAGCATCCTTGCTGCCCAGTTCTTGTTCCTTAGAAGGTCTGTCTCTGCAGGAGTCTAGTCCATTCACAGCAGTTTACATTATGTCTGGACAAAATGCTTCTTGCTTGGAAAACAGGCTTCATATGAAACACACTTACTAAACAAATATTGATGTATTTATTTGAGATATTTGATGAGAAAATAAAGCTATTCTCTGGTATTCACACTGAGAAAAATATCAGAAGAGAAAGTAAACATCTATCTTAATTCAAGTTATTTCTTAACTACAGAACTTTATATAAGGAACAGCACCCTAAACTGAGTCCTACAAGGTTACTGTATTTTGCCAAACAATCAGGATAAGCCATTTAAGTCACTGCAGATTAGGTCAACGTCAGATGTCATTTCTGTAAGGGAATGGATGCACTGAAAGCCAAGACATTCTGGAGATGACATCTGGTTAGCATGTGTTATTATCTAAGCAAGCATGGGTAGCAATCATAGATCCTATCTAATCATGAGTCTTTTGGGGGGTCTGCAGCCGGGACACATAGATATGATCCAGCTTCCTTTGGGGGAACAGAAAAATACAAAAACATGGGCAATTTGGCATGGAGACTGCTGACAGACTCTTAAGCCCACCTAGAAATCACAAAAATCAATGAAAACCCAACTTATGGGATCTTTTCTGAAGCTAATGCAATGTCTACAGTCACATATACTTCTGTGTTATATAAAACCTGCATCACATTAATGTGGGGAAACAAAGCAGCCTAGATGTCAGCAGCATTCTTCAAATGGCTCAACTTTTGTCCCCAACACAAGGGTCAAAGCTATATAATGATTTGATTAGAAACGTGTCCTAACTCAGATTTCACTCTCTATATTAAAAGTGTATCTTACGTATTTTTGCAAAGTTAAATATTTATATTAGCATCCGAACTGGAAATGTTTATTTCTCATGTTTGGTGAGCTTGTTGTTCCAAGTGTGGTTTACAGGGCAGTGGCAATGACATCACCATTAGCTTCTAGAAAATTGCACACCTACTAAATCAGAGTAATATCTGAATCAAGATCTCCAAGAATTTCTCACATATCCCTCGAATGAAAGACACTGTTTGAAGACATTCATTCGTGCAATGAACACCCACTTCTGTTGAGCCGAAAGGCGAGAATATGGCTGAGAAAAGGGCTCTGTCAACAAAGCAAGGTCATGTAAGCAAAAAAACCTGAGCTTGGGCTCTAGAACCCAGGTGAAAAGACAGGAGGAGTGACACACACCCATCATCCCAGGGCTGTAGGGGCAGAGACGAATCCCTGAGGGTCGCTGACCAGCTAGCCTAGTCTACGTGGAGAACTCCAGGCAGAAGGGAGACTATCAAAAGATGGGCAGCTCCTGAGAGAGAATCCTGAGTTTCCCTCTGGATTCCACGTAGGAATGTCCTCCAACAAATTCCAGACATTTCAGCTAGAATTAGAGCTAGAAGAAAGTCACTGTGGTGCCAAGAATTAGATGTAACTTTGTGTGTATTTGTGTGTGTGGAGTGTGTGTGTATAGTTGAGAGCATGTGAGTGTGCATGTATGTGCACATGCTCCATGGTGAACGTGCAGAGGTCAGAGAACAGCTTCCAAGTCACTCTCGCCTCTCACTCTGTTTGGAGGGGGCACCTTTCCGATTGCTCTGCAGATTTCCAGTACACGTCGGCCTAGCTGAGCCATGAGGGTCCAGGTGGCTCACATGTCTGCACACTCGCATCTCACTTAGGAGTGCTGGGATTACAGACATGAACTGCTGCATCCGGCTTTATGTGGGCTCTGGGGATCTCACCTAGGGTTACTAGCCTCTCACACCAAGCATTTTTACCTATTTCCCACCCCCAGCTATAATTTCTTACATTAACTTTTGCATTTACAAAGTCAAGGGGCTAAAGTCTTGTTTTCCTCTCCTCCTAGAAGATTTTATACAACTTTCAACTGCCATGTTTGCATAATTATTACTAACTCATCTAGACGTTTCGTGGTAGTCTAAATGTGAGCAAAATGCACTTTGATCTCACATCTGGAGACTTCTATACAGTATGTAAGGGAAAGCCTAGCTCCTAACCCTAACCGTGAGAGAACTCAGTCACAAACATAATGATGCACTTTCACCTGGCCAAAAATTTCTCTGTAACTTTTCATCAAACACATTGAGAGTAATCTGGCAGAAATGCAGTACGCATTGCAAAGGCTACATCCATGCCAGCATTATGTAAACAGAGACTTGAGGACAGGGTGCCAGACTTCACCAGCACCTGTATCAGTGTCAGGGGACACGGCGATGCTAAAACAATCAAGCAAACATTCTGAGTCTATAGAGAGTAACGTGTCTGGTGCGACTATTACCTGGATCACAGATTAAAGAAAAGGAAAGGCTGGATGTGTCTGCACAGAGCCAGTTCTTAATTTGTTATTATGACGAGTGTTCAGCGTAGGTGACTTGTGGCTGACACACCAGCCAGCCTCCTGCTGTCTTAAGCAAACTGCACTGTTGAATTATGGCTAGCATCAACGGCCTGCAGGACTAGCACAATGTGATACTGATCTGCCAAGTATTCACTCCCTGAACAATACCATCATCACCGTGGAGCACGCCTCATATGCAGTGCTTGCTCCTGTTTTTAGATATTTCACTAGAGTAATTTTATTTCAAAGTGATTTAAGAAAAAAAAAACAATACAGATGTGGGATTTAATTTTTGTATTATATAAATGTGTTAAAAGATTTTTTAAAAAAAATTTATTTGAATGTGTGTGCCTGTGGAACTTTGTGTGCACCGTGTGTGTTCCGGTTGTTAAGGAGACCAGAGCGCATCAGACCTCCTGGTACTAGAGTTACAGACATTTGTGAGCTGCATTTGAGTGCTGAGAACCAAGCTTGGGACCTTTGCAAGAAGAGTGAAATGCTCTTAACCACTGAGCCATCTCTCCAGCTCCATGACTTAAATTGTATGTATATATAATTTGTATATATATATATATATACACACACACACACACACACACACACACACACACACACATATATAATATAATCTTCCAAAGAAAACAAAAGAGCCCATGAAACAATCATTATTTCATTCATTTAATTCATTTTTTTTAAATTAAAGCACTTGAGGAGGTCACAGGGAGGGCACTGCTGGGCTAAACAGAAAGCACAAGAAGCTGGACTCTGCTTCTCCTAGAGAAATCACTGGCTTCCGGGCACCGGCCACAGCAGGTGCCACAATTCAGCTGCCTCTGCAATCATGTGGGTCTCCCGCTTGGTCTACGTCGTAGTCTAATTGGTATCAGTGTGCACACAAAAGCGTAATGACTGCATCAGAAACAGCCTTCTCTCCAGACCGCTGAGTTTTATGGTTCATTAAGAGGAGTTCTCCAGAGCCTTTCAGATTGAGTTTTGACTTCCTAAATGACCACAAAGCAGCAGCAACAGGCAGCAAAAAAGGTCCCACTGTGGAGCCGTGCTGATCCTGAATCCCGTCCAGAAGTCGTCGGCATGCTATTCCCAGAACCGGCCGTTTACACAGCTGTTGAGATGGCCTCTGGCAACTCTAACAGCCACTCTCCCTCTCCTCATCAATCCCACCCAGATAGACCCGGGCCCAAATGGCAACGGGATATGAGAAAACAAAAGGACGGAGCAAAAATGTAAAGAACCCTTCAAGGGATTGTGGAATTCACATCGCTGAGAGAATATGCAGGGAAACGAAAATTTTAATAACATGAACTCATTGGGGGAAAATAAATCCCTAGGGTAGAGTCTCTTCTGTTTTGGCAAGCACTTTTTAAAAAAGATCTTAATACAAAAATTCCAGTTAAAGAGAATTTCCACCATATAGACATCTGAATCCTTAAATACCAATTGTGTGCTTCAGAAAAACCTTCAGCTGGAAGGACTGAGCAGACAGGAGAAAATTGTTTCAAAGGGAGGAGATATCCCCCTTGACTTTGGCCCCAAACCTTAAGACCTTTAAAAAGATACAGACCATCCACTGGCCAATGAAAATAGAAGCCATGTTTCTGGGGGAATAACTCAATTGTTTATTGTTAATTATTTGCTATAGCACTGCCTTTTGAATGCACACCTGTAGGTTAGATACAAGCATTAAAATGCATCACCCTACTACTAATGTGCAAGCCCTACTAAAAGGCCAGCACAGTTAACAATAAATCTGCCATTTGATAGGTATGCATTGAGTCACATGACTTCCACCGTGAAATGGCTTTTTAGAATGCAATAGCCACAGGACTCACACTTTCCACTTCGACTTTTGAAAGCCCCTGGCGTAACGGTCACTTATTGCTGACCTTTCAACTTTGGAGAAATGAGATGGCGCTAGATATGGCAAAGGAAGTTTTATCGTCACCAAATGTATTATTTACAGTCATCTACATATACTGTAAGTACAGATCGGCACCTTCTGTGCTGTAATCCTCATCCTTGTAATATGGAGATGAATCAGACGTGAGTTCCACCCCACCCCCACCCCAGAAATGTTTATGGACTAATGCAGGTGCACGGACATGAGAAGGAATAGTCCAATCTGACACTAACTGTGTGCAACAGCCATGATTCTTGTGCACAGGGAAAGTGTGTAGAGGGACAAAGGCAGACATGACATGCTAAAGCAAGGAAGAAGTGGAGTGACTTGAAGGAGAAAAGTTTTGAAGGCCTTCCAGAGAGAACAGCCTGGGTCTGGTCTTTAAGGTATGTGTATTTTCTTCCTGATGAAACCGCGTGACCGATGAAGTTTGACAACAGCTGCAGCCTCTGGCAGTCACAGAGAGCAGGGGCATCTTCTGAATACTTCTTTGACACCTCTTAGGGTGCTTAGAAAAATCTCTATTTGTCTGTACATATGTCTGTCTATCTGTCTATCTGTCTGTCTGTTTGTCGGTCTGTATGTATGTATGTATTTACCTATCTACCTATGTACCTACCTACCTATCATCCATCTATCTATCTATCTACCTGTCTGTCTGTCTGTCTGTCTGTCTGTCTGTCTGTCTATGTATCTATAGTTTGTAAATCTGTCAGTCTGTCACCTAGCAACCATCTGTTTATGTATACTCCTGCCAATCTGTCAATATTCATCAGTTTATATCTATCATTTATCATCTATCCATCCATTATTCCTCCATTGTATACCCGTCAATCTAGAATCATATACCGTCTATCCAGTATCTAATGTTCATCTATCATCCATCAATCTATCAATTTATCTATTATCTACTATCACATATCATATATTCATCTATCTACAAATACATCATCTGACATCTATAATCTAGCTACTATCTATCTTTCTTTCTGGTTATTAATTAATTATCTATCCATCTGTATCTATGGGTATAATGATTATACATGAGAGAGACAGAGACAGGGAGACAGAGAGACACACACATACAGAGAGGGAGGGAGACAGAAGGGGAGGGAGAGAGATGTAGATTATAAAGGAAAGGAGGGAGTCCTGATTTTGCAAACAATTTCTAGTGTAGCTGAGTTATCTATGCCTTGAACAGCGCCTATGAGGAACCTTGCTGGCTAATAACTTTCTTTCCTGTCACTCAAATTAGATATTTTAAAGGTGGGGATTGATTGGGATTTCTGGAGGATAAATTAGGATGTTCTGTAGACTGTTTCCTGCAAGGCTGGGTACATGGCTTCTGTGATAATTCTGAACAAAAATGAGCATGCTAGCAGTATATGGTAATTCACTCACTTCAGAAGGGGTTGTGCAAAGTCTCATCCCATATTGTCTGGGGCCTCACTTCTACCTCCCACCCTCAGGCTTCATCTGCCAGCCTACTCAGAATGTTCTATATCTTCTTGCAGATTTTTGAAATCCTGGGGACTCCAGAGAAGGGCTAGATTGGCTTTCCACTAAGTTGTGTTCAGTTTGCACACAAGCTGCGTGAGATAGGCAGAGGTGCCCAAAGAGAAACACAGTCACCACAGATTCTGATGGTTCCAAAGTCCTTGATGATATAGTGTAGAAATTGCCCAATTATTGATCAGTGCTGTGGCCTGCATGGCTGTCAATCCCGAGCTGACTTTGCAATGCGGAAGGTAAGGTGTGCACCATCCTGTCATCCAAGATAAATGAGGTAGAAGGATGACACTCTATCTTCTTACTCTGATCATGTAAGCTCTGAGAGTTAGCGGGATGCAGTGCAGCATGAGTTAAATTAGGAGACAGAAAAGGGGAAAGACGCAGGACGTTCTCAACTCCAGCCACTGTGACTTCCTTAGCAATGAGCATGCCCAGTCCCACACATCTCCCTTACTCTGCACTCGGCTGGCTAGGATTAGCTTAGCACCTCACTGCCCTGCTCTCTGAGTGAAGAGCGTATCTGCTTCCACACAGCATTTTAACCACAATTTTGGCCCTGAATTTCGATATTTTGACTAATGGCCTTGCACTCGTTCAGCGACCAAATGATGCCCCCTAAATCATGCTGACAGGTAGTGCCACTACTGCGGGTGAACACATCAAATACGGAGTTTGGAGCTCGGCATCGAACCACAAGCAGGAAACACATCAGCCCTTCCCCAAAGTCCTCCTACATTTAATCCTTTCTCTAATCACTTTTTATACCTGGTACCTATCACAGGCTTAAAAATAGCGAGCAATTAATAAGAGTTCCCTAAATGATGAGGAGCCCAGTTGAGTAAGTGTTTCTCGTGATGATAAGCACCAATGCCCAGGAAGCAGAAGGCAATTTGCAAGAGAACAATCTGTCTTTGTGGCATCCTAAACAGGCAGATAATAAACAACGCCATTCTTAATTTTTCAGATGATCATTACATTCCTAGGCAATTGTTCCGCTGAGAGTAGGACATAAAGAGAAAACACAAAGGGTCCCCAGCATCTCCTCACCGTCCCTCTGCTGCCACTATCGATGCTGAGTCCGTCTTCCGTCCCCACAGTTCATGGTACTCTCCACAGCTCTGAGACGGTGGCAGAGTAAAGGAAGGCCGCACAAGCTGTGTGAGCATGTCTACTCACTTCGGAGTGGTAAGAAATAGAAGATGGCATTCGCTGGCCCTTGTTAAGGGCCAGACGTGTGTCTATAGCACAAATAGTGGGCTGCAGAGATGGCTCGGTGATCAACAGCACTGGCTGCTCTTATAGGGGACCCAGGTTTGGTTCCCAGCATCCACAGGGTGGCTCACAACCATCTGTAACTCCAGTTCCAGGGGATCTGATGCCCTCCTTCTGGTCTCTGCAGGCAATGCACACACATGGTTCATAGACATATATGTAGGCCAAATCTCATACACATAAAATAAAAATATCTTCAAAAAGTAGCATATGCATTTAATTGTTTGGAGAATGCTGAGTTAGAGCAAAATGTCCTGATTACCATACTGTTGCTCATGTCCCCATGAAGCCTCCCTGGAATCACTGTGAAGGAGGAGCATAAATTAATCTTAGGGAAAATGTCAGATTAAATAAAAGAAAATGTGACCACAATTTTTAGAATAAGCTATATTAGTTTAGCTAAGATTATGTCACTAAGCATCAACTCTGTCTAAATACTGAAAGTAAATAGGCAATATGCAATGTTGATGTACACATACAAATATGTATGTATGTATGTATGTATGTATTTTGATGAACAATTGCTAAACTATTTGTCCTTTAGGGAAATTTGTAATTTAATTTGATTTGTATTAATCAAAATAGCAATGAATCAACATAACTCATACCTACATGGGATAATAATATATAAGTAAGTTATGTTCATCTCTGACTACTTATCTTGAGCACAATTCCTCTATAAAGGGTAACTAGGGATAAAAAGGAGAAATAAGAGTAACTAGGAGTATAAAATGTATCTTCTGGCAGCATATGATGAACCTACAACCAATATTAGGCCTAGTAGGTAAAACTGAAAGCATTATTTCTGATATATGGAAAGAAACTAGGGTACCCACACTCTCTACCCTTATTCCTTGTAGCGCTTGAAGTCTTAGGTAGCACATAACTCAACAGACATGTATACAAATAAGAAAGGAAAAAGTTAAATCATCCAATTTTTTTTTTGCCAATGACACTGACCTATCCTTAAAAGACCCTAAGACCCCATGAGGAAACTGAAGACCCAATAACTCTTTCAGCACAATAGCAGGATATAAAATCAACTCATGCAAATCAGTAGTGTGTGTGTGTGTGTGTGTGTGTGTGTGTGTGTGGTGTGTGTGTGTGTGTGTGTGTGTGTGTGGTGTGTATGTGTGATTCTTAAGGGTTTGATTCCTAACTTAAAACTTCTTTATTTTACATGACTTTCTATGATGGAAGCCTTCTTGGAAACTGCAATATGGAGAATTTAGGCTGGTAGTGTGCTAATATAAAGTAAGAACCAATTGGTGAGTGGACCAAAGAGTCTTTAGAGTTAGAGCAAACACAGAAGCATTTCTTCCCCTACACATGAATCTTTAGAAGCTTATATGCCCATCGCTGTACTATTTCTGTACATAACTAACAATGCATAACGGTAAATAAGACATAGATCTCATTTGTAGTGTTCTGGAAGGACTCTGTGCCCAAAGGTGACATTATATGGCTGATGCAAGAGGAAGCTGGTTCTAGTTGAAATATGGACAGCGGACACAAGGGCCTTTGTGAGAGTCAGGGAAGATAGTCAAGAGGGGCCTATGCAGGGAGAGGCGGCAGGGACTTGAAGGTGAATGCACAAAGGGGGCAGAGTGAAGGATAAACAACCCCAGGAGACCTACACAGCAACTAACTTCCTGTGTGGATGGAGGGAGAGAGAAGCCAAAGATGTTCGCCCAGTGATTGGCATGAGTCAGCCAACACAACCATCTGCCAACTCATGCTAAATACTTCCAACGCTTGAGTCTCGGCTGAAGCTGTGAGCACACCCCTCTACTGTCCTGATTGTCACAGGCATGCTTACCCTTGCCTCATCTCCAGGCAATCTCCCTGCAAAAACCACCCCAAAAGACACAGCCACACTCTCTCACACCCACCTCACACCTTCACCTCAGTATTGATGACCACAATCTCGATGAAAACTTCACTTATTTGTTGCCTTAGCCTCTTTTTCAATGATTTCTGTCATCCCTGTACCACGAGGAGTTATGCCTCCCCGTGAATTCACACATTCACACACAAACACTTGACTCTTTAATTGAACATATTTATTTAAACATGAGAGTTTAATTTTTTGAGTTTTCGCCAATATCTATGCACACACATTTGAATAATATCTTAGAAGTACCATACACAATTTTTCCTATTGGGAAAAATCTATTGCTGCACAAGTGCCCATTCGTTTCCCATGTGTCTTGATAAATGCATCTCTCTGTCTTGGTTCACAGTCCCACATAGGTCGTATAAAAGCATGCATATGATCTATCTAGCAGTACACAGTGGACTGGATAGATTGCAGAGGGAAGTTCCCCAGAGTGAATTAACATCAATAATGCATGCCTATTTAAATTCCATTTCCAGTCAAGTTCGCTGCAGCCATTGCAAATGCAGTGTGCAGCCATTTATGCTTGGCATATACCTTCATGCATCCCATGCTATACTGTAGTACAGCTGCATTAACTTCCACGTTAGAATAATTTAGAGGAGAGTCGGTTGTCTTATGAGAAATGTAAGCCTGCAACTGTCTCAATTTTTGGAATTAGATGGTCAAGATAAATTAGCAACTCGTTAGTGATCTGAGAGTTTCAAATAAAATCTGTCTCAAAGAAAAGTTCCACAGAACTAAGTTTTCTAATGTCATACTCGTCACCCACACAGTTGGGATTAGATGAAATGGTAACTGTCCATAGATACTTGTGGTCAAAATGCAGTTGGTCCCATTATCAACTGATTCTGTCTTTGCCATTTTGACGACTTGCTAAACTTTTCCACTCCAGTATTTTCCATTCAGAGACACTTTTCAGATACAGCACTCTGTGGAAACATTTGGCCAGAGGGACAGGCACACCACCCTCCAAGCTGACGTGAAACAGGCCAAGTGCTTCCATCTCGTGCTAGTTCTCACACCCTCACACAGCCTTTAGGAGGGGGTATGCTCAGGGCACAGTCTTCACTGTTTTTGTGAGAGGGAGATTGTTTAAAATGATCCCCCAATGGAGTACTGAAGTGCTTCCCATTGTTCCCAATATCAGGAAGGTTACAGTTTGCTTTATAGAGGAAACGAACCTGTGAGGTAACTCTCATTTAGATGCAACACATAGTTCTCCTGCCCAGGCCACTGATACTGAATTAGTGATACATGAACAGCGAGTGTCTAGAAAGACAAACACACACGGGGCACCTGGATCCGATTCCTAGAACCCACAGTGAGACTCACAGCCATCTGTAACTCCAGCCCCATGGGACCCGATGCCCTTCTCTGGCTACTGTAGGCATCAGGTATGCGTGTTGTGCACAGACACACATGCAGGTTACACACCCATACACATTAAGTAGAAATAAATAAATTGCAGAACATGAAACAGGAACATGCATAAAATAAAAGTTATAAGTTATACACTGGTCTGCTGATGAGATTGTTGGGACTGAGACTGGCAAAATTTAACCCTCTCTCCCCCAGACAGTTCTGAATCAATACTCACAACTTCAGGGTTCAGGGTGAGTTTGTAAAAAGAACGCTCAGGATAAGTAAGCAGCAACCAACTGTGCCTCCAGTTGTGGGCATGAAGGAATTTTTTACTGTAAATGTTAAATGCCTTCCCCTGTATGTTTTATCCGTCGCTGAAATTATAATATATACAAGTACTTTCCACATGGCAACGCCTGCTGTCAAGGTGATTATTACAGTCTGGACACTTATGTCCCACCTTTTGACATTGCTACTGGATTCTGTCACCTCCAACAGATGCTCAAGAGCCATGCCATGGAGTTCCAAGAACTAAAACAGCAGAAACCTTCATGTCTAAAGTAAGCTTACAAGCTCAGTTTAGGCACATCTGCAGCTATCCGGGATTGCATGTGGCCTGTGGGGCACAGACTGGGAATGTGTAACAGACAGGAGTAGGCAAAAGTGAACATGCCTGAGCACTGAAACAAGGAGCAGGTTAAGTTTGAATGGGACCAGAGACGGCCGAAGAGGCACAGAGGATGTGAGAAGCATCCTGCAGTGTGTGCAAGTCGCTTTCCTGGTGAGGAATGTGTGCTCCACACACAGCTGGGGAAGAGCATGGAGTAATGAAGGCTCGGAGAGGAATTATCTACTGTGATCCTCCAGATAAAACCAGCAAACGCCGATGTGTTATTTTTGTAACTGGAATGCATCCCTGCACGAGAAAACAGACTAGGTCTAATAATATGAGATTTATTTCTGAGTGAAATATTGATTCGTTAAACCACTGGAAGGCTTATCTTCCTGTCAGGATTCATGTGAGCCTGTGACCCATACAGCCATGAGGGCTATTATAATGAGGTTCCTTAGATAAATGACCAAATGGAGTCAATGAATGTCCAAGACACTTACGAAAATAGCAAGTGAAAATGGGCATGTCGTGGCACACCCATAGTCTAAGTACTTGGGTGCTGGCAATACAAAGTTCAAGAGTTTGAGGCCATCCTTGGCTACAAGAGACTCTGTCATGCACACACAACCACCCAACCCAACCCCACCCCACCCCACCTTCCACCCCCACCTGCATGCTCTCACACAGAGCAAGGAAATACATCGTGTGGGTGCAGCACAATAGGATCGAAACCATATTCCTATTTATCTAATCTACATGAAGCAATAGGCAGGAGAGTCAAACACCCACTTCTAGAAAATGATCGCATGTTTGGAATCAAAGGCATATTTCATAGAAAGTGTCCTGTTACCGCTTGTGCAGTGAGACGAGAATCCCAAGACTGAAGACAGCACAGCCGTTGTTCCTCCGTGCCAACATTTATAATAGATCCCCCATTGTAGTACGGTTCAGCTTTGCCCAGGAGAAATTACAGGCATCCTTTGAAAGATGCTAAGAATTGCCCGATGGCTACGCTCAATTGTCAGCCTTCATTTGGAAGCTCTCTGAATAGCTTTTTACATTCCAGGGAATGGACTCAGGGCACAATGCTGCAAACTGCTGGTATCTGTTAGGGAACAGTGGGAAATGATCTTACCATCCCTCCTCCTCCTCCTCACTCCTACCCGATCAAAAAGGGGAGGGGGGGCGTTTGTATTTTCCAAACTGGCCTCGCCCAATGCCTGCTGACTCAGTTTGAATTCAGCAGCATCTGAGGCCAACTTACACACGCTGCCAGGTCCCAGAAGGAGAACACCTCAGACGAGTCCAGGCCTCTTAAAAAACCGGACACAACTCCAAAAGTCAAAGATTAAACTATTCTCAAAGTCCAGTCCAAAAGTTGTAGCAAAAAGGGGGTGAAGGAGTTAAAATGACTAGAAGACTTTTCCTCCCACCTAAAAATAATGACTCTACTATTGTTATTGTATGCACGGTGCTGTGTGTGAGTGTGGCACACATACATCCCTGAAAATGTGAGGTCAGATGACAACTTTAGGAGAAAGTTCTTGCCCTCCACTGTGGGACCTGGATTCGAATTCATGTTGTCAGGCTTGCAATGCCAGCAGTTTTACCCAGAGTCATCTTGCCAGTCCATTCTCTCACTTTTTAAAAAGACAGTTGATTCAATGCCCCCCAGCCCCCCATCACTAATATCATTATACTCATTAATTATGGGTCGGTTTCTCTTCTTTTACCTCCTATTTATTTCCTCATTTCCTCTTGACGAATTCACTCTCTGGGCAGCCCCCTCCTCCATCTCAGTACTTTTTACAGAAAAAGACACAGCACAAAATAGATGCCAACGGGGTCAAAGGCAGATGCCAGCGGCTGCCGCTTCTCTGCTCCTGGCTGGAGCACAGCTCCCAGCAGCTCATATTCGTTCTGCCTTCTCCTAGTCAGACTCTAGTGAAAGCCTGCCCTGGCCAGCACCCCTACAGAGTCAGTCATGGTTGCCAAATATTTCCTCAGCGTTAAGGGGGCCTAGAAGCATCCATCAGCAGCCAAATGCCTTAGTGAAGGACCAGGCGGGAAAACCTGCTAGACCACCCTTGCTAGGGCAAAGCACCCAACAGAAGGCGGGAAGAGAACAGAGCTTCAAGACCTCTGGGGTTTTGTAGCTAACTGGGCCGGAGGATCTGGCACCCAGAGACATGGCCCCAAGCGTACTGCTGAGATCCACGGTAATAACCAGCTGCTTGTCTGGTCTTTGGTTGCCAAATAGCAACTTTGGCACCTGGCCTTCGGGCTGGCACAGTATCTGAAAGGCTACAGTTCAATGGTTTTTACATGCCTTTGCCAACCCAGGGCCCTTGAGTGCTTCTCTGTCTCACATCCAGTCCAGAGGTATCTATTTCCTGGGGAAGCCTTAAGTTGGAGTGTTCTTTGCCTGCGTGGAATAAAAGCATCCCTGGGAAAATGCCTTAAAAGTAAAAGGTTATTATGAAAGCCAAACTTCCACAAAGGTTCAGCATAAAACATGTGAGATTTACCAAGTATGGTACCCTGAGCCTGGAACCGTTGCTCCACTTGCTTCTGGGAGAGGCAATAGGGATTCAGGAGCTCCGTTTGTCAATGGGATGATCCTAATATTTCTTCCCATTTCAGGACACATCAGTTGTGCGATTACTTATATGTGGTTGTTTCTTATCCATTTAAATTGATACGCATTTTCAAAGCATTGTCAAGCTAAAGTTGATATAGTGAGATGTACATTCAGGTCCAGTCAGGTACCTCACGGGGAGAAGGTACTTGCAGCCAAGCCTGATGGCCTGAGTTTCATTGCCAGGAGACACATGATAAAAAGAGAGAGCCAATACCACCCACTGTCCTTTGACCATACGTGAACCACAGCACACGCATATATAGACATGTAATAATTAAAGCGAAATTTTAAACTTTTAAAAATATGCATTCAAGGACATTTTCACAATTGTAAATAGAGTTCTGATGGACCTAGCTCAGAACTTACTTTTGCCCAAAGTAGACTAAATGGCACCTAAGGGTCTAGCCAGATAGCTCAGCAGGTAAATGTGATGCCTGTGCAAGTCCGATGACCTGAGTTCGATCCCCAGCTCCCACAAGAAGGTGGAAGGGAAGGGAAGCTTGCACATTTGTCCTCTGACCTATACACGTACACCATGCATGCATGCCTGCACACAGACACAATTATACACTTTTAATTTAAAAAGCACTAGAAATATACTCATGATCTGTGTTATGAGCATTGGCTTAAGGGTAGCCAAGCTTTCTGAGCACTCCAATGGCTCATCTTGCTGGCATTTAGAACCAAAGTGTTCTCCTTTCCATCCATTACAAGAAACCCGGTCTTTAGCATAGGTTTTACTGTTGACTCCTTGTCTCTGAGTGAAACACATGAAACCAGCCACAATTCGATCTACGTCAAGGGCTCTAAGCAGGATGTAGCTCATAAACCACGGACACAGCCCATCTCAACTGTTTTCACTGGTGCGGGATGCGAGAAAGCATCTGCCTGTGCTCTCTTCAGAGCTGGCCTCTGCACACCTGGCTGCAGCTGAGGGACAGCAGGAAGGGAAGTAAACTGACCCTGGCTAGGGAAATGATTCCCCGGAAGTGAAGTAAATGCACACACTGCAGTCCAAGGCTGGGGTCTTCACACAGGAAATTCCAATATCCGATGTCATGCTCTAATGCACAACTTGACATCCTGAAAACTTAATGAACACATCTGGATTCAGAAAACATCTGTTCTCAAAGACTCTTGGCTCACTTTGTCTCTGAATGCCCCAACCATCCCTCGGAGTGCTCACTGTACAATGACTTGATTTTCATTTCTTTGGATAAACAAAGGAAATTAAGAAATTGCGTGACTGCACAGGAGTTCAGTTCCACTGACGCCGGTTCACACCACAGACACAGGACATGCTGGAACAGAATCCAGAGTTCCAGCTTACACTCTGCACTAGCTGTGGAGACACGCTGGGTGCTTGTCTGCTTGGCCATTTCAAATGAGGTGATGCGGGCGTGAAGAAGCAGAACACTGCCAGACAGTTCCAATCCCTGAAGGTGGGTGGGAGCGGTAGTATCCTTCCTCTTTTCTTGAAAATTTTGGCTCAGTTGACCATGTCTGCTAAAAGAATTAAGTTGCTTGTTGCTATTACCAAAAATCTAACAAGCAGCAAATTACAGGAGGAAAGGTTGGTTTTCTGCGTGTGACCTAGGGGTACAGCCCATCACGGAAGAACAGGCATGGTGGTAAGAACATGAGACACAGCTAAGTGAATCAATAAGCGGTTGTGGGGCAGGAAGTAGAGTTGAGCCACGAACCTCAAGTCTCCCATTCCCTAAGACTCACATCCATCTGCGAGACCTTACCACCCAAGGGTTCCACAAGCTTCCCAAACAGCCACAGGCACCAAATGTTCAAACACACGAGACTGTGAGGGATGTTACAATCAAATAAAAAGAGCAAAGTGTCACGGTATATTTTAATATCTAGGCAGGGAAGAAATATAAAATCTTTTCTGCTTAGAAAGAAACTGAGAGCATTGCAGATGACACAGGAATGAAGTCTAATTTTGTATATTAGAGACTCTCAGATGCTGGCAGAGTGTGCTTCTCTCTACTGACACTTCCCAGGGTGCTCAAAGTTGAAGCTATCCCGGCTTTTGTATTTATTTATTCTGGCAATCCAGGGATTGAATCAAGCCCTGTCACATGACAGAAAAACACTTGGACATCCCCTCCCCCTCCCCACTGCTCTGTCTTCACTTGAAAATCGCCACAGATGGCTGATGGCACTGATCTTCTCAAGCATCTGTTCATTTTCTTGTTGGAGTGTCTCTCTGGCTTTACCTTCATCTTCATCTATACCCTTGTGACTTCTAGGCAGAGTGGTTTGAAGTTGACTGAGTACACGTGGTCTAGGAACTCAAACTGGACTGGCTACTCTGTAAGTTCCTATTCCTGTAGAATGCAGTCTCTTCATGCTCTGTCCTCTGAAGAGAAGATGGCACCAGTTTATGATGGAAGAGACATTTCAGGATATATTTCCATGGCCAATAATATTTACTGATGTGAACATGCATGCAGGGAAGTGTTGAGGAGAAAAAAAAATAATGAAGACGCCATCTTCATCCTTGAAATTAGAGTGTTCAACTGGAAATCACTAACATATAGACACAGTGTATGTGTGTGTGTGTGTCTGTGTGTGTGTGTGTGTGTGTGACCTTTTGTTGTTATTTAGGATATATGAGAGTGTGTTTATATATGAGTGTACATTTACATATTTGTGAGTGCATGTATTTGTGTTATATGTGTATGTTTATATATGTTCATGTGAGAGTGTATGTTTGTATGTGTGACTGTGTGTTTGCATGTGTGGGTATGTTTGTGTGTGTATGTGAGCATGTGACTGCACCTCATAATTTCTCCTTATTCTCCCTTATTCCGGTCCTCTCAGCCTGCTGCCTTGCCTTAGTCTGTTTATTCCTTCAGTCCATGTGCCAACCAAGAAGGTTTGCCTTCCCTCAGTGCCACAGCTACTTCTCGGAACAAGGTACTCAGAATGGAAGGTGGGAGAGCGACCGTGGCAGATTCAGTGTTTTAGGGATTACTACGGTACGGTAAGGGGCAGGTTTCTGCATAAAGGCAATATTGGTTTTTCAGATATAGATGAAACCCCTGTCCCTAAACTCTGTGTGAACATGAACCATGTGCTTGGAGAGAAGATATCGATACCGAGCATGGCTCACCACAGAACAGAGGGGTTTCACAGAGCTGCCAGTCGAGCCATTAGAACAATGGAGACTTTAGCGGGTAGGGGGACATGCCATGCTGGTGCGGGAGAATTGTCTGTATTCTGTCAATCATGTTTTAAATAAACGCTGATTGGCCAGGCAGGAGGTAAAGGTGGGAAAACCAGACAGGAAGGAGAAATGATGTAATGAGAACAGGAGAATTCTGGGAAGGAGAAAGTTGATTCCTCCCACTCCTGCCCAGATCGCCAAAGCAGTAGGATGTGATCTGCCCCACTGAAAAAAGGTACTGAGCTACATGGCTAACATAGATCAGAAAAATGGGTTAATCAGGATGTGAGAGTTAGCCAGTGAGAGGCTAGAGCTAATGGGCCAATCAGCTTTGTAACTTAAAAAGATCTCTGTGTTATTTCTTTGGGGCTTGCTGGCTGTGGGCTACCGGGCAGGACAGAAACCCCAACAAGCAGGTCTGGCCTCCCTCATGTTACACTATGCCCTGCAACCCTGTGGTGTCTCATCTAGGAATTCACATCAGATCTCAGAATTTCAAGTCAGTACTGGTGACCAGCAGGTCACTGTGAGCTCCAGGCATGGGGCATTCCTGAACAGACAACTCCCTGCCCTTGGGCATAGAAACAAGATGCCACTATGCCCACTGCGGCTGACTTCTTTCTTGGCACCAGTGTGGGGGCTGTGGTTGGCTTCTCTGAATTTGCCTTAAAAACTCTCAATTGAGTAAAATAACATGAAACACAATACTCCCAAATCTGTCAACACATAGATGAGAAGCTGGAATTCTAAAATGACTGCGGTTTAGAGCAAAACAAAACACACTCACACACACACACACACACACACACACACACACACACACCAGAGAAAGAAGTGCAAGCCTCAGAGGTGAAGTGCCATGGTGTGCTACTTCACTGAAATCAGCAGAGTCAACCACTCTGTGAGGGCTGAAAACCAGAGCAAGGGTGTAACCCTGAGTCCCAATCTATTTTATATTTTATTTTATTTTATTTTTCCCATGTAGTCCCTGTCTTTGAAACATGTCACACGCTATTTAACTTTTTTATCCATGATGCTGAGATGGTAACTCTGGTGTGCTGAGATAAACTTAAAACAACACTGTGTTAGTGGTCGTAAGTGTGTGTTCTAACACAATACTGTGTTTGTGATCCTAGTGTGTGCTCTAACACATCACTGTGTTAGTGGTCATAAGTGTGTGTCCTAACACAACACTGTGTTTGTGAACGTAAGTGTGTGTTCTAACACAACACTGTGTTTGTGGTCCTAGTGTGTGCTCTAACACAACACTGTGTTAGTGGTCATAAGTGTGTGTTCTAACACAACACTTTGTTAGTGGACGTAAGCATGTGATCTTTAACACACAAGCTAATAAGTGAGGTTTTTAGTTTTAATCTCATGGTTTTAAAAATAATTTAAAAGTTGGCGAAACTAAGCAGATGTCACCCCTTGATTTCAGAGCTTTGCAGTCTTTCTCAGTCCAGGAGCTGCCCACGCAAAGGGAGATGGGGAAAACACTGTTTCAACGTATATACTTATTACCAAGAAAACCAGGAAATGAAACTTCCATCCAAAACATGATTTCATGATTGCAGATATTTCAGTATTTCTCTAAGTAGTTTTTTTTCTTTTCTCGTTTTTTTGGGGGTGGGGCATGCACACATACTGAACACATTTTGAGAAAGTAATTTTTTTCCTTCAATATAGACACCTGATACCCCACCTCCTAACAAGTTATGGCTAAGATACCACAACCTCTGTGGATTATAGGCACACGGTTTGGTCAGAATATTTCAAGTAATTAACTTGTTTTCTCATACGGATCAAAAAGCTACTCCTCCATGGCCACTGACCGGCCACTCTGTGCCAGGAGTCTGCCCTGCTGTCCACTGCTGACAACTGCTGCAGTTTAAACAGGAAGTGTCTCCCAGGCAGGACAAAGGCTTGGGAGTTTCCACATTTGGTCCCTACTTGCTGGTACTAACCTGGAAGGCTGTGGAACCGTCTTGAGGTGGACCTCACTGGAGGGATGTGGTTTGCTGAGGTTGGGCCTTAAGGCCTTATAGTCCAACCTTGCTTCTTTTCTCTCTGTTTCTTGACTTCAGATACAATGTCATCAGCTACCTTCCATTCCAGTCACCATGAATGCCCTGCCTTCCGTGAGAAAGCCACCCTGATAATAGCTTTAATTGTTAATCTGTCCCAGCCTAGAACCAAGAGAAGCTCGGGAAGGGGTAGACTACATTGGGTTGGCCCATAGGCAATGCTCTGTGAATCTCACACCCTCTTTCGGCCTCAAGAACCAGGCATGCATGGGGCATACAAACTCAGCATACAAAAGGCAAAACACTCACGTGAATAATATAAAAAAATACACAAGTCTTCAAAAGAGTAAAAATTTTCCATTGTGTATGGGAATAATTATTTATGTATTTACTTACTTATTAAGCTAGCATTTATTAAAGGCTAAGCATATGCCACTTGTTATTAGATTTACAAGGTCTAATGTCTTGGCCAAGGTTCCACAGCTAGTAAACGTTTAATGGGAACCCATAACTGACCCACAATTAAGCCACCCTCATGGTATTAAGTCTACTTCTTTGCTTTCCTTGTTAGCATGACTTTATACTGTGAACGACTAGTCTACGTTTAGGTTTGAAAGATCATCTCCTAGACTGAAGGGAAGGTTTTCTATTTTGGTTGTTGCTGTGACTGCACAGGTACATTTGTTCTCACAACAAATGGAGCTCTGGATCTTAAAGGGAACGCGTTTCCTTTTATTCTTCAGCAATGGTTATTTAAAGTCTAAACCAGTCAGCTGACTGTGCTAATCCCAGGACTCAGGAGCCTGAGGCAGGAAGATGGCAAGTTTGAAGCCAGACCCAACTATATACTAAATTCAAGATTAATTTAGCCTATATTGCGAGACTATCCAAACAAACAAGTGAACAACAAATACCCCCCTAAAACTAAAGATTGATTTATTTATTCATTTGTTCATTCATTCACTCATTTATGTATTGACATTTTTATGTATGTGTTTGTCTGAAACATTTCTGGGCACTGTATGTGCATTGACAACATCGGTCAGAAGAGGATATCTGATGCCCTAGAACGAGAGTTCTAGATGGTTCTGAGCCACTACCTGGATCCTGGGTCCTGAACCCAGGTCTTTTGCAAGAACAGCCAAGTGCTGTTAATCACTGAGCTATCTCTCCCAGCCCCCTAAAACAACATCTACTTCATAAAATTCTAGGGGGCATTAACTACTACATCAACCAAAGTACTTCTATTTCTCAAGGAGTTGCCAGTGTTGGAGATAATGAATATGTTAACAGATAAGAAGTGAAAACAGTTGTAAAAGAATGACTCCCACGGCTCATTTATCCTCAGTCCTACAATGAAGCAGTGTATATAGATCACATGGCTGCCAGATCTCAGAGAGAAGGTTATCATTTCCAGTGCATTGAATGCAGAGGATGTCTCGTGTGTCCTTCCGTCAACTTTCTCTGAGGCTGTGCTCCAAAGCCACTGGTTGTCAAGAGAACCTGAAGGAAATATACAGAACTGGGGGATTCAGAAAGCTTCCAGAGAATCCACACCAATGAGCATCAGTTACAGAATGAGCAGTCAACAGAGATGAGCCCTCTGACAGCGAAACCCGGTGGCCTCAGCAGAAATAGATGGTTATTTCTTGTCTCTGCTGTCACAGTGAGCGGATGACGGATGCATTGAGCTCTACATGGCTCTTTGAAGACATGTGACTCAGGGTACCCTTAGGCGTCCCTCCCAAACACTTCTTGAGATCTACTCAGTCAAAGACATCTACATTCATTATCTGTCTTCATTCACCCCGTAGAACTATGCCAGATATCATGTCAAGCATAAAATACTATTACCTATACTTCCTACTATTAACTCAAAGTCTGCCCTGTAACAAGTTTCTCATATCCAATAAAACATTTTTATATAACCGATGAAATCGGACTCAGTTCAGTCATTAAATATTTACCCTAGGAACTGGTGGGAGGGACAGAAGTGACAGTGGTGGAGATCAACTGAGGAAGGAGTAGAGATTGATGGCATTAGAAGATATGTATAGAATGACAGACAGGAGAGAAAGAGCTACAGAGAGGAGACAGGATGGGCCACCAGTGGAGAAGGAAACACAGAGGGAGAGAGAGGAGGAGATAAACCAGAACGCCAACCCAATGAGAAAAATGCTTGCAAATGGGAGGGTCTGAGGGTAGCTGAGGCCCAACAGATAGACACACATTTCTCCTCTAAAAACTTAAAAGGCTTTTAGCCCCTGACGCCGCTAAGATTTCCATGGGAGTTGGCAGAGTCCCTGATGCTGCCTAGTCCAAGAGGAATTCCTCGGTTGGCCATGAGTCCCCAACAGTGTCCAACTCCCAGTGTCACTTTGCATCTCAGAAACACTTCTTCCCACGCTTCCATCACAGAGGGCTCTCTTCCCCTCTTTCGCTCACACCATACTCCTTTGCAGACTCCTATTGTGTCTTCTCTCTTAGCTGTAGAACTCTAAGGTGCGTGGGCATTTTCTGTCCCTGTTTCATATGTCTGTGCAGGCACATTGTGTGAAAAGAAGCCTCCAAAGCTCTTTGGTCCTAGGACAAGCTGGATGCTGTGGTCCCCACACATAATGCCAGCACTTGGGAAGGGGAAGGCAGGATTGGAAGTTCAAGGTCACCTTCACCTATATATCAAGCTTAAGGCCAACCTGGGCTACATGAGACCCTTTATATAAATTACAAATAAATAAATAAACCTTGTTTGTCAAATTCCAGGCAGTTTATATTAGGAAAGTCACTTGATTTATTTGATGCATTGCTTTATCATCTATAAAGTGAAGGTCTGCAGGAGTTATGAAATTGACTTCATATATGTGCTGTGATGTGCTTACATGCTAAATACTCAGAATACTTCCTAGTGTCTATTAGGTACTGTGTTACCATTCTATCAGCATGACTGGCTTAAAAGCCAATTACACTTCTTAGGACTCCAATTCTATACCTTTGCAAGAAAACCAGCTTTCTATCACACTGCTGATATGATATTGTGTCATGTGACCATTGGTGATCATCATACCCTTATTTATTAATAATCACAGAGAAGTTTTTTAGATGGCTAACGGTGTCTGAAAAATGATAAGACTCGAAGAACTTTTGATGTCTTTCTCTTCAAAGTCCTCTTTCTACAATCCTCATTTCAATAAATTAATCTATACTTTCTTCAGATGCCCAAGCCAAATGTTGAGGAATCATTCCTTGTAGTGAGGAGCTGCGGGCAGGCCTGTTTCTCATCCCACCCGGCTCCGGCACGGCTAGCTTTACACCCGAAATGACAACATACAAACTGTATTCTTTTAAACACTGCCTGACCCATTATTTTCAGCCTCTTATTAGCTAATTCTCACATCTCTTGCTTTAACCCATTTCTAATAATCTGTGTAGCACCATGAAGTGGTGTCTTACCGGAAAGATTCTAGCGTATGTCCATCTTGGGCTGGAGCTTCATGGCATCTGTCCCCTGAGGAGAGGCACGTCAGTCTGCCTCATTTAGGAGAGGCGTGGCAATTGTCTAAGCCATCTACCTCACTTCCTTCTTCCTGTTCTGTCTACTCCACCCACCTAAGGGCTGGCCAAGGCAGTTTCTTTATTAAAACAGAAGACCCTCCCACATAAATTCCTAATTTCTCTTTCCTTTAGGCCTCCTCTCCTAATGAGCTAAATTGTTCAGTTCATTCTATCAAATTAGCTCTAAAATATATGCTGAGAACAACACATTTAATAGGGACTAAGAAGAGTCATGGGCTTGTGAACTTGGCAATCACTGGGCAAAATAAAAGCCAGGATCCACACAAGCTCATTTGTCCCATGCCAGTCCTTAAACTGTAGGTCCCTCTGGTACCTGCCTACAATTTCACATCTTCTCAAGTGTCAGTCTTTCACTTGGCAGATCCAGAAGGGTTGACCATACTTTCCTGTGCCCTCATCTTCTGTGAGACAACGTCAACACGCTATCAAGGTTCCTTTTTTTATTTTTCTCTTCTTTATGCTTGAGTAAAGAGGAAAGGGCATTCATCACCAGCTCTGGGTGACTTAAGGAAATATTCCAATAGACTAGGAGAAGGCATGCAGCAAAGTGAGAGCTGTTTCAGTGGCTCAAAGCCAGGAGGCCCGTGCCTGCTATCTTCAAATTCAAGAGGCTTAGGCAGGAGGACTGCTGTGAATTTTGAGGCTAGCCTGGACTACATCTGAGATCCTATCCAAAACAACAACAACACCAAAAAACAAAACAAAACAAAACAAAAAAACAGAAACCCAACCAACCGAACAAACAAACAAGCAAAAACAACCCAAAACTTGCTCATCAAAGTCATGAAAATAGCAATGGAAAATGATCAAAGACTATGATTTCAAGCATGTCTCCAGAGTTCTGAACAACGAGAATTTTTCTTTAGGATTGCAAGCCCTTTGTGCATCCGACTAAGTCACACACATAGAGATTAACAGCTTCCATCAAAGCAGAAGAGTTTGTCCTGGCAGCTGCCTCTTGGGGCAATGTGCTTCCTGTGCAAGCATCAAGACGGGGATTGTCCAGCCAACACACGTACTGGCTTTGGGGGAGCCTAGTCTGTTTAGATGTGCACCTTCCTGGACCCAGATGGAGTGGGTTAGACCTTGGACTTCCCACAGGGCAGGGAAACCTGACTGCTCCTTGGACTGGCAAGGGAGAGGGAGGGGAGTTAATGGAGAGAGAGGGAAATGGGAGGTGGGGAGGAGGTTGAAATTTTTAATAATACAAATAAATAAAAAAAAATAAAAATAAAAAAGGCTGGGTGAGGCAGCATCTGCCTGAAATTCTAGGGCTGTGAAGGTGGCATCAGGAGGATCTTGGGGGCATCCTGGACAGCCAGTCTAGACTCAAGAGCAAGCTCCAGGTCCAGGGAAAGACCCAGGCTCACAAAATCAGGTGGAAAGAAATAGAAGGAGACACCCAACATTGACCTCTTGTCTCTCCATGTGCACACATAAGCATGCACATACAGTTGTGCACACACATACATGTAACACAAAATTATCTATGCACAAAAATTGAAAAAAATATGTTTCCTGATTACTGAGTCTATTACTCACTCCAGGAATGTCTGCTTTGCTAAACATTGAATTACCCAAGGGGCTTACATAAGCTAGTGTCCAGAGTGATACCATACTTGCTGAGTCGGAATCCCACACCATGGCTCCAGATCCTCCAGTCTTTCAGAGTTCTCTTGGAAGTCTCGCATTAGTCAATGGAGACAAGAGCCCATGAATTATGTTCTTAATGTGTGAACATTTCAACTGTTGTGAATAAAAGCTTTGAAGTAAGAGTCAGATGTTGAATCCTGAGGGCTGTAGGAACCTGTTCAAGTTTCTGAGCCTTTCTGAAGCCTCTGCTGACTCACTTACTCAGAAATTATTTCCATGGCAGAGGGAGTTTTCTAAGCATTATGCAACATGATTTACAGACTTAACAGAGTCCACATCATGACATCCTCATACAATTAATTTTCGTTTGTTTGTGTGTGTACATGTGTGTATGCAAGCAGGTACACGTGTGTGTGTGTGTGTGTGTGTGTGCATGTGTGTAGAGGCCAGAGGACTACTTCAGGTACCCATTACCTTGGCTTTGAGCAGGCTAGGCTAGCCAGTGAGAAAGTCCCTGGGACCCTCTTTCTCTGCCTACCCCACTGGCATTACAAGTATATGCCACCGTGCCCAGCTATTTTACATGGATTCTAGGGATCAACTGAAAACAGGCTCTCATGTTTGCACTTTTGTCCATATATATATATATATATATATATATATATATATATGGATATATACATATATATATCCATTATCAATGCCAATTAGTCAATTACTCATTAAGCGCAAATCAAATGCCATGTCTCGCATACAAGAGATGATTGCTAATTGTGCCTAAAGCAGAATATGAATGAATAGTAGCTATCTGTCAGAGACAGGCAGACTCTCAAGGAACTCAAATACCCAGCCTAGGACCCTCTAGGACCCTCTCCCTTAGCAGACAGAAGTATGGCTCCCTTGCACTCACTCTGGAACGCCCCTCCCACCATACCTGCCACCACACAGATTTATGGTGCCTCCCTGGCAGCTACCTAACTTGCTTGTAGCTTGCCGAAGAAAGCTACTAATAAATTCCCTTGCGTCTTATTGGAAGAGACGTTTAAATCTTCAATGACACGGGGAAAAAGGAAGCGAGGAAATTTCCAGTCACATCCCTTTTATTTACTCGGTTACTATGGAGCTTGGGCTAACTTGTTTTTCTTTGGTTGTGTCTGAGCCATTTGACAGATCGCTATGACAAGGTTACCTTTAAATTGATAAAAGGTTTGATGGTGTCAGTGCATTTGTCAAAACTGCCTGACACGGTGTGTGACGGACTCTGCACTGGAGCTGGATGGCACTGGAGCTGCTCTTCCTGTTTATTCAGTGTTCAACACACACTGTAAGGGGCCATCAGTGGGGCGGGGAAGAAGTCAGGGAGATTAGCTCCCCAAGACTCTTCAGCTCTGAGCACACTTATTTTGTTCCGTTGGTGTTTCGAGGTGGGCATTTCTCCTTTCCTGTTAGACTTGAAAGGGACAATTGACAGTCTCATTTGTAAGGGGGATGATATTAGGGTCCTGGAACTTGAACAAGGAGAGCATTTGCTGGAAGAACTGAAGGGCAGAATGACTGAGCTTTGTCCGCAGCGGCGGCTTGCCCACAACTCAGCAGAATGATCTGTGAAATCATCTGTGATGCTTCAGTTAATATCAGATGAGGAAATCATAGCTTTGCGACAGCTGTCAAGGGCTCTTTGTTCGTGTTAGGGTTCTTTTCATTTGATTTTTGTTTTTGTTTTGCTTTGTTTTCTGCTTTGAGATAAGGCCCCACTATGTAGCTCCGGCTAGTCTTGAACTCCAGATAACCCTCCTGCCTCTGCCTCTCACGTGCTAGGCCTTCAGCTATGCCTCACCACATCTTCCTCTTGGTCAAAAATTCCTGAAATCATTGTTTTTATTCAAATACATATTCAAATACATAAGTCATTTACCTGGTTAGATAAAAGGTATGACAGACACAGAAAATGTAAATATAACCATAATTTTTCCTGTTACGATTAATGCTTAATTCTATTTTTCAAATGTTTCATAAGTGTGGCTGTGGTTATCCAGCAAGAAATTAGCAATTGCAGGGCTGGGATTTAGCTCTGGGACAGACTGACTATCTTGTCCATCCAGCCCCAGTGCAGGCTCCATGACACAGCACGTCAGGCAGTTTTGACAAATGGGAAAAGAAAACAGGAGGGAAGGGAAAAGAGGGAGGGAGGGAAAGAGAGAGAATAAATATGAGAAGAGGAGACAGGAAAAGAAGAGAAGGTTACCCACTTCAGTGAAGGAGAGATTTAACTTAAGGACTGAAAACTCACTATTATCACCAAGCTTTTATTTATATGCCCGCTCCAAAGAATTTCCACCTTGTCACTGTGTTAACCGACGCTGTCTCACACCAAACGGCTCCTCTGTGACAATCAGCGGGCATGTGATTCCAGTGTACACCTATGATCTTTACTTACCTCACTCATGTGTGTGCATAGTTAGCTGCCCTCATGTATATCAGACCCTAAATCCAGTTCCAGGACCACTACCAAAGTGTGTATCGTGCAGTAATCCTTCCCCGCACACAGTGGCTCCACCATCACGATTCTCATCCTCACGCCTCCTCTGGATGCTGGTCAGTGCTGCTTTCAGCTGACTTTTCAGTCACCCCTGTTCTAAACCGTCACCAGTTTGAAGGGACCACCTCCCCTGACTGCAGCTCCAGCTCCCCTTTGCAAGCAGAAGTGCAAATGTCTCCTTATGACAGCTCTGTGGCTTCCTTTCCAAAGAGGTCATCTTGTTCCCCTCTATGCTTGCCCTTCACTTTGTCCTGAGTCAGCTGGCCTTTGCTATGGTCACACTGACCGTTTCAGGCTCTTGTCCTTGCAGGGCTCCTGGTCGACATGGCTTCTGCAATTCAGATGTTTCCTCTGCCGGGGATGTTGCTCCCTCTGATTGTAACTCAATCGTCATTTCCTCAGAGGTGACAGGTCAGAAGGCCTGTTATAAACTAAGACACGTTGTGCTTTATTTCTGAACTTAGGGTTACATCTTTATTTTGAGCCAAGTGCTTGTTTAATCTGCATTTCTTTTCCCCAGTAGAAGGAAAACTGAGTTAAGGAAAAGTCTTTATCTAAATTTCGTCACCACCAATGTGCTTAGGGGCATATGGAGACACTTCCTTTTCTTGACTGCTTTTTGTTTTCGCTGTTGTTGCTGTAGTTAGACAGGGTGTCCTGGAGAGTGGCATTCAACTTCCTATGCAGCCAGGCATGAGCCTGATCTTCCCGCCTTCTCCTTCCACCTCCCAGGGGCTGAGATTGCAGGGATGCATGACCACGTCAATCTTGTACATATTTCTTGACTGAGACCCTGGTTACAAGCGAACAATATTTTGTGCTTCCTAAGGAGATGGAAAGGGCCCCTAACTATCCTGTTTCCTACTACACATGCACAGCGCCATGCATTTATCTACGATACGGTTATAACCAGAGATTTCCCTAGAGTAAAATCTTCCTTCTTTTAGTTTGGCCTTCTTTTCTGTGATTTTTTTTCTTCTCTTCTGAGCACTGGGGTGGGGGAGGGTTAAGGATTTTTTCTCACATTACACACTGAAGCATAATGCATTTATTTTTCCTTTATATCATCGTCTTGCTATACATTAGCATTTATGTGATTGGCATATCCTAATACCAGAAAAGTCAATGTATTTATGACACTTTGGAAAATCTGTTTTCTACTATTTCATTTCTATTTCATTGCCCCAGACTTTAGCAGTCATTATACTTCTGTCCTGTGAGGCATATCAACTTGAGATGTATATGATATATACATCTCAATTATAATTTCAGAGGAATTAACACAGACACTGAGGAAACAGCACGTTTCCATGGCCCTGCACATGCTCATGTCGTCCAGCATGCCTCAAAGTCCTGGCTTGACCCTGGCACCACATAAACCTGCCATACACCTGTAATCAATCCCAGCACTTCGGGGAATCAGAGAAGTGCAAGGTCATCTTGGACTACACGGTGCGTTTGAGGCCAGCCTGGAATTTGTGGGACATTGTTTCAAAACAGAAAACAAGAATCTTGAAAATACTTTTTTATTTTTCAGGTGAAAGCATTTTTTAAATGTTGATGCCGGATAGAAATATGAATCTAGAAATTCACGAATCCAAATGACAAGTAGCATAAGAAATGGATGCTTCCAAGGAGGGACAGGATTTTCCAAATGAGCTGTGTCAGCCTCTTAACAGAAGCATCCCCAGGCAGCGGGTCTTACTCACACTGGTGAGCCACTTGCTCCACAGGGGGATAAGAGAAAGACACACAGAGAGGACAAGGACAAGTTCCAAATGAGAGCCTCACTCACTGAATTCTAGTGTAAAAGAAATGTAAATACTTGTGGAGCTCAAATCCGTTCTTTGAGACACGACTAAAAACAAAGCTAAGGGTGAACCAGTCATTTGTCTAAAACTACAGACTCCATGCATGACAGAGTCACGAGTGGGAGCCAGACATCTGCACGCACAATTACTTTTGCTAGGCCATGCTGTCTATCATCTATTCTTGATGATTCTAGGGGAAAAATATTTCAAGCAATTAATACCAGGTCCTGTGACTAGAGAACCCAAAATGTTGTTACAATAACCTGACCATTGCCTGCATCTTATCTTAATAGCCAGCAACTATTAATACCTATGGTCTTATTAGCCAGCAACTATTAAGACCTATGGCCAACTATTTCTCTCTATTTCTACAAGTATAATTTCTAGACTTGAAATTTCTTGAATGTGCATTAGTAACATCAACAAGACTTCTATGCTCCTGTACATACGTGGCCACCACATCTTTCCAGCCAATGCAGGCTTCGAGGCACCACTTTCCATTCATAAAGTAACTGCTGCCTTACAGAGATGGAAGTGGGCAGAGGTATCTCAGCTATGATGCCGGCACAGCGCTGTGTCCATAAACCAGCTCTTCAGTCAAGGGAAACTTCCACAAAGCTGTGATGTGTGGGCTTTGCTGGTCCCTATATTATACACATTTCCAAACCTTGGTTGAGTTCAAGCCACCGAATCTGTAGCAAAGCTATCCCAGAATTCTAGACTGTTTAACAACGGGGACTAGTACATTGTCTGGAGGCATATTCAGCATATCCCAACACTACAAGAAAAAAAAATCTAGAAAAAGAAAAACTCAACTATTTTTGTGTGTTTGTGAGGCGGGGTTATGTATGTTTATGTTCATATTGAGACATGTATGTGTGTTGTGAGGTGTATTTTTCATCTGTGTAGAGGCCAGAAAGTTATTGAGTTCAGGTGTAGTTTCTCAGGCATCATTGTAGAGTTTGCCAAGTAGGTTACTCTGGCTCTTCCTCCTGGGGATCCTCTTGTTTTGATCTACTTAGAACTGGATTACGAGGGAGAGCCACCATGCCTGCATTCCAGGTGTGGGGAGCTAAGGTCCTCATGCTTACTACACAAAGCACGTTACTGACTGAGCCACATCCCCAGCCCTCAGCTCACTCTTAGTAAGGAGGAAACTGAGGTTTCAAGGGCAGACATGATCATAAATGGGATAAGAGAACCTGAGTACCCAAGTGTCCATCACTACATTCCTTCATCAACACAGTGGAGCTTTGGCAACAGAGCAGTCAGTGGTCCTGCTGAGTCCATGAGAGAAGAGTTTCTCTGAAGACCAGCAGCATCTGCCACATTAGAGAGCCTGAGAAAAATGTTCCCCTCTTCTGTTCCTCTCCAGACCCAGTGAAACAGACTCTCTTGGGCTCAGAATACCATGAGTCACACAGAACAATGAGAAAGACTCTTTACTCAGTACCCACAAATGTACCTTATGAATAACATTCAAGTATGAACAAAAGATAATAGGTATTCATCTACAAACCCAAACATAAACCAACAATTTTCAAAGACCTTACTTTCCAAAATAGTTCCGATTTTCCTAACAAGCTGTTTGCCTTCTGATTCTCAACCCCTACATATTTGCAAAACAAAACTTAACAAATGCCCATATACACCAGCCATGGCAGTTTTGATGTTAGAAAAACAAAACTAATGTCTTCTCAGTAAATATTTTTTCTTGCACACTTCCATCTTTCACAAATCATGGCAGACAGTAGCAACAGGGCAACTTTATCCCAATCCAACTACCATTCGGTTAGCTCATTATCTAGTTATAAAAGTTATATGTTTGATTTTATCTGTCTGTCACTATCTGTTGTCTACATATGAACTCCCAATATTTAAATTCATAATGAAAGCAAATAAATACAGCCTGTTGTGTCTTCCTTTCCTGATATGGAGAGGTTGGAAAGCTTACAATATAAATAGCACCTTTACATTCTTGCAACAGGGATCCAAAAGAGAAAAGAAGCTCCCCGTGAATTTAAAAATGCCCAGCCGTGGGGTAATAAAACCACAGATATCTACAATGATGATATTTTTAAAATAATAGAAGGGAAATCTATAAACACCAGCCTGTGATTCTTAGCTCATGATTTGTTACTGAGTTTATTTGTAGGGTAAACCCATGCAGCGTTAGCATATTTGCACAGACATGAGAGTGATAATAACTGCGCTGGTAGATAAGGGATGAATGAAAACATTTTTGGAAAATATTTAATTATTTCCGTCTTTCTTGGGAAATCCAGAAGGACCTATCAAAGTGTTCTCGGCTTGGATGGGAAGTAGAATCTCAGGGATTGGGACTGGATACTTACAAATAAAGAGTCGATTTATCCTGGTTAAACCTGCATTTGCCAAGTATAGCCAGGAAAATCTCGGTGCCCACATTAGGATAGCATCCTGTGACTCATTGCATCATTGGCAGCTCTCTGAAAAGCAGCTCCTTTTGTGTTCACGGTCAGTCCTTAGCCACCCCTTTCCCAAGCTACACTGGCTGGGAACACGGTCATGTTCTGTCTTTCAGATTATCCAGCCAGCATCCCCCCAACCATCTGCTCAGGAAACTCCATCTCTACAGCCATGCACCAAACCCTGCTCCCTGAAAGAAACTGAAGCCAGACCCCAAATTTTATCCCCACTTATGGACAAGAGGCTTCCCCATTGATCTGTGTTGGATCCAGCCCAGGCGGTACCCCTACAGACGATGTGGACATCAGAGCAGACCTGGGAGCCTCGGGACACTTACGGTTGACATAGCTTGATGAGGTCCTGGTCCGTGGTGCCTGGTGGAAGACCTCGAATGTACAGGTTCGTTTTACTCAACTGTTCTCCACTGCTGTTGCTGTTGGTGCTGGGGCTGGGAGGAGCCATGGGGTGGGGAGCTGGTGCATAGGACTGCTGGAAAAAGAGAAAAAGAGTGTTACTGGACAAATAGAAGCCAGTACCTATCCACAGACCAGCAGCATTACCTCAGGCAATTCACACTCCTTACTCTCTTCAGTATGCACAGATACTATTCAATAATTATGGGTCATTGTTAGCCACCACAGCCTGGATCTCTCTAAGAGCAGAGAATACTCTTGACTGCTGAGACCCAGGCTCAGTTTCCAGCACCTTGTAGTGGGTAACAATGACCCATAACTTGCCCTGAGGGGTCCAATGCCCTCTTCTGGATTTTGCTAGCAACTGCACACACATGGTGTATACTAACTCATACAAGTACAAACAATACTCATGAGTAAGAAATAAATCTTTGAAATTGTTCAACTGAAAAGATTAGCTGGGTTCTCCCCTAAAAACCTAGTCACTGGGTCAGGGGATTAGAAATTATTGAATAGTAAGCTTGGGACTCAGTAGCAGAAATGAATTTATCCAAATAGTGTGATAGTTAATATTGATTGTCAATTTAACTGACCTGGAAGATAGGCATCTCACATGCCTTTGGGGGGAGTTTCTGAACAGGGTTAATCAAGGTGAAAAGACCAGGCTTAATATGGCTAGGACCAACTCTAAGGCTAGAACCCAGGATGGAATGGAAAGGAGAGAGTGAGTTAAGTACCAGTGTCCATCTTTCTCTGCTTCCTGACTGAAGATACCACATGACCACCTGCCTCAGGCACCAGGTGCTTTCCCACCACAATGGGCTGTACTTTCATACTGTGGGCAAAGCAAACCCTTCCTTTCTTAAGTTACTTTGTTGGGTTCTTGGTCACACCGATGGCAACAGTAACCAACACAGATAGCACCCAACTACTCGATGTGTGAGCGCTGGAAGATATCTAAGAGCTAATTTAATGATATGATGGGGGAAAATGAGAACAGACTGTACTCTGTGCCTTTGGGATCTAATTATGAACAAAGGAACACCATCACCAGCATGCCCAAATGGTCAGGCACGCTGGCCCGTGTAAGCGGAAGACATTCAATAACTAGAGCTAAACTTGGGCTTGACCACAGTGAGATGAAATCATGGGGATCCCACTAAAATTACTCCCAGGGAACTGAGGCCAAATTTACCCTTCACTAAGTCACCCTGAAAGCCCGACTTGATTCTGCTCCTCGTCTCCAATCATTTCCTGAACCAGACTCCTTCCTGAACAGACTGGGACTCTCCTTCTGTTACTTAATGCCTGCCTCCATGTTGAGTCTGCTGGCGGGAATCACCTGGCCTGCATCAGATAAGCCAAAGATGCTTACAAATCGGCCGACTATATCTCATGTTTAAATAAATAAACATACTGAACTTATGGAGACAGGGCATGCTAACGGGGCTCAGCTTTGTTTCCCATTATAGCATCTGCCTCACAACTCTCCAGGTCTCAGACTGGCCCTGGTCCATACTTCCAAGTAGCTATAAAATAAGGCTTCTTAAGATTCAGCACCCCCACCTGCACCTCACTGTACTGTTTCCCACGCCCGTCCCCACCTCCCCAAACCTGAAACCTGACATTGTAAGCCCACTGGTTTTTCCATCATTGTCATTCTCCAACCTGAGCACCCACCAGAGAACTTGGTGCTGCGTTTGTCTATTCCCTCATCCCAGATGCCAGAATCCAGCCAGCTACCCAACTTTCTGAATGCCTGGCCTTTTCCTGGTTAGGACATGTGCCATCTGGCATTGTGTCCTGTCCTCAAGCTTACATATCTGCCTGCCCCCAGCCAGTCTCTCCTGCTCTGGTGCACAAGCCTCTGTTTCATTGGACAGACAAGGAGCACCCAAAGACTGAGACAGAATTCTCAAATGCAAGCTCAGACTGGCTCAAAATGAAAGAATGAGAGGGCGGGGGACGGGGGGAAGAGAGAGCAAGCCAACGCTAGAGGGACAGAGGTCAGAGCTCCCATTTCCCAGAGTGAACACTTTCACAACCATTTCCTTAGCTCTGCCTAATGCAAGGTCAACATTATTAACATGGACCTTCATCCCCCACACCAAGGAGTACACTTTGTGTATGTACATCCAGTGAAGTATATCAACTGCCTGTTTGAAATTAATACGTGCATAAAACTGGAGCATTTCTGAAACATAGCAAATAGTCAGCTTGATTCCTGAATTAAGTTATACCGTATCCCTCCTCAGACACCCCTCCCCGTTAGCTTTTCCTCTTGTGTAAGCACTGTAGATAGCAGCTGCCACTGGAGCTCACCAGGTCTCTAGCTCACAGTAGGGCTCATGGAATTTATCTCTTATTGCTCTTATGGTGTGCTTCTTTGTCTAACAATCCCCAGGCAGTGCTGTTTTCAAAGCTGTCCGCTGCCTCTTTCACCTCCTCTCTCCCCAAATTCTTTGAATTCCATTCTGTAATAGGGCTTCTTTCAAAATGAGACTTTGTTTAAAGCAGTTCCCGCCATTGCTTAAAGTTTAAAACCACTGTGGAGCCTGAAAAATGGCCCCAGATTTCTATATCACAGATCAAGAGAAACCGGACCGAGTCCTGGACTGGTCAAGTAAGAAAAGCAGCAGATACCGCATGATCAATATGTGTTTACTTAACTGTTTTGTTCCTTCGGAGCTCTTTGATGGCATTTCCATAAGGAGAACACCATTTAGCAAATTGCATCGTGCCTACAACCATCAGTGTGCCCTCCAACAAGGCCAAGGGACTCAGTGGAATAACAAAACCAAAGTTGAGAAGGGGACAGAGAAGTTGTATGCATGGAAAAGAAGACGTAGACTATGTGTGCGAAAGTGTGTGTGTGTGTGTGTATATGTTTGTATGTCTGTGTACATCTGTGTGTATGTCTATGTGTGTCTCTGTGTGTGTCTGTATGATTGTATGTTTTTGTGAATCTGTGTGTGTCTATATGTGTTTCTGTTTGTGTCTGTATGTTTGTATGTCTGTGTGCATCTGTGTGTGTGTGTCTATGTGTGTCTCTGTATGTGTCTATATGCTTGTATGTCTGTGTCTGTCTGTGTGTGTGGTAGACATACTTGTTAGTGTAGTTGTAGGTATTTGTACCATGTATGTTTGTACCATATACCATGTGTGGTTGCATGTGGAAGCCAAAGGTCCATCCTCAGTGTTTTCCTTAATTGCTCCCCACCTTGAGACGAGGTCTCTTACTGAAACCAAAACTCTCACGGTTCAGGTAGGTCAGCTAGCTGGCCAACGAGCTTCAGGGATCTCCTTGCCTCTGTCCCTTAGTCTTGAGTGCTGAGGTTACAGGCACAGGCCCCAAAGCTTAGCTTTTTCTCTGGATTCTGGGAATCTCAGATTCTTACGCTTATGTGACACCTGCCAAATACACACTTGTTTCTCATAAATGAGTGTGAGGGTTCGGGATCATGGGGAAAATATGTAATAGTAAAGGTGCTTTTCTTCCAAATTCCTGTTGAAATACTCTAGGAATTCTACCCAAAGAGGAGTCACTCTGTTATGGAGCCAATAAATCCACTGATCTTAATGGCCTCCTAGCCCCTAGGCTTCATTTATCTTTGGGGGATGCCCCCATAATTCAGATAGCCACGAGAATTGCAAATTGTTCCTTGTGTTCAAGAATTATAAATTCTTTCCTCTTCACCCCTTTTCAAAGTAACATTCCTTTATCAACATCAAGTTGCAGAAAGTTCCAGGAATGCCTGATAAATGCACAGCCTAAATGAATTAATTCGTGAAAACCAAGAGCAATTTTGCATGCTCTAGCTGCCAAATACAGATAACAAAACCTCAGCATCTAGACAGAAATACAGGGGAGGGGGGTGTCAATAATCTCCAGGGTTAATGGATCCCGGTAGCCATTTTTTCTGATTAAAGAGGCTAGCTATGTTTTGTCCTTTGTCTCCTACCAGATTTGGAATTTTATCATTGATTACATTTGTAAATCATCCCAAGTCATCACAAAGGGATTTTTAAAATGTTAGTAAAATAATATTTTCCTTCAGATAAAATTGACTTGCTATGTTGTTCAAAGCCACAATCTATAAATCACATTTAGGGGGTTGGAGAACTCATGGTCTGGGGTTACCGAGCAGTAGATCACTGTGCTGAGACAGGGGGGTGAATGTTCAGAGTGAGCAAGAAGAAGGAGATGTTCCAGTGTGCGACTTTGGGTGATAGAGTGAAGAAGAGAGGGGATGTCGGGTGTGTACACAGATCCACAGGCTTTTCTTTGGTGTTTATTCATGATGATAGTAATAAAAGAATCATTCGAGGTTACTAAGGAAAGGCTACCACATACTCAGACTGCCAACTAGGGTATCCCTAATCAGTTTCTTCTTCAGAGAGTTCAATACAATTATGGCATCTGTCTAGGAAGACGCTGTTCTTAAAAAGACAGTACAGATACTCCGAGGTAATTGGTTTGTGTGGTGGCTAAGCACTTGATCCATGTTGTGTCAAGAGCCTAGAGAGATAAACAATACTCTTCTCATTTTGCTAAGGAGAAAACAGGCAGTGGAGAACAATCAAATGACCTTTTCAGGGTCACACAGTTGGGACCCAGATTTGATCCTAAGGAGCCTGACATCAGAAGTCCTACATGCAGGATTAACCCTCAACTCTTCATGATGCCTACACCAAGAAACATGGGCACTTCTTGGAAGTCAGCCCCAGAGGAGGAGACAGGCCAGTGTGAGCAGAGATGCAGAGGATTGACCAAGAGACAAGAGAAGGAGAACCAGCCTCCCCATCAGCATATAAATGAAGTCCATCTTGACATTTAATCTCTAAAGGGAACTTCACCATCAGAACCATGGACAGTATGCGTTTTTCATATGATGCCAAACAAGTGAGTTCATTTGTCAAGATTCAGTCATTTAAAAAGGTGGAAA
This sequence comes from Arvicola amphibius, assembly GCF_903992535.2. Taxonomy (NCBI): domain Eukaryota; kingdom Metazoa; phylum Chordata; class Mammalia; order Rodentia; family Cricetidae; genus Arvicola; species Arvicola amphibius. Next base: position 182,523,991 of record NC_052049.1, read on the forward strand.
CGAACTGGCTGGTGGCTCATCCTCAGGAGCTGACTCACTTAGCAAGCATTGCTCACGTGCCTCATTCTTCAAGCTTGAGAACTGTAGCACCCATCCCATGTCCTCCCACAGTCTTCTACGATACCGGGATACATGAGCAGGAGTGCAGATAAGGTTCCTCGCTGTGCTTTGGATGTAAACTAGAGAAGGACTTGAAGTGTTCCTGTCTCAAAGAAAGTTATCGATGCCATCGAAGAAATGTCACCCACTCACCAACAGAGTCAAAAAAGTAGTGAGGGGCGGGGGACCAAAACCAACAACAACAAACCCTCCTTTTAGATAATGCCACTGTTTTTAACATATTTTCATTGAAGGAATCTCAACTCTGCACCACAGAAATTGTAGAAATGACATTGCTTTGGTGGCCCTAATGCATTGCTGGAAATTCCACAGCATCCTGGCTCCACACTGATTAAGAACCAGATAGATCATTCATTGCACAACACTATGACAATCAAACATGTCTTCTGACATTGCCAGATTGCTCTGAGTAAGAGAGGCAAACCAAGACTCCCTTTCCTTGAAACACAATGCAACCTCTTCACATAATGACGATACTAATCACCTAGTCTAACTAAAACTCATTTTGTGGAAACAGCTCACTCTAAACCAAAATTCAGCTTTTTATCCCTAAGATCAACCAACACTACCGATTTCCCCCACATCTCTAGTGTCTGAAACTAAGATGTAAGAGAACCACATTGCGTTTGTGGCACACTGAGTCTGAAACCTCCTTCTCCCACTAAATTTAAAACATAAATCTTCTGCAAAGAGAATGTTAAGTATTTTTTGCACGCAATTCCCCTTGGCTTGGAATCTCGGGGCTCTGGTGCCAAGCTGCTGTCGGCTCTACTGCCGGCATCTGGTTGCTGGCAGAGCCCGGTGGCCGTGGGTCTGGTGGTTTGGAGAAGCCAAAGATCCATCACGCAGCAGTCTGTTCTATGGATGGTCTACCCAATTTGTTTTTATTCATCTCCAACATGATAGAATTTGTAGTCTTTTATCCACTCAAGGGTAAAGCCCTGGATAACGTCTCCCATGGGACTACGCGCCAACTCTTTTACTCTCCAAAAATGAATACAGACCACATTCCTGTCTCAAACTGTACATTATTTAGCTGGCATACACAAGCAAGCCATTGCTTTGGGGGAGAACGCTGTAGTGGTAGTTAGATTCCTCCCTCAGACAGGGCTAATTTCCATATATCCTCACCTCTGCACACCTTGCCATGTGTGGGGACACAATGGGAGAAGTGGTAGTCACTGGGGTGTCTGTGATAGTCTCACTGAGGGTGAGCATGTGAATCCAGTGCACGCAAGCCATAACAAAGGTAGCTAAATTAATACCTAAGGCCCATCATACCATTTCAGCCATGGTTTCAGGAACCATGTGCATTACAGCTTTTCAATTTGGGGCCAGGCAATTCCATTATGTGGAACAGGGTGACTGAAAACAATGGTCTCAATTACGCCAGGGATAATAGAGTTTAGTGGATGGGCTGTCCCGCTTCTCTTTCCCTGCTCACAGCACAGATATGGAAATGAGCAATAAAGAAAGTAACTCCTCACAAAAGGCAATCATGGGAGCATCCCCTGTCCACTGGCCCAGGTCATAGCTGCTGTCAACAGTGGGAGTGTGATGCTTAAGAACTCTAAGAACTCCTGGCAGCACCACCACTAACCAGGCACTGCCACCTCCTGTCATTAGGAGAGGCGGAGCCATGCTCAGCCCACTTCACAGGGTTGATCATTGTCAATTGATCTAAAATAGAGAAGATGTGGAGGACTGAGCAGGGCATGAGGCATTAGCCAACACTGCATCATATACAGGTTGATGTTCTATAACTATATCCTATTTATAAAATGTAGTGTAAAATATTTTTAAAAAATTATCATCCTTGGACAGATCCTTAACCACAGATCCCTAGTTTTAAGATGGAATCATTTAGCTTGAAGGAGGTGCTGAAGAGCTCGTTAATTTTTAAAATCTAGGAACGACTCTTTTTGAAATTAAGCCATCAGAACCCAGCTTTTCCATTCTGATCAAGAAGCAGAATGCAGTAATGGAGCAGTAATGAAACAATCACATCTCATGGAATGGCTAATTAGTTTCAAGGTATTCACAAATCACGACCAACTTATTTTTTAATCATAATTCTGTTAGGATGAAAGTCGTTTTTGCTTACATATTGGTTTTTTTAAAACCCTGGCACTCTGCATAATTGCACAGTATTCTTTTCTGTTGACAAATAAGCATCATTGGCAGTCATTGAATTCCGCATAGAGGTTTAGATAGTAAATGACATTTTCAAATCCACGGTCCTTGAAAACACAAGTAAACTAGTTATTGTGCGGTTCAAGGGCCTCTCAACAAATTTCATTAACACATTTGCAAGCTAGAGAAATGGGGCTATTGTAAGCACACTGGCAGTCTCTTATAAACATTATCAAGGCTCCAAAATTCAATGGCACCTAATCTTTACCCAAACCCTCCCTCTTTCAGCTGACGAACTCCTGATCTCCTAAAGGAAAAACAATCAATAAAATTTGTGGTGCTATGCCATGAACTGAAAGGGCCATATTCGTGCATTGAGAATGGCACCCTACCTCCAGCCGCTCATGCCCCTAATGCCAATTGTGATTGGTGATTGTGGAAAATGAATTACGACTCTGAAGATCACAGTGATGACCACAAGAGTACTATGTGTCAGACCAAGACCACCCACCAGGAGTGCTAACAGCAGCTATGTCTCAGAATGCAGCCTCAGCTATTTGTCCAAGGAGCACTCTGGAAGTGGGTCTAAAATATAACATAGAACATTTCTTTTGATATTTTAATTAAGATAGCATTCCTCAGCAATGACTTGCAGGAAATAAAATTCAGCCCACAGGAAGAAGGAGAAGTATTTGTTTGTAACCATTAAGTGTTTTCTGTCTTGCTTAAAAAGGCTCACATAGCAGAGAGTAGAGAGATGACTTGGTGGTTCAATCCACATCCAGATCTTACAGAGGACCCAGTTTACAACTGTCTCTAGCTCCAGCTCCAGGGTATCCAGGCTATCTTGCCCTCTTCTGGCTTCCAAAGTCACTGCTCCCCCCAACCCCGATTAAAAGTGTATAGGAGGATAAATTACCTAAAATTTTTAAACATTTAAAAATTCTCTTTTTTTCTCATTTTTTTTATTAAAAATTTCCATCTCCTCCCCTCCTCCTCCCCCTTCCCTCCCCTCCCTTCCACCCATACCCCCACTCCACCCCTCTCCAAAGACAAAGAGCCATCAGGGTTCCCTTCACTATGTTATGTCCAAGGTCCTCCCAGCTCCCCCTAAGTCCAGGAAGGTGAGCAACCAAACTGACAAGGCTCACAGTGAGCCCGTCCATGCTGTAGAGTTCATGCTCATCGCCGTTGTCCTTGGTTTCTCAGTCCTCCTCCACCATCAGCCACATTCAGAGAGTCCGGTTTGGTCCCCTGTTCCATCAGTCCCATTCCAACTGGACTTGGTGGTCTCCCATTAGATCTGCCCCACCGAAATAGCGATGGTGTAAGATCACATCCGATGCTTTGAAGTCTAACACTTTCTGCATTGCCCTGACATTACAAATGGTGACAATGCCAACCACTCCTCCTGGCTGTATTATGTATGCCCTCCCATGTGTGAAGGAGGAAGACGGATAAATGCAGTTGACAACAACAGGCTGAGTCAACGCTTCATTGCTAAGTTAACTCCTTTACCATTTCCCGCTCCAGTCAAGAACACCATGGCTACAGAAATGGAGCCATTTCCCCACGCAGCCAACTCATTTTCCCGGTAAAAATCTCATCTTGCTGATCTGGTTACTGATGGTTAATAAGTTATAAAACATGATTCAGTTTCCTAGAGAAAGAAGAGGACTTGGAGGGGAGGCAGAGAGGGAGGGGGTGGAGGACTAAAGGGGAGATCTTTACCTGGACCATTCTGTATTTTCAGGACACACAGGTGCTTCATAGGAACATCCCAGAGAAGACAACCTGCTTCCCAGCGTTTACACAACAAATACCATCCTAGTAGGTTTCTCCTCTCTAAGTAGAGTCGAAGCCAGGAAGGAGAACTCCTAACTGCGAGCTAACAGAGAAAGCCTGCCGACCCATAAACAACAACCTAAGTTCTGTGACATAAAAGAGTTCTGTTGTTTTATTAGCCTACTTATTCATATTTTAATGAGGTAGCAAAATTAAATATGAACAGAAACTAAGCTTTTAAAAGTCCTAAATCTAGGAAATTTGGACTATAAAAATTAACAAAATTTCATGCAGAAGACAATATTAGAACACAGATCAAAAGTGTGACAGCAGGCAGGGCCTGGTTTATGCAGGCTTATGCCACCAGCTATGGAGGCAGGAAGGTCACAAGTTTAAGGTCACATAGGTGAAAGAACGATTTAAGGCTAGCATGGGTAGCATAGTGAGACACTATCTAAAACCAGAATGTCATAAAGAGAGAGCTAAGGATAAAGCTCATTGGTAAAGTGTTTGGCTAGCACTCAGGAAGCTCTGGGTCCAATCCTCAGAACTAACCAAATATAGGAGAATGACTTTGTCCTAAAAATTCAAAGAGAGCTGGAGGTGTGTCTCAGTTGGTAAAGGCATTATCTAACATACATGAAGTTCTGTGCTTGGTCTCCAGCCCAGCATAACCAAGCACAGCAAGGCTCACCCCCTTGTCCCAGCATTCGGGAGTGGGATGGATGGAGATCAGAAATCCAAGGTTGCCCTTGGCTACACAGTAAGTTTCAAGTTAGGAAGACACACGTGGGTGGGGTCCTGCTATAAATCACTAAGTGACCAAACTAACTAGACAGATGTGGCCAGACCCTGAAAGAAGAGCTTGGCTAGATAATTTTTGTGTAAAAAGCATTTTCAACATTTATTACTGTTGGGCAATTAGAGTATAAAATATCTACTGGGTATTTAATCTTAATCCCAAATTTATTGCAATTTTTATATAATCAGATACCTATCAAATACTGAGACATTTAAGGTTCTCTTTCTCATAATTATAAACTAGGAAGACTCCATTTCTCCCATGTATTATAAGTTAACATACCCTGTGCTTCAGAAAGTTTCTCAAAATAATGTGGACCAATACAATTTTCAGTGACTCTGTCCTTTACGTTGGATGTGGTCTTTGACCTGGAGCATAAATTACAGCCAGCAGTAAAACATTCTACTTTTCACTTTCCAAGCTCGTCTTATTATTTATCCAAGTGTTTGAAGTTCTGAGACTGGCATACAACAGGCACTTGCCCTTAACTGACTTATTCCATAAAAACTAAAGAAAGGGGACATCACTGCCATTGCTAGGAGATGACAAACACAGATCATGAGCATACATTGCCCAGGCCCAGAGTGTATCCTTACAACTTATTGCCCAACAGAAGTAGCTGCTTCGCCTACCCCACCCCCACTCACCTCATCTGTAACAGTGGGCCCAACAACAGAATAGTATTAAACATTTCAAATGGGGGATTGTATGGTTATGGTTCAAACACAAAATGCGCCCCACCCACATCTGCTGCCGCCAGTAAGTTCTTGTCTTTAAACACTTGGTCCCCAGCTGGTAACACTGTTGAGGAATAATATGGAGTTCTTAGGTAGAGCCTTGGTGGAGGATGTATGTGACTTGGTAGCAGGCTTTGAAGTCTTATGACATAGTCCCACTTCTCATTCCTATCTGTCTCTCTGTCTCTGTCTCTCTCACTTCTCTCTTTGTCTCTGTCTGTGTGTGTGCACATGTGTGCGCATGTGTGTGTGTCACACTCTCCTTCCTGTATGCAGACATGCAGGCAAAAGGCTCTCACCTGGCTGCCAGGCCAGAGCCATGCCCTTCCTTCCCTGCTATAGACCATAGCCCCTTGAGAACTGTGAGCCAACCTCAGCCCTTCCTTCTCTAACGTACCTTCTGGCAGGGTGTCTGGTCACAGTAAGAAAAGGGACCGACCACGGCCACCTCTTCGCTGCTCTGTGACTGTAGTGAGAACTCTGAAGCACCTCCACAGTGGCCATGGCCTTCAAAACCTGAGTGTTCTATTGATGCAATGGCACTCTGCCCAACTGTCATCCAGCTCAACCCTCACTTCCCCAGCGAGATGACTAACTTTTCCTGTCAGCTTGACCACATTTCAAATATCTACAGAAATACAGTTAGGGTGTCCATAAGGGGTTTCTACCCAGATCTCCCTGATGAGATAAGACACAGGTTATGGGCAGCACCATTCACGGTTTGGGGTCCAGGAGTAAAAAAAAAAAAAATCTATTTCCCTTTGTGTTCTGGCTATGTATGCACTGTGATGAATCATCTCCTCCTCCTGCTGCCATATCTTCTCTGCCACAATAAACTGTAGCCTCAAACTATAAGCGAGAATAAACCCTGCTCTCCCCTAAGTTGCCTTGGTCGGGTACTGCTGTAAAGTCTTAGAGCACAAAGTCCAAATCCCACTGATGCCTGACAAACTGAAATTCTCTATCAGACATGGCCAATCTTCTGACATTGCAAAAATGATCCTATTGTGCACAGAGTTCACACTTGAAGACTATGCAATAAATTAGTGCCCCCCAAAAGAGTCACAAAAGTAATCTTAAATTTAAACAGTTTGAATTGGATCCTGTGGTGTTACAAATGGGAATGGTCCCCATAGGCTCATATGTTTAACTATTAGTTTTGGAAGAATTCAGAGGTATGGATTTGTTGGAGGAGGTTTATGAGGAGGCTCTGAGGCTTCAAAAGCCTTCTGCCGTCCCCAGTGCTCCCCTATCTGCCTCCTGCTCACTGATGGAGATGTGAGCTCCTAGCTCTTTGGGTCACCATACCTTTGCTTTGTCATCACAAACCGCTACCCCTATGAAACGGTAACTCGATTAAATATTTTCTTTTATAAAACACCTTGGTCATGGTGTTTTATCACAGCAGTGGAAAAGTAATTAATTTTGATCACACCCACAGCTATCTTCTAGACTACACATCAAGAAATGCCCTAATCAATGAGATCTTAGGATCATTCAGCTTTATACTAGCCATTGGCTCTAACTTTTCTGAAGTGAATGAATGGCAAGACACTCAGAGAAATGTCTCCCAATAAATGTGAACTCTCATATGGTGTTGTATTGTTAGACTATACAGATTCTAGGTAATCTCTATAGACTGTCAAAGTAGTCAATAAAATAAGGTATATTGATAGAGAAGGGTCATCTGTCTATGTGTTACTTTCATTGGTTAATAAAGAAACTGCCTTGGCCCTTTAATATGATAGAAAATTAGGTAGGCAGAGTAGACAGAACAGAACTGTGGGAGAAAGAAAGCAGAGTCAGGCAGACGCCTCAGGCAGTCGCCATGACTCTCCTCTCCGAGACAGACACAGGTTAAGATGTTAAGATCTTTCCAGGTAAGCCACCACCTCGTGGTGCTACACAGATTACTAAATATGGGTTAAAGCAAGGTGTGAAAATTAGCCAATAAGAGGCTGAAACTGATGGGCCAGGCAGTGTTTAAAAGAATACAGTTTCCGTGTAATTATTTCGGGTAAAGCTAGCCAGGTGGCGGGCAGTAGTTGGCCGTTCCTTTCACTACAGTATATTTTATTGCCAGGAGGTTCATCACAGGTTAAGTAATATACCAGTCAATGGCTCATGCCCTCAACTAGATGCTCTTATATCACCCCCAAACTGGAAATACTAGCTTTGTAGCTTCTAACACTAAAAATAATGAGAGTTTTAGAAATTGTTCATCTGAGTGGCTGTTTTGTGAATACACAGTGGATGTGACTACTTATTTCAGTATAATTATCTGCCTAATTTTTTAAACAGCTCTATGTGTGCCCGAGGGTAGGTAAACAAAGGGTTTACTGACTGGAAGTGGGATAATAAGCATCTCTGCATTCCAAAGCATTGCTCTACATGCCTAGTATTCTAGAGGATGCTTTGCTTTGCTTTGTCTGGAACTCGGAAACTGTGGCAACAGCCATTTCTGAAAAACAGTCACCAAAGGAATATCTTTAATTCTGATCTATCTCCAATCTTGTTGATAACACAGGCCAGCCATGGCAAAAGAAACATGATCACCGCCTTCTCTCTCTTGATTAGAGTACAGGCAAGTGTATCATAATGTATGTTTCCTTTCTCTGAATTACTTATCATGTCTAACAGTCAAACCAAAGACAGACATGTTGGTGAATGGAAGAAAAAAGGACATTTTGTATGTAGTTAGCATGCTAGCTCTAGTGACCAACTGATACTCCCATGTCTTAATGCAAACCAATATTATAGATTTTTCTTTATTGACAACACAGAAAAATTTGGCTGTGAAGACAGTTCATTTGGAAAGCATTTGCCATGGAGGCATGAGGAGCCAAGTCCAATGACTAGAACGCACATAAAAGCTGGTCACAGTAGCACACACCTACAATCCCAGCTCTGGAGAGGCAGACAGGCAACAGATTCCCAGAGTCGCTGGCCCACCAGCCTAGCCAACTTGACAAAATCCAGGCCAGTGAGAAGCGCTGTCTCCAAAACAAGATGTATATCACCTTTCAAATACCACCAAAAATGTATGTGTGCAAAGCTGATACAGAAAAACAAGGCTGAGCCAGCTGCAATGAAATATCCCTCTTGGAAAATTTCCACACACATGTATGAGCATTTGAACAAGCTGCCAGTAGGCGCAAAAAGGTCACTCTTAAGAAGTATGATGTTTATACAGTGTGGGTTACTACTGGCTACTTTTTAATGAAAACAACATAAAAAGAACAACACAGGATTGTCTGTGTGGTCATGGAACGGGCTGCAGAAAAGAGAGTCCCTAACATACAGATTTCATCAGCTCCCTGGTAAGCTGCCACACCGGGCTCCCTCACCCACATGTCCACCTTCCGTCTCTGCTCATTTGGTGACAGGCACTCTCTTGTCCCCCTTACTATGCCACTTACTCTTTGCAGTGTCCTTCAGACCATGATCCAGGCGTCCTGCTGGGCAATTCCTGATGATCTATATGTTACTGGGAGCCACTAAGTGTTGTCCTAGATCAGACTATGGGCCATGGCTCCTATACTGTGTCTTAGGTTCAACTCAACAGTCACACTTCAACTTGAACTCTGCAGCTAACTTCCACAGACCAGCTGTGCCATGGTGACTTAGCGTCTGGATGCATCTGCTTTATCAGTCCACGTCAGTGTCTCCTCCAGATGCCTGGCGTTGCAGACACCTCCCTTCTTACTTCTGCACACACCTATCGTCTGCATTCCTTCCACCCTTGCTAGTCCGCCTAAGCACGCGCGCGTTGCTTCTCATACAGGCTAACTTTTTCACACTATTTCCTGTTCCACAGTCCCAGGGTTTCCTGCTCCCCATCCCAGGGGCTGTAATCTATCCTGTGCACAGCTGTAAGCTTCATCTACTCAAAGCAAAACTCCCCTTTCACGTGCTTCACCCCTGCCTTAAAAATAAAAAACCCTGAGACATTCTCCATGCTCTGCAGGCTTGGCTTCCTCAGCCTGACGTTTGGGGGCTCAGAAACCATTTTCACAGTCTCTTTGACCATTAACACACAAAAATAAATTTCTATTTCTGAGATGCCTATAGAATTACAGCCTTGAATCTGCAAGCCGTTCCGTTATTATTGCAAATCTCCAATAACGTGATGCATTTGGCTGAAAAACAGAAAGTATTTCCTGCCGCATGTCAGAGTAACCTATTACTCACTGAAGGATTCCTAATTTCCAAATTGCCCGCTTCTACAATTTGCTTGCTCCCCCTCTGAAAATCCAACGTGACTGGACGTTTACGAGGGGCCTTGCCTGAGTTATAGTATCGCAAAGGGCAGAAATATATTTACCTAATTCATATTTACAAAAAGGCAAGAGTTACAGAACTCTTCATTACGCGGGGGAGAACTCGCCAAGGTGACCGCTCACTTGAGATGGTCTAAGAATCGTCGTTCATAGGCATTCATCAGCCACATCCTCATTTGAATTAGAGGGGAATGAAGAGCAATGCCGCACTGATCAATGTGTTAGGAGCTCTTGGATCTGAATTTCAGAAACACCGAGTTCAAAGGAGTTACCAAAATGGAAGGGATATTTTGTACTCCCAGAATAAGGACTCCTGTACTGTGGGCAAGGAAGTAAGTCCCACAACACAACACACCCTTACTTTCTTTACAACCCAGTGCTTGAGGATAACCTTTCTCATATTTTGCCTCACTTTGAAGGCACAGATTCTCTTGCCTTATTGATCTCTTTATACCCTTATCATTTTTCCCCCTGAGTTATTTGGCACGAAGACAGCAGGGTGTATTGCAAAGGCTGATTTAACGTCATCTCCCAAGTATGCAGCATGGCGCTCAGAGTGGAATATTTTAAGACCGGAGCATGTATCACACTCTGACAGGCAATGTTACAAATGCGGTCCCTGTCAGGACTAATGAATGAGGTAATCCAGAGCATGGATAAACAGCAGGAAGATGGAGGAGGCTGGGGGGCTAGACTTTGCAAGAAAGCATTTCTCAGATAATTAAATTATTTGGTGGAGAATAATGCTTCTTTGTTGGGGGCTATAACTCATTTTTTTTATCTACAGAAAGTCCTTGGTGGTTATCTTTATGGATGAAAGTGCTCAACAATGCAGAACGTGAGGTCACCTTCCTCGAAAAAATAGTTCGTCCTTTGACCAAAGTCCTTAGAGGATTTTAAAAATTGTATTTACTTATGGAGGGATAGGCATGCAATAATGTGTGTGTGAGTCAGAGGAGAGTTTGGAGGAGTCGGTTTTCTACCATTGCATGGGTCTAAAAACACTGAATACAGGTCATCACAATCAGCCTCAGATGCAAGATTCCTCTGTCTTCTGAGCCATCTCCCCAACCCTTAGCAGGGACTTATCTGATTTAGAAGATGCGTTTCTCCCTACATATTTTGTTAAACTTGTTCTCCAGATACCTCCTTTTACTCACCATCCAATATGATTTTAATATTGAATTACAAAATTCTCTTTACTACCAGTGACCAGTCACAAGGGCAGATACAGAACCAAACCACAAGCCGTCCTTGATAAGCAACTCAGCAGAAACAAGGAGACCATGCCTCAAAGTAACATGATTACAAAGGCACGCAGATAATACTGCCTCATCCTATGACTGTGGAAGATTCTTCCCCAAGGGCAAGAAGTACTGTGCATAAATCCATTCACAAAGGGAAGTAGGAGCTTGGGGTTGTGGCTCAGATGGCAAAGTTCTTGCTTTACGCACATAAAACCCTGGTTCTATCCCCGGCATTCGCATAAAGCAGCCATGGTGGGGAGCAGCTGCAACCCCAGCACTTGGGAAGGGAGGCATGCAGGTCAGAAGTAAAAGTGTACAGTGATGCCTAGGGCCAGCCCTGGATGCATGGACACCGTGTCTTAGAAACCAACGAAACAGACGATAAACAAATGCACAAAGACAGGAAAAGGAGGTCTGGACACAGATATACCTCTCTGAAGCAAGGGAAGACAGGAAGATGGTGACTGATACATACACAGGACCATTAAGTGAACGAAAGGAAGAGAGGACCATGGGCCTGATCCAGGAAGCAACTTTCCACCCAACCCGAAAGTGAGTGGTCCCAACTTCACACATCTGGTTACTTGCCCAGGTGATGAAACCTTCTAAGCAATGGCAGCTCTAGTTTCATCTCATAAAATAATGAATGTGTGCTCCATTGTGTGATTGTTAAACTAGGAGAGTCAGGAGCACTTCCACTTGCCTGGGTGTCAGCTAGGGGCTGTGATCAGGAGAGCGACAGAGCGTGCACCTGCTCCACACCTCTCCTCTGCCCCTCCCTCTGATTCTAACACCTGTTTCTAAGTGGCTGAGAGACAGAGTCACGGCACAGCTACTTGCCTGGAGGAATGTGTCTGCTCGTCGCTGACGAGAAAGAACCCAGACTTACTTCAAGTTAGACCAGTTGTACACGTCTGCCAAAACTGGAAAAGTTGTGGGCCTCATGTTCTGAATTTTACTACATACGAATGCGACTCTTAACAAAGATGCTGGAGTAGAGAGAACTCCAGAGATCTGGGAAAGGGATATTAGTGAAGGCCTTAGTGTTTATCACAGTGAACAATACCGAGTCCCTTGATTGCTCAGTAGGACCTCTTTCTTCCACTGGAAGAGAGAAACAACAATACCAAAGTTCAAACAAGGCCACCGAGTGTAATCAAAGCCAAGAGTGGTCGGTAGGCATTCTCTGTTAAAAGTGTTTCAGGGACGGGCCTGCTGCCTCCTTTAAACGTACCTTGTAGACAAAAAGCTGCCTCTCAGGTAATAAGCACCTAGTGCACAAGCCTGATTACTTGAGTTTGATCCTCAGGACACACACAGAAATTTGGATGTGGTGGTGCACATCTATAATTCCAGCATCCCTGCAGCTGTAACTATCCTGCTTAGCCACACCCTGCTGGGTCGGAGAGTTCCTCTTCCTCATCCTCCTACTGAGGAGCCGCTCTCCTCTGACTTCCACTACAACAGTATTAGCAAACAAAAGCTACTTTGAGAGTCCTGTCGATAATACCCACAGATCATTTGAGCCAGTTCTTGGAAAATGGAAAACAGGTTCTTGGTTCAGAGAAATGGCTCAGTGGGTCAGACCTGAGTTCCCCCCAGGACCCACAAAGTTGTTGGTACCATTTGGAGTCCTGGCCTCCAACTGCTCTTCCCTGCTAGAGATCTTTACTTTCCTTCTGATTTGAGTTACTGAAAGCTGTGTCAAAGTTGTTTTCCGGCTCTGCTTCACGAGCACGTGTTGCCTTGCCTTGAGGATCAGAGGATGAGATTTTCACCCGTTAGCCCACCTGACTGTGTTGGGTATATGAGCCTCCATGGTGTTATTCAATAAAGGGATTCTTACCAGTGACTAGAGGTCTGTGTCTCTGTCTCTCTGTCTGTGTGTCTTTCTGTGTTTCAACCTCCAGCCCCTTGCCCAAAGCTCATGAACTGTATGGTAGCGCATAGAATGCAGACAGGTGTCGTGTTCCGCACAAAGTCGAAGAACAGACCCACCCACCATGAGCTGTCCTCTGACCTCCGTACATGCACCATGGCACATATACAAACACACAGAGCAAACAAACAAAAAAGTTTCTCGTTTACTTTAACCAGGAATTCCTTAGATATGGATGTACTCCCATCTTATCTGAAGACTTTCACACACTATTTGGCATATACCTAAATAATATTTTTTAAATGTTTATTTATATGTGTGTATGTGTTTGCCTGCTTGTCGGTATATATACCATGTGCATGTAGTATTCATGGAGGCCAAAGAGGACATTGGATCAATTGGAAACTTAGTTATAGGTAGTTCTGAGATGTGCAGTGTGGGTGCTCAGATCTGAAACTGAATCCTTTGTAAGAGCAGCCAGGGCTCTTAACTGCCAAAAAAAATCCCTCCAAACACAACCCGAAATTTCACGGAATTAGTAGTCTCGCCTTCTGATTCTAGACTGCAAAAGATTGTATATTTATTTCTAGAAGCTGTATTTTGACCTCTAACATCTTCTTTTGGGTGGTGACGTGGGCCTGCCACTCTCTCACAGAGGTGGAACATGCATGCACCTTCAGGCTGGGAGGAGCAGATGAGAAGCTCTGCTCGTCATAAGGAATGCCAGTTATCAGAGACAGCTGTTACAGTGCATGTCTAGCTGGTGGCTGTGGACTTCAGTGGGCATGCTGGACAAGCAGCCCCCGTCTGCACAGAACACGCGTAAGAAAAGAAAAGGGATTGGACTTGGTGAGTCAACTTGAAGTGTCCACTTGATACAGTTAGGATCAACTGTGAAAATGTCCTAACTGAGGAACTGTCTTTAGCAGGTTGGTTTGTGGATAGTCTGCGAAGAACCGTTTGATTGTTAATTGATCTATGAGGGTACAGCTCACTCTTGGCAGAACTAAGATGTTCTGGGATGTGTAAGAAAAAGGTGGCTCGTGCCTTTAATCCCAGCACGTGGGAGGCAGAGGCAGGTGGGTCTCTGTGAGTTCGAGGCTAACTTAGTCTACAAGAGCTAGTTCCAGGACAGACTCCAAAACTACAGAGAAACCCTGTCTCAAAAAACCTAAAGACAAAAGAGAAAAGAAAGAAAGGAAAGAAAGAAGAAAAGAAAGAAAGAAAGAAGAAGGAAAGAGAAGGAGAGGAAAGAGAGAGAGGGAAAGAAAGAAGAAGAAAGAAGAAAGAAAGAAAGAAAGAAAGAAAGAAAGAAGAAAGAAAAGAAAGAAAGAAAGAAAGAAAGCTAAGCATGGGCCTGTACCTGAGCCAGAGAGCCAGCCAACAAGCAGCAATCCTCCACAGTTTCTGCTTCTAAGTGGCTACCTCGACTATCCCTTCCACAACGGACTGTCCACCTGGAACTATAAACCAAAGCATACCCTCTAACGCTGCAAGATGTTTTTTCTTCAGATGTCTGCCACAGTAACAGAAAGGCAACTAGGGACCAAACTTCCTTTTCGAACCCCTCCCACCTCTGAAAAAAAGAAATTATTCAAGTCTTTTTTTTTATTCGACACCCTTAATAATCACGACTGAGAAATTATCCTCGCGGCTTCCTAGAGTTTCCAAGCTAGCATCACCAGCAGACCAAGTACCAGTTAGCCTTAAATCGTGTTCCCTGTCCTCCATCACATCTCGCACACTGGACAGAACGAACCTCCCCACATGAGCACAGTGTGGTTCCCAACAGAGAATTTTTTCTAAATCTAAATTTTTGGCATGTAAAAATAATGTCCTCCTCTTTTATTAGAAAAAAGGTTTATGGTCCACTTTAAATTTTAATGTAAAATTTGTATTATTTGAGAGGAGGAGATAAAAAACAACATCAAATTATTAAATTCCATTAAAGAAAGCAGAGGTAAAAATCACCAAAGATGAATAAGACCAGGCAGAAGCACATATTCGTCCATCTGGGCATCTCAAGGACACACACCCACCAGAGAATCCAAGGGAAAAAGTGGCAGGAGACCCAACAGATGGGCTTTTCTGGCCTAGACCAGCCTAAATGGAGTTTTTCGGCAATTTGCATATTGGCAGTCAGTGGCACAGGTGTGTGTCAAGGACTCCAGAAACACCATGTGACGCCTTATGCAAGATCCAGCTTGGTAGATGTCCTGCCGGCCGGGGTTCCAGCCTCACAGCTGTGCGGTAGCACTTGAGTTACAGGTGAGCATAGCTCAGCATCGATTATAGTCTGGATATTTCCATCATAATAAAGAAATAATGCTGCAGTCTTCCTGTGTATTAGTGCATCATTCTGAAGCCAGCATTCACACAGCATCACTCCCTCGGACTGAAAATTCTGGCTTCTCTTTGGTAAATGGTTGGAGATTGGAACTTTAAGGTGCTGAGAGCTTCCAGACTCACCAAATCTCCCATCTGATATAAGGATACAGAGGTTGTTGAAACCCATGTGAGACACTCTTGCTGTATCATCAAGTTCTGAAAACCTTGAATTGTTTGTCAGTCTTACAATCTACCAGAGTTCCGCTATACTCAGAGAAATGCAAAATAAAAACTAATAAATGGAAAGTAAACAAGGTCAATGAACTCAAGTAGACTGCCATCATGAGTCACATATGGGAGTTCTGGACACAGGCGGTTTCGGCCTTGACTATGTAAATACCTGCCCTGAGGATGGACAGACATATTGGTCCCCAACTAATAAGCACATCTGTTTATACTCATATTCAGCCCCATCTCTTGACCTGCCTTTGTCAAGACCAGCAGAGGCACACAGTAGGAATGTGCACGGGCTGGGTTGGCATTCACAAAGTACATCTTATTTTTCTGAGATGCCCCTTAATGGAACTTAACTATGGAGATGTAAGGAATTCATCTTCCTGACAAGTTTTGGGGGTACATTGCAGGTGTGGAGACTGGCCTAAGCATGCACCATCCCTGCTCCAAAGTCTCCTGCTAGAAGGAGAGTTCACAGAGAGAGACCCTGGAGGATGAGATAGTGTGAGATACAGAGAACTGAGGTACCCCAAACCAGGGTCCTCCATCATGGTCTAACAATGCTGGGGCTATAGACATAACCCCAGCTGGGCTGAAGGTGTAGCTTAGTGCTAGAGTGTGTATAAGGTCCAGTGCAAGACCCTCAACACCACAAACACATAAATAATAGGAACTAAACTATAACCCATAGCACTATAAAGTAGGATGTAGGGAGCTGGGAGAAAGTGTTTGCTAAGTCAGTTTGAAGGTAGAGTCTGTATCCCCAGAGCCCAAGTGAAAACTGGGCAGGTGTAGGAGCCACCTGCAATTCCAGATCTCAGGAGGGAAGAAAAGCCAAGAGATTTCCTGGGCTAACTGACTAACTACAGCAAGCGGAGAGAGAGTTCACGAGAGACTCTGGCTCAGTAAATAAAGAATAAAGTAGAGAAGACATCCATGCAATGTGCATGTGTATCTGCATACAAACAAACAACCACACATACACATACACTTCCTACATACATACATACACACACACACACACACACACACACACACACACACACACCCCACATGCAGACATAAAAAAAATCAAAACTAGCTGATACCACCAGGCAGCAACGCCTGCTAGGTCAACACAGAATCACCAGAGAAAAAGAAAGCATTGTTTTTAGCAACTCTGTTACTTATCACCCACCGGTGCACCTTACAATTGAAACAGTGACTGATTTAAATACTCAGCTTTTTTCCTGAGGCCATGATAAGCAGCGAACTTGCCCAGCAGCATTTCATCTGCTTGAAGCTGAGCAGGTGGAACTAGATGGTCTCAGAGTATCCTTCCAGTTCGGAGTGCCTGGCTCATCCTGCACTAGAATCACAGTAACTGTTGATGGCGCCCAACCGCAAAGCAAGCTCATTGTGCAAACTGTATCCTTAAAAGAAGGGAGATTGGAGCTGTAGCTAGGGTCTCAGAAATCCAACAGGTGGCAAAGCATAGAAAGCCGCCCAGCTCAGCCTTCCTGATGGTGTTTTCTTTGACTCCGAACTGTGTATTCTGAAGAAACTGGTTAGTGACAATATATCACGGGATGGGTGATTTACAAAAAGTCCTGGGATCTGGATGGCAAGATTCTGCCAAGATGGACCAAGAGTTTGATCTTTGCATCCCTCGTGGGGGAAGCTTGAGAGAATGGACATGCACAAACTGTTCCCTGACCTCCAGAAGCAGGCATGGCAGGCACACAGTCACCCACATACATGCACATGTATTCATACAAATACAAATGAGTAAACATAATTGAAGTATCTAGGGTCTACTGACATAAGTTCATTAATCTAGAAAGAAAAGATACTGTAATGTAATGGCATTAAGGCGGTGAACATCTTCACTATTTACATTTGCACGTCCTCCAAAGTTACATGGCAAGTTATACCAGGATCAGATGTCTATTCTTCATAAATTAAATATAAAGAATAAGGTTAATTTTTTATTGATGCAAAAAATATTTGAGTCTGGTGTTTTCAAACATTTGGCTACCCCAAGATCCTTGAAAAGCTCTTGACTGCCCCTCCCCCCATCTGGCTTTGTGCTTATGATGGGCAATATACTGTTTTGAAGATTTTACAGGTCGGGAAACTGGAGCTTGGAGATGAACTGTGGAACTGGCATTTGGCAGGGCCGGCCTAACCAACTGTTAAGCCACTGACTGGGGAGTCTGAATGCTTAACATACTTTTTAAACCGATAACGGCAATAAACCTGGACTCCTCTTGTTCCTGGAGGCCAAGTCTGACCACCTGAGCTAATTAACGCAGCAGTTCCATTCCGAGTTAACTGCACTGGGAAACGTCTCAAGGTGTGATGTCATCACCCAGAGCAAAATCTATGACTAACTCCAATCAAGTGAAATCTATCTTCCTGATGAGCACCAGATGGAAAGGTTTGCCCTGCTTGGTTTCCAAAGTTACCAGTTAGCACGAATGCCTTCTAAATCTATGATGTGTCCTAAGACGCTAATAGTCATCATTCATTTTATTTCCATTAGTAAGATTTGGTGATCTGATTATTTCCCAAGTTGGAGTATGAACATAAAAAAGTTCCAGTCAAATGATTTCTTTTACTTTAATTTTGGTCATGTGTACGTAGAAGTGGTCATGTGAGTGAGCATCTGTGTGTGTGTGTGTGTGCCTGTAGAGATCAGAGGTCAGAGGTCAGGTCAAGCATCTTCTATTGCTTCTCCACCTTAATTTTTGAGAAGGGTCTCTCAATGAGCCTAGAGCCTTGAAACTCCCTGATTGGCTGAACTTCTAGCCAGTGAGCTCCTAGGATCCACCTGTGTTTGTCTTCCCCATGTTGGGGTTACAGACGTGCACCATATGCCTGGCTTTTACATGGATGGGAAGAAGCCAAACACAAGTCCTCGTATTTGCTAGCAGACATCTTCTGGCTGAGCCACCTCTCCAGCCCCATGCCACAGTTTCTTGATATTGGTTTAGTGGAATAAGCTTTAGGGACTGTGCACTATGAAAATCAGTCCTAAGAGTCAAAACAGAAATGGAAGCTATCACTACCAAAGAAAGAGTGAGCTCCGAGCTCTGCTCTCTGTCACAAAGAAAGAAGAGGGGAAATGAAAACATGTCAGTCCCTTGGTAGGTGTTGGCCACCAAAAGAGTCTTTCTACTTTAAGATTCTTTGAATTCACATAATTGAATCACATTATGAGATAAGCACATTGCTTCTGTCTATATTAAGATATTTGTACTTTACATATTAAAATCAAATTAGGAGCATACTATGATCGAGTATAATAAGATCCGACTATATGTTTAATCAGTGTGACACATCTATCATGAATGAATAGAGTTGCCCCTGATGTCGCTGTGTCATGTGACTTTACAGAGGGTGCTTCATGGCTTTGAGTCTGGCGGGGTCTCCTACTGAATCAGAAGCTCAGGCTTTCAGCTTGGCTGGCTGGCCCTCCAAACTCTCAGAATGTGCCCGTCCCTGCCTCACCTAACAATGGGATTACACTCCCAGCTTTTTATATAGATGCCGGAGATTCTAATTCAGTTCCTTGTGCTCACACAACAAGTGCTCTTAACCACGGAATCAAGTATCCAGCCACACTCATGCATTGTCAAGAACATAGTTAAAGGTATATTTACAAACACAGGGGTCACAAGAAATAGCTTCTACTTTGAACATGGTTTCACACCACGATCCAGGCGCTATAAATAGATTTTTTGAAATACGGAATGAAAAGAAAAGATTTGAACAAATCATATAATATTCAGAAATATTCAACAAGGGAATATCCAGCTTAGCTATTCAGGGGGATTACCTATGGCTGAATGAACCAGGCCACCTCTCAATAAGACATAAAGAAGGGAACCTGCACTGTCATTTACAGAGTGATTTGAAATGAATACAATGCTCTGTCAGATTTTTTAAAAAAATACAATCACAGCTTTTAGTACAGATTTCATTTTTAATAATCTCCTTCAACATCACTAAACACATCACCTCACCATGTAATTTCTTCTTTCACACCGCTGGCACTCCCACTGGTTAAAGCTAATTGCTTTTCTGCGTTATCTGAAGGTCAACCTCAACAGAATGGATCTGGAGATAGTGTAGCTGGGAGCCACAACAGTCTAATTTACCAGTGACGGACCGGGATTCTCAATGCGTGTTTCCTTCAGAACGATACTGACTGCGCACACTCTAACTCCCGCTCAGGTGTAGCTCAGAGGCTGACACCACAACCCGACAGTTGCCTAAAAGGCATTGGTTTGCATCTTTCTGAAAGACATTCTAGAATTATAGAATTAGACTCATTTTATAACTTTTTATCATTTTAAAATTTAATTTTAGCACATGTTTGTATTTATGTGGGGGTGTAAAGGTGTGTGTATGCATGTGCATGTCTGTGGGTACATAGAGAAGCCAAACTAGAATGCCAATATTCCCTCTGACTTCTGTTACTGAATATGAGGCTAACCCTGCAGACACAAAGCCTCGGTGGCCCCCTTTCTCCACCCCAAAGAAGCTGGGGTTACAGGCAAACCTGCAGCCACACCTGCTTCTTCTGTGGGTCCTGGGAATTTGAACTCGAGTTCCCATGCTTGCACAGCAGGCACTTTCCCCACAGAGCCAGAATCCGCCATTCCCACATTCATTTTTATTCAAAACTTAGATGATGGAGCAGAAAAAAAATCTGGTTTGATTTGAGTTCTGTGGTGTTATTCCATTTCTGTTTCTATGGCACTACACCTCTTTTAGAATAGCAAACCCAACCAGGAGTTCCTAGTACCCTCAACTCACCCAAGAGCAACCAAGTTGTAAAGCCAAAGCCATGAGGTCTCCCTTCCAAATCAATTTCGAGGTCGTTAGGTACAACCTGGGTGGAAATATTGCTCAAACGGCTGGATTTCCCCCACAAACACGTAGTTGAAAAATCACTATGTGGTTTGCTGTTGAAGTAAGTGTGTGTGTGTGTGTGTGTGTGTGTGTGTGTGTGTGTGTGTGTGTAGGAGAGGGGGAGAGAAATGAGAGAGAGACAGAGAGAGAGAAACAGAGAGCGCCAGAGCCAGACAGACAGAGAGACAGAATCAATTACGCTCACCTCCCCATCTTACCTAAGACACACTATAACCACACTCAGAGTGAACGGCCATTTCTAGGCATATGCTTGCCATGAAAATAATGAACCTTATTTTGACACCAAAACAAGTAAACATAGACATGGATAGTGGAGTATTAAGTTGATAGGAAAAAAAAAAAAAAACAAAACAAAACCAAACCACCAGTGTAGCTTCTTTTCTCAGAAGCAGTTAAGGACAGAAAAGTCCTAACAGTAACACCTGGGAAAACAGTTCTCTGTGCATTTGTTTTTAACCTGACCGAACACAGGCCACAGAAAACCTGGGAATCAGCTGCCAAACCTGTCAACACGGCTTAGCCATCTGCAACATGTGAGAGTTTCTTGAAGGAAGTTTTGAGTTTTAGATTTTCAGAGAACCTGAAATCTTCCACGTAACTCTTTCCTGGGCAGCACCCAACCTCCCCACTCACTTTCTTTTGAGATGTTTTACGTCCTAAGATTGGACCCAGAATCTAATACTAATACACGCTTGGCACAACATACAATCAGTCCTTCTCCCATGATTTTGTGTGTGTGTGTGTGTGTGTGTGTGTGTGTGTGTCTGTCTGTCTGTCTGTCTGTCTGTCTGTGTGTACAATCATGTGATTGGGATTATTTTATGTGACTACATGTAAGCAATGTTCTTGTGTAGAAGACGAGCTCTCAGGGGTGTGGTTCCTTCTTTGGCCCTCTGTTTGAGGCCATGCTGCTCACTGGCCCAGCACTTCACCACATTGGCTAGGCTAGTTGGCTAGCGTTGGGCACCTTTCAGAGACCTGCCTGTCTCCACCACTCAGCTCACATTCCTGAGATTACAGACACATACCTCGCTGCTTAGCTCTTTACGTGGGGTCTGGAAATTCAAAGTAGTTCCTCATGCTTGAAAGGCCAGCCCTGTACTAGACGAGCCACCTCCCGATTTTAATCGCTTTAAACTCAAGGCAAATGTTTTCTTCCATTCTCAGTCTTATTACCATTCGTTAAAATTCAGAGGAAGCAAAGGGACCATCCAGTGTTATAGCTTTCCACGGTGTAACACCTATGAAGGCATACTTTATTGGATAATTTTACAGTTACATTTTGCGATCATCTTTCAGGTATACATTTTTTTCCACCAGGGGTATTGGGAGAGGAGAGGAACTAATGGCTTCTTCCATTGGCAAACGCTTGACCATGCTCGGAAATGACTTAGCTATAACTCAAAATTCACATCTGTGTGAGCAGAGCAAATCGAAGATTTATCACTCAAGATTGATCTGCCAACCCATCATGGTTTGCTACTACAGGAGGGCAGTAAGGGTCAGGGGTAACACTAGAGGGTCCAGAGTCACCCATCCAGGGACTCCCTTCCTCAAAGGAGCTATTGAGGAAAATCTGGTAATGGCCCAATTAAGTGGTAAGTGTAAAAGACAGCCTCTGTGCTCATAGCTAAAGCCATGTCTTCGTTCATTTATACAGAAGCATCAGGCAGCAATCTTCAGGTGGCAGGTTAGACATACGGCTGGTCTCCTAGCCAGTGAAAAGACAGTCAATCAGTGAGCCCCCACTTCATTTCATGAATGAGGAGAGCCAACGAGTGATTGTCCTCACAGTTAATAGACCTTCTAGAACTCTAAGGCCATGTTCTTCAGGCCGCTGGAATCTTTCATGCCTTGCAACCATGAAAGTCTGAGTTCAATCCCCAGAAGCTGTGGGGACCACAAGTCGGCTCTTGTGGTCCAGCCTTGTATCCCACTGCTGGGGAGGTGGAGACAGGCATTTCCCTGGAGCTGAATGGCCAGCCCTAGCCTACCAAGCTTCGTCAGTGAACCACTAGCCAGGAAGAGATCTTGGCCCAATAAACAAAGTGAAAAATGACTGAGAAATAATACCTGAAGTTGACCTCTGGCCTCCATGTGCATATGCACACACTGTACATACATGCATGCACACACATACAGACACACACACACACACACACACATAAGGGACACAGACATACACATATACACAAAAGAAAAAAACCTTACAGATTTTAAGGATGCAAAAACATTTAGACATTATCATAACTTCCAAGTATCTGACTTAATATTCATCTACAGTATGTGACCCACACATGCACGCTCACATACATGAACACATACACACACATGCACATGTTTTTCTTGATTCATATGAGAAGCACCTGCTAGAGACAGCCATTTGTACTTCCAAAATATTGAGGCCCCCCCACAGCCCTCATGCCAAATCAGACACAGACTCTCTACAATACTCCTTCCTCAGTCATACCTACTGACAAAGGGAACTCAGGATGCTCAGCTCTAAATGTTCATTGGACTGGCAAAATATCTCCATCAGTAAAGGAGCTGACTGCCAAGCCTAATGATATGAGTTTGATCCCCAGAATCCACCTGATGGAAGGAGAGAACCGATTCCAGCAAGCTGTCCTCTGATGTAGCCATGAAACATACACATCTCCCCAATAAATAAATATGTTTTTAAAATTTAAAAAGTTCTTTCATTAAGTAAGATGAGACAGACAAACACCCATCTGTGCCATTTGCATTTCTCTCCTCTTTGATCTCTCGCTGTACCCCAGGATGGGCATCATGAGGAACTATATCCAGTACAGCCACGATTCTTGTCTGCACAGAGTAGCGGGCACATTGAGTTTTAGTTATTATGTCGAACTGTGCAACACAACAGAAAACAGGAAAGATAGATGGGTACACTTTCACATTCTATATTATAAAGTCACACTTGTACTTCATGTTGCAAAAAGGATGATCAATGGGTACATGTCATTACTTGTTTCGCATGTACATACTGTTAATGGTCTGTTTCTTTGTTTGTTTGTTTGGAATTAACCCCCTGCCTCCAGCCCAGATGCCCCTGGAGAAGCATAAGGTTGATGCCAGCAGAAACTAACTTGACTCAGTGTTTCAAGAAGTACATGAGCCCAGACACCCACAGGACGACAGACGAGAGGGAGGGGTGACAAGAGAGGCGCGGACTTCAGTAGTCTCCAAATGTGTTTGCCGTCTGACCAGAAGGACAAGGCTGAGCTCTGGAATGAGTGACTGGCTTGGCTCCCAGCACCATCTACCAGACGCAGATTTCTAGGATGTTTTCCCACAGCTTAGAGGCACAGTAAGAAGATGCAATTCCTGTCTCTTCTCGTTGGCATCTACAAGTGGCAGACAACACTGAAATCTGTGTTCCAGATACATATTTACTCAGCTTGAAAATGGGCCATACTTAATTCCTTTATGGCCCACAGCTTAATCCCTTTCCTTTTGACTCTCTTACTTCAAAACATTCAAAGATCTTGGACTTTGCATTTTAGGGAAGAACTAACATGCAGATGAAGTAGATGATAAAGACCAGGCAGCCATCATGAGCCACAGTGCCCATGTCTCCTCTAGGAATGTTAGTTATTTTGTGCCAACAAAATACAGTTCATCTTCATCACTCTCTACGTGAACTCTTCTTTATGGTAACACTTGGATGTGCCTTGGAATAAGGTCTGTGCCAGGGCACCGCACACATGCACCTATCCTTTGGAAAAGCTCAGGACTTCCAAGTCCTTAAGAATTCTAGTCTCTGGATGGCATATCATAGAAATGGTATTAAAATTCATCAGATTTTTGAACATGTCATCTTTCTCATCAAGCAGACCTGATATTCAGTTGTGGGAACATTTCCAAGATCCCTAAAAAATCAATACCGCTCACTGCCATCTCTATTAGAAAGAAAAATCCAGGTGGAAGAGTGCATCACCCAGCCACTAAAGAGTTTTACTCACCTTTTGGTTTCTGATATTGTAAGAACCTACATAACTCCTTGCTCATTTCTTTCAAGGAACATTTATTGAGTACGAACTCTGTCAGGAATACAAATAAGGCACATGGGCCTGCAGTCTGCTGACTGCTTCCGCAGATGGGCCACCCAGTGCTCTGTGTTTAGCGTCCTATACTGTTCCAGTGGGGTTTAAGGAGTACTTTGAGTCTTAGCTAAATATAATCCAGATAACTTCAATTTCTTCCTTCTTTTGAATAGCTGTCCCTGAACACTCATGATATAGAACTTAGAACAATCACTATGTTAAAAAAAGATTTGTGTGTGTGTCCATGTATGTATTGCACCATATGCATGCAGGTGCCTCAGGGGTCGAGAAGAGGTTGGAGCCGGAGTTGTAATGAGAGGCCTTGTGTAGGGGGGTGCTAGGAACTGAACTTAGGTCTTCTGCGAGAGCAGCTGGAGCTCTGAACCACTGAGCCATCTCTCCAGCCCAGCATTTACTGTATCGGGAGCATACCTCCAGAAACCTATTTTTCAATATACTGTTAATGTTTTCTCCATCACTTTTGGTATAAACCACCAACAGGATGGCATAAAGAAAGCACACTGGAGGTGGCTGTCATCCGTGTCTCAACACCTAATACACCCCAGCCTTACTGAGCTGTTATCTAAGTTACAGTCCGGGCAGCTTCACAAACACACTTGACATTTCAAATGCTTCGCTCTGAGGACAACTTGTTCATGGCTGTCTCTAATTTGAAGCAATTTCCCCTTTCCCAGCTTTAAAGAATTAGCTATCTTAGCCATGACCACAAGATAGCAGAGAATGGGAACAGCTGTCAGGGTGCTGCAACAGAACAGAACCCACCAATGGAGAGTGTCTCTATTTAGTAAAGCTCGAGGAGAATGAAATTCAAGTTTAGCTTTAGTTGAAATCAGTATTTACAAACCAGAGTCACATCCCCGAGATCCACTCAGGACCTTCCCAGCCATGCCAGTCTACAGGTCTCTGCTCTCTGACAAAAACAAGATGAGGACCACTGCTTAAATGACAAAGTCCGATTGATCTCGCTCCACCCTTCTTCTTAAAATATGATTTTCATTTCCAATGTGATCGTAATTCCTTCCTGCAGCCTCTGCCCCCCAAAGCCTTAGGTTCATCCTTGTGGTGGGAAAGCATACTTTTCCGACATCAGTTGCAATTGGACCGACGATGAGGGAGACCCAACAACACACTTCATGGCGTGTGTCTGTTTTTATTTTATGGGGAGAGTACTTGCATGTACGACAACTGTGCAACCATCTGCATACAGTGCCTATTGAGGTCAGAAGAGTGGGGTTGGGGTTCCCAAGCACGGAGCAAACGGGACAATTCTTAGCCTATATAGGGTGTTAGGAACTGAACCCAAGTCTCCTCTGGGAAAGCAGCCAGTGCTCTTACGCACTGAACCATCTCTCCCACCCCTGGTTTTTTTTCGTTTGTTTTGTTTTTAGTAGAGACACATGCAATCACTTAACAACTTCAGCTTCAAGCTATCAACACTTTGATGACATCATACTAAAACATTCATGCCAGTGTTAAGTAATAAAACAGAGCATTTTAATAATGTGAAATTAATACAGACTAATTCTCTTTGTTTTTTGAGCTAGGGTCTTACTTTTGGGAGGGCCAAGTTTTTCATTCAAATTCAAGGTGATCCTCCTGATTCAACTACCCAAGTGCTAGGATTAGAGGCATGAGTCACCATGCTGGACTAACGGTGGACTATTTTTTGATAGTAAGTGATGGGTATTTCTAGAAGCTACATATTGGTTGATTCATTTACTAGCTTGTTTGATTTATTAAAAATTTGTATGACCATTGACGGAACACAAACCAGTCATTGTCCTCTGGATTCAACCTTGAACCACCATTGAACTTGACTCCACTTATTCATTGACACCAGAAGTTCAAATATAAAGTTACAATCATATCATCTCATTACCAGTTCCTCCGGCCACTCACACTCCTCCACTTAAATTCAGAGAAAATTCAATGGAGCCCAAAACGTATACCTGACCTCAAGCATATTTATTTAGACAGCAAACTCTATGAATCTCTTTATATTCAGCAATAAGACTAAGAAACAAACCGGACCTTTTCAATCCATATTTCTCCTTTGACAAAGTACCCTCAAGAGGCCAACAGGTTCTCTGGCTCATCTCGGGAAATGGCATAAACATCTCCTACCATGCCCCACCATTTTGCCTACAGCAGGAAAAACACCTACCAAGCTCTTTCTCTCACTAGTGAACACTCCAGGACTGCAGCTCTGTGCATGGTAAGTTAACAACAGTCTCTCCATTGGTTGGTCCTGCAGATGCTTCCCCTCATTCTGGGATACCTAGTCGGAAAAACCCAGATTTAAAGTAGTTTGATTGTTCCTCTTGGTGCTTTGAGTATCTTGATTGTAGTGGCTTTGCTTTTTTTTCCTATTTGCTCTGATAAATGTGTGGTTTTTAAAAGAATAGCTTATGTATTTGGTAGTCCTGGTAGTTACTACCCTACTGTCACCATTTGGGTTCCGACAAATAGAACTCGGGTTGTCGGAACTGGAACCAAGTACCTTAACCTTTACCCACTGAGCCATCTCACCAAACCCCGGTGTAATGTGCTTTCAACATAGCAAAATATACAAAGCCTGAATTTACCATGGCAACCTTTTTTAACTTTTTCACTTGACAGTATAAAATATAATCATGAAGTTGAGTGTTTAAAATCAGCATCCTACTGCAGAAGTTTTTCTTTTCCTTGGCCAAAATTCTGTATCCATTAGATAACAACTCCCATTTTCCCCACCTGTCCAGCCCTGTGTAACTGCTTTCCTAGTAAAGTCCCCACAAGTTTCTATTTCTGTAGGTATGTGCCACAAAGAGTACACATAAAATGCATATATCCTTTATAGTGTCTGGCTTGATTTAGTTAAACGGCTCTTTTTTAAATCTTTGCATGTGTGTAAATGTGTGTGTATGCACTGAGTGCACGTGGAACATGCACTGTGCGTTTATTTTCTGTCCACAGCATTGTTGGTGTGGGTATTAGAGGACATTTTGTGTGTCAACCCTCATCTTTCTGTCTTCAATTTGTGACAAGATCTCTTGTTCGCAACTGCATAGTCCAGGGTAGCTGTCCCATGACCGTCTGGGGACCTCTCCTGTTTCCACCCCTATCTCCCCTTAGTAGCACTGGGATTACATATGCACTCCTGGCCTGCTAGCTGGATGTCTTCAAGGTTCACTTGCATTGTAAACTGGAATCACACTTCCTTTGCCACTAAATCAACTCCTCTCCAACAGTTGAGAACCACACATCACTACTCTCTTGAACTGAATGATTTGCCTATCTTGGAATGAAGCAAAGCCATCATGCAGCTGCATTCATGAGCTTCATCTCCTCTAACAGGACAGACAACCACATTTAACATGTGGTGATCACTGGGCCATGTTTTCTTCTTTGCAGAGGACTTTACTAGACTTTCCTTTCCATGCCCCATGTCTTTGAACATCACCTGAATTAACAACAGAAAACAGCATGAACTGTCCCCTCCATATAACCCACCCACCTACCCACCCTTCTAACAGAAGCATAACTCAACATTCTCTTGGGATGTGGCAAACACACTTAGCTTACCAGTTCAACTAATATCCTTCATTTCACTTCTTTTCTAATCCATCAATTTTGCCAACTGCAGCATCTTTGGATACTCATTCAGTGCATGCTTGGGAGTGGAGATTGGTTTTAAGCTCAGCTGGGAGATGCCTTTGTTTTGTCTCCTTTAGGACTTCATTGTGACTTGTAACATATATAACATATGGGACCCTGATGAAACCAGGATTTGATGCTGGAGATTCTGTAACTATTTTGAGATGATGAGGCTAAAGTCATTGTACTTTGAGTATCTGAAGTTATTAAGTACAAGTTCACTCCTGGAGTGTTAATGTCTGCCTCCTTCTATAGGCACCTTCAAGTGTTTGAGCTCCTTATAGATTTAATTTTACTTGTGGTTAAGAGCACATATTTCTCAGTCATAATTTTTGGCTTTTATGGATGAGAAAAGGGGGTTACCACAAGGCCAAAATGAGAGAAAAGGCATCATACAGCCAGAAGCTCTTCCCTACCACTCGGAGCAACAGGAAACAGAAACGCCTGAGATCTACAAAAGAGTTGTTCACACATGATCAACACTCTGAACAGGAGCTTCTTGGATGTTTCAATAGATTACTGAAAAAAGACCCCCACCAGACTCCAGCTCTTCAAATCCACGTCTAGAGAGTATAACTCAGATTCCTCCCCTTCCTAAGTGAGAGTCCTCTGTGTCAACACACCGGCTGCTGGCAGCCACAGTTCAGGCTGCATTTGCCATGTAAATGTTGGTTTGGACATTCACAAGGGACATTCTTGGAAGATGGGATCTTTTGAGCAACCAAGAACACTAGCTTTTTGCTTCCAGCCCATATTGCAGAGTTTCCAGGGCCCCTTTCCACAAGCAATTGAGACAGGCAGCAGCCATATGTTCTGTTTGAAACTCTGCCAGTGGGAAGAACAGACAAAGACTTTTTCATCTCTTATCCAGAAAAAAAAATCAAATCATAAAATAATTCTGACTTTTTGCCAACACAGTATCTGGTTATTAGCAGCTAAAAGACTATTTTATTCACTTGATGGTTGGCACATATTTCTAGAAACTGCACTAGGTGACATACTGTACTGCTCAGGGAGTCTTGAGGAAGAGAATTCGAGAGAGGAATACATTTCATTCATTCCTTGAGCTCCTCCACACATACTGTATTCAACCCAGAAAGATCTAGAAAGACCATCCTGGAACAGAAGAGGGCGAATTGTCCATAAAGTACCATTAGAGGATCCTGCCTGCTGAGAAAATAGCAACATAAATAGTGTATTAGGCAGCATGCTACTCTCACAAGTGCTCTCTGAACTGGCAATATAGCTTACCCTCCACCAGCAGGATGAGGAGCCTGTGGTGTGCCATGTGGTTTATGATGTTAACACAGCTAAGTAGCAACGAAGAAAAGAAACGGGTCCACTGGGGTCTAGATATTTTACAGTCATGAACACAATTGAGGGCAATCTCTGCTATGATTCTGCAGAGGGCCATGAGAAGATTTAAAC
The DNA here is from genome assembly GCF_903992535.2 of Arvicola amphibius. Classification (NCBI taxonomy): domain Eukaryota; kingdom Metazoa; phylum Chordata; class Mammalia; order Rodentia; family Cricetidae; genus Arvicola; species Arvicola amphibius. The sequence continues at coordinate 182,553,608 of NC_052049.1, forward strand.
GCAGGATGTTTGCACAGTGCTCGTCACAGCTGGAACTGGAGTCCTGAGGCAAAACATTGCTTATGCCTATCCTGGTCGCTCACCCTACGGCAAGAGCTGTGTTTATGGTTTTCACCTACTTGAAGCTCTTTGTGGATAACAATGTGGAGCTGAAAGACAGAACCAGAGAGATGACAAAGTGGAGGAAGAAAACAAAAGGAGAGATGGGGACAAAACAGAAACGTTGGGGGGACATGGTTCTTTTGGCAAAATTCCTTCCTTCCTTCTCTTTGAGAGGTCAGTTTCATTCCTCTTCCCCAAACTAGTCAAGATCAGACCTTGCATTGCCACATGGTAAGGAGATACATATGAATAAAAGTTGGGGGACGATTGTAAATTCAAAGCTAACTGGAGAGGGTGCAATCAAAGATTAAAGACTGATTAATTGTATTTTGAAAGACTTATGTATTTTGTGATATTGTGGATGCTGGGAACTGAACGGAAGGTCCCACAGAGCCATCTCTCCAGCACGAAGATAGGTTTATTCTAATCTACATGAAGAACCTAGGGATCTTAAGAAATATAATATAAACCAGAACACCATCTGCAGCAGTAAGTTTACTCAACTGTGGACCTCAGTAAACGCTTTATTAAACATACCATTCTATGGGGGTATTCATCTACAACACATGACTCACAAGCTACCAAGCCAAAGAAGCAATGGAGCATAGAAGCATGAATTTCTAGTGTCAGTTGGCAGATACATCTGAGCTTCTCCTTATGAATTATATTACTTGAAGAGCTTATTGAATTTGTGCTTCTAACACATATGGGACACGGGGGCATTTGGAAGCGAATGATGTACAATTCCATTATTAAACATTCAGCAGGATTCAAGACAACTGCAATCTCATTAATAATAAATAATAAAAAAATGAAGACACAGTAAGATATTAACATATCAAACACCTCTCTATTGCTATTTTTTGGCACAAAACATCTTAGTTCCCAGGAGCCTAAGTGCCTGCCTGATTGTAAGTTAGGTATTTACTTAGGAAAACAAATTCTTTCAGATGAGGCAAATAAAACAAATCCATCAGATACTGAGCCCATTTTAAAGAATACTTTGTTTAGAAATAATGCCAAATGCAGAAAAATTACAAGAATACTGGGAACATAATATGGGGAACCTCATGACCTTTCCCTAGATTCACCTGTTACATTTTAATTTATTTGCTTTAAAACTCTCTGCTCTATCTAGATATACCTCAACCTATTTTGTCTATCTGACTGGAAGGTTGTTTCCTCTCTGAACTACCTAAGCAATTGGCAGGAAGCACGCCCTTAAGTGTCCTAAAGCTTTCAGGGTACATCTTAAGGACATACAGGACGTCTAAAAGGTAATTATAGTATGGCGACATCAGCAAATCTAACACTGGTAGAATCATCTGGAGTCAGTAAGCCCAACATACCAGATATTCTGCTGTGCCTTCAAGGCGTCATGTCTACGGGGGTCAGAACATCTACTTGCCCTGGCTAGTGATACTGATCACCTATATGATATTTTATTTATGTTCTAATAATTAAAGTTTTGCCTGATGATCAGAAGGTAAAATTTGAAGCCACTAGAGAAGAGGTGGTGGTGTCACACACCTTTATCCCAGGACTTGGGAGACACAGGCAGATGGATCTCTGTGAGTTCAAGGCCACCCTGGGCTACACAAGAGCAATGCAGAAACAGATACAGGTGTAGTGGCTCACACTTTTAATCCCAGCACTAAAAGAAGATATAAATGGGAGGGAGACACAAGCTCAGGGATCAGTATGCACCCCCCCAGATTTGATAGAGATAAGACTTCTCTAGTGGCTTGGCTGCTTTGCTCTTCTGATCTTCAGATTGAACCCCAATATCTGTCTCTGGGTTTTTTATTATTCAGGCTACAATCAACCACTAAAAGCACTGACTAATTCTTCCACTGTGCAGATACTGGCTTTTAAGCTTACAGCTCACAAGCAATGCACAGGAAGGTACTAGGAGACCTTGCAAAGACATTCTCTCTCATTCAAAATGTCTCTTCCTCCTCAATTTGTAATCAGTTGATGGTCTTTTGACTTGGATTCAATATGATGATGCTCCATGATTAGTCCAGAATGAGTCGGCTAGAAGAGGACCACATTCAATGCCACCAGAGAAAACCTTATTGCTCAGCAGCAACTGGACCATAACCAGGTCCCTGGCCTTCTCAGAATCTAACTTTGACTGTGCAAACAATAGTATTTTTGTTGGGCATTTTTAGAAGGTCAAAATGGGTGTTGACTTGGAAAAACATGGTTCTTCTTGTTCATATTTTTGGAGGGTAGGATATTTATAAAAAATACAAGTAACTGTTAAACAATGAATTTAAGTGTTCTTTCTACTGCTACACAGTAAATGGAAATGTTATTTTATTCTCCAGTTTTAAGAACACTGTGACATTCCTGGGCATATATTTTCCAGATTAAAAAAAAAAAAAAAAGCTGTGAGCTAGGAGGAAGAACTTCCTGCACTTGACAGATGAAATTTGTCTCAGTAGTTCTGAAGTCTGCTGGTCCTGCATTTTTCTAGCCCCCTAATTATTTTTCTGTTGCTGGGACTTATACAATAATGAAGAGTTTATTTGGACTTATAGTTTCGGAAGGTGAGGGTCTATGATGGTAGAGCAGATGCACAGAAGCAGACAAAGCTGAAAGTTCAAATCTTGATTGCATAAATAGGAAGTGGAGAGAGGGAGGAGGGAGCACTGGGGGTGGTGAGAGTTTTTGAAGTCTCAAAGCCCATCCTGTATACAGACCTCTTCCAACAAGGCCACATCTCCTATCCTTCCCAAACTGTTCCACCAACTGGAAACTAAGAATTCGAACATATGAGCCTATGGGGGGTCATTCTTAATTCAAATTACCACACTTACCATATATTTATTTCTAGTTTTTGTATATGTGCATCTATGTGTGGTATATGTTTAGATGTATAGGGGTGAGTTTGCATTCTTTGCATGCATACAAAGGCCCAGAAGAGGGCATCTGGTGTCCCTATCACTGTCCACTTCTTCTTTTGAGGCAGTGTCTCTCTGCGCAACCTGATATTCTGTTTCTCTCTGACAGGCGGGAGGTCAGCAATCCTAAGCAGTGCTCCCATTCCCTCCTGCTTGGAGCTGATACAGATATATGTGGACACACGGCTTGTGTTGTGGTGCTAGGATGTGAACTCATCCTCATGAATATGCAACAAGTGCTCTTAACTCTCTTAGCACTGAGCCATCTCTCCCACCCCTACTTCTCTTATATGCATACATATGTCACACATATTCAAATATTCATCTATATATTGACTGTCAATATACATGCTAATAAATAATTCCAGAGGGAGAGGTAGCCAATCTCATGTCTGGTCTATGACTAAGACAAACCCATGAAAGAAAATAGGCAGCAAAGAGGAATCACAGCAGCCAAACAATAACCAATGCTTTCATGCCCAAGGTTAGAAACCAATAGAGACATAAGAAATGTCATGCATTTTTCTACATAGATTGAGTTTCAACACCAATGGACAATAAGAATAAAACATTGGGAGGACTGGGAAGTGGGGATGTAGGGCAAGTGGGGGTAGGAAAGTTTACAAGTTAGGTGCGGTGGTGAGGGTGGAATTAATTGAAAGAACAGTATTCAAAAGATTGAAGCCATGTAGCTGATTTTGGAAACAATGCCCACATAAGAAACCATGGCAAGACAATATGAGAGGCAGGGTCCCACCGTCTGGGGACTTGGGGGATGTCATCAGAGAAGGTGAGAGAAAGTCACTCTCAGGGCTGAAGGATTCGTGCTCCAGGACTTGGGGCTCAGTAGCCATGTGGCCTGGCTTACATTTTAAACCTCAGGAAGGTAGATGTTTTCATTCTATGCAACAAGGAAGGTTTGACTAAAGAGGAACTGTTGAATGGGTATCTGGGTAAGTCTTCACTAACTGATTGTTTCTTAGTGTTGCTTTCTCCTAATTATAAATGTGTATATCATTTAAGATCTGTACCTCCTAAATCACCTCTGAATTCTTTAATACAATTGTTCATTGGGATCTTGCAGAGGTGGCTTAGCCATTAAGAGCACTTGCTGCTCTTTCAGAGAACCCAGATCCAGGCCCTAGCACCCACAATAGGTGGCTCACAAGAAGCTTTCACTAAAACTCCAGGGGATTTAACCCCCTCTACTGGCTTCTGTGAAAAACACATGTGCACATATGCATACACACACATACACGAGAGAGAGAGAGAGAGAGAGAGAGAAAACAAAAGACAGAAAGACTCATATACATCTCTGTAAGTAATAAAGGTAAAATTTAAAATTTAAAACTCTCTTGTCTGCTTATGGAAAATAACTTCAAAGACTCATTTCTCTACTTTATTTATTGTACTGTAACTATTCACATATTGATATGCTATCGTGGACCATGTATTCTATTATAGGACAATCTAACAAGTCTTAATTCTCAGAATCCCAAGTGATTCTTGTGTTAGTGAGGACATCTCCACAATATTGATAGCAAAGGCAATAAATGCATATAAGGCTACATAGTATATTATGCTGACATATGAAAGATTCTGTTCTGCTAGAGGTTTAATAAAAATATTCCAGTGTTATCAATTTCATAGCAAACCAAGTTGCTATGAAGATTTTCTCTGAAAAATGCAGAATTTTAAATTAACTTTCAGATTTCCTATAAAGCAGGGAACTATCCCCAATGCAACATTTTTTTAAAAGTTAGCTTCTTGTGAAGCAGTATTAAAATAAAAAGTGAGAAAATGCACAATGTATCCCCTTGTTGGTATCCTCACATAAATGTATTTTGCAAGGCTACAATTCAAAGACTCAGGATAAAAGGCCATAACAAGCTGGCCCATATCTTTGAGTGTTGAGACATCCCTTCATCCTCCTCTGAGCTCCAATGTTCAAAGACGTGGCTTTACCTTATGAGACAGTTGCCATGTAGAAGCCTACAAAAGTTTACTCATTTTTAGAACCTGTGGATGTGTTTTCTTTTTCACAAATGCAGGGGAAAGATCAGTGGGATGAATCCAACAGTGAGTTTTCGAAGGAAACTTCCAACGAGAAGAGAAGCATCGTAGTTAGCTTTAACAACCCCACAAAGCCTAGAGCTGCTTGGAAAGGGGTCTAAAGGAGGGATGTTCCAGAGCAGACTGGCCTGTGGGCGTGTCTTGTTGGCAGATTGTTTTGATGGTTTTAATTGAGGTGGGAGTGTCCAACTCACTGTGGTCAACACCATACCCTGGAAAGGTGGTCTTGGACGTAGAAGAAAGCCCACTAGCAAGAGTCTGTGTGTGAGTCTCTAAGCAGTGTTCTTCAAGGATTTCTGCTTTGAGTTCTTGCCCTAAACTTCTCTTGTAACATGACTTGAAAGTTTAAGCCAAATAAATAATTTTCTCCAAGAAGCTTTGGGTCAGACTCTTTTGTCAGAGCAACAGGATGAAGCTAGAACAAAGAAAGATAACATGGCATCTCGTCACCATAGGAAAAGAACTAGCAACGCCACAACGTTGATGGGGGAACACAGAGTATCCAACATCTCTAATAGTCTGCTCACATACCCGCAGCTGTCTGATTTATAGGATCTCTACTTATTGTGTGCGACTGAACTCAGAGCCTTGAACATGCTAAACACATGTTGAAAATGCTAATCACACATGTTGCTCCTCTGAGCTACATCATGCCAAGGCTTCACAGTGTTAGCTTCAAGAAAGGGAAGTTGATGACATATGCTGAATGTTGCCAAGCTTGAAAAGTAAATGAGAGATGAGAACGGTCTGAGCAGCATGAAGTTCTTTGGAGTTTCTGACAAGACATTTGTTTGCAGCAAAATGACTGGAGTGGTCTGACCAGAGGACAGGAGAAGGAAATGAGGAAGGGAGTGCCTAGAGATTAGGGGAGGGGAGGGCAGGGAGACTAGGCAATCTCTGCAAAAGGAGTCAAGAGCTCTTCTTTTCCTTGTGCTAGGTGTTATTTGCTCATGCCTTTATCTAGTCACCACCTACCTACCATAATATGTTACTTTTCTCAATGCAATAACTAAGTACCTGTTGAAAATAACTTACTAAAGGGAGGGTTATTTGCCTCATAGTTTGATTTACCATTTGTCAGTTGTGGGAGGCAATCCATGGCAACCAGGGCCTGACCCATCTGGTCACATTGTATCTACAGTAAGTAAGGGAATGCTGGTACTCCACTGGCCTCTCCTTTTGATCCCCTTTCCAATTCAGAACCCTACACATGGAACAGTACCGCCTATGTTCATGGTAGATAGCCCCACCTCAATCAAATCTAAAACCTCTCCTCCAGATAAGCCTGGGGCCTCGTCTCTGATGATCTGAGACTCTGTCTAACTGACAACCATTATGAAGCATCCCAGAAGGGACCAGATGCCTGTGTGCTGATGAGAGCAGTTCAGAGGGAATGGGGGAGACTAGCTGAGGGTGCCTTTTGAAAGACAATGTGGGAGTTGGGGCATGGGTAGAAGGGGAATCTTTCCCAGGGTGGTAATGAGTCATCTGCAATAACAAGGAAGCATGGGAGAAAAAGTGAGTGCAGAGCGGGTGGCAGGGAAGGGGTGGAAGATGTCCTGCAGGAAGCCTTTTGAAGTTCTCGTTAGAGAGTTTACACACTTCCAGTGAAAGAGCACGCAGAGCTAGCTGGAGGAGAGAGGAGAGAAAATGTAGCAATTAGTCATCCTACGTGAGTGGAAACCTGAAGAGGCCAGGGAAACAGAACACCCTGGGTGGCAGCAATGAGGATCCGCCCTGGGTGAGTGGGAAGGATTGGAGAGACCTCCAATGTGCCTGAGGTACGTGCCTGAAGGAAAAAGGAGAAGGATGCAGCTGAAGTTAGAATCCTTCCAAGGTTATGGAAAGGAGAGAGAACTTCGGTTCTATGGGTGTAGGGAACAGAATCACGGTCTTCTGTGAAATGTCAGTGGATCCCTGTGAACATGAGGACAGACAATAGAGAACAGATAAGAGAAACAACGCCTCGTTCTTACTGTGATTACAATTCGCTTCATAAGCACTGGTGTCAGAAGAACCAGAGGGTGAACTGGGAAGATAACAAGGACTGAGTCACAACAGACCTCCTGGAACTGGGATGATGAAGCAAGCATTCAGTAATTAACAATGACAGAATGTGGGACAGTGCCACTGGGTGGGTGGCTGAGGTCCAAGGAAGATGAAATAACCAGAGGGGAAGAGGTTAAAAAACTGATAAAATATCAAGAATGCATCAGAATGATGTAGATGACCGTGAGTCACCATAGAAACATAGTGGGCGTGTTGGTTACTCCTTGTCCCATTGCTATGACAAAGTGTCTGACGAAAGAGATTATTTGGGCTCCCAGTTCAAGGGTACAGTCCACTCTGGTGGGGAAGACATGGTGGCAGGATTCCCAGGCCGTTCATTACATTACCTTCTCAGTCAGAAAAGCACAGAGCAGTAAAAGCTAGGGCTCGATCCATCTTTCCTCTTTATTCAGTTCAAGACCCCGGTCCACGGGATGGTGCCATTCACATTTGGGGTGGGTCTTCCCACCTCACAGACATGCCCAGAGTTTTGCTCCCGTGTTGCTCTAAATCCTAAGTACCAGGATTAACTATCGTGTGTCATAAATGGGGTTCTAAGGAAGAGGTGGTAGAAATGAGCTGAAATGCCAATGAGAACACACATTCTGGCACCGGCAGGATCCACTTTCCTAGGATGAGGTGGCCTGGGAGAATCAAAAATGTGAAGACAAGGGAAACTTTCATATTCGACGTTACAACTTCCAGGGTACCCAGGAAAGGGCTTGGATGTGAAGTCAGAGAGTTGACCTCGCTGCACAAATTAGGCTCTGCCTCTGAGCATTTGTCAGAGAATCCTACAGGACTTGCCAGACCATGCATAGCCATGGAGGCTGACAGCCTGTTAATCATAATGATGGCACCTGGGAGGACACGGCACACCCAACGTTTTGTCTCGTTTTCCTCCTGCTGCGTTTGCTTTCCATTCAGCATCTCTCAGAATGGCAAGCCCTCTGCTCCTCGCGTTAAACATCTATTATTCACACTTTGCCTTTTCACCTTCCTGCAGCATGCAAGAGACCAGAATCGAGGTCAGAGACGGCGGCGGGACTGCTTAGCAACACGTTGTTTAAAATTTCAGGAGGCATAGCTTCATGGGTCTGTGTGTCAAGAGCGTTGACTGGGACAGCTGGGATTGTGGTGGATACCGCAAACACGTTTTCATCTAGCTGAACGGAGTGACTGGAGCAGAGCACAATAAAAACGTCTTTCTCTCCTCCCTGCTCATGACCCAGGTATGTCAGAGGTCCTTGGGGAGCAAGGACGCTTCAGGCAGAGGGCCCCGAGAGCCGGAAGTGGCCCATGAGCTTGGCAGCTTCAGAGCCCGTGAAACACTCATGTCTTTTCTCGGACTTTTTCTTTTAAGTCTCCAGATAGTAAGATAGAGAAGAATGTGGTTAAGGCATCAAATTATCCTCACTGCTAGCAAATGTCTCTCCCTGTTTGACAACAACACACGTAGTTTTAATAAAAATCTTTAGACCAGAACAAAGGGAACTCAGAGCCCCTACTTATTCAGTTTGTTACTTTCTTCCAGTTCTGCCAGGTGGCTTTTACTGACTGGAATCTTTTGGCCTTTTTTTTTTTTTTTGAGGGATGTCTTTATTCTTCAAGCTGGAATCCCATCTCCACATTTGGAGTCTTTCCAATTATAATTTTCATCATTAATAACCACCTCCGGGCAACCGTTTGCTTCAGAGATGGGTGTCTCTGTATGTTTACTTTATATAGTTCACACAGACTGGCTCATTATGTATATTCAGTATTTGACTCACTTCTCATATTGCCTTGCTCATCTTTCCCCTGAGTCTCTGAGTTCATTAGTCAACTGCCTACATTTTTCTTGTTTAGATGCGAACACACCCAATAGCTACACTCTCAGAGGCAGCAGAACTATAACCTGACCTGGATGGTCAGAACCTAGAACTCAGCTCTCCTGGCTGCTACTACACACTGTCAGGTACCTAGTCAGGTGCCAGGGAATGATAGTGAACGAGATGGTTGACCTGGCTGACCTCAGCATCTAAAGTGGGATTACCTTTTCTACACCAACAGAATCTTCCTAGTCCCTGAGTCCCAAAGGCTCACCCCCACACAAAACCAGTTTGAATATCCCATAAAGTTAACTAGCCACCTGCATTGGTTTTAAAAGATTCATGATAGATGGATTCTTCTTGGCAAATCAATTCATAAAGTGTAAGAAGTGAGGCAGAGGGGAAGTGTTGGCGGAGACTGTTTGTTTCCCAGCCACCCAGACCCCAAATAATCATACAGAAACTGTATTTATTGCAATACTGTTTGGTCAATAGCTTAAGCATATTTCTATCTAGCTCTTATATCTTAAATTAATATATTTCTATTATTTTGTATTTTACCACGAGGCTTGTGGTTTACTGGTACCAGCATGTGGGTGACTTTCTCCTCCTTTAGCTACACGGTGTCTCCTGACTCTGCCTTCTTTCCTCCTCTATCTGCTTGGAGTTCCTCAGTTCTGCCCTACTGTAGGCCAAAGCAGCTTTATTCATTAACCAATGGTATTCATAGCATACAGAGGGGAATCCCACATCAGGGAAGGAAGTTGAGGAAGAAATTTTTCTTTGTGGGGCTATAGGCTCTGCTTCCTTTAAAGGAAACTATCTGAATCTAAGAAAGCGATCATATTTGTTTGACTTTATGATAGGTGTCCTGAAATGATTACAGACCAGGCTCTCATTGACTAGTGAAATAGTCTAAAGGGGTTTCATGACATAAGAAACTAAGCTCAGAGACGCTAACTAAATTGGGTTTATATTCAAATTTATTTTATAGTTTTTACCTTTTTATTGGGTGCAGATAAAGAACAACTTGCAGAGAGCTGGTTTCCTCTTTCTACCCCATAAGTTTGAGCGACAGAACTGAGGTTGTCAGGTGCAGGAGCGAGCAACCATACCCACTGAACCATCATGTCTGCTGTCACGCCTGTTCTAGTGCTGCTATGACAATACTCCACTAACACACAGAATAAAATCACTCAAACCAGCAGTGTCCCTGAACGCATAATTCAAGGATACGTGTCTGTATCATTTATAAGTATGACTTATTATATATAAAATAAGCTATCTAAATTTCATAGGACTGTACCAGTGGTGGCATACACTGGTAAAAACTGAAGAGCTCAAGTAAGATTTAAGGTCCATGGTACCTGCTTATTAGTTCTGTTATGAAGTAAATAAATCAATAGACATGTTGGCAACAGATACTGCTTGCTCATAACTATGTTACTATTTAATGCCTAGGGTAGTAGTTACATTATAACTGAGGAGGATTCGGAATCTTTAAGAACAGCATCAGCTTAGAGACTAGAGCTAAATTAAACATAAAAGGACATCAGGGGGTGGGGAGAATGCAGAAATCACTCTCAGTTGTGCCTGGACTAGTAGTTTCCGGTCTGAGAGCTGTGGTGGTGTCTCTACTGGAAAGCCTATGAGAATTCCAATGTATGTCCGACTCTCCAGGGACATTTATTTCTTCATCACCCTCATCACTATACTTCCCTGGTATCCTCAGACCTGAACAGATGCTCTGCTCACACAGTCAGCTGGAGCCCATCGGTGAGAAGACCATAGAAGCTGGATAGCCGGCTGAAGAGTCAGTTTCAGCACACAGCAATATGTCAGACACACAGCATCCTTTTAACCACTCCCGAAAATGCTGGCTTCTCCACCCCAAAACAGCTTTATATGCAGGTGGGAGGAATTGCCACTCCAGAGGTCACAGCACTAGGGGCCTCCTTAGATATGAGCAAGCTTGAAGGTGGTCAAGGATGCCCCCCTCCCCCGAATCAGAGCTCGTAGACATGGAGGGAAGGTCAGGGATGCCTATTATCAGTCAGAAGAGTGGAATCCGAGCCTCAGCCCTAGCTCTGGGTGGAGATGGGATGTTCTGAGGTGTCTGGAGAGTCGTGAGATCACTATCTGAAAAGAGGTTCTCCTCCCTGAAGAGTTCATCTAAATGGGCCTGTCAATCACCTTGACAGTGAGATGACCTTCAGGGAAAGCTCAGTTTCCATTTTGTAAAACCTTCCAACTTAGTCCCTGCGTGTTTCCTCACGAATTCCTTGGCTCACCATCACAAGAACCAGGGAACCAGGAGTTCCAAGTAAGATACTGATGACATCCTCTGGTCTCTCCACCCAGTTGCCATGGGATTCCCCTCATCTTCCTTGTGGAGGTAACACACCCGGGGTGTGGATACATTATCCTCTATGCTCATCTCTACTTCCTTCTTTTGGCTTGCTACAGAACCCACTAATCATGCACAACCCATTGAATTTTCAGCCCCAATACTCTGGTTAGAAGTAACTTGAGAAGGCAGGCAATTAATCAACCAATTAATCAGTCAACCAATGTGGGCTAATGGTGTAGCTCGGTTGGTAGCAGGATTTCCTAGAGTCCATGATGCCCTAGGTTTGACTTCTGCATCACCCTAGTGGGGTAACACATGCCTGTAATTTGGGCACTTCAGAGTGGGGAAGCAGGATAATCGGAAATTCAAGGCCATCTCTCCACTACATAGCAAGTTAGGTCCAGCCTGGGATCAATTAGTGTATGTCAAAAACAAAGATGGAAGGAGGAGGAAGAGGAGAAGGGAGGAGAAAAGGAGGGAGAGGGGAAAAGATAGATGTAGAGATGGGAGGGATGAAGGGAAGAGGGAGGGAGAAGGGAGAGAGAAGGAAAGGAGGATGGATGGAGACAGGGAGGAGGGAAGAGGGAGGGAGGGAGGCTAGCAAATGTGGAAGAGAAAACTCTTAGATCTTCTCAATGAAAACCCTCCTAAAAGCCTGCTCTCAGACACAGCAGGGAATGATTCCCCATAACCTTTAGACTGTAACTGAGGGCTACAGATTTAGTAAAAGTAAGTGAGCAGAAATGGAACAAATTGAAACAATTAGCTAAAGAATGAAAAAGGAAACAAGAGGAGGCCACCTGGCCCCCAGACCTGGGAAGGAAGCCCTGGGTGTTGGTCACAGCAGGGGCAATGACCATTTATCCAGCCTGCAGACTGTTATTAGTGGTCCATGTCCTTACGACTTGCACTAGAAACCGGGAAGGAATAACAAACAACACATGAACAGAACAGAGAAGTAGGAAGCGATGGAGCCCTGAGGAATCCCTTTGGAAAGCAATTTGCCATTTCAGAGAATTTGCCTCCATGCACTTTGGAGGACTGCAGACATGCTGGGTGGTTAGGAAAGCACACTGCTCTTGCACAGGACCTGAGCTCAGATTCCAGCATCCACGTAGGGTGCTTCACAAACATATCTGACTCCAGCTCCCGGGATCCAACATCCTCTTCTGGCCTCCACATAAACCCGCATTCAGTCTTGTGCACATACCCATCCCACTACACACAACTGACAGACAACATTTAGAAAAAAGAATGCATTTTTGATCATTGTCTAACTGGTTTCTGAGTGCTTGTCTGAGGAAATGAAACTTGACTTCACTGTCTGAAAACAGCAGGGTATGGGTAGCTAACACTCTCAGAAGTGCTGAAAGCCTTATCCAAACATCAGTCTACAAGGCATATCCTACTTTTGCTCAGGAATCTGCAGAATCACACCTTGTCCAATTCTGTAGTTACCATGATTAGTGAAGGCCAAGTTTCTTTGATGGGGAGAGTTAAATTCCACAAGCACCCTATGGATCAGATAAAGTCTGCTTGTCTGATTCCAGAACTGTCCTGGAAAGCATTGACCTTATCTATGAAAACAGGGGCACCCAGAAAAGCCATGTGAGTGTAAGCACCATCCTTTCAAAGAAGGCACCTGAGTTAGGTTAGCATGGAGTTAAAAATTGAGATTAGCCAAGTGTGGTGTGATGTGGACGAGTCTTTTGTTTGTGTTGATTTCATTCATTAATAAAGAAACTGCCTTGGCCCATTTAATAGTCCCACCCTTAGGTGGGTGGAGTAGACAGAACACGAAGAAGGAAGTGAGGTAGATGGCTCAGTCAGATGCCACACCTCTCCTAAGTGAGACAGACTGCTGTGCCTCTCCTCAGGGAGACAGATGTGATGGAGCCAGCCACCAGGTCAGACATGCTGAATCTTTCCCCGTAAGACACCACTCGTGGTGTTACACAGATTATTAGATATGGGTTAGTCAAGATGTGAGTAAGAGGTTGAAACTAATGGGCCAGACAGTGTTTAAATGAATACAGTTTGTGTGTTGTTATTTCGGGGCATAAGCTAGCCAGGCAGCTGGGAGCCGGGCAGGAATGCAGCCCGCCGCACCCATCACTACTACAGTGGTGGTGTACACTTATAAGCCTAGCCCACCGAAAGCTGAGGCAGGAAGATTGAGAGTTATAGGCTAGCCTAGGCTACATAGAAAGATCTAGTCTCACAAAAACCAACAAACAAATCTCAGCAAGTTGTGTGTGGCGAAATCTTAGAATTTTTCCTGTGAGTTTGAAACCTCTCACTGAGGCTTCTTACCACAGGAAGAGAAAAGAGCTAATAGGAGGGACTTCCCTCAGCCCAGGTCCACTCTAATGGCTTCACGTGCATTCTCCCCCTTATTGAAACTTTGCAGGGAGACTGCTAGGGAGGTGAGATGAACGTCACCAGTTTATAGATATGGAAATATGAACACAAATCTCTGTGTTCTGCCCACCCTGATGTTCACGCTAGGTAGAGCAGACATCCTGATGATCTCTTTTCCTCGCCCAGAGGAGGTGGTTTGCTCTCACAGACACATTCCTTACAAATGGAACGACAGTAAAGCTGTATGTGGGATACAGACGTTTATTACTTAAAGAGCACTACAGCGAAAAATCAAAATCAAAATTATTTCGGTGCTTGTTGGTTCAGAAAGGCATCTTATTCTTCCCGACAAAGCCATATGTTCTTCTCTTCTTACAACAGCTCCCAGCTTAAATTCTTCAAATATTCCTATTTGATTTTCCACCTTCTCAGACTCATTGGTTGGGTCTCTTACTATAGACAAATGCAATCAAGAACTATTATAATTATGTTAAAGATATTTTAAGCAAAATCAAAGCAATGTTTTCAGGATTTTATTTCTGAACATTTATTAAATTTATTTCAATTAAATTTGACTGTGTGTGTGTATGCATGCGTGTATGTCTATAGAGAGGTCAAAGGACAATCTTGGCTATTATTCCTCATGAGCTATCTACCTCATTTTTGAGGATAACGTCTCTCACTAGGACTGGGGGCTCACTGACTTAGCCAGGCTGCTGAATCCACTTGCCTTTGACTCCCACTGCTAGGATTAGAAGTGCACATCTTACCTGGCTTGGCGCTTTACCAACTGAGCTATTTTGCAGCCCTTTAACTCTTTGATTGAATTATATTTTCAAGTCAATAATAGTCAACAGAAACACAGAAATTTTCTGTGTGCCTCTGTGGTCCCCATCTCTCCTTAACAGGGCATTTTCCTTGTCTCCCTCCATTACTCTTTTATTTAAAGCAACTGTCATTGAATTTCTCCCGCCAAAAGGTACAGAGAAGCAGCCTTAATACTTTTTAAAATGCTCAATGGACAAAGGACTACATGAATGAATGAATGAATGAATGAATACATGCATGAATGCATGGATCTTCTAAAGGTGACAGGAATATGGCAGCATTTTGTACATGAAATGATCTGGAACACAATCAGGCTCTCTAAGCTCTGGGGTGAGGGAGTGGCTCGGTTGACTTTCTCCTGCTGAGACCATCATGGTGTGTTTACTTTGGATTTTTCTGGGAAACCCAGATCATAGGCAACACCTTCCTTCAACTCCAGAGGGCTTCTGCTTATGGTTGCCCATGCCTCCCGTCATTGGAACCATCACCTGCTTTCACAAGTATTTATTCGCACAAGCAATAATGTCACAGCCACGTTGAACGTGTTTCCAAGAAGAGCTATTTATCCTTGTCATCGTGTAGCCCCCTTTGCCATGCCTGCCTTCTCTCTGGGAATCGCCCAAACACTAGGCATGTCACTGCATTCTTAGGTGGGAAGCAGGAATTCAGATGTGGGTACATAGGAACATCAATGTTAAGAACTACTCATATCTTCCCCCAGGAACTTTAAAAGCCCAACATCTCAGGCGTGCAGATTATTGCCAGAGGGCTGAACAAAAGAAACATGAAAAACAGCATCACAAAGCTAGCCTCCACCATCATGACAGACAGCCATGTTTATAGCTGTCCTGTAAAATGTCAGCTCCCACTGACAGCTGGCTCTGGCCACTGGCAATGACAGGAGAGGCTTCTCTCTGTGAGTCTTTCTAGCCTCTGCCACACAGCACAACTTCAAACAACCACCAGTCAGCAGCACCCTCACAGATTTAGCCGCGGCTGAATTCTAATCAAGGGCCTGTAAATGCCATTGAGCAAATCCATACACTATGGATTGTTTTTCATGTGCCTCTGGCCAAATGCTGCTCACTGAGTCATTTATTATTTTTAGAAAAATGAAAATAATCCTCACTAATCGTATAAATTATTGTACATCTTGAAGCAAGACTCAAACCTTCTTGTTGATTTAATGAAGGAAGAGAGAGGCGCCTTTGGTTATCAGACCCCGCCCGTGATTTATTAGACACTGTGATGCAGAAATGAGAGGAGAGGAAATGGGGGTTCATATCACACCACCAAACAGGAAGAGGGGATTTATGGCATACCACCCGACAGGAAGGGTGGGGACTAAATATGTCTGATGTGGGATTCCCCTCTGTATGCTGTGAATATCATTGGTTAATAAAGGAATTGCTTTAGACCTATAGCAGAGCTATAGGGAAACAGAGCTAGGTGGGGAAAACTAAACGAAATGCTGGGGAAAAAAAAAGGGTGGAGTTAGGGAGAAGTCATGTAGTCCTGCCAGAGCCAGATGGAACTTTACCTGGTAAGCCACGGCCACATGGCGATACACAGATTAATAGAAATGGGTTAAATTAATATGCAAGATTTAGCCAATAAGGAGCTAGCGCTAATGGGCCAAGCACTGATTTAAATAATACAGTTTCTGTGGGGTTAATTCAGGGCTAAGCGGCCAGGAACCAACAAGTGGCCTGCTGCTCCATATGTCCTAGATCCCAATATGACAATTCAGAAGGCAGGTGGACAGCATCCCAGAAGACGACAACAGGGATTTAAACTCCAATAGATCCATGTAAGTCCACTAAAAGAAAGGAAACTACACTTGTCCTAGAATAAATTCAGATGACAGATGTCCAGCCTGAATGACATCCTCTGCTGTTGATAATTATCTAGTTAGATATCAGTGGGTTTGGGGCAGCACAATGGCTTAGTAAGCAAAGGCATCTGCTGCCAAGCCTGAGGAACTGAGTTCAATCCAGGTTCAATCCCTGCAACCTGCACTTGAGGATCCCAACTTCTGCAAGTCACTTTCTGACCACCACGGTATGCAGTGGTGCATTCATCTCTCCATAAATTCATTTTAAAAATTACATCTTAGCAGGTTTGAGGAACACTGAGGACAAATCCTTCCTGCATGACCAGATTGCTTGTCAAACAGGTAGGTTCTGAGTCATATCTAGGGTCTTAAGTAAACACATGACATTCTAAGTTGCCTAGAAGCTCCTGAAATTATAATTCAGCTAGAGATTTTTGTGGAGGCCAAAAAATGTGAGCCTATTTTCACCTTGTCTGATGGTCACAGAGTTTGAAAGTTGCTCAAAATTGTTGAGAATAAGTGTGGCTACACATCCTGACTCAGGATATGGTTACTTGGTTCTTTTGACATTAAGATTGCTCACACAGGTAGATCCACTCCATCCTGACAGATGGTGATGGTCAGGATATGCAAGTGTATTTCTGCTCCTTCTTCTGTAATGTGAGGTTACCTGGGGAATGGTTGCCTTCAGGATATGTGGTCTAGAGTGGCTTCACAGCTTAAACAACAGAATGCTAATGACCTGATACCTCAAAGTGTTAAAGCAATTGACTGTTCAAGTTGTCCTTTGTATCATTTTAAAGAAGTCTTTTGTTGCCTTCTTCCCCCTTTTGTATTGGGTATAAAAGTGTATGGAAAATTGAACATGGGCCATTTCAGTATTCACTGGAACTCCCTCCCAGTACTATTCTATGATTTCTGTTTTATTATTTTCATACATGTCTTCGTATTCTTTACTAATATTTCTATATCCCAATGCCCCTACCCTGGCAAGAGGTGTTTTCGTCAAGGCTGGTCCCTGGCAGGTTTTCTAGTAGAGATGAAGGGCAGGCCATTCACTCCTCTCATAAAGAGTTAGTCCAAGTATCTCTGTGAATCTCCTAGCCAAAAAAATACTGCTCTAGAGACTTTACAAATAGTATAAAGCTGACTTAAAGTGTAGGTTGTCACAGTGACCCCTCTGGTCACTGTCCACTGTCATCCTTTGAGAGAGCTCCCTTTCCTCTATAATTAAGTCTAGCTTTTCACCTGAGGCTGTATTGGTCTCTTCTGAATTCCTGTTTTGTTTTGTTTTTAAGATTGGGTCTCCTACAGCACAGGTTGGCCTCCAACTCTGTGTAGCAAAGTATGATCCTGAACTTCTGAGTCTCCTGCCTCTGCCACATGATCACCTGCATCCTTCCCACTGGAATCTCAAGGGATAGGGCCTCAAGGAAGTTTTGTTTACATAAATTTTATGCCATGGAATAAAGGATAGAATGCAATTGTTCCTCAACCATGTTCATGGGCTCAACAAAGGTGACCTGAAGTCAGGAGGCAGCCTTGGGGAAGCACCCAGCTCCTTAGGGTCCCAAGGAAAGAATCTCAGGGACAAAGTGGAGAACACACCCAGATTCCTCTCACCCACTCATCACCACCTGAGAATCTGGGTCAGTATGTCTGCGGCCACATAGCCCAGATCACGTGGTGGTAAGTAAACCTGCTTCTTAAAGGTGAGCCATCAGAGCTTCTCCTCCTCAGAAACATTTAAGAATAGACACCTTGCTTTCTCTAGTGAGATTGAGCCTCTTGTTTGGGATCCCTGCTGGACCCCCACTGTGTACTGCCTGCTGTGGCAATGATAACAAATCTGTATCCTAAAGGACAGTTCAACCCCAGGCCGCTTTCTCCACACCCCTCCCCCACCTCCCTCCTCATCTTAAGTCATCCTCTAGTCTGCAGGAGAAAGGTCCATGAGAAAGAGAGATGAAAAAAGCATACAGCCCGGCAGCTGGAGCTCTCTAAGTCACCTGGAGTCTTCCCAGAACTCTGGGTCATCAGCTCTGCCTGTCTATCAGGCCTGGATGCAAGGCAGGGAAACCACAAGGCCATTTCTTTGGGCTGTGTGTCAGACAAGCACAATTTCAGGCTTCAGGAGGATGACATCCACAAGCAGCATTGCTGCCTGCATGCAATCTTTCCTTAATCAGGTTGGCGCACAGGAGAGGACAGGGGTTTGGCGCACAGGAGGGGGCAGGGGCTGGCACTGAAGTTAGTTAGAGTGCTGCTTATTTCCTGTCACAGTGAGCAGGACAGCAATGGCTGTCACTAAAAGTCCTCACCATCATCATTTCAAGGCCCCTTTCCCAAACTGCACGAGTTCAACCCAGACACAACCACAGCAGGGAGAAGGGGAATTGGTCATAAAGGATTTTGTCTGTTTGTTTGTTTGTTTTGTTTTGTTTTGTTGTTGATTTTAACAGACCCTCCTAGGCTCTCATTTTAAATCAGAGTTATGAAAGCTGAATTCATTCATCGGATGCCACTGAACACCCAGGACTACCAGGCAGTGTGCTTGGCACTGGAGAGGAAGAGGAGAAATTGCTCCCCAGCCCTAAGGCAAACATAGATCCACCTGCTATATTTGAAGTCCCACATATCCATGAGGCCAGTTCTACCTTCTCAGATGAAGAATCCAAAGATTAGTGTGAATTCCTTGTCCGCCAGCCTGTATCACCTTTGCTACATGGATCATGGTTGTCTTTTCCATCAAATACTGCTATCTTAGACTCATTCCTCACTTGTATGAGGTGTGTGAGGTGTGTGTGCACATGTGTGCACAAGTACCTGTGCATCTGTTTGTGAGACTACATGTGCCCATTCCTGTGCATATGGTGGCTAAAAGAGAGCTTTAGGTGTCTTCGTCTATCACTCTCTGATATATGTGTGTGTGTGTGTATACATATATTTACATATATGTATGTGTGTGTATATATGTGTGTATGTTTATATATGTGTCTGTATATATATGTATATGTGTTTATATATGTGTGTATTTATATATGTGTATGTATATGTGTGTGTATATATGTGTGTATGTTTATATATGTGTATGCATATGTATGTATGTGTGTATTTATATGTGTATATGTATATATATGTATATGTGTGTATATGTGTGTGTATTTATATATGTGTATGTATGTGTGTATGTGTGTGTATATATGTTTATATATGTGTCTGTATATATAAGTATATGTGTGTATATATGTGTGTATTTATATATGTGTATGTGTGTGTGTGTATACACATATATACAGGATCTTTCACTGAGCATGAAGTTCACTATTTCAAATATGTTGACTGGCTGGGGAGCTCACAGTATCTGCCTCTCTGTGCCACCCCCATCCCCAGGCACTGGCAATCACAGCCATGTCCAGCTTTACTTGGGTCCTGAGAATTCAAACTCACATCTTTCTGTTTAAGGACTCTGACCCACTGAGCCACCCCAACCCTCTACACTGAGCAATCTCCCCCCACCCCTTGGCCTCATTCCTAGCAGCTAATGGTAGATGAGCTCAGGCTCTGCTCTGACAGATAGTCCTCCAAATTGGGGGCCTTTTAAATGTCCTGAATCTACATACAAGGAGCTACATAGCAACCCTCTTACTAACAAAGAGTATGGTTTCAGTGTGACCCATGTGCAGCATGGTCTTTAAGAGAATATGCAGCAATTGCTCACTTCCTTTCTTCAGGATAGAAATCTTGGGCATTGTTTTATGGACTTTTGGACATTCTCCACTCAGTATTTCCTCTCGCTTTTTGGCTTAGGACAAGGTCGGAAAGTATAATAAAATAAGCTACACCAGTGTCCTTCCTGATTAGCAAGAATCTATCTAGAGGGGAAGTGAATTACTGCCTTTTAGTTTTCTAACTGCACCCAAATATTTGATTACACGCAGGAGAATATTCTGGCTGACTCCTTTCAGAAAGGACTACCCCATGTTTTAGAAGATGGCATGCCCCCTTCACAGGAAAACAAGAGGTCACTGCAGAGTGAGAGACTTGGATTGCTCAGCCCTAAATGGGATGTGGAAGAAGAGCTAAAGGGACTGCGGGAGTCATGGGCAGAAGACAATTTCACCTGTGAGAGTCAGGGGTGTCTGATGACTTCATAGTGTTTTCCAGACACCACCAGGCAGGAAACACAGAAACCCATGGACACTGCCTCACCCCGTAAAGAATAGACACTCGAGCCAGAAGAAAATCTCAACATGGAAAAGGGGAAGCAGGCACAAAGTCCCACCCCTAGCCAAGAAGCTATTTGCAATTGGTAGTTTTGGGGAAGGAAAAGCAAGTTCTCTTTGGTGCAGGGACACTGGGTCTATCAACCACTCTCTAGCGCAGGCCTGATTAGGAGTAACTGGCTGCACAAGCCAGACCCGTTAGAGTGTTGTGAGGTTTTTGTTGTTGTTTTCTTGCTTCTTCTTTTCTTTCTTGATTTCTTTCTCTTTCGTCCTTCCTTCCTTTCTTTCTTTTTCTTGGGTATGTGTGTGACATTTTATTTAAGAGTGAAAAGGAACGTGAACTTGAGTGTTTAGGGAGATGGGAGAAGAAGCTCGGGGAGCAGTTAGGGGAGGGTGAGGGAATATGATGAAATATATTGTATGAAACTCTCAAAAAATAAATAAAAACATGTAAAAATATTTACTATAAGAAATCATAGAGAAAAAAAGAACTCACGTTTCTATGACATGACCATTTTTAAAACTGTATATGATACTTCTTAATCTTGATCATGCTTTTTTATTAAAGGCATACATTGATCATATTTTCCTACATACACAAATAATAGATATTAATAACAGAATGTTTGAAATATAGAAAATGAGTAAGGGAAAAATTAAAATTTATATAACACAAAAAGTGACATTTTGAATTATAGTTGACCACTAGGAATCAAAACCCTGGAAAACAAAGCCACCAGAATGGATTCAATCAGATGTGTTTTCTGCACACACTACACTGGACTACCCCTACACACACACACACACACACACACACACACACACACACACACACACACACGCACGCGCACGCGCACATGCTGTCCTTTCCTGTTTTGCTTTTCCCATGTTACCAAATACAATTTCCTTTATTGTACATTTCCTTCATTGTTAGACATCTGAGCTGCCAATCAAAATTTATGGCACCCTTAATCAACTTGTCCCAAGATCGCCAAGGAAGGCCCACGTTGCGCTGTCATTTCTGAATTTGCAGATAAAGGACAATGGCAAAGACGTCACCTCTGCATGGCACAGTTTCTATACAGAAGAAGCTGAACACAATGAAGGGTAAGACTCTCACCGTGTTTGTATTAAAGTAGTTGGCATTTTCTCTTAAATGATTTAGGGAGCTGATGGTTGCAGGAGCGCACACCACAGACCTCTGATGTAAAGTTAACAGAACTGGAAGCGATTTTCATTAGGGTCAGAATTTCCTTTTATAGTCCCCAAATAGATCAATATAGATCATTGAGATTGGATAAGGTCTACGCAACACTGAGAACACAGCTGTCACAATACAAACTATCCCGTGGTTTCCATTGTCCTTGCTTGTCGGGTTTTGGCGCTGGGAATTAAACTCAAGTTCTCCCACATGCCAGGTAAATACTCCACCTGATTTCTAATTCCCAGCCTTTTTGTATTTTTTCTTTTATTTTGAGATAGTGTTTTATTAAGTTGCTCCGGTAGGCCTTGACACCCCCGTCCTCCCGTCTTGTCCTTTCAAGTAGCTGGGATTACAGAATTGTGCTGCTATGGCTGGCATTGTTAATGTTTATTTTGTTTGGTTTAGTTTTTTAAATGGGGTGGCATATATTCCAGGCTGGCCTCAGATTCACCCTATTGCCAAAGAGGATGTTGAGTTTCTGATCCTCCTGCCTCACCCCGTAAACACTAGGATTACAGGTATGTGCCACCAGATCTGGTTTATGTGGTGCTGGAGACTAAACCCAGGGCCTCCTGGATGCTGGGCCAGCTGTCTGTCCACTGAGCTGCACTCCCAACACTGGCTCCCATCCCCGAATTCCTTCTTAATGGAAAAATTAATGATGCCTTCATCCTGTTGGTGCTCTATTATTTTATATTCTCTCTCTCTCGAAATTAGAATATGTGACCTAGTCCAGTCCAAACCCAGAGAGTCAATGAGTGGAGGTGTATCAGCCAGTCCTGAAGCATTGGTGAAGGCTGATAGCCTGTCACAGCTCAGGGAGGTTGAGTAGATTGGAGAACTAGAGAGAGGTCTTTGCAAAATCGGAGTGAATACATGGACCGAATCACAGGCTTGCGCTGGAAGTGTGAGAGAACTAGCCCTGAGATTAAGTTGATTTCTTTTTCCCATTCAGGACAGAGGAAACACAGCTGGTACATTTAGAGAGAGAAGCACAGAAAAGGAGGTGAAAGGCAGCTAAGGCAGTAGACCAGCCATGGAAGGAGCTTCCTCGGAGGAATTAAAGTGACACAGAGAGATCTAAAGGAGAAATGGCAGTTTTAGGAGATTCGCGGTCGAGGGGACAGCATACAGCTCGACACCAGAAAGTACTATGCTCTTTGTTTTGTGTTCATGACATTTAGATGCCACTGTTGTGTTCCTCTCCAATTTCCCGATAGATGATCCTGAAACTGACTGACAGTTATACAACAAAGCACTGGTGGCACACACTTTTAATCCCAGCGCTTTTGAGGCAGAGGAAGGAGGATCTCTGCTAATTCAAGGCCAGCCCGGTCTTCATAGTGATTTGTAAACTAGTCAGGGCTACATAGGGAGACCATGTCTCCAAGCAAACAAACAAACAAAATTCATGAACAGAATGCTCAACTTTTCTAGTCTTTTTACACCCTTGCTCTCCAAAGGCAATGCTTTGTGATGAATGTGCACAAACTGCTTTCAGAAATTTCCGCAGAAAGATCTTTCCACGCAGAGACATTTCTATCTAGTGTGGTTGGAGCCTTTTCTCAAAACATAACCGGTAGAAGAAGGCATAATTAAATGTGATCTTTCCATGTACCTATGAATTCGGGTTTGGGGTTAGATGGATATTGAGAGGTCAGTCTCTACAACCAAAACTGAACATGGTTTCCTTTCTATGGCTTCCTGCTCTGACCTCACCTTTGCAGGGAACTCCCCGGGAGCTGTGACTATCACCAGAACTCCTCAAATTATGCTAGGGCTTGGTGACTTCATGAACTCATTAGGCTGGCAAACTTGGGAGGAAGGACCAAGACAGTCCCCATACCTCAAGCACAGGAACAGGCAGAAGCTTAAAAAGGGAAATGAGCATGGGGTTTTAGGAGCTTGAGCAGGGGCCTTAATTCATTATTTCTAATGACTTTCCCAGCAGGAGACTCTCCCCAGGAAACACGGGTCTGTGCTTCTAATAAGGCTGCTGGGACTGGGCTATTCCAGAAGGACTCTCAGGGCTGGCTCTGAAACATCTTTTTATAGATGAGAACACATCAGGTGTGTTAAAAATCAAAAAAAAAAAAAAAAAAAAGTCAAGGCTGATATCATTTCCCCTGCTTTGCTCTGAGCTACCTTAATGCATAATCAGCAGATATGAGGGGATTGGTGGCAAAGTTTTCAGTATAAACATTTGATTGTTTTTTCCTAGATGCAAGCCTCTGTTTCCCTCTGGTTACACACAGAACCCTAAATAAGACACCGTGGTGAGGGTCTTTGTGGATGGCCTGCTCCGTTATAAAGTGCAGCTGGGGGCAGGGTATAGCTCACTAGCTAGTGCCTAGCCAGTGTGAGATCCTGTTAACCCCCCCCCCCCCATGCTGGCACAAAACACGCAAAGCAGCTGGGATGAGTCACAAGAGGGTCCCTCAAAGTCTGGGCTCTGTCCCTTCACACCTTTCCCAGTTGCCTGCTTCCTCTGGCGTTCCCTGACACTGACTACACAACTACACAACTGATACATTTAGGAATATTTACCCACCTCCCCTTTTGTTTTTTCAAAACTAACACGGTTGATCACACACACACACACACACACACACACACACACACACGGTTCTTCAGGGTTGTCTCAATTAACCACAAGCTGACTTTTCAATGCACGTGTACTGCTGTTTCATATCTAACCATCCAACTGAGCCTCCATTTGGGGTACTTAGTGGTTGGCTAAGTACCCCGTCATGGATGTTCCTGTAGACATATGGTTTCGTATGTGTGCACATGATGCCTAGACATGGAAAGGTTGGAACTAAGGATCATGACTTTTTAAAATAGATGCATATTTTCAAATTGTAATACAAAGAGGAAGGCAAAGTGGGCGTAGAATCCCACCACTAGCGAGGGGCTATTGGTGTTTTATTAAACTGTGGGGAGAGAGAGAGAGAAAGGGAGAGTGGGTTTTCCTTAAACATGTGATCTCTGGAAGGCCGACCACCCACGGGGGCAGGCTCCACACAAGAGTAATTGGGAATTGTGGATTGGACTCACTATGGGCAGAAGGAGAAGGAAGAGGTGGAGGACGAGAAGGGCAAAGATCTGGGAGCAGTTGGGGGAGGAAGGTAAATAAGAGAAAATATGCTCACTGTACATGTATGGAATCCTCAGTTAATACAAATATTTTGTAAAGAATATATACACAGAAACTCTCTCCTTACTTTGTCACTTAGTGTGATCCAGATTTTATATTTTCAGTTATTTGATAGCAAAGGGATATACTGCTGTCATTTTTTTGTATGGATTCCCTTTGGAGTTGGGGATGTGGCTCAGCTGTTTTACAGTGTCTGACAAGCATGCATAAGGGTCTTGGTTTCATCTGCAGCAGCACATGAATCAGGCTTGGTGTCCCGCATCTGGTAACCCCAGCACTGAGGAAGTAGGAGGAGGATCAGGTGTTCAAGACAATCCTCAGCTACACAGTGAGTTTGAGGACAGTTTGTACTATACATGACTGTGTCTCAAAACCAAAAATAAATATAATAAATTGCCTTCATATTACCATGTAAATATTTTTCTATGACAGTGACGCCTCAGGTGATCTTTACAGGAAACAAATTTGGAGTCCCTGAGTATTGTTCCATGACAATTGGATTGTTGGTAATATCAATGTCCTCATTGTCCAGAGAGGAGGCAAATCAGAATGAAAATAATCTATTGTTATTTCTTCGGAGGTAGATCTCTACTCAAATGTCCTCATGAAAAACATCATGAAAAGTGTTCCATTTTTCCTGAATAACATGGAAATTCTCTGAGGGACACTTAAGGGCTCCTCAGATTTAGATGAAAGCATAAGGAGAGACCAGGCTGAACTAAAAAGGTCTTGCAGTGAGCGTTAAAATAAAACCTGAAAAATAAAACCATGACCTGGTGTTTGGGATAGATTTGCATGTAGGCAAAGCAGCCTCAAGGGTGGATAAGAGAAGGAGGGCACCTACATCTCACAAAATTTTAAGAGGCAACTGCTTAGTGACTTCTTTTTAGACAGCAGCATCTCTAATACGTGAAGTGTCTATGCTCAGATAGTCATCTCCTCTGAAATGAGACTTTCCTGAAGGCAGGAGGGAGGCTCATGAGACTCAGGAAGCAAAGGAAACTTAGAAGGCTCAGGAACTTCCTGAAGTTCACAGAACTCACAAGCACCCCCCCCCAATTATGCAACAGCTATACACAACTGTTGGAGAAAAGGGGTTCTTCCAGTTAGCAAATATGCCTGAAATCTGTGCAGAAAGCACCAAGGATAAGAGGAACCCCAACAAACTGACTAGTTTGTTAGCTAGACTTGAGTTAATGGCTCCCTACCTGGGGAAAAGAGATGTGCGTTCACATGGCACCAAGAAAAGTCACACAGCTCTACCCTTCTATAGATAAAATTACATTCCAAGTATGAAATAACATCCCAAACAGAACTCTACCCAGAGGACTAAATCCCTGTAAAACAATGTAGGTGACCTTCTCCAGAAAGCAGATCCTAAGTCAGTGCTCATTGGGAATAGTGTACAATTTACAAAGACTTTAACCCATTGTTGACTTGCAGCTCGGTCTGAAATGAAAGCTGATGGTCTGGAGACACGGCTCAGTAGTTAAAGGCACTGGCTGCCATTACAGAGGACCCTGGTTAGATAGGTTCCACCAATCTATATTATGGTTCAAAACCATTTGTAACGCTAGTTCCAGGAAATCCAACCCATCTTTCTGACTTTCAATGGTAGTGCATCCAGCAGTGACAGACATGCATGCGGGCAAAGCAGCCATAGGAATGAAATATAAAGTTCTTGAATGTAAGTGATAGTGTTTGGGAAGAAACAATACCAAGGGCAACTTTGATTGCAACTGTTTTTTTTTTAATCCTTCTTTTATTAAAAGCTTATTCTATTTTATTTTTAATTCATGTGTAAATGTGTTTTGCCTGTATGTGTGTCCATGCCACACATGTGTGCAGTGCCTGAGGAAGTTTGAAAAGGGCGTGATAGGCCATGTGACTGGTATTACAGACAATTATAACTGCCATATAAGTGCTGGCATGCAGCACATAGTTCCTAGGAAATACTATTCACCTTGAAAGCTGAAGATTAATCACGTGAGCATATACAAGTTACCAAATGCTTAAAGATACACAGTCCTTGAAATAAAAATGATTCAGGTTTCAATTACTGTGGCCATGCTATTTTCATATTTCTATGCCTTCTTGGCAAGATTAATGAACCGAATCATAATGACTTACTTAGTAAGGTAGAAGTTACTAAGATCTGATTTTGACTAGTCTTGACAAGCAAAAGTATGTTAACCAGCCTCTCTGAAACTAAGACACCATCACTTCTTTCCAGGATTCACTGGCCCAATAAAGTACCTTAACCATATTCTCCTGAAGGATTATTATAACCTAATTGCTCATCATGTTGGGCAGCACAGCATTGACTACTAGGTCAACACAAGATAAAGCAAAGGCATTTTCCTATCACTACTAATTGAGATTGGGTAACCACAGTCCACAAAGAAACAAAGGTGGTTGCAATCACACTTTACTGGCGCTCTTGGTTTT
The DNA here is from genome assembly GCF_903992535.2 of Arvicola amphibius. NCBI lineage: Eukaryota > Metazoa > Chordata > Mammalia > Rodentia > Cricetidae > Arvicola > Arvicola amphibius. The sequence continues at coordinate 182,580,960 of NC_052049.1, forward strand.
GTGGGAGATCCATGCCAGTTTATTTTGTTAAGACCATTCTTAAAGAACGATTCTATTTTGGTTCCTTTTGAAGGGGAGGGATAGTCTAGCAACCTGGCTTCAGAAACAAAGGGATGCATTGTGGAGGCACTGGCATGGTAGACAACTGAATATATTTTGGCTGAAGGACACAACACATACGTGACTGTGCTTCCAAACTAGACAAGTGTCAGAGACAACGACCCTGGTCCTCTGCCATTTGTCTTCCTTCTTTTTCGCATTGTTTCATACTGTGTGTATGTTCCCATGAGTCATTTTGTTTGGCTAAAGAGTCGGTGATATGTCAGGAAACTCAAAGACATTAAACATGACCATTTTCCAGAACCTTTAGAATGCTTTGGTGAAAAGTGGGAATTAAATAGTAAGCCAAATGAGTCTTATGTTATAGAAATTTGGGTTGGCTTTCTTACATTGCCTCACTTTAGGCAAACTGTGTCTTTTCAGAATTGATTATACAAGTCGTTAAGTCAGCTACCAAAGGAAAGCCTATGCCCTTCCAGGCACTGCAACGACCTGAGATGGGAAGGTCAAGACGACTAGCTGGCTTCTCGTTCACAGCCCATGCCGTGTAGTAGGGGCCCCCAGCACCACCATTTTCTACACAGTTGGAATGATGATATACTAATGGCTTCAGAGCCAGATAGCAGGCTCAGACCCTGGCCGGGATTTAAAAACTCTTCACTCTATAACCAGTTGGTTAAATGCCTCGTGCCTCAGTTCTCCACATGACATCGAAATGGATAAACAGTGTAACTATCGCAGAAGTGTTTGTCAGGGTTCAGGAAAGTTCTTACAATACACTGTGACCCAGAGCGAGTGTCTCCCGAATCAACGAGGCCACAGTGTCCTGCAAGGACAACCATGGACGACAGGCACTGGCACTGCCTAAATCATCTCTGACAAGGCAAAAGGATTTCCTTTTAGGTTGCACAGGGCCAGATGTCCTGCTAATGGCAAGAGTGAAGCTTATTTGTAGGGATTAATGGAATTAATAGTAACATCTCCCTTGTTCTGCTTCAGTCTCATGGAAGTCTCTGGAAACAACTCAGTATGTTCTTTTTGTGTGTGTGTGTGTGAGTGTGCATAAATGAAGATGGTAACTGAAGACCTGTGTGTGAGTGTGTGTGTGTGAGTGTGTGTGTGTGTGTGTGTGTGTGTGTGTGTGCACAAATGAAGATGGTAACTGAAGACCTGTGTGTGAGTGTGCACGAATGAAGATGGTAACTGGGGACCTCTGTGTGTGTGTGTGTGTGTGTGTGTGTGTATACATGCATGTCAGTGTATGGATGAAAGACATCATGAGAAGCAAAGATGATAGTCTACATATTCATATTCTATATCACAAATGCAAAGGCATACCACATGTATGCAAACAAACATACAGTTCTAAACACCAACAAACCTGATGCATACAAATGCAGAACAAGAGGTAAACATACAAAAGTTCAAGTATTTAAGTATTTAAGTGTTTTCTGATTTTAAGGCTTGAGTGAAAATAAAAAACAAGAAAAGTTGAAAATGTCAATTATTAGTCAGAAAACTGTGAGAACTGTTTTAAAGTCCAACACACACACACACACACACACCAAAAAACAAAACCCTCACCATTAATCATAAAGGAAAACCAAACAGCCTAAAAACAATAAGAAACTCCTTCTCTCTCCAGCTGGAGCCTCGCAGAGCATGCGCCCGATCCGATGGCCCTATCTGGAAAGAGCAAATGTGATTTCTGACATATTACAGCCCAGATGAAGAAGCCAAACGCTGCTACAGGGAGTTGGGCAGAGATACAAAGTAACTCTGCGTATACCTATTGAAAAGCATCAGTACAGGGCCGAAGGGCACTGAGGACTGTCTCCTGGGTTAGAGGTTTATTACATGAGTTATTAATACTGTGGACAGGCAGACGGCAGCACAACAGAGGCTCTGAGGAGATCCGGGTCCCTTCATAGAGATGTCAGAGGAAGAAAAGGTTGTGAGTGATGTCTAGACCATAGCAAGTGTCGTCTACAATCAGGCTGTCACTGAATTGGCTACGGGAGTGGGGGTGGCAAGAATATAGACAAACATATTACTTTACTTCAGGAAACCAAATTCCTGTCCTTCCAGGAATTAGTACAGTTTCAACTAGAATGGAGGAGCTTCGCAATGGGCGTGGCCCTGGCTAACATTAGCCAATGAGACAGGGGAGCTTTACAATGGGCTTGGCCCTGGCTAACACAAACCAATGTGTAGTGTGAAGCGGCGGGCTGCGTTCCCGCCGCCCAGTTCCCAGCATCCGGCTAGCTTTCCGCCACCCGGCCGCCGGCTAGCTTTACACCCGAAATAATTACACGGAAACTGTATTCATTTAAACACTGCCTGGCCCATAGTTTCAGCCTCTTATTGGTTAACTCTCACATCTTCCTTTAACCCATATTTAGTAATTTGGGTAGCACCACGAGGTGTGGCTTACCAGGAGAGATCTTAACCTGCGTCCATCTCGGAGAGGAGCAGCATGGAGACTCACCACGCGACTGCCTGAAGCGTCTCCCCCACTCTACTTCCTTGTTCCCACAATTCTGTTCTGTCTACTCCACCTACCTAATTTTCTCTTAAAGGGCCAAGGCAGTTTTCTTTATTAATAATGAAAGTAACACATAAACACTCCTCCATCATTTCCCCTTTTTCTGTTTAAACAAAAAAGAAAGGCTTTAACTTTAACATAGTAAAATTACATGTAACAAAACAGTTATCAAGCAAGTATTACAGTTACAATATTTAAATCTATTTTATCTTTTATCATAACTAAGGAAAGCTATAACTATCTATTTATTCTTCAACTCCATCAAAGACTCCAGAAGGATATAATGCTACCTAAGTAAACAAGAAATAAGTAACTTATAAAACTCTAGAAATGACAGAGACAACTCGCTGCCTGGACAGTCACCCAAAGTTCCTCTGTACCGTTGAGGCATCCATCTTCAGCCTTCAGGCCCATAGTGTCCAGCAGACTTTTTCATGAAGCAGGAAATTCCAAAGACAGTTCAGTTACTTTCTGCTGTGTCCTGCAGAACGTCTCGCAGACTCTTTCATGAATCAGGAACCCTGAAAGACCATCTCACCTTTAGGCAAGTTCAGCAGTCCTCTCTCTGCGGGTTCTTTGTGTCCAGTTTATGGAACAGTCCAGCCAAGAGCAGTTTCTTGCCCAAATGGCTAACAAACTCCATAAGTAGCCTCTTCGATGCCCATCTTCCTCTTGAAGTAGATTGGTGCTGCCAGGAGCAGATGTGTCTCATTGTCATGAAAAACCCTAAGTTATTAAAACATTAAATGCCATATTCTGCAGTCTTTGAAAGATATGAAGAATGTCTATCTAACTGAAATATATCTCTACATATCTAGAAAACCTAATAATATTACTACAAGCTTAACTATTATCAATGATTATCCATTAACAATCTATATTTCCTAATTATACATTACAGTTTTTAAAATGAACTACAATCACAATAGCTTAATCAAGATCAGAAATACATATACATATAACAAAATTGACCTTAAAATCTATACCAATGCAAATTCATATCTATATCATCTCCCCCTTTAAATGTAAAAGAACATTTATAAGCAATATTTGGGAAAATGGGCGCAGTTTTTTCTCTCCAAACTGCTTCCTGCTGAATGGGGGCGCTGTTATTTAGGTCTTTCATGGTGTAACCTGTGTGCTAGGTTCCTCTCAGTTGGCAGTTGAGTGAAGTAATTTTTTGAAGATGTTCACAGCAACCTTTCAGGAGGGCGTGGTCTATCATACCATATTGGGATAGAAGCAATCCACAGAGTCTCGTCCTCTGTGAAAACAAAAGAAGAAACTCTTTTCCAAAGCATCATGTTCTTAGATCCAAATCCTGAAGTCATACCATTAAGATGTCCATTCTGGTCTAGCCTGGCAGCCCATATAATGAAATGTCTCTCTGTACTTAGCTCCTTTACAGTCAAAAAAATCAAAGAAAACACAACAAAATACATAATCCAGACTCTCTGTGAATTTTCCATTTTTACGTGGCTTATTTTTACTCTATCACTTTACTTCTTTTAATCTATAACTATCTGTACTCTGTCTCTTTAAAGACTTTAACCTTTTTTTTTTAAGGCATTAACTTTATTCTCTATATTTTCTTTTTCTCTCTTTTAAGCCTACGTGAGCCATTTAAAGGCCTTCTATGTCTGAATCTTTTCTATTGTGAATCTGTAATTTTTTAATATCCAGGAGCACTCTTAAAAGGTTAACCACTTTTTAAAATCTTAAGTTGCGCCAGGGGTAATATGGTACTGCCTGTTTACAGCCAAGTCTAAACCTTAACTGCGCTGTTATTATGGTAATTCCGATAGTTCCTGCCTGAGGTCAGCACAGTTCAGCATGGCGGAGCAGAGCCAGATCCTCTCTTGCCTCAGTCATTTGGTGCCCCTGAGCCGCACACAGTTCCAGGCACACAGCAGTCGACATTGGAGCCGCACTCAGCAGTTTAATTTTGGTACTGAGCGTGCAGCACAGAAACTCTTTTAATCCAAGTCACAGCCAAATCAGATGCGCAGAGCACTGCGCAGACTGAAAACACCTCTCTCTCTATGGCGGCAGGAATCCGCAAACGCTGTCCCGCTCGCCTAAGCCTGATTCCGCCATCTGCCCAGGTGCAGGCAGGGAGCAGTGAGGCATTGGCATGGTCTCAGAGTACTTTCTTTCCGATACCAAGCGGGCAAGGTTTTTAAGTGGATTTAGTGACCACCGTTGGAGCGCCAATCTGTAGTGGGAAGCGGCGGGGCTGCGTCCCCGCCGCCCAGTCGCCGGCTAGCTTTACAGATAGTTATAGATTAAAAGAAGTAAAGTGATAGAGTGAAAATAAGCCACGTAAAAATGGAAAATTCACAGAGAGTCTGGATTATGTATTTTGTTGTGTTTTCTTTGATTTTTTTGACTGTAAAGGAGCTAAGTACAGAGAGACATTTCATTATATGGGCTGCCAGGCTAGACCAGAATGGACATCTTAACGGTATGACTTCAGGATTTGGATCTAAGAACATGATGCTTTGGAAAAGAGTTTCTTCTTTTGTTTTCACAGAGGACGAGACTCTGTGGATTGCTTCTATCCCAATATGGTATGATAGACCACGCCCTCCTGAAAGGTTGCTGTGAACATCTTCAAAAAATTACTTCACTCAACTGCCAACTGAGAGGAACCTAGCACACAGGTTACACCATGAAAGACCTAAATAACAGCGCCCCCATTCAGCAGGAAGCAGTTTGGAGAGAAATAACTGCGCCCATTTTCCCAAATATTGTTTATAAATGTTCTTTTACATTTAAAGGGGGATATGATATAGATATGAATAATTTGCATTGGTATGGATTTTAAGGTCAATTTGTTATATGTATATGTATTTCTGATCTTGATTAAGGTATTGTGATTGTGTAGTTCATTTTAAAAACTGTAATGTATAATTAGGAAATATAGGTTGTTAATGGATAATCATTGATAATAGTTAAGCTTGTAGTAATGTTATTAGATTTTCTAGATATGTAGAGATATATTTCAGTTAGATAGACATTCTTCATATCTTTCAAAGACTGCAGAATATGGCATTTAATGTTTTAATAACTTAGGGTTTTTCATGACAATGAGACACGTCTGCTCCTGGCAGCACCAATCTACTTCGAGAGGAAGATGGGCATCGAAGAGGCTACTTATGGAGTTTGTTAGCCATTTGGGCAAGGAACTGCTCTTGCCTGGACTGTTGCATAAACTGGACACAAGGAACCCACAGAAAGAGGACTGCTGAACTTGCCTAAAGGTGAGATGGTCTTTCGGGGTTCCTGATTCATGAAAGAGTCTGCGAGACGTTCTGCAGGACACAGCAGAAAGTGACTGAACTGTCTTTGGAATTTCCTGCTTCATGAAAAAGTCTGCTGGACACTATGGGCCTGAAGGCTGAAGATGGATGCCTCAACGGTACAGAGGAACTTTGGGTGACTGTCCAGGCAGCGAGTTGTCTCTGTCATTTCTAGAGTTTTATAAGTTACTTATTTCTTATTTACTTAGGTAGCATTGTATCCTTCTGGAGTCTTTGATGGAGTTGAAGAATAAATAGATAGTTATAGCTTTCCTTAGTTATGATAAAAGATAAAATAGATTTAAATATTGTAACTGTAATACTTGCTTGATAACTGTTTTGTTATATGTAATTTTGCTATGTTAAAGTTGAAGCCTTTCCTTTTTGTTTAAACAGAAAAAGGGGAAATGATGGAGGAGAGTTATCTGTCTATGTTTCTTTCATTAGTTAATTAATAAAGAAAACTGTCTTGGCCCTTTAAGAACAGAAAATTAGGTAGGTGGAGTAGACAGAACAGAATTGTGGGAACAAGGAAGTAGAGTTAGGGAGAGACGCTTCAGGCAGTCGCGTGGTGAGTCTCCATGCTGCTCCTCTCCGAGATGGACGCAGGTTAAGATCTCTCCTGGTAAGCCACACCTCGTGGTGCTACACAGACTAAATATGGGTTAAAGGAAGATGTGAGAATTAGCCTATAAGAGGCTACAGATAATGGGCCAGGCAGTGTTTTAAAAGAATACAGTTTCCATGTAATTATTTCGGATAAAGCTAGCCGGTTGCTGGGAACTGGGCGGCGGGAACGCAGCCCGCCGCTTCACACTACACCAATGAGGTTTTCCTAAGAGGGGGCTAAGTATATATTACTATACAAGTGTTAATCTATAACTTATCTCAAAGTCCATGCATCCTTTGACAGAAATGGCCAAGGGATGATTAGTGACATTGCTTTAAAACATCACTGGATAGCTGTAATGTTTAAAGTTCTGAATACAAAGAGCAAGTCAGCAAGTTCATCAGGAGGAAAATACACAGCTATCTGATTTGCTGTGTAGAGCTAACATGATGAATAATTAAAACATCACCACCTGTGTTCCAGGTTCAGAAGGGAGAACAAAGCAGGATTACCAAATCTTCCTTCCCACAAAATGAATCATGAAAGAGCAGCCACCGTGCTCAGCTTTGGAGGGGCTGAGGGAAGTGAAGGGCTGACCGTTTCAAAACAGGAGTTCTGGTAGATGGAGAGAGGGCTCTGTGGCTGAGAGTACTTAGTCTCCTGCAAAGAATAAAATTATAGAAAAAGTAACAAATACCAAAAAAGTAGAAATACACTGAAAGTATGTGGAAATTAAATTCATGACAGAAATAAATTTTAAATCAGTTTAAAAAGTTATGCATGCTGTATATTCCTCTTCAAAATGATAATGGCAAAATATATAGAGGAAACTATGGCCCATAGTCTTTGAGGAGGAAGGCATCTCAACTCCTATTAAAGCCTAGAAAGCTCAAAAGAAAAAAAAAGCAGATTTGGTTACCTAAATATTTTATGCTTCCATATGACAAAAAGAAATGAAATAAAATTGGAGAAAAATAAAACATATATACTGCTATGTTAAATAAATATGTAATATCTGTAAAAGATTTCTTTTAGGTGGCAACACAAAATAAAAGGCTTTAAATTACATGAAATTTCTGGGAAAATATCCAAATGACAGACACATGTAGTAACAAGTGATTTCATTTTCAGTGTTTAGCTTAGGAAAAAAAATAAGATGGGTGATCATATGTAAAAGAGGCCATGAAGAAACACAGACTCAGTATACTTGTCAAAGATAAAGGGGTGATTTATATCCGATGGGCACTTTAAAGAGAGCTCAGGGGTCCTTTGATGTGGTATTACAACCCTTTGGGATCTAACCTACGAGCACATTCCTACAGTCCATCAGCATATAAGGTCTATCTCCTATTTGTTGGCATTTACAGTGAAAACATCCATCACGATCAAACTGACCTTAATCAAAGTATCTCTACAAAAAGGGAGGCCGTGTTCCTACTCAAGGATGAGATAAGGTTGAGGAGAAGCCTCAGTGGGTATAAATGACTGCTGCATTAATGTGAGGACATGAATTCAGTTCCCCAGAAACCACATAAAGCCTGATCTGAGAGCACACATCTGTAATTCCAGAGCTCCTCTCCTAAGGGGAGATAGGAAACAGACACAAGGGAATCTCTAGGAGCTTGTGGGTCATTTACCCTGGCATATGCAGCAGCCTATGAAATGGCAGCCTTTTTCAAACAAGGTCAAGACCATGTGTGAGGTGGTTCTCTGACTTCCACATGCATCCCCCGGTGTGTGTGCATGTTCTTGTTCAACATATGCTCATGCTCATAAGTACATACATACACATACACACACATGCAAACACTGTACGTGCACACACATACACATGCACATATACACACATACGCACACACACACACACACACACACACACCCCACTCATCATTTACTAAACTGTCATATATGATCTAGAAAGCTGCATGTGATTTGCTCAAATGAAGACATGTTAAGTGGGAGTTAAGTCTTTATCGTATTTACATGTGGCAAACCAATTAAAATTAACTTGTATAAATTTCTATCCTATGCACACGAATACAGATATGGAAACATTGACAAATAATCTCACTCTCTAAAATGAAACATTCTGTGGGGGTGGAGAGGTATCTCTGAGATTAAATCTGTTCTTGCAGAGGTTCTGGGCTCAATTCCCAGTACTCATGTGGAGGCTCACAACTGTCTGTGTTTCTAATTTCAAGGAATCTTATATCTTCTTCTGGCCTTCATGGGCTCTATATATACATGGCACACACACACACACACATATGCAGGCAAAAACTTATACATGGAACTAAAAGTAAAGTTTTTTAAAAAGCCAAACTAAAACAAAGCATTCTTCAATCTACTGATAATTTAATTCAACAAAATGAAAAAAAAAAACAAAAAAATCCAAACAACTGAACCACCATCCCTTCATTCTTAGCCACACAGAAGAAACAATTTTCTAAGTTGTTTACTGTTAGGAAGATTAAAAAAACACAAATTACTCTTGGTGTACAAAAGAGTTCCACAATAGCCTGGAATGGAGTATAACAAAGGTTTATTTATTTGGGAATAAACTCACAGAAAGGGTAGCCACCCACAGTCCTCTGCATGCACTGAGAACTGGAGCCAAATCCAACAGCTAAGAGGCCTGTGCATGCTTCATCTGCATTTATAATACATAAGACCACACCCAAAGTGGGCTGGTATCTTAAAGGCTATTAGCTAAAGGAGTTCCCACAACACCTCTCCCTTTTGTCTAAATAAGAGAGCATAAGCCTAATACCAAACTATATACAATAAGAACAAATATCAAGTAATGTCTAGTGAAAAGAAGAGGCAAAAACATACATAAAAATTAAAATTACAACCAGGATGAACAACATCAAAGAGGAAAAATATACTAAATGTTTCAATAGTCATCCTACCCTAAGGAGCCTAAGTTTTATATTAAAAATAACTTGGCTAAGTCATGAGAGGAAAGTAACTATGACTAATTAGTTTTCAAACCCATCAAAGACCTGAGAAGGGAAATAATATTACTTGAGTAAGCAGGAAGTGCAATCACTTCCAAAAGGTGTAAGAAATTGCAGAGACAACCAGCTACCTGGGCAATCACCCAAAGTCTCATTTGCAACATTGGAGTAATAAACTTTAGCTAAGGCCTAGAGTAACTGACAGACCATTTTCAGAGGCAGAAAAATTTGAAAAACCATCTTACCCTGTCTTGGCAAAGTTTGGCAGTCTTTTTGCTAATATCCTGTTTGTCCAGTCTGGACATCGTGCATTTTGTCAGTGGTTGAGGCAGGGGCAGTTCTTTGCCCAAAGGCCAATTTTGCCAAGAAGAAAACAAGCTCCAAGTGGAGTGTCTTTGGTGCCCAACATTCTCTTGGGAATAGATTGGTGCTGCCAGGAACAATCATGTCTCAGTCAACAGAATCCTAAATTGTTTAAATGCCATATTTTACAGCTCTTTGAAGTGTTTGATGATTACTGATCTATGTGGAATACAATCTCTATGCATCTAAAGAACCTGATTAGTCTAACTATAAGTATGACAAACTTCCTTCTTACTTAGAGAATATTATATCCTTCTGGGGTGTTTGAAGAGTTGAAGAAAAATAGTGGTAGTTTTCCTTAGCTATGATAAAAAATAAATTAGATTCTTGCTTGATAACCATTTTGTATATGTAATTTTACTATGTTAAAGTTAAAGCCTTCCTTTTTAATTAGACAGAAAAGGGGAGAAGATGTGGGGTGTTCTTTTGTGCATGTGTTGCTTGTATTATCTAATGAATAAATCTGCTTTGGCCTATGGCAAGGCAGAATATAGCCAGTCTGGAAGATATATATATATATATATATATATATATATATATATATAGAGAGAGAGAGAGAGAGAGAGAGAGAGAGAGAGAGAGTAGGTGGTGTCAATGAGACGCCATGTAGCTCCTAAAAGGGATGATTGCCTGAACCTTATCCAGTAAGCCACAGCCTCATGACAATCCAAAGTTAATAGAAATATGTTATTTTAAGTTATAAGAACTAGCCAATAATACGCTTAAGCTAATAGGCCAAAGAGTGTTGCAATTAGTATAGTTTCTGTGTGATTATTTGGTTCTGGATGGTTGGGAATAAATGAGCAGTATCTAACTAGAAAAAATTACATGAATCAATAGAGATTTATTGGGAGGGTTTGCCATAGAAAATTAGAATAGTATTAATCCCTGATGGTTGTTAGAATGGATGCCTCTGGCAACAATATGTTACACTGGATTCTTACCGGAGACACCAACACAAACCAGGGAGGGAGGGAACTTTGACACCCTAGTTAGAGCACTGGCCAAGTATGTGCTCAGCGGGGGCAGGCTGCTAGTTCAAAGGACTTAAATCTGCATCCAGGATTGAACACGCCTGTAGGACAACTCAACCCAGAAGAAGGGCAATCAGAAATATCTGTTTGGCAGAACTGCTCTGTGTTTCTTCCTCCAGCTAATAGAGAAGAGCCTCTAGGGCACCCTCTGATGACCATATCTCCTAATAAATAAGGCTGACAGGGTGGTGAGTAGCACCTGCTCCAGAATCTCAGAGGACACACTAGACAGCCAACAAGATGCTTGGGAACACAGGGGCCCCCTGCATTGTTCTTATGCAACCAGACAAACAAAAATGGGGAGATCGTATTCCCTCTCCTGCTTTGGCTATAAAATATTGAATTAATGGATCCCTAGAGACTGGCATTTCTCCAAGAATTTTATGTTGGGCAAAGAAAAAGGCTAAAGTCTGGTGCCAGCCAGAGGGAGACCTGGTTTCCTGGAAAGAGATTTGGGACTCATCACATCACCTTTTAGGAGGGACTGGAGGCTAGACACTGACACGGCAGTGATGGGCAGGACCATACCTTGTTAGTCTTGCAACTCTGGCTTCTGCTTAGACCTGAACCTTATGCCAGGACCCCGGAGAGGATTTGGGTGGCCACTGGATCTCTGTGTTGGTCCCTCTTTCCAATGTGGCTACACTGACTGAATCTTTCTTTATGTTTTTCACTATTACTTGTGTCTTTAATCGGTACATTAGGAATGGGTAGTCAAACCCGACATACTGGAGCTATCAGGACCCAGGATCTGACGCTAATAATGCCAGTCTTGCTGAGCCTGTGTGTTTGTTTAAACTGTGTTTGAACCATGAATGGATGAGAACCTTCTGCACCAGGTGACAGTAACTGAAGAGACAAAGAGTGTATGTATCTTAACCAGGAGAATACTGGAGAGCTGGGAAACAACTTTCGGATATAGTTCCAGAGTGGACTCCTGAGGCTGGAAGGAGGGAGCAGAGAGCTAGCTGGAGGGGGGAACAAAACAAAATACACTATCCTCAATGTCATTTCCCAGCACTCCCAGCAGAGAGGGGCCTTTGAAGAGCTAAAGAATGGTCCATCTTGAGATGGTTACTAAGGATGCTTTTGTTTTTTTCTGCTAGCTCCCCCCACTTCCTGTTTCTTTTGGAGTCACTGGCTGGGTCAGAAATGAGAGTCCTTAATTTAGGTGGGGGAGGACTGCGAGAAGTTTCTCCCCTCTCTTGGGAGAGACCTTCTGGATACAGACTTTATCAGGAAAAAGATGAACTACTATGAATCTATATTCTTATTAAAGTTTTATTTGAGAACAGGAGCCACACAGTTCAGTTTCTTAATGGAGCCTCCCTTTGTGTTTCAAAATAGATCTTGGCTCAGTTTAATGGGGAAATTGGTACTCTGAGACTTCAAGATTCGGGTGTCTGTCATCTGGCAAGTCAGCCGCCGAGTAAAATGCTGAGACTATAGGCATCCACCGTATCTCCTTCAGAATATAAGGAGTGGTTTGACCTTTCTTCCTTCCTTTCTTTCTTTCTTCCTTCCTTCCTTCCTTCCTTCCTTCCTTCCTTCCTTTCTTTCTTTCTTTCTTTCTTCTTGCTTTCTTGCTTCCTTCCTTCCTTCCTTCCTTTCTTCCTTCCTTTCTTTATTTTAAAGGGAAAGAGTTAAGAATGAAAAGTTCTCACGGCTTAAACCTACCACAGATATGTGCCCCAGTATAAACGGCTACTGATGAACACTATACATTGGCTGCATTTCTGGGGACAGTGCAGGCACTGTTTTGTCTATCCGTGTGCATCAGTAACAGAGTAGCATTTCAGAGCATCCCTCTTAGGCACAGACCCAACTGTGTATTAGTAATATTTCCTGACTCGATTAAAAGTCACGGAAATGATCTTGCCTGAAATGTTTCCATGCTATATCCCCTTTGGGGAATCATGTTCGGCTTTAGGTAGCTTCATTGACAAGACAACCAAGAGACTCAAGTAAGAAAACAAGAACATTAAAAAAAGTGTTAGTTTTTCATGATGAAGAGTTCTAGGAACTGGAGAATTGGTCCTGTAACTGGGCTGGCAGAAATGAAGATATACTAAAGAGACACTAACTAGGGTCTCTCAATGTGACTATCAGACTATTTGAAACAAGAATTTCCAAGGAATATCATGCTAGGACAAAGAGAAGACACAGACACAGGGGAATGTATCTTTGACAATGAGATTTACCCAGTCCTAACACCCTGTGAGAGGGAAGAATGACAGGCTAGGCCACTTGACAGAGACCGCTTAGATGCGCACACCCCTGGGCCATCTTCAGACTTCAGTTCCAAGGACCTGCAGATCTTTGTCCCTCTTTCCAGTGTGGCTACATCGAATCAACCTCCTCTTTCTGCTTCCTATTAATTTGGCTCTTTTAATTGGCTCGCTGGGGACAGGTGGCTGAACCTAGCTTGGAGCACAGGCTATGACCCCCAGCTTGGCTAACAGTTGGAGCCTGGTGAATCACTTATTGCTTAGCTCATTAGCACTCGATGGACACAGCCAAACATATTAAATTCAGTAGTGTTCCTTTCTAAATGTTTTAGCTAGGTTTGTATTATAAGCATATAGTCAACATTGAGGGCAGAATCATCATGGCTAGGGTGTTTCATACAACTATGGATTTTAGTGGAAAACAGTGAGTTGGGGCTGGAGAGAGGGTTCAGTGGCTTAGAGCGGTTGCTGCTCTTGCCTAGGACCTGGGTTTGTTTCCCAGCACGTACAGGCAGCTCACTCCTGTCTGTAGCTCCACTCTAAGAGGATCTGACACTCTCTTCTAGCCTCTACTGGGCTCTGGCCATGCACGTGCTACACAGACACGCTTTCGGCAAAACACTCATTCACATCATTTCTTTTTAAAAAGTATTTCCATGAGGATAAGCTAGGACTCTCTTCTTCCTGACTCAAACAGAAGTTTTGTTCACTCTTTCTCCACCCTATGTTCCTCCCAAGCAACTCACTGAAACTGTAGTTCCATCTAAATCTTCCAGGACCTTAACTTCTGAACTTCAGGGGTAAAAACTGTCATAGCCTTGGGAGCTATAAGGAACCCATGTCATTTACTATTTTCTGTGATTCTTCAAAATGGCATTCTTCCCAAGAAGAAACCCCCATCCTGAACACCCCCCCCCCAGATAATAACTTTAATTAGCAAGAATATACAAAGCAGGCTATAATTTAACAGAATTAAAGGAGTGGTTAGCTGTATTAAATTAAAACAAATGGGTCACACGACCACTCTTTTGCCTCTCAAGTTCAGTCTGTCTCCTGTATAGAATTAAAAGGACCTATTTATTAAACATCTTTAAAAATTAAAACCTAAAAATAGTGCCTATAACTATCATGTACTTATGTGCCATTTACAGACTACTGACTTGCCACTAGCTTCAGAATGCTGGGAAGTTAGCATGATATTTTTACAACATTCCTTTAAGCAAATACAGAGATGATGTTAAAAAGAACATGAAATCAAACTGCAGGAATTGGCAGGATTGTGCGCAGCTCCCCCTTCCTTTTGGGCACCAAAGGAATTCCCAGCATTCTTGATAAAACTCCTTTTTCATGGAGCCTGAGGCATCAAATGAAAACCCACCACCAAGCTTTACAGACTAGAAATAAGAGGAAAACCTCAAACCTGGCAAGAACCTGCTGCTCATCTCTCTCAGTGAGTTCTGGTCAACAGCTACTGAAATGTTATGCTTTCGGGCCAAAGGAATTCTCTTATAGGATATTTTCTTCAAACTCTGAGAGTTCCCACCTGGCAACATCAAACCTCAGCTCTCACAGAAACGAAGAAATGAACAAGTTGTTTAAGCAGAAGCCTGAACTTATGCCCCTGCTGCTTCTCATAACGAGCCTGGCATGCAGGCAACTGGTCCAGGCTCATTTAGGTGTCCTGAACTTGTAAGATGAAATGCCTGTATTACTTATTTTTCTATTGCTGTGATAAGACACCATGACCAAGGCAACTTAGAGAATGAAGAGTTCCTTTGGATCTGCAGTACCAGAGGGTCAGGGCGCAGATGGTGGAGCACCAGGCAGGGTGGTTGAGGCAGCAAGCTGAGGGCCCACATCTCAAACTGCAAGCAAGAGGCAGAGAGGGTGAAGTGGGAATGGCGTGAATCTTTAAACTAGCCAAGCCTGTCTCTCTTGACACTTCTTCCAACAAGGCCACAGGGGTTAAGCCTCCCCAAACTGTGCCACCAAGTGGGGACCAGGCATTCAAATGCCTGAGACTATGGGTGAGAGCTCATTCAAACCACAATTCCTTTCCTATAATTCACATTATACCAGAAATGAAATGGAAACCTAAGGTGGAAATAAAATGGCATCTTCCTCTCATTTGGACAGCTCAGGAGCACTCTTTTAGTTGTTTTGATTGAACACACAGATGCATACATATACACATACACACATACACAAACACACAAATCCTGAGTTGTATTCTATGATTGGTATCTCCTGTTTTTCTGTGTCTATCTTTAAAACATATAGGGAGCAAGACATTCCAATTGAGAACATCATTAACACACACTGGCTCTGGGTATAAGCAAGAATTCTGTTCTTCTCCTGTGTACCCCTCCCTCACCCCATCCTAGCTGAAGCCTCAGTACAGGGCCAGAAGAACAGGCTCAGTTCCATAGATAAATCATTGACATCAAAGCCACATGGCCTGTGTGGACTCCTACTACTGATGTTTTGCTTTGTAACCACTGACATGTTTATTCATAGATTAGTAGAGCTCCAGGCCTTTTCTGAGAAACTTTGTGAGTGGCGGTCCAAGTGGAGACCATCTAATTGGCCAGACTGCTGACAATGAGTGACTACTGAGTCCTTGGTCTCAAGCAAGACATCTGTGCCAGTCCCTCTAGTGCCAAGCGGATATCTTGGAATAGGGGTGGAAGGATTGTAGGATGGGGAGGGATGTAGTGGGCAATGTCTTCTGTAGCTAACACGGCCAATGAGATCATCAACACATAGCGGTGTGACTGTATACACAGGGCATGAAAGAAAGGAAGACAGAAAGAGATGGGGGAGGAGAAAGAAAGAAAGAAGAAAAGAGGAGAAAAAAGAAAGAGAAAGAAAGAAGAGAGGGAGGGAGGGAGAGGGAGGAAAATGGAGGGAAGGGAAGGAGGCTTATGAACAAGAGCAGGACTTCCTAGAAGAAGGGGTGGTGTGACTGTAAGGACTGAGAGGGGGGCATGGGAGTTACTGCCATCGCTGTCAAAATTCTCACAAAATCGGGAGGCAGAGTCAGGAGGATCTCTGAGTTCGAGGCCAGCCTGGTCTACAAGAGCTAGTTCCAGGACAGGCTCTAGAAACTACAGGGAAACCCTGTCTCAAAAAAAAAAATAAATAAACAAAAAAAATTCTCACAAAATTAAAAAACCAATTAATTCCCTCAGTTTTTTTTTCCTTTGCAGCACCCTTTTAGAATAAGAATGGGCCATTTGCAAAGATCAATTTCAGTCTTCCCCTTTTTAATATCAAACCCAGGGGCTTCCCCCAACAACATGGGCATCCTAAGAGTATGACCAAAACCACTTTCTCAATTAGTTTGATACGCTTCCCTAACTGCAAAAGAATCATTTTAACAAGGCCAACAGTGCCAGTGGCAAGATGTCCATCCATCGTAACCACCTCCCTTCGAACATCTCACACTCACAGAAGCCTAAGAGCACATGGCAGGAAGACTTGTCTAAGTCACATTCGCTTGTGGACAGCATGTTGGAAGAGACGGTCACCTGCAAGGCAAGTGCAATGCAGGGGTGCGAAGAGCTATGGCCTCCAGCAGGACTCCCATCTGTTCCACGAGCATAGGAGGGAATGGCAAGAAATGCAGGCTGGATAAAAATGACAGGGCTGGGGAGAGGTCCATTTGGTAGAGGACTGAGTCTGATCTACCAGTATCCCTGCAAAAACCAGTGGACAACTGTAATTCCAGTACTGGGGAAATGAGGGCAGGTGGATCCCTGAAGCTCACTGGCCAGCCAGCCAATCAATCAATGAGCTTTGGGATCGGTGAGAGAAGCCATCTCAAAAACTAGGGTGGAGAACCATGGAAACATTTACAAGTATAAACACATCATACACATAATTCATATACTCACTGAAGACTAATATATAAATACATTTCTCTTTCTTAAATCTGGTTAAGACTACAAGGCTTTCTGTTAATAAGGCTCCCTCCATCAAACCTAGAGCATTTTTGTACAGGGGTAGAAAAAGCCATGAGTTTTCAAGAGACAATCTATTCATCTGTAGATTTTCTGTTCCCTTCCCAAGGTAAAGTATAGACAGAACTATCAGGTAGAATTCATTGAACAAGGCATGCAAATTGCTGCCCCATAGCCTAGTGAGATCATTTAAAATAATAAAGGAAGTCTAGATGAATGAGAGACCCAGTCAATAGCTCTCTTCCACCATAACTAGCAAGTGAGCCTTGAAGGAAAACAGAGAGGCAGTAATTTAACTTCAGGGTCTTTAACAAGACAAATAGGGCTGCCATGGACGTGGGCTAAATGGTGTCTACAGGAAGGCTGGGATCAGACATTTGATAATTAAGACTAATGCAGCCTATTGAGGGGAAAAAACAATGTCTTGTGGGACCTGATGTTCCTGCAGAGAGTTCTGCAGAGCTGGGCTAGGGTTAGTGATAACAGACACCAGGGCCTTCTGTCTGATCATTCCTAAAGGATACTATGGATAAATGACCAAAAAAATCTGTTTTGATCACCGATGAGATTAAATATTGAAAATGTAACTAACACTTTTTATTGGGAGGGGGGAGCAGAAGAAGCACGTGTGTAAAAATGGCTGGCTTCAGTTACTCCAAGTAAAGCACCAGAAAGTGTCCCCATTTTTTGCCTGAGGTCTCGGCGCCAGATACCAATGATCAAATGCACAAGAGAACATTCACCTTGCTAATGCACAGCCTTGTTGCACATAATAGCTAATTGATTTTGGACTGCATTTAAGACATTAGCCTGCACAGAGGGATGCCATTTATAGACACGGGAACCCTTAAGACACTAAAAATAGGAACTACGATTGGGAACCTGCACTCTACCAGCAATTCCCGAAAGAAGAGGCTCAGTTGGGCTGGTGAAGCAGAACCAAGGACAATTTCAATTTGCCCTTGGATAATTAAGGGAAATGTGAGTCTTTAGGAGCTCTTATCTGTTATCCTTTTCAAGAACACGGTGGCTGTCATCATGAGATGAGGTTTTACAGACCATAGGGTCCTCCTGTCGTATGAGAACCCAGGTATGATACTGCCACAGTGTTCGTAATTCCTGTGTACTGCAAGAGCAACAGACGAATGACATGGATGATAGGAAATGACTTTTCCTTTACGAACGTAAACGAGGTCCATTTCTGCTTGGACCTAGGAAGAGCAGTAATGTGCTCTAGTTTGCTTTTCTATTACTGTGATAAAACACTGACCAAAAGTACCTTAGGAGAGGAAAGGGCTACCCGGCTTACACTTCCAGATCACAGACCATCACTAAGGGAAGTCAGAGCAGCGACATGAAGGCAAGAGTGCTGGCTAGTCCATAAAAATTACCGTGAAGCAAGGAACTTAGTCAGAGCCAAAGTGTATGGCAGGAGCCATGGAGGTCTGCCAGCCGAGGGCTTGCTCACTCTCATGTTTAGCTAGCTTTCTTCCACACCTAGGACCACCTGCCAAAGGATGGTACTGTTCATAGTCAGTTGAAGTCTTAGCTTACTGTCTACTGCTGGGATACACTCTGTGACCCAAAGCAACCTGTTGAGAAAAGGGATTACTTCATTTTAGAAAGCAGGGCAGGAACTCAAGCCAGAATCTGGAGGCAGGAACTGAGGTACTACGACCGTGGAGGAACACTGCTTACTGGCTTGCTCCTCATGACTTGCTTAGCCTTTCTCATACCTATGTAAGGGATGGCAACACCCACAGAGGGTTGGACTCTCCTACATCTATCATTAATGAATAAAAGGCTTCCAAAGACTTGATTACAGGACAATCTGATGGGGGCATTTCTCAATTGAAGTCCCCTCTTCCCAGATGGCCCTAACTTGTCAAGATGAGCAATAACTAACCAGCATACTATCCTACATCGTCAGCCACCAAAACAATCTCTCAAAGACATGTCCACAGGGCAGTCTGATTCAGGAAATCCCTCAATATCAACTTCCTTCTCAGATGACATTAGGCTATGTCACGTTGATGGTCAAAGCTAACTAGATTGCATAGGGATGTGATTTCTTCTGTCTGGCGCACTACATTTCATAACACAGGCATAAGAAGGAGCTATGACCACAGCTATTGTGTGACATGAAGTTGAGATGGGGACATGGGGCAGGGACCCAGGGGAAGTTGGAGGGGGGGAAAATGGGGAGTGGATATGATCATATTTCATTGTATACATGCATGAAATGCTCTAAGTTCAAAACTCAACTTTGCATAACCTCATTATTGTGTGAGCTCACTTCCTTATTGATAAAATGTAAACACCACTGTTTAAGTCTGCAGAACATTACCTTAATTAAGAACAAGAACAGTGGAGATAAAAGGACCGGGGGATTGCCCAGTGCCCTGAATACTTCAAAGCAGGAATGGGGAGAATGGCCTCAGCTCATATCAAGGTCTATGTGACTTCCTGGCCTTATGAGCAACCACAGCAGTTAAGTTCAATTATGCCCGTATGTTTGCTTAACTATTTTATAAAAATACTTTTATAAGTAGTGGTGCTTCAGAGAGCAGAGTTACTAGGAACCGGTGTTCTCAAGGCTTTCCTTCACTTCACTCTTTGTATTCTAATGAGGGGCTGTGAAATTAGGGGCCTCTTTTGGTTATATGATAGCACATTATTTTCATCAGAGGAGAACGTTAGCACCCCACTGAAGAGAAACATTCTTGCATACTTAGTAGGTGAACATGTAAACTAATTTCTTAACTAGCAAAACTTACTTTGAAAGTTGCCAAAATTATTCACATATAAACTGAAATGTTTTATATGTTAAGCTGCATTGTTCTGTGCCAGTCATGAGGATTCATTTAAGCCTGGCCACATTGTCAGTGTTAGGATTCTTAGATCAGAAATATATGACTTCCCTAGGTGTTTGGCTCTACCATAAAGATAAAGTCTGTGGCATTATTTGTAGACACTTTTATTGCTATGAACTATTTCCAAAAACATAGTCTCAAATCAGAACCCAGGGCTTCAACTAGACTAATGTGTTCTTCCTTCGATTATTTTTTACATATTTCAGCTGAATAAACTGAATTCAAACCCGGAATATACATGGTAGAGTAAGAGAACCAACTTCCAAAAATTGTCCTCTGACTCACATTTGCATGCTAGGGCATGTGCGTACATACACACATGCATGAGCATGAGCATGTGCACACACACACACACACACACACACACACACACACACACCCTAAATAAATAAATAAATGTAATAAAAGTAGTAGGCATGAATATGTCAATATATAGTTATTTATGCAAACAAATTTATCAGCTTTTCGGGAATTGTCATAGTTGGTAGCAGCCAGTTGCTCTAAAAGTCTTTCCTAATAGCTAAACCTTTATAGTCACTTAAGTATATAATATATGTCATAGACATGTTTAGAATTTCAGTCTCTGAGAAGAGCCAGCCACTTAGTGCACTAAAAATTCTTAGCTGCCATTTGGGTGTGTCCCTTTTGTTCACATTGCAAATTTAGAAACCAACATTTGTAGTGAGAAAGGAGCCATCATCTTCTCTATCTTCTCTGTTTCATCTTCAAATACACAGACTGCTTGTGTAGTGTACAAACAAAATCATCTGACACAAAACACAATTATAGATTTTAAAATAACCCATAAAAAGTAGAACCAGAATATGATGTTGGGGGTAGTTATATTCTTGGCAACTAGTAAGGCACATCTCTCACCTCCTTGATGATCTTTCGGGTGCACAGTAGGTTGTGCTGTAGTGGATGGCCTACACTAGCTACTTCTATAATCTGATCCCTGCAGTCATATCTTAAAAGATAGTCTTTGTTTTTCAGTGAGTCTAAACTTTCAGTACTTTGTATAAACAGAAATGAGAAGCTCAGATAACAAAAAAATAGTTGTAAGTTGAAGCAAGGCTCAAATAAGTTCATTTTTAGTGCATTCCAAATCCAGAAAAGCAGTCAACTAAATATAAGCCCAAACCAATAAGTCCCATTTTTTTCTTCACTTATTATGGCTTCTTTGGTAGTTTGCATGAGAAATAACCCTCATTTGGCTCAGGCATTTGACACCTGGTCTCCAGGTGGTGGTGCTGTTTGGGGAGGTTGTGGAACCTTTAAGAGGCAGAGTTGTTTGAAGGAAGTGAGTCATGGGGATGGGCGCTGGGAGTTCATAGCCACACCACACTTCCAGTCCATCCTCACTGCTTCCTGTGTGTGGCTGAAGATGTGATCTCTCAACTTCCTGTTCCAGCTGCCTAGTGCCATGCCTCCCCCGTCACTGTGGACTCGATCGCTCTGAAACCATAAGCAACAAGCTCTTTCTCCCCGGAGTTGCTTCTGGTCATGGTGTTTGACCACGGCAACAGAAAAGTAACTAATAGAATGTCCATATTGGTTTCACCTTTGGTCTATTCTCAGTGTCGCTGTGGAATGGCCGAACTCCACTGGGACCCTCACAGATCACCACTAAGTCATCTGCCAGGAAACAAGGTGCCTCTCTGTTCACACTGGGCGTGCCCATCCCTGGCTGTAACTCAGAACTCCCCACAGTCCCAGTTTGAAAATGTATCTCCCAACATCTCAGGATTCCTTATGTTCCTTCGTAACTCTTCTCTCTGGCTACTGTCTCTGTCCCTAAAGGTGGATCTTAGCCCACAAGCAATGCTTGGAGAAGGCCAAGCCATTAGAATGAAGTTACAGACAAGGGAAAATGTGCCTCTCTGGTTTTAAAGCAGGCAAGCACAATCCAATGAGCAAGGGTTTGTCATAGTCCCTAAAGAGCAGTGCTACTTTCTCCTAGTGAAAATGCCTTTGTGTGAGGGTAATTATTGTTTGAGGTGGTGAACGATGGAGAATGATAACAATTGGACACATGATAAGTAGGTTGAGCCTTTTAGCGGGATGGCAGACTGCTAGGGAAACCATGCCGCTAGTTTACAGCAGAGAGAGCTACGGAGACCAATCAGGGATGACCTGTTCTGGGGACAAGAACACAGCCAGGTCATTAGAGCAAAATAAACTCCCTCGGTACTCCGAGGCTTTAATAATCACCTTGGTCAAGCTGAATATTAATTACATGATTTATTCAATGTGAAAAAGCTGGACCAAAAAAAAAGAGATTGTCAAATGAGACACAGGAAAAAAATGCTGAAATGTTTTGTATGAGGGTGCTACATAGTATGGAAAGAATATGGGTTTTAGAAGTGTACAGGCCAGTGTTGAAGCTTTCTCAGTGTGAGGCGAAGGGCAGCAAAACGAACCTCCCTGAGTCTCTTTCTTTATCTGAAAAACGGGTGATGAGATAGATATCCATGTCCAAATAATCCATCAGGAAAAGAGAAAGCATAAGAAAAATGTTGGCTCAACAGTCCAGTTACAACTTTTCATGACATTATCTATGTTCAGTTATGTGCATTCCAAAATCAATATTTATTATTGATTTTGGTGTATAGGTGTGTCTGTAAGAGCACCCGAAGAGGCCAGAAGAGGGCATGGGGATCTCTGTAGCTAGAGTTACTAGTGTTTGTGAGCATCCAGATGGGTTAGGAGCCAAACTCCAGCCCGAAAATCTCATTGCTTGCCTACTTTCTGTGTGTGTGTGTGTATGTGTGTGGCTTTCTTCTCCCCAAAGGCAAAAGGGTCATTGCCAGGGGCTAGCTCTGCACTCTGAAACTGATATAGCACTTATGAAAGTAGTCTCTTGTATGCTGGAAGTCTAAAAACCTAAGTTAACATAAGAAAGACTATTTTTAAATAAATTAAAATGGATTTTCATCTGTTCAAACATGATCTAACCCATTCTAAACTTTTTACATACTTTTCATATATATATATGTACATATATATACACACCTATGTGTGAAAGGGTCATATTATACAATGTACTTAATTTTCTACCATTTCAGCTATGCACCTGAAACACTATGATATAATTATCTTGTTCAAATACACAGAAGAAACAAGGATATTTGTTTGACATCTCCTAAAGTACAGAGTTCATTTCAGGGGATCGTAGCAGATTGACTTTGCTTTTTCCTCTAATGGATTCCGGCAACAGACATTCTGGAATCTCCTGTAAGGATTCTTGACTGTTGAACATGAAGAACGATTTGGCATTTTGCCAAAGCTGGCTAATACTAACCTGAAGCCAACACTATGAGCTTGATAAACGGGGCAGATACAAGTGATTTTGAGACACGTTCACTTTCAATTTATTTGGCCAGCAGAGAATATACCGCTCAGTTCTCACAATCCCCCCATTAAGAGGAGAGAAGCGGTGTATAGACATCTACATCCAGGCTGCATTCTGCCAGGAGACAGCTTGTGCCTGCTGCTGTAGACTGGGCAGATGAGGGAAAGTCTACTGAATGAGCTGCCAAGGGGAGACGGTGCCAGTTCGTGAGCACCGGACTCATGCAAGGGGCGGTTACTTGTGAGTTCATCTTGATTTAATCACCTCATGTCATCATCTTGAAACTTCTCACATGCGTGTACATGTGAGTTCACGCACTTCTGTACATGTGTGTGTGTGAGGACACGTGCCTGTGTGCCTCAGCACAAAAGACAAATTTGGATTTCTCTTCTCATTGAGCTCCAGCCAACACACTAGGAACTGGAGATCGCAGATAGGTTGAGCTGCCTGGCCATCAAATTCAGCCCCCCCCACCCCGCCTCTGTCTTTCCAGGGCAGATAGACACTTGCGGGCTTTTATGTTTATTTTATTTTTGCTGCTGTTTCTGCTTTACATGGGTTCTACTGATCTGGACCCAGTTCCTCAAGTTGCAAGGGAGCATTTTACTGGCAGAACTATCTTCCCAGCCCAATTCTGCTCTTTAAAAGAGGAATTCAAAGGATTAAGGCATATTCGTGCTGTCTCCCCCACTTTATGGTGTTGTTAGGAGTGAGGCAGCAACCACGAGGCTCTCCTATTTCCTAGCTTAATAATTGTGATTAATGACTGCACGTTAATACTTTCCAGACATTTTTGGACCACAAAAGACGAGAAATTCAGATGTGTGAGGACCCGCAGCCACATTCTGGTGTTCACACCAACACACAAAACACGAACAGAGAGGTCAACTGGTTTCCTACTGGGCATGCTCCATAATGCCTGTTCCCAATATTTCCTTTTTCTTTCTTTCCCCCCATTTGCCCTTTGTCTTCCTTTTTCTACAATCAGACAAGGATAATGAGTTGGAATTCAGTGATGGTGAAAAGGGAATTGAGGATCCGGGCTGGAAGGATGAGAATAATATGCAGAAGACTTACAGCCTGGGTCTTGAGAAGGCAGGCTTCCCCATGCTAAGCCTGCCTCTCAATGAGGAGAGCAGGAATCATCACATGCAGTGTGCACGACAGTGGGAGAGAGGAGCCCGGCTGCCAGCGGCTGACAACTGAGTGGGGTCTATTAACAAACAAGCCAATTAGGAGCCAGTGAAGCAGACACAAGAAGCCAGGTCACCATTTGAAATCAGCAAAAGATACTTGCCAAGAATTGTACCAAAAATTGACCATTTGATGATGTTGGGCCACTGGTCCAAATATGACCCCGGGGGCAAACATGACCCCGAATACTATCAGATGTGCCAAATAATAGCTGATATAGTGACAGTATAGTAAGTTAGATATTAAAAAGACACTGAGTATATGAAGCCAAAAACTGTAAGTATTTGTGGAATAGAAACAGTGTCACAGGAGAATTAAATTATTAGGGAAGACTAAAAGAAAGAAACAAAGGAAGGCCCAAAACCTCTCTGGTATATTCTAAATAGGTGGAATGGCAGCTCTTAAATATTAGTGTTCATCAGAACTATCTGAAAGGTTTGTGCGTGTTTGTATGTGTATGTATAAGTGTGTGAATGTGTGTGTACATGTGCAAGGCTATGTAAGTGAGCATGTGTACACATGTGCGTGAATGTGCATGTGTGTGTGTGTGTTTGTGCAAGTGTGTGCAGGTGTGTATTGTGCTTTTGCATGTATTGGCCAGAGGACAGCTTTGGCTATCACTTCTCAGCAGCAGCCCACAGTGTTTTTTTGATGCAGGGTCTCTCCCCATTCTGGAGCTCATCGCGTAAGCTAAGAGGGCTGGCAAACAGCTCCAGGGATCTGTCTGTCTCTACCTATCCGATGGCTCTGAGATTATGAGCACATGCCAGTGCGTCCAGTTTTGTTCTTGTTTGTCTTTCCACAATGGGTTTCAAGGAGTCAAACTCTGGTCCCCATGCTGACAAGACACTTTACCAAGAGTTATCACCCCAGCCCTTGGAAAGTTTAAAAAGGACAGATTGTTAGAGCTCACGCACCTAGTCTCACTCAGCCAGCCAAGATTGGTATCTGAGTTTGCACATCAGTTCCGCGTTCCCAGGAGGTGTTGCAGTTGCTGCATAAGGGGCCGCGCTTTGAAATTCATTGAGCTAAACCTCTGCCAGAGAGATTCTACTCTGTAGTCAACAAAAGCAACGATTGTAGACCTGAAGTCAAGCCAATTTACTCTCTTTTCTGGTGCCTCACCTGACGTCAATCTGGAAAGTATGAAACATCTCACTCGCTATTATATAACTCACTGATGAAGTATAAAATACATGCTAAGCTTCATTTATGGTCTCTGGGATGTTGTAATTGATGTTTTATAGTTGACACATAAAAAATGAATACAAATCAAAGACAAAATAGATGCGGCTTTAGTCAAAGGAGAGAGAGAAAAAGAGAGAGCAAGAGAAGAGAGAGACTGAGTGAGGGAAGAAGGGAGGGAGGAAAGGAGGAAGGGAGGGAGGAAGAATAGTAAAATATCCAAGGGTTTACCAAGAGCCATCCCAAGTGCAGAAGAACATGCACAGACTGGGATATACAGACAGACCTGCAGACACACAGACATGCAGTTATGGAGACACTCAGATTAGGTCCAGACCTTCCTATTATGAGCTTGCCTTAGGTGTGGGCCTGGGTCTGCTGCTGGGTACTGTGGAACGTTTAAGATGGGAACACTAAAATGGAATCCAAGTCTAATCCAGGGAATTGGGACCTCGGTGGAGTTGTTTCCCCAACAATTCGGTTTTTTCTAACATGCGGGCTCTAGACGGTGCTTTCTCTGTAACCCACAGAGATCCACATTTCTAAACGTGTCCTCCTGCTGTGTGCCTGGGATTCTAGGCATTCACAGAAATAAAGGGCACCGACAGGGTGGGTTTTGTTTTTTATTTTGCTTTTCCATTATTTAATATGTGCTGAGGGTCGTAAGATAGCTTAACCTTTCCCACCAGCCTTGGGTCAGGAGCTTCATCTACCTAAGACTCAGAATGCTGTGTCTGACTCTCAGGTGCACACGTCAGCCGTGGTGCTTGGGCTTAAAAGGCCACCCCATCATTTGGAACTGAAGTCAACACCATTAGTCTGATTTGTGGTGTCGATCATAAGGACGGCCTCATAGGGTAGCTCTGTTTTTCTTCACGCAAAACTAATTTTTAAAAATAAATCAATACTGTCATATGTCAGTAGAACTCAACTGAGCATTTCACTTTGGGTACTTGTAACCTGAATTCTGTATGAGAGCCAGCTGTGATAAAAGCGGGGCCTTTCTAACAAGCACAATTGCTATGTTATGTTTTGAATCAGAAATCACCCTGGAGTAAAATACACGGTGCACGCAGACAGAAAAAGGACATCGGCTCTTGCGTGTGTGAAAATTAACAGAGGACCCGATTCAAACTGTGCTTTCCCCCACGAAACACGCAGAAAACGTCAAAATATTTTTGTCTGATTTGCTTGAGCACTATTTTTAGACGGTTTCCGAAGAGAGGACACATATTTGTTAAAGATGCCGAATTCGTTCCAGATGGAGGCTTGCAGGCAACTTACGGAGTGCAGGAGAACGGGGATTCTTTTGTCAAGAAAAACCAGAAAGGCAGATCAACTGGGAAATCAGGGTTTGCCCAGCCCATATTCAACAAAGAGTCACCCGCCATGGGTGTCTATAAGCATTTCAAAGCACACAAAGCAGATCTCCCTTCAGAAAGAAGATAATTCAGGAGCAAAGTCAGAGGAATGAAGGAAAGGAGAAAGGGGAGAACAGAGGGTGGAAGGGAAGGGATAGTAGGGAGAAAGAGAGGGCGTGTGTATCAGAATACACTTCTCAGCCTCTTCGCACTTGGCCTGTCCCTGCCATGTTGAGTTCTTAGCTGCGTGGCTGTGAGGCCTGGCAAGGTCTAGTCAGGATGGAGGATGGGATAGGCAGTCCCAGAGTTAAAGCTCCTCCCACATTCCAAGGCACAGAGCCCAGGAGCTTAGCAGAGTCCTGGCAGGCAGCCCACTCTGTAACAGGAACTTGCTTTGCAAGGGGCTGCCTGAAGTACATGGGGCAGTGTGCGTTTTTTGAAGCCATTCCTTTCCCCAGTTAGCCCCATCAAGCTGCCGTGGGTGGGCCAGTTTCTTGAGAACTTTCACCACTGAGGAAAAGAAGTAAACTGACCCTCCCAAATTTTCTGCCTGGGCTATTTGCACAATTTGTGTGGATGTTCCCACCGATCAGGCCAACACGAATGATACAGCACACGCCACTTGCACTTCTGAGACAGAAGGACACTTCGTGTAGACTGGCAAGCATTAGCTTTGGAGATCTAACCAAAACAAGGAGACAGCTACCACCTCCTACCTCACCAGAATGGTTAGAGTGAGCCTACAATTCTGATGATGTAGTCTATTCGTGAAGTTTACTGTTTTTAAAACAGGCTCAGTGGGTCAGACATCATCCTGATTTCAGATCCCACCACCATGTAAAAAGCTAACCCGCTTGTAACCCCAGCATGTGGTCTGAAACAAATGGCTCTCCGGTGCTTGCAGGCCAGGCTGTCTGGCTGGAGGGTCACTGTGAGACTGTGTCAGAGACATAACCATCCTCCTTTGGCCTTCTCATGTGTGCATGGCACTCACACTCACATATACACACACAGCACACACAGTCAAACATGAGCGAAAGCAGGTTCATCTTCCACTATGTAAACAGCGATGACAACCATGAAGGTAGTCAGAGTCAAGCTACAGACACGTCACGGATGAACATTACAAAAGGAAGATCTGTCCTCAAACAGCGCGTCCCTTGTAAGCCAATTCCATCCCATGCCTGGAAGATTCCAAACGCCACGGCAGCTTTCAACTTGATACTGGGGTTTCATCTTATGATTTCATGCAAAGGAGAATTATAGACTCAATCTGCCTGCCAGCCCCGCCTGTGAAGAACATTGTCTGCATGACAAATGTGACAAGCGTATGAAGTCACCACTCCGCTGCCAAGCCACACTGTCCTGGTGACAGCAGACCCAAAGGATTTCCAAATGGTTCTGCAAAGGGCATTGCAGAGAGCCCAGACAATTGTGTGTTCCGACGTTCACAGAAGGCACAACACAGACAACATCTACCTTACATCTAGTTAGAGCCAATCAGCCATGGGCCTCATTTCGCCTATGTTTAATCTATCATAGGCTCTTAACACACACTTATACATATAGACAAAATAAATGAATAAATAAAGTTAATATAAAACTTTAACCATATATAAAGAAAAAGCTTAGACTAAATAATTTTGTGTTCCTAGTTTTGAGTCAATATTGTCTTAAAGCGATACTTCACATTATTTTTTTAATGGATTGTTTTCTGTAACCACACAGAGAGTTTTCAAAGACCCTGATCACCCTATATTTTTTTTTATTTATTTATTTTATTTATTATTTTTATTAGTTTTTGAGGTGCTTGGAAATGTTAGTTTTTGATTTATCATCCTTGGCTTCGGAGCTGCAGGATGGAAAAAAGTCATTAAACTGAATATAAAAACAGAACATTGTTTCTTTAAAAATATAGGGTGATCAGGGTCTTTGAAAACTCTCTGTGTGGTTACAGAAAACAATCCATTAAAAAAATAATGTGAAGTATCGCTTTAAGACAATATTGACTCAAAACTAGGAACACAAAATTATTTAGTCTAAGCTTTTTCTTTATATATGGTTAAAGTTTTATATTAACTTTATTTATTCATTTATTTTGTCTATATGCATAAGTGTGTGTTAATTTGTTTTATACTTCTGTAATAAACACCCTAGTGAAAAACAGCTTGGAGACGCAAGGGTTGATGGGTTTCACATCCCAATCAAGCTGGCAGCGGAGGGACATCAGGGCAGGAACTCAAGCAGAAGCAGAGGCAGGAACTGTGGAGGAACACTGCTTAGTGGTTCAGAGCCAGGCACATGTTCAGCTGCCTCCTGGACCCATCTGCCTCCACTAGGAGAGGACTGGGCCCTCCCATAGCAACCAACAATCCAGGAAACACCATGCAGACATGCCTACTACAGAACAATCTGATGCAGGCATTCCTAAAATGAGGTCTTTTACTCCTAAATCCAGAAAACACCACACAGACATGCCTACTACAGAACTGTCTTTTCTAAAATGAGGTCTCCTCCTCCTAAAAGACTCTTCTGCATCAGTTTGACAAACACATACCAGCACAGTGCACATGCGTGAGGTCAGAGGACAACTCACGGAAGCTGGTTCTGTCCTTCCACCATATTGATCATCCCCCGATGATCAAATTCAGGTCATCAGACTTCGTAGCAGCACTTTTACCCACTGAGTCATCTCGCTGACTCCCCATATTCTCAAGGACACCACCATATTCTCAAGTTTGGACCGAGCCCCAAACACTAAGTTATATTTGCATTATAAATTGGAACGGCAAAAACTTAGAAACAATCGTGCAAGCTAAAGACAAAAGGATAATGTTACAAGCACGGTTTCAACTTTGCTGTTAACCAGATTTTCTACGGGTCACACACCAAGCAGACACTAGCATGTCCTAATTCTCACTTCCATGTCAACTGGCTAATACAGTCCCACTGAACGGATGAGGAAGACACCAAAACCCAGAGCTGAGCAGCTTGTCCAGCACAGCGCTGGATGCAAACCTGTTCCATCTGATCACAGACATGCTAAATGCAGCCCTGCTGACCTGCGGGGGCTTTTCTCTCTGTAATGATGAACTGATCAGGGCTCTGAGGCTCGTCAGTGAAGAACTGGCAGCCGTACTAAACCATAGCCTAATCCAGTTAGCAAAGGAGGGGCTGCATTCTCATCGACACAACAGTTAGGCATGGAGACAAAACTTCAGCATGTCCAACAGCCTTTGGTAAATACTTCAGACCTCGGTCATCCGGGAGAAGCAATGGTGGTGGTATTTGTGTTAGGGCTTTTTGTTTGGTTGGTTTTGTTATTTATTTATTTTGTTGTTTTTGTTTTGTTTTGGTTTGGTTTTTGGTTTTTCAAGACAGGGTTTCTCTGTGTAGCACTGGCTGTCCTGGAACTAGGTCTATAGACCAGGCTGGCCTTGAACCTGCCTCTGCCTCCTGAGTGCTGGGATTAAAGGCATGCGCCACCACTGCCTGACTTGTCTTTTTAAGACCTGTGTGTGAGAGCATGTGTGCGTGCGTGCGTGTGTGTGTGTGTGTGTGTGTGTGTGTGTGAATGTGGATATCTTTAAGCAGTGTTAGCTGGCCCAGGAGCTCCGGAGATCTCCCTGTCTCCATTTCCTAGCTCACAACAAGGAGCCCTGGGATCGCCATGTGCCCTGTGTCTGGCTTTATGTGGGCTCTGGGGGTGCAAATCCAGGCTTCATGCTCTGTTCTGTAAGTGCTTTGCCAATGAACTCTACTCTCAGGCTTGCTCTGGTCTGCTGTCTTAGAGCTAAAAAGGCCAGAGGAATCTCTTTTTTCATGAGCGTTTTTGACATTCCTTGACTGTTTCTGATGCTGTCTTCTCTACAATGGATGTGACACATCATGACACTGGGCTTTCTAGTGACCCTGCTTTCTAATGGGATATCAACCTGGATGCAGATCGCAATGACTTCTCTCACCTCTGTTGACAAATGAAGGAAATCATTGCAGGTAGGATCAGGCCATGAAAAGGCAAACTTAAGACTAGCTTTAGAGTTAACAGAAACACATGCGGCTAGCTTTTAAATATCACACAACCTAGAATCATCTGGGGAGAGGGTCTTAATGAGGATTTATCCAGCTCAGGTTAGTCTGTGGTCATGTCTGGGAGGGCATCATTTTGACTAGTAATTGGTGTAGGAGGATCCTAGCCCACTGTGGGCAGCACCATGCCCTATGCAGGGGTCCTGAATTATATAGAGCATGTGAAAGCTAGAGCAAAGCAAGCAGACAGCAAGGGTGAATTTGCTCCTCTCTGTTCTTGACTGGATATAGTATGATCAGCTGCCTCAAGCCCCTACTTCGACGACTTCCCTCCAATAAAGGCCATACCCCGTTATTCTGAGCCAAATAAGCCTCTCTTTCCCTCAAGTTACTTTTGCTCAGGGTGCTTTATCCCAGCAACATAAATAAAAAGTAGAACACCTTGATTCTTTGTTTTTCTCTGAAAGAACAGCAACCTATGTAAATAAGACTCTGCACACAGCCACACACATACATTTCTAAGACGATGCCAACAAAACAGAAAGAATACATAGTTATGGAATAAAAGGTTAGGAGTTCCTGTGATTAAAATGTTTCAATGTAAGCTTTCCGTTCCTGAGCTTCCTGCGTTGTTTCAGTGTGGCTGAGAAAGTAATAATTGGTCAATCTACCACTGGCTATTCCGCCATCCTAGAACACTGTCCCGAGGTAATTACACTCTGATTTCTCATTGCAAAACCGGCCTGCTAATGATTGCAGAAACATGATACATAAATACAATTTCCTTGCTTATTTTTCAATGCTATCAATTATGTATTTGGGACAGGACCTTGGAAAATTGCTTTGAGAGCACACAAGAAGTAGAGTCCCAAGTAATTTGAAACCATTTGTGGAACACCACCTATGTGCAAGGCCTTCTCGGAAATGGAGGGCAGGACTGGAGCTTTCAGCTGTTCATTTACGGACTTAGCACCAGAGGAAAGAGTCACAGCACAATGAGCATGCTCTTCTAATTGCAGCAATAGCTTCTGGAACACTCATGACCAGGCAAGTTGTCTTGGGTGCCTAAGGCTAATTCATGGTCTATTCAGAACTGCTTTCATTGAAAATAAATGAATAAGTAAATAAATAAATAAAAAAGCCTTCATTCCTGAGATAAAGATGTTTCTCAGTTGTATTCTAGAGCATGTCAGGAGACACACACACAATACACACAAGTGTGTGCGGCTGTGGGACAAGCACACTGACGCTCACTAGACCTGTCCTCTACATAGGTTGCTCTGGAAGCAGAATTGGCTGTCAGGGTTTGATTAGAAGTGTTTCCCATATTGCATTATCCAGCAGTTCGTGCTATGCCCTATGTTTTATTGGTGGATAAACATTCTGGGGGAGAAAAAAAACCAATAATAAAAAGTTGAGATCTTCATTTGCTATGTGTCCAAACATAGTTCCTAACCAGAAATCACTCTTTAACTTTTCTCAGACTTTCATATCCACTGGGCTGGGGACGTCCATTTTCTTTGAGTTAAAGGAGAGAAATCAGACAGTGTTGTAGGAGTGGAGCAGAAGAGATCGAACAAGGACAGCCATGAGTCGTCAGAGAACTGGTTGCTCCCGGGAGCACAGACTTTCCACAGTGATAACAGGTAGCTATGAAGCAGGCCAGGCTGGCTGAGCTCCTAGCCAGGGGCTTAGCTGGCCAGGAGATCATAAAGAATCACAGTCCACTTGAAAGTCAGATCCTTCTAGTCTATCTGGGGTGTGTGATTCACATTTTAATAGACGGACAATCAGTTTCAGAAGAAAGGAAAAGATACTTCACCCAAAGCGAACCCCCATGGAGGACCTTTACTCTGTCTGAAAATATAGTGACTTTTGTGACCTCAGCAAACTTAAAACAAATGGCAGTTGATCTCAGAACAAAGTGTGCTCTCTTCAGTCATGAAATCCGTTGAGTTTGCCCTGGGAGAAATGCACACAGAAACCAAGTCAGCTAACACAGGAGGTAGGTAGACCACAGAGTGTGGCCTTGGTGTCTGGAGTCTGCTTTTCTAGAAGAGGATTTCTGAGGCTTTTGGGATGGACAGAGTGCTGTGTTCACCTCCGTCTGACATCAGAGGAGGGAATGCGGGCAAGTGAAGGTTACGTTTTCGAGGGAATTTTCCTGGAAAAGGTATCTTCAGTTAGACCCCACCAGGGAGGGACAGGCTGCTAGTTAGGTGTTAGAGGTCATCTCCAGGCACAGGGAAGGATCTGGATTTCATGTGGACCAGAAGGGACATGAACTTCAGGCTTCCCAGCTCTGCAGCTGTCCTGGGCAATCCTCCAAAGAAAGCCACAAACACCAGCCCGCACACCTGCAGCCTGGGATAGGAGCACAGAGATGGGAGAGCTGAGCTGAAGGAGAGACGGGTGCAATGCCAGCTTCCGGAAGGAGGCTGCTGAAAATGCAGGTCGGGACGTCTGCTCCTTGTCCGGTCCTCACAACACTTCTTTGCAGAACATCATTTGTGGGCCAGCAAGATGGGCTCTGCGAGTGAGCAAAGCACATAGTGGAGAGAGAAGAGATGCCTGAATGTTGTCCTCTGACCCCCATATGCCCTATATAGCATACATGCGCACAGGCACACACACACACACACACACACACACACACACAAATGAATAAAGAATTCAGAGAATAAAAATGTTTTAAAAGACAACGCACGTGTACATACGTGCGTGTTCACATGCACGTGTGTGGAGGTGCACATTGTGTGGGGGTAGGCATACACAAGTGTGCAGGCAGCCCAAAGACAAACTTGCACGTCGTTGCTTAGACACTGCCCACCTTGTTTTCGCAGACACGATCTCTTATTTTCCTGGAGCTCACAAAGTAGGCCAAGGTGGCTGGTCTGTCCCCGCCTCCCCAGTGCTGAGGTTCCAAGGTTGAGTTTCCGCCACACTCCGTTGTGTCCCATGAGTTGTGGAGCTTGAACCCAGGTCCTCATGGTAGCAGAGCACGCACTTAACCAACCGAGTCATTACCCCAGAACCTACCTGTAATCAATTCTATTTGCAAGACAATCTGTGGGCCAGACCCTCCTAGGCCAGGTCCCGTTGATGCTCTTGTCCCGAAACCAGCACAGACAAACCAGTAATAGCCTCTAAATCATTACATTAATCTAACAACACCATTAAAGTGCCCAAGGAGGGATGAACACCCCTGGCTGCAAAATTCATATGTCTGCAAAGCAATTTCATCCCATGGCACAAGCCTCTCAATCACCACCCTGGTGCTGCAGATTTAATAGCTTAATTTTCTATGGATTGACAACGTCCATCCTAACAAGTCCCTTGCAGGATGCCTCAGGACGAGAGTGTATAGCACATCACTTGTTACGGTGTGCTTACATAATCATACACATATACACAACACAAACATGCACACATCAGAAGCATTTCAGAGGGTGGGCAGGAAGGAGTGAGTTAGCAGGGGAGACTTAAGCATTGCCTCAATATTTGGAGAACATAAGGTATTATTACAGGATTAATAAGCAAGGCTAGCTCAGCAATAGGGAAGGCTGCCAAGGGAGGCTGTGGAATTGCTAACACCAGAGATAATGAAGGCTGAGAATAGATACCCACCCAGAATGGATTTTATAGACAATAAAAATCTCTCCCACTATGCTAGGAAAGGGGGGGGGGGGATGAGCTATGTGGTTCGCTGTAGGGCTCTTCCAGCCCAAATGGTTTCATAAATTAGACCAAGCCGTTTAGTTTAAAATATGACTTACTAAGTATCACTTATTCCAAAGTATATCCAGTCCAGGGGTGGGCAGTGCAAAAGCTATTGAATGACAAACATAATGGGAATTTCAAATGCAGGGCTAGGATGTATAACCAAACACCTGCTCGAAAAATAGGATAAAAACAGGAAGCAGTTTTGTAGTTGGCAGAAACAGAGACCAAAACACCACACTTTTCAGTGATATCTTCTCTTTGTTTTGTTTTATTTTGTTTTGAGACAGGCTCCCAAGTGGCTGAGGCTATCCTCAAACTACTTAGCTGAGGCTGGCCTCCTATCTGATCCTTTCACTTCTGCCTGTCAAGTACAACAGTGAGATAGTGTGATTAGGTATCAAGGGGGATTGCCCTGACTAAACACCAAGTCTATGGTGTGAGCCACGCAGATCTGGACACCTGCTTTGGGCATGGTGCTAAGACATGCCATAGAATAAGACAAGAGTTTGCAGACACTTGAACAAGACGCTAGAAGAATGAACAAGACTTGAAGGGTCTTGTGAATGTGTAGAGGGGTTCAACTTTTCCCACATTGAATTGTGATCTCCTAAGATCAGGAGGACAGGAGTTTTAAATCCCATGGGGTAGGGGTAGGGCTGTATGCACTGCAGTTAGCAGAGTCCTTTCCTAGCAAGCAGGAAGTCCTTGGTTCCAGCACCGCATAAACTGGGCATGGTAATGCATGCCAGTAATCCCGATACTGGGGAGGCTCAAGCAGGAGCATCAAAAGTGCAAGGAAACCCTCAACAACAGAGCAAGCTGGAGGTCTCAAAGATCAGATTCTCATCTTAAAGGTGATATAATAAATTACTAGCAGCTCTGAGCCACCTGCCCTTCCAAATGACAATTGTTCAATAAGTGCCAGAGAAGGGGGTGTGTGTGAGTGCGTGCATGTGTGTGTGTTTGTGAGTGTGTGTGTGTGTCCCCAATAGTTCATATGCTTACAGTGCAACTGTTTTATTTTGGCTCATATCCACACATGGATATGGCTATCCCAGGAACCTAAAACTATAAAAAAAATCAAGAACTCTTCCAATGGATTTAAAGGTATAAAAGACAGGATGGAAGGTAGCTATGCTCACCATTATTCTAACACACAAATGATATACTGAAAGAAAAAACCCCAAATATCCATGTTGCTTATACAGTAACATTGGACACTCAACATCAATTTACTTCCCTGAATGAAGAAATGACTTCAGTACAGATTTAAGAAAATAGATAAAATCATTACAGCACATCTTTGGTAGAGATTTACAAAATGATGTACTATAGCCAAAACTATTTTTCAAAATATCTTTTTAGTTTTTTTTTCTCAGCCACTCTGATGACGCCATGCTGACAAAAGCAACCTAAGGGAGGAAAGACTTATTCTGACTCTCAGTCAACCATGGCAGAAGTAAGTGCTTGATGCTCACACTGCGTCTACAGTCAGGAAGCAGAGTAACGGCTACCACTAGTCATGTGACATCAAAGTCAGGAAGCAGAGAGAGAAGAAAACAAGCCACTGCTCAGCTCCTTTCTGCAGTCTACATGGTACATGATTCCAGCCAGGGAATGCCGTCAGGTCCAACTGAGCTGGGTTTTCCCATGTAATTCAATACTATCGGAAAAAATAACCCCTGACAGGCATAGGAAGAGGCTCATCCACGGGTGATTTTTAGGCCTTATCAAATTGAAAATCAAGACTAATCATCATAGAATCCAATCACTTTCTCATCAAAAAATTTACAAGGTGACTATTATTCATAAAACACGACTTAGGGGGCTGCAGATATGGCTCTGCTGGTAGAATACTTGTCAAGCAAGCATAAAATATGAGGTTCTATATTTGGCTCCACATAGATTGGGTGGTGGCACAGGCCTGTAACCCCAGAACTCATAAAGCTGAAGCAGAAGAAAGAAAGTTCACATTTACCACCAGAGACTTAGAAGCTCTAGGCCAGTCAAGAATACATGAGATCTCATCTCAGAAAAAAAAAATATCTGAAGACACTGAACCTGAAAGAAGAGAAAGTGGGAACACATGGGCACAGGAGACCACTTCCTACGAATAACCCCAGCAGCACAGACATTAAGGGCAAAATTGAATAAACGGGACCTCCTGAAACTGAGAAGCTTCTGTAAAGCAAAGGACACTGTCATTAAGACAAAAAAGCTACCTACTGACTGGGAGAAGATCTTCACCAACCCCGCAACAGAAAAACAAATAACCAACCAACCAACCAAATCCATTCTTTGAACTGAAGATGCAATGATGAGCTAAAGCCTCAGCCTTGTAGAGTCTTTGGAGTAATAGCGAAGGAATTAGTAACAACACATGTATATAAACACGTGTATTTGAAGAAGGACTAGCAATTAGAAAGGGAAGTATGTTCTGAGGAGTTTATGGAGGACCTGACCCATCAAAGAAAAGCCATACTAGTAAGGAACCAGGAAAAGAAGAGAATGTTCCATAATGCTGACACTGAACTCCTCCATGAAATCTATGAAAAACACCAGAAGAACCTTCATTCTGGAGAGGAACATTAGATTCTAGAAGATGGTAGAACTCATGGGTGATTGTATAATATGGAATAAACCCTCTTTTAGTCTCAAAACTTAAAATTATTATGCATATTAAGAGGAGACAAGGTCTCTTGCATCCCAGGCTGGGCTCAAACTTGCTATACTGCAGAGGCTGCCCTTGAACTCTTGATTCTCTTGCCACCATTTCCTGGTTTCTGGAATTACATGCAGGCACCCATGTGCCACTACAGCCAATCAACAGAAAATGCACTTATCATACTAACAGATAACTGTGATCTCTCCATCCTGAAGGACTTAGCACTTCAACACAAAGGTCATGCATGCATTACAGTTTCCATGCAAACTCTATGTTAATTTAAAAAATCGAATGTACCATAAACCAAACAATATTTCATACTGGCAAAACATTTAAATTGCTATATTGTTTAAAAGGAAGAACAGTGGAAACATTGGGAGGGTAGAGTAGGTAGGAGGACATGGTGACATTGGCAAGATGTTTCAATACTAACAGAGGTAGAGCAGACTCTGTCCCACCTGGTTGAGCACACATCTAAATGATCACAAACTGTTTTCCTTCTCATAGATGAAAATTAGCTATCTAGTGACAACACCCAAAAACCAGCAGTTCAGGCTGGTGTCTCCTCATTTCCTGGCCGTCTCTCTCAAGTCTCATAGAGAAGTGAGGGACCATAGTTCTCTGGTAATATTTTGATAAACCAAAAAGGCAATGGGAAGTCATATCAGAGTGCTAGGTTTTATGAGAATTCATAAAACAAGGAAACTGATCCTTGGATAAGATCAAGATCTAAGAACTAAACCATCCCCCCTGTGCTAAAACCCACACCAACTTGTAGTACCACTTTAGTGATGTATCTGTGTAAAGAAAGGGCCCACTTAACATCAAGAATCCACACGCGAAGAATTTTAAATATCTGGAAAAAGTGGGAGAAAAGAGGAAGATGAACACTGGGAGAGGTCTCATGAGGTAGACAAGATTTTATGGGTTCCCAGAGTTTCAGGTAGAAATTTATTCTCCAGTTTGAGGTGTTAATAGGGTATGAAATTAATCTACTGAGAAATTAAACTATTAAGTAATTAGAAATATTTGGGACCATTAGGAGATTATAATTAGAAAGGATCTCATGGTGGCTTGCTGTACTGCTTAGCATTAATGGTCAACTTGACAACCTGGAATCATCTGGAAAAAGTGCCTCAATAAAGGATCGCTCGTATTACGCTGGCTTGTGGAAGAATGTCTTAAGTTAATCCAGGTAGGGAGACACAGTCTGCCACGATCAGCACCTCTCCCTAGACAAGGGTCCTGGATTGTACAGGGAACACAAGCAGCTAAACACAAGCAGGTGAGCAAGCAAGCATGTATGCATCCATTTTCTCTGCTCTTGACAACGGATGTAGTGTGACCAGCTATTGAAGCTCTATCATCGACTCCTTCATCATGATGACTGGTGTCTTTAACTGCAGGTTGAAATGACCCCCTTTCTCTCCTGAGTTGCTTTACTGTCACGGCATTTACTACGGCAACAGAACTAAGACTAGGGCACACACCAACAAGTAAATGGGCTTTTTATAGCAGACAAATATATAAGCTCCCTGTCTTTGGCTATGTGACACCATGTGACACACGGAGATGGACAGTAAGAAGACCACCCCTAAATGCAGGTTCTCAACCTTAGACCAGAACTGAGCCAAAAGAAAGCTCTTTTCTTTGTAACTTACCTAGAATGGGGTACTGTGTTATGGGTAACAACAGAGGCAATAAGATAAAAACAAAATCTCTTGCACTCAGAATTTCTAAATTTATTTCTTTGGAAAATAATCAACTCTATTTATTAGCAAAGAGGTAGCCAGAACTTTTGAAACTGTATATAAATACAGGACTTCAGAACAACAGGAAGAATAACAATTTTTAAATCATATATAAAAATGTGTATCATTATATATATTATTATACAAAATTTAACACAATTTGTATTGACATTATTGCCTTAATCAAATCAAAGTTCACATAGATGCAAAATAAATGGGAACTTTAGAATATTTCTTTTTAAAAATGATTTTTAAAAATATATTTATGGGTGTGTCTGTGCACATGAGTGTAGGTACCTGGGGAAGCCAGAAGAGGGCATCAGATCCAATTAAGCTAGAGTTAAGAGTTGTGGGTGCTGGGAACAGGACTCCAGTCCCACGCAAGGATAATATGTGCTCTTAACCACTGAGCCATCTCTGCAGACCCAAGAATGTTTTCAACAGTAAATCTTATTAGTTTGG
Organism: Arvicola amphibius; assembly: GCF_903992535.2. Taxonomy (NCBI): domain Eukaryota; kingdom Metazoa; phylum Chordata; class Mammalia; order Rodentia; family Cricetidae; genus Arvicola; species Arvicola amphibius. Next base: position 182,620,619 of record NC_052049.1, read on the forward strand.
TGAAAACACTGGCGAGTTGTTCTAGACTTCCCATCTTCATTGTCCCTGAGAAATGTAACCCTTTCCCCCACTCCTAAAGCTTTCCTCTGTCTTTAAAAAATCTTTCCTAAAAGCTTTCTTCTGCATAGAAAAGGGGCTCAGTAGTGAGGCTGAAACATTACTCAGCTTGTCAATATTTACTAAACTCAAAAGTACATTCCAGACACTGAGCTCAGCATGAGGTATATGAGGGCCACGGAGACCTCAGCTCAGCTGCCAAGCGCTCACTAGCTAGTAGGGAAGGGCAGCTAAAGAAACAAATATCTGTAATACAGCAGAACAAGTTAGTAATCGGGGTAAACATGCAGAGCATGGAAATATAAGCAAGAAATAAATTGTGCGTGCTTGGGGATTGGAGCTAATGAAAATATTCATTTTGGTGGTCTCTTTAAGTGTTAATAAAATCATGACAAATCACCAAAGGTCCAGAAGTTTAGTTTTGGTAAACATAGGCATTAGCAAGGCAAGGGAGGATTATCAGGGAGAACAACTTGCGGAAGAACAGGTCTAGTGCTTGTAAAATCAACCAGTGTGGGTCCGCAGCCTTTTTTGGTTGAGTCTGTGAAGTGTCTTCCCTACAGTCTTGAGGACCTGAGTTTGGATCCTCATTACCATGTCAAAAAGGCAGGCATGGTAGCACACACCTGCAATTCTGGTGCTGGGGGTGGGGTGAGGAATGGAGACAGGTATATTTCTGAAGCTCATTGGCCAGCCAGCCTAGACAATCAGTGAGTTCCAAAGTCAGTGAATCGGTCCTCCCAAAATTAAGGTTGAGCAAAATCCAAGGGGCCACTGGACTCTGACTTCTGGCCACCATGTATACACACACACACAAATGCATAGGCACACATATGTGCACACACCTACATGAGCACGTATGTGCCTGACACACACGACAATGGTTCAGTGGCTATGGATGAGAACAGAGCTGAATGGCATGCTTCCATGAATCAGCTACTTGTGTCATTGTTAGGACCAAATAGCTGAGAAGGAGCAACCTGAGGGAGGGAGGTTACTGGGCTCTCCACCTGGATGCACACAGCCCATCATGGATGGGAGAAAAGCATGGTAGGACGTGATTCCATGGTGACAGAAGCACATGTCAGCTGTGTGCTCATGTCTCCACACAATGGGAGGCAGGGGTGGCACAGGAAGCAAGGTGAAGCTTTAAGCCTCAAGCCCACCCCTGGGAAATCTATTTCCTCCCGCAAGAACCCACCTGCCAAAGACTCTATAACCTTGCAAAAACTACCCCTATCTAGGGAACTAAGTGTTCAAATACACAACAGCAGTGAGAGGTGTCTGACAGGCGAAGTAGAACATTTATCAAGGAGTTTAATTCATATTTAATCTTCAACGCAACAAAGAGAGATGAGATTCATTTGACAATAATGACAGGCTTCAATGGCAGTGTAAAAAATGTTGGGAGACAGCATTTGTTAGTTTTGGTCACTAAGACCAAAATACATCACGATATAGTCTACAGGAGAATATAACTTGGCTCCCCATTTCAGGGGGTCTAGTCTGTGGTTGGTTGGCCCTGGGTACTTGGCTGAACATTAAGGCAGCAGGAACATGTGGTGAGAAAATTCTTCAGCTCAATCAGGCATGAAGCAAGAGGGCAGACACAGGAAGGGCAGGGCAACATACAAGCCCCAGAGATGAACCCTCGGTGACCCACCGTCATCAGTTAGGCCCTGTCTCTCAATAATGCCATCATACTATAAAGCTAAAGAGGGCCCCTCAGTCCTCAGAGCTCTCATGATCTGTTACAGACCACGCCCTCACACAAGCCCTTGTGCGAGCTTTCCTTATCTCTAAGACTTCTTCATATGATCAGGACTGGCTTTAAAATAGCACTGAGCATATTAGGCCCTCCAATGGCATTTGCATTCAGAGTGATTAGTCAAGGGATCTCACAGAGAAGCCATAATCTGCAACTACATACAAAAAGCTAATCAATCCTGGAAGGAAAGGTGGCCCGCAGTAGAACCGCTCCATCACAGCACTAACTGCCTCAGCCGCCTAGGGAGACGGTGAAACGAGATTCCACAGTGTTAGAAAGAACTGGAGGGAAACTTCACAGGGCTAACAGCTCAGGAAACCAACAAGAAAATAAAATAGAATAATGAGAGAGGGAAGAAGAGACAAAGGAAAAGAGGGAGTATGGAACGAAGGAGGGAGGGAGGAAGGAAGGGAGGAAAGAAAGACAGGTAAGAGAGAAAAGAGAACGGAGTGGAGGGAAAACCCTTCTCTTCAAGGCATTACACTGGAAGTGGTCAGACCTCAGAGCTGTGTGTGTGTGTGTGTGTGTGTGTGTGTGTGTGTGTGTGTGTGTGTGTGTGTGTTGAGGGGGAGGTAGAGGTTGTGGACAGGCACAAAGCAAACATCCCAGATGTTTGCTAACAGAGTTAGGATCAGCATAACAAGGAAGTGGCTCTTCCTGTCCAAGCAACCGTTCCTAGTGCCGCAGTACAAAAGAAGGAGATTTCAAGGCCAACAAACGCGTGGGAGCTGGGGGCAATGTCTCCAAGCAAGGCTCCGGACAGCATTGCTGTTCCAGCAACCACCCAGATGGAGACCACATGGTCTGAGAAAGAAAAGGGAAAACTAGCAGGTAATGATGGGGCTATAGAGGCAGATCTTCATCAAATTAACCCAAACTGCAAAATTTACAAATAGCCTTGAGAGCCTGAGACAAGAAGGGAATGCAGGAAGCTTCCAGGTGCTGCATCTACAGCGGATACAGAGCAGAGACAGAAGTAGTAAGAAAGAGCCCTGACCAGGTCAGAACCTGTGCCTCTGCCTCAGCTAGTGAAGGAAGAGTACAGCCGGGGGCCTCCCACCCCAGGAACAGAAACAGAAACTCTGCCTTCTGTCCTCAGGAAGAGCTTTGCTGCAGGAGTGCACTTCCGTTCACTGTCCAGACAAATCTGCATTATTTACAATCCAGAGGGGTCCTTTGTGCACTTGCTAAAGTCTGCAGTTAAACATAAAAACAAGATTTAAACTGTTCTTCGGGACAGTGAATGAGTGACTTGTGCTACAATTCTGCCCCATCCCACCTCCACTCAGTCACAAAATCTAAGAAAATGGCTCACTTCCTGTGGGTCACATGATGTAGCTCTGAACAAGGATATTGTCCCGTCACCTTCCTTTGTACTATTGGAATTTTCTGTAACAGCATCTTTTAAAAAAAATTATGTCTTGCTTGACACTGATTCTACACTTAAACAGAAACCCCAGGGAAGGGCTAGAGGGGTAGCTCAGGGGCTGAGAGAACTTGCAGAGGGACCTGAGATTGGCTCCCCGACACCCATGTTAGGCATCTTACAATTGCCTGCAACTCCAGCTCCAGGGGATCCTATACCCTCATTTGGACTCTCAGGGTACTGCATTCATGCATGCGCGCGCACACACACACCCAAAAAAGAAAAACAAAATCTAAAACAAAACCCTACAGAAATGGTAATAAACACTTTCAATGCTAATAAGGAATATCAAAAAATCATCTTTAATATTCCATATCCAACTCAAACCAGCTAAAATATTTGTATATATAGTATACATGCATAGATACAGAGTTGGTCCTGTGGGAACATTTCCACCAGTATTGGCTAGGAAGGTGACACGAGTCCATAAAATTGGGCACCTAGCAGCACTGGAACTGTCACAAGAGTCTAAACACACACCATGATGCTCACACGACAAAAATCACTCAAAGATCCTTCGCTCAACATATCGCTATCATCAAGTGATTCGTGATTCTATGTGTTTAACTCCACCTGCGCACCACAGAAAGGGCACCCACCTCAGAAGGAAGGAGACACAGAAAGAAACCCCAGACAAAACAGATTGCATTTGGCCTCTGATTTCCACTATTAATGTACTCAGTATGTTGGAGTTGGTCCTGAATTTCAGCTATGAAAAGATCAAACTGTAAAAATGATTTACCTCAGCTGCAAGATTCCCAAATTGTTAATACTGCTCTATACGAAATTTTAAAAGGAGCTCTATGTGGTTGTCCACACATGCAATCCCAGTGCTCAGCCTTCTGAGAGAGGAGGGGTGCAAGACTGAGGTCAGCACACAATGAGAATGTGTCTCAAAAAAAGCAAAGCAAATTGATAAGTCAATTGATTGGGACAAGACGAGCTACTTGACACCTTTGTTTCTCTACTTTGTTAGCTGTGAATGATTCTCTAATACCATCAGTTGTATTGTGGAGTGCATGCTGGGTGAAAACATTATTTTTGGGGCTAGAATGATGGCTTCGTGGTTAAGGGCATTGAATGTTCTTCCAGAGGACCTGGGTTCAACTTCCAATATGCACATGGTGGCTCACAACTTTCTGTAACTCCAGTTCCAAAGAGTCTTCTGGCTTCTGTAGACACCAGGCATGCATATATGCACAGATATAGACACAGTCAAATACCTATACACATGTTGTGTGAAAAATAAATTTGTGCTTTTATGTAAGGAAAAATGTCTGACTATTCCCTTGACACACATATAAGATATATCTATCCACATATACACATATGTACACATACACTTCTGTCATAGTTAGCAATAGAATTGCTGTCAACACACATCACAATCACAGCAGCTCTTATAAAAACACTTTTAACTGGGACTGGCTTATCATTCTGAGGTTAAGTTCATTATTGTCATGGAGGCACACAGGCAGACATGCTGTGGGAGAGGTAGCTGAGAGTTCTACATCCAGATAGCAGGCAACCAAAAAAGAGAATGACACTGGGCCTGACTTGAGGTTCTGAAACCTCAAAACCATCCCCCAGTGGCACACTTTACTCCAACAAGGAAAACCTACTACAACGAGGCCATACTGCCAATAATGTAACAGCATCACCTTGTTTGGTTCTAAAGTATGACACTAGAATTTGTTAGTTTCTATGGTGATGCCAAGACCAGTTCCTGGTAGTCTCCATCATTTGGCTAATGCTCAGTAGATAAGTGGATGACATCTAGTGAGAACAGCCAACGGCATGATCATCTAACAATGGGCTGCCCTGAGTTCTAAGCAGCCCTGTTCATTCTGCACATCATCCACTCAACAACAGAGGAGTTTTTAACGTCAGTCGTTAAAAAGCTTACAACCATCGTTTATAAACCCTCCCTGTGCCATGAGGTTTAAGTTCCCAAAAGCACATGAAAATGAACTATAAGGAGCCACGCACAAATCCTATGCTATTGTGGCATTTCCTTATACAAATCTTTCCTGACGTAGAAAGGCCAGTGAGAGGAGTGTGGACATCTCCTCTCACAAATGAAAGATAGTTAAACCCGGGAGGGACTTGACCTCAGTTAGGTGGTTGGCAGGAATCATAGCCAGGAACAGGAGAGCTGAGCATTCCCACTGGCAGATGGCAGCCTTGTGTTTGCCATGCCTACTCAAGGTAAAAGGTCAAACTAGTGGTGTCTAGGGGGCATGGCGGGTCACATGATATAGTGTAGGTTCCACATGGTGCTACATGACACGCATCAGGAGAGATGACGGGGAGTTACTGTTTGGTTGGAAGTGTCACCTCAGCCCCTAACACCCTTATCCAAAAAGATTCTGAAATGCTTGGCTGGGGGCTTCACCCCAGCTCCTGGCATCCATTTTGAAATGTTGGGTGAAAAGTTCCATTTCAAAGCTCCCTCCCCGGGGAGTGGCCACAGGCCAGACTCCACCTCCAAAAAAGCCCACCAAATGATGACACCTCCCCAGGGAAAGTCAAGACCACTCCCACAGGCTATTTAAACTGTTCCACCCCCAGAAAAAAACACAGTCAACCCATTCTCTGTGGTCCATCCCATTCTCCTTTCCCCCTCTCCATGTTTTCCTGGGAGCCACCCGAGAGCACAGGCATCCTTTAAAGCTAGGTTTCTTCTAATTTGGTCTGATTTGGTCTAATTTAGATTATTGCATCGGCAGAGAGGCTTTCTAGTGCAGAAAAAATTTAACAGTTAGAACTCAGCGTGTGTGTGTGTGTGTGTGTGTGTGTGTGTGTGTGTGTGCGCGCGCACAGTGGAAACTTTGGAATGAATTAGAAGCAAAAAGAAATATGATTTTTTTCTAGATAATGAAGTTAGTTTCTTACATTCTTAGTTCCTTATATAATTCATTTTTAGTGTATAGAAAATTTTGGCTGACTTCAATAGGAGGAGAGAGGAGAAAAAGGAAGGAAGGGAGGAAGGAAGTTAGGAAGGGATACAGGGAGAAGAAAGGAAATAAGGAAGAAGGCAGGGAGAGACTGATGAAGGGGAAAGGGTGGGAGGGGCAGGCAGAGAGAAACCAGAGGGAACGTGAGAAGGAAGATGGGGAGGGAGAACTCCACGGACAGAGCATCCTGCAGAAAGCTGTCTCTAACACTGAGCTCAGTGCCCAGTAAGATTCTTTTTCCACATTTCCGTGATGGGCTTCAAGGAATTCTCATCATTAAAACCACAACTGGGATCCATTAGAATATTTAATTTGAAAAAATCAATAAGCGAAATAATGCTCTAAGCATGTTTTCCTTTTGAAAAGGAAACCATTTAGAGATGCTTAGTGTTCACTGAGTGAGGGATTTCAGCACTTGGGGTGGGGGCGAGGAGCTAACGACTCCAGCCAACAGTAATACACAGCAGCATGGTGCTTCCGACCCAAACATAGCACACATATAAGATGCCTTCACATAGAGTCTTGTAACTCACTGTCTTTATTGAGGAGGGAGCGCAGGTTGATGTGAGTAACATGGACAATGATACTCTGTACACAGAACAAGGTGATTCCAGGATTTCATGCTTCTAATCAATCCACAAAGAAAAGCTACGTATGGATAAATTTGGATCTTCATTCATAAGAACTGAAACCTTAGACGCCTCAGCAGTATGTAAAAAACTGAGAACGTGCACAACACATTTATCAGTAACCAATGAGAATTGCACAATTTGCGCAGAAGCTAGCAAGAAGGATCAGAGGTAAAAGCACTTGGTATGTGCATGTGATGACCTGATTCAATCCTCAGGACTCGTGGTGGAAGAGAGACTGAGCTGTGCAAAGCAGTCCTCTGACCTCTGCAACCATCATTATGGTTTATAATTATTTTAGTATTGTCATAATACATTACATTCCTAAATAAGTAGGGGCTGGGGAAATGAGTCAGTGGTTAAAGTGCTTTCCCTACAAGTGTAAGGAAAGGAGTTCAGGTCCCCATGACCTATGCAGCCTACGCTTGTAGACTTGCCAGTAATTCCAGTTTGAGAACGCAGAGACAAAAGATCCTTGGAGCAAGTCGGCTAGAAATAGGGTATTAGTGGTTTTTGGGTTGGACTGAGAGATGCTGCCTCCCTGACTAAGATGGAAGAGCGAAGAAAGACAACTCCTGACATTAACCTCAGGCCTCCACACCTATGCACATACCTGCTCATGTACATACCCAGACATGTGCCCACACACATGCAAAAAACATGCATTCACAGACACACACACACACACACGCGCGCAAATGGGAAATAAAAATTAAACAAAATAAAAAAGAATTTAGGCACACAGCACATATTTCTATCTGAAACCTCTGAGGCAAAATAATTCTAGGATTCTCTCTCTCTCTCTCTCTCTCTCTCTCTCATTATTACTTCCTTCTAGACTTAACTTTGAAGTAACTGAATGAGTCTACTCATTTATCAAACAGGAAGTAGTAGTTTTTGTCTTGTTATTTTATTTGCTACCGAGTAATGAATTAAAAGTGATTATTTTTGCTAATTTTCTGGTATGACTCTCTAGGATCAAATATTTCAAAGACAAAGAATAAAACTACTATATGGTAAAACTTTTGGAAGCTCAGGTGTGGTGCAATAAAACACTTCACGGAAGGCGAGCATGTGATGCTTTGGAGCCTCTTCTTAGTTCGCCAAGAGGAGACTAAGTTCTTTGAAATGCACCTGCAGACTCCTGCACCGTGACATGCTGTGGGGAGTCCCGGAGCCAGGCATCTGCATGGACTAAGCAGTTTATAGCTTCATATTTTTTCCTGCGAATATACTCATCTCATAGAAAAGCAGAAGAAAGTTCAAAGATTTTCCCAGTGTCTCTAATACCACAAGCACAGCACCGTGGTCAATGGCCTGTCCCCTGACTTCCAGGCTCAGTGGCATTGTTGATGGCCTGTCCCCTGACTTGCAGGCTCAGAGGCATTGTTCTTTGTTTGCTCACCTTTCTCTTTATATTTAACTGACATTTCCAAAAAGGTTGTATTTATCCTGCATTTCAGTGCCTCTTAAGAACTTCTCATTGAGAATAGCAATGGTTATTTATGTAGGCTCATAATTAATAACTAAAACAATACCCCTTTCCGTCACGCTTTTCTGGTGTCTCCAAAGTGGCTGCAATAGCAAGCTCATAACCCATTAATAAATTGTTGACACAACAGACAGTCAACCAGCAAACAAACGCTTCTTTTAAAAATATTAAGCTGTAAGTGGCTATAATTCTCTTTGCCATTTCCAGGGACCAAGGTCCACCACTCATCTTATACCATGCTTACACATTTCACATCCTTCTCTTGGAGAATATAAATTTGTCCATTTATACTCCATAGGATGCTTCCACAAAGTGATAAAACCACGAAAGCTCTCTTCTGCTTCTGGAATAATGCTTTTCCATGAACCTCTATAGAGTACCTGTAAGGAGTTTGATATTTAAAAGTCAAAATAAAAACAGGTTTTCTGAGGCTGTACGAGAATTCTGTGCTGATAAATGTCCTCCAGTTTGGCAGAATCTCCCGTCTCTTTGTGGTCAAAGTCAACAGTCAATATCCTGACTCTTTAGATTAACTCTTTGATACCTGCAAGTGGCCCAGAAGTTTTCCCACAGGGAGATCCACGAAGTGTGGTCATGTCTTGCCTATGCAAACAGAACCCAGGGACTTGGAGTGAAAGGCTTAGAGTAAGTCAGCTTCCTGCTTTGGGTAACAGGGATTGAAACCCAAAGTATATGTCTGATGGTTGATAGCTATGGTCATCGCCAGGCTAACAGTCCAATTCCTAGAGTCCCAAACATTCTGGATTCCAGGATATGAGCGTGTAAGAGTCAGAGGGGCAGAATGTTACATGTCATATGTTCCCACAAGCATTCACATGGACCAATATGACAAATTTGAATGGAGATAGAACTAGCTAAGGTGTTAAACATACTTTCTTATCTAAGGACTTCACGTTCAGTTTCAGAAGGATCCTTCTCAGCCTGGATGGTGTTAGGATGTGCTAAGTGCTGGGTATTAGACAGAGCAAGCTCAGCTAAACCCCTGTAATGTACCTACATACCACACTACTTGAAATGAAGAGAGGTATTTACTTAACATACAAGAACAATGGAGGTGAGCATAACATTGACAGAAATACGGTGATGTGTCCTGTAAATAACCCGGCCCCATGCCTAGCCGCTTGCAGGTACTGAGTTCTTATTATATCTTATATCTCCCCTGACAGCGTCTCTGGCCCTCTTTATATTAAGCTAAACTAGAATAAACAAAGGGAAATTGCTTGAAAGAACTGAGTAGGCCTCTGGAGCTTCAGGGAACTACGGCTGAGAATGGACAAGTAATGTACTCTTTGCTGCTAGTATATAAATTCCATTAAGGAAGAAGACGTGTGTTTATTTTACAGACCATAGTCTAAACCTTATGGAAACACCCTTGTTGAAAACAGAGGGGATGTCAAAGGCTGTGACATGATGTTGCCTTACTTCTGCAATGCCACAGAACAGGAGAACCATCTTCCTCCCCGATCCTATCCTATCCTTTGCTAAATTGTAGCACCTCGCCATGCTCTAGCTTAACACTTCGACCTTCTCAGATCTAGACTCCTCTGTTCTACATAAAAATTATTTTTTCAGTGTGTGTGTGTGTGTGTGTGTGTGTGTGTGTGTGTGTGTGTGTGTGTGTGCGTGTGAGTGTGAAGCCTTGGGAGGTCAGAAGAGGGCATCAGATCCCCCCAGAGCTAGAGTTATACATGGTTGTGAGCAATTTCATGTAGGAGCTAAGAACCAAACTCAAGGCATCAGCAAGGGCAGTACATTGTCCTAACCACAGAGCCATCTCTCTAGCCCTTTCAGCTGCATTTTATTTAGTGTCTGTGTTTAATTACCTCTTCACCAGCCCCCATTGCTCAGGCCATACAGAAGCATTAGTCATTCTTAAAAGCTTGATACTGGTTCATATGTGTCCCTGAATTTTTTCACATGTTCTAATGCAGTCTCGTTATTCTAGCTTTTCTTAAAATTTGACATCATAATATTAAACGCCTCCCGGGGAATTTCTTTGGACCTCATTTTGATGCTTCTATGTCCCCCTGGTGTTTCTGTCCATGATTCACAATAGTACTGCCTAAAAAATGCAGTTTAATAATGGGTTTGCATCTTTTCTTACTTCCACCTCATGAAACTTTATATAGGTTCTCGCTCAACTCTGTATCATCAACACATACCATTACGCCTGTTTCATGGCAGTCCATGAAGAATGTGTGAATAAATTAATGACATGTCAAATCAAGGAGGAATTCCAGGAATGTCTGTCTTGGTTGGGGCACGAGACACATTACAAACTTAAGACAGCTGTCCAAAGGCAATCAATTATTCTGAACTATTTGCTAATCGGTATGAGGTTGGAAGATGTGTTTCCTGAAAGAATATTTCATGCTCCATGACTTGAAACAGGGTTGTGCATTCTGAAACCCTTGAAGATGCCCACATCAGCTAGCTGCCATACGGGGATACACATGGGGCTTAGTCCTGCATTGTGCCCCCTCTGCTCCTATTCAAAGTCCGTGGGCCACATCTTTGTGAGTCATCATTTTGACCTGAAACTGACATCCAGAACACCTCAGTCTCTACATTTCTAGCTCACAATCTGGTGGTTGAATATGAAGTTAGACAAACAAGTCCATGACAGATTGTTTTAACATGGATGCTACATTACACAGAATATTTTCTTTGAAACACATGGAAGAGACCATAGTATTACTGGTGTCACAGTGACTCACTTTGATTGCAGAATTGACAGGAACTGGAGAAGAAACAGGAAATTCATGCTGAAGACTGGCGGAGTATGAGAAAAGTGTTCAACGTGGTCCCTAGCGGGGTAATTTGAACCTTAGCTGTATTATTGTCTATGTAGCTACAAATCAGAATGGGAAAAGGAATTCTTGGAAGTGGGAGGACAGCTAAGATAAAATGAGATCTGCATTAATTACTGAAATCCAGTTATTCAGAGCTTAAAGCCATACTGTAGTTCCAGATAACAAACTCATAACTCATTTCCACTGGAGGGTGGCGAGGCAAGCTGTTCTTTCCATGAATGGGTGAGAAAACCATAGTCTTGCAAGAAAAAATGTTGAAAGGAGCTGAAAGGAGGGGAAAGAAAACATCTCTGGTACTACAGGAAGATAAACTACAAACCATGACGGTTAAATAATGGGACATGACTGGATTCTTTGTCTCTCTATGGTTATTAGAGAGACATGTTCCAACTCAAAGCTTTCCTATGTAATTGCACAAACATTTTCACACTTCTAAATGTGTGTGTGCACATGTTTGTACAGACACATGCACGTATGGGTGCCCATGCACATGAGAACAGAAGAAGCTGGCTGCTGTTCTTCAGGAATGTTATCTTCTCTGGGGTTTGTTATTGTGAAAGATTTATTTATTCAGTGTGTGTGTCTGTGTGAGTTCATGTACACCATGTACATATATGCACCTTCAGAAGCCAGAAGAACATTGTAGATCCTTCCCCCTGCCTTAGAACTGGGCCTCATGAGTGGTTATGAGCTGCCTGATGTGGGATGCTGGGAACTGAGCCAGGATCCTCTGCAAACACAGTAAGAGCTTTTGACCTGTTGGCCATCTCTCCAGACCCCATCTTGTTTAGAGAAGGTCTCTCAATGGCTTTGAACTCACAGGGATACAGACTATCAAGCCAATTAGCCTTAGGAATCTGTCTGTTCCTACTTCCTGAGTGGTAGGTAAGATTAAGCATGTATCACCCTGCCTGGTGCTTTTTTTTTAATTTAAAAGATGTAGGTTTTAAGGATCAAACTGAGATTTGATTGTTTGCAAGGCAAGCATTTCATAGCTGAGCCATCATCTCTTTTCATATTTTATAAAACCTTATACCCCTTAATTACTTATATATAGTTTATTTTCCTGTAGTTCTCCATGTGTTTATATGATAAATATTTATTGACTCTTGTTTTTTCTGCCCAATTCATTTTATTTATGTGCATATGTGTGAATGCCCAATTATTAATGGATTTTATAGCTCATATCCTTATATGGTTTCTATAGCTTAATAGTTTCTATAGCCCGTGGCTTCTAAATGACTGAATTTATTCCATATTCCTCTTAGTGCCATATTAACCATGGAATCAATGAGGCTTCCTCTCCACACATTAGTAAAGCCTTAGATTCAGATAAGGCTTACAAGGGAGACAAGAATGCTGAACAAAACTCAAAGCGCTTGCACAATCCCTCTGAAAAACACCCCGACAGGATACGAAACAAAAGACAAAAGCGAGAAACCACGAAGTCAGTCAGTCATCGCGTTTGCTCTCTGGAGCTATCATCGTTCCTATCTGTCGTCGCTGGGTTTAGTTAACCCCTAAACCGCTCAGCCCCCACAGAACCCTTCTCAGACAGGAGAATGCCATAGCACTGTCTTCTTCAGCAACTGTCGCATCTTGATTTGGGAATTTGTTTTAAGTGCTAGACTGAAGTGGGTTCCCCCCTTTTCTTGTTTTTTTCTTGCGCTCTCATTTTTCTTTCATTTTGTAGCAGTGGCTCTCAAAGCATCCTCTAAACCTAGTCCATTAGCAAGGAAGTAGTGTGAGTCTAAATTAGACACCAAATTTGTTTGAGTCAAATCTTTGATACGTCAATAATCCAATAGTCACGGCTTACATTACAAGCACTAATATTTCTAGTAATCATGATATTAGGGCATTTTATTTGCCTGGCACCTCTTGGATACATAAGAATCATATATAAAGCCACACAGCCACCTATTCAAGCTTTATCTTCAAGAACTGCATAGACTAGAATTAGATTGAGAAAGCTCACAGTAGCTAGATGAAGCTAGAGCTACAGGGATCCGCAGAAGCCAGTCCGGAGGCTAGCCAACTGTTTCTGTAAATACAACTGTAGCAGAGAACCATTGTGCCCATCTGTTTGAGTATCATCTCTGTCTGCTTCCCCATTCCATGCAGCAGAATTGAATACAGTAAAGGGAGCATGTCCCGTGCTTCCAACGATCCATCATCTGGTCCTCCACAGTAAAGTTTCTTCAATGCTTATGCAAATGATAGTGGCTATAGTACTGTGTTCACACAATATGACAAGAGAGGTCACAGGGGTGAACAGACTGGAGAGATTGCTCTTCCAGTAAAATGCCTGTTCTGAAAGCATTACACCTTGAGTTTGATTGCCGTTACAAAAAATAACGCCAGGTATGGAAGTCCACACTTATAATACTGGGCGCTGGGGAGGCAGAGGCAGGTGAATTCTTGGGGCTCACTGGCCAGCCACAATAGTCAAGTGAGTGAAGTCCAAGCCAGTGAGAGACCCTGTCTCAAAATAAGGTCAATGGAATTCCTCAAAATGGCACCTGAGCTTGTTTGCTGGCTTCCATATCTGTGTATATCAATGAGTATACACACACACACACACACACACACACACACACACATACACACAAGATTTCATAGAAGGATGACTCCTCACCAGGAAGGTATCTTTAAAATGAGCCACTCACTATGAGTAAGGATATTAAACAAAGAGTTTTACAGAGGGTTGAAACCCCAGCAAAGAAAATGTCAGAGCAAAGGCACATGTGCAAGAAGACAGTACAGTTTGCTTAGGTGGTGGCCTGCAGGATGTAAACTTCAGGGCAAACCACAGACGTGCTAATAGTCCATTTCTGAGAGCATGGCCACACCAACAGAGTATGGCTAGAGAATATGATCATGGAAATCTTTAAGAATGTGGTACCAATCAGTTTTTAAGTGTCCATATGCAAAAAGCCAGGAGATGCAGTAAAGAGACTGTTCAAAGGGTAATTAATAGTGTAAAACCCAGCACTGTAAAACATAAAGGAAGAACTGTGCATCTCAAGGTGACAGGGAAAGGACCTGCTGGTGCCTTAATCATTGGTGACAAAGCCAATGTTGAGATTTTTGTCAGGGATGGTAGTGAGGGTGGGGTGCATGTTGGCTGATTAGAGAAAAAAAACTGTGTTAATGACTCAGAAATTCTAGTATTTGTTTCCATGTACAAGATCCTGTAAATGTGTCCAAAGCATTTTCTTTACCACATCACAATCGCGTTCCTGTTACCCGAATGGGGACTAATCTTAAGGAGCACATTTAGTAAATAACTGTATGTTCTGACTTCAGAATTCTCTGCAGTTCAGAAATGAAGTATGCTCTCTAACACAGAGAAAAAGATTGTGGCTGGAGAGATGCTCAGTAGTGGGTAAGAGTGTTTGATACAAAGCATGAAGATTTGAGTTTGGGTCCCAGAACCCATATGAAGAGTCAAGCATAGCCATGTACATGTCTGAAACTCGAGTGCTGATGGAGAGGTGGAGACAGGAGGATCACTGGGGTTTGCTGCCATCAGCTTGGTTTCAGGATCAGTGAGAGACACTGTGTCAAAGAATAAGATAGAACGTGACAGAGCAGGACACCCAGCATCTTCTTCTGGCCTCTGAGCATGCACAACATGGTGCACACACCACACACACATGAAGAATACTCATAATTCAATAAAAAATTACTGAGTTACCATATCTGCAGTCTTATAATTTCCTTAAAACTATACATATGCATTGTTAAATATATGTGCATATACAGATTTGGATGAATAGATAGATGGTAGATAGATAGATAGATAGATAGATAGATAGATAGATAGATAGATGCATGTATATGTGTGTGCATAAGAAAGGAATAGAGATACAAGGAGGACAGGTTAGGAAGTATAAACCATACTGAACTCTAACTGATAGAAAGGGAATAAGAACCACCTGAATAGAGTGCAAATATTTATCTTGAACATCTTTTCAACCATATTCTAGGTTGACTAAACAATCAGCATATAAATAAGTGAAATTGTAACAAATATCTCTAGACATATACTCTTCTTAACTTTCTTGACAAAAAGGCAATTTAAAGGAATGGATAGATATCACTAAATGGCTTCCCAATGGGAAAAGTGGCCTTTAACTTAGATATTTTATTTTCAAGTTAACTCTTAGCAAGGGCTATGATTAGATTGGAGACGGCTGTCCTCTCAGGCCTCAAGCTTCAGCATGTACAAAGTCTAGTGCCAATTTCTGGTTGCATTCCAATACCAGATTCCCCAAAGCTAAATCTCATTCTCTTTCGGCAAATGCCTCACTAAGCTCATGTGCCAAACACCAGACTTGCTTCCCTAAGAAAAAGCACATTTTTTTTGGCACATTAAGAAAAAGCATCTTAATTCAGAAAGGCACCACTTAGTTGGCACTCATATTTCATGCATGAAGTCACACTTTTAAAGATCCTTTTAGCTTCTGGAACCCACTCTGAGGTACAACTTGAAACTTCAGCTCAAAGTCAAGGTCTGTTGATAAGCCAAGCTTCCACTCCCCAGAGGGTTGGTGCATTTCATGCCGCTCTACTCTGTGCACCTGGAGGAAACATAATAAACTGCAACAGCACACAGAGCATTGCAACTAGAGCAGGGCCAATGTTCCCAGGCTTGAGCAATGTCACCCCCCCCCCTTGGAAGACTTTTTGTAGGCCTAGGGAGATAGTTCATGTGGTAAAGCATTTGCCACAAACCTGAGGTCTTTGTTCAGATTTTTCCCCAACCCAGGTGCCACTGTGTATACTTATAAACCCTAAAATGTCAAGACTGAAGATGACAGGAGGATACCCGGGGGGCTCACAGGCCACTAGCCTGTCCCAGATGGTGAGGTTCCAGGCTGCTCTCGGAACTCCTTCAGCCAATAATCTTTAAGATATCACCCCCATGTTGGGTGCCAATATGTTGCAATTTATAATAAAATACTCCCATACTAGCCCAGGATGGAGTATGATAAAGGTTTATTTATTTAGGGGTAGACTCATAGAAAATACAGTGGTCATCAGTCCTCTGTATGAGGGGGGAACTGGAACTGAATCCAGCAGTCAAGAGGCCCATGCCTGCTTTTCATCTGAATTTATAGTACATGGAACCATGCCCAAAGTGGGTTGGTATCTTAAAGGCTATTGAGACTATTTTATTATAAATTGCAACACAGGTCAATGAGAGCTGTCTCAAACAAAATGTGGAAGATACTAGAAGACCAACATCTATGTCCTCTAACCTCATTCATGGCATGCATACACTCACATGCATGTACACACATACACACATATACATGCATGTATACACACATAATCTTAAAAAACTTTATAAAGAACATCATTTGTAAACCTCAGCTTATTGATACTTGAACTCTTCAGAGTCGTGAGGAATCTATAAACCTCATAGGAATGGGACCTCAGGAAAGTGAGTAAACATCCTATAACAACCTCAACTGCCTACTCTGCAAAATAAAACAAACCCTGCTAGAATCCCTGTTCTTCATTTCAAATGTAATAAAAAAACAATACCTTCACTCCCATACAGTAAGAAGAAACCCTCTGCTCCTAATGCCCATTCCCCACTCATCCCAACATTTTCCCTTGTCAAAATTCAATAGATAAAGTCGGTATGGGGGAGCTGAGTCTTGAGGTTAGTATCCAAGAGGAACTCTTCATTAAAGACAATGGATTCACATAAAACATGCTATTTAAAGACATAAACTCACCTGCTTGCCACACAAACCTGGTTCTAGAGACCTCATCTGCTTTGCACACACACTTGGTTCTAGAGACCTCATCTGCTTGGCACACATGGTTGACTCTGGAGACCAACACTGTCCTTCCATGGATCACAGTAAAAGTTTGCACAAGCAGCACCAACCTGAGTCTGGATAGCACAAGGCAGAGAATAGTTTTTCTCTGAGGGAGTTTTAGGATGCCTGAAGGGACAGACATTCTTTGTGTCTAGTGATGCTGAGGGACAACCTTGGTTCACATGACCCTTATTATCACCATGACATTTAATTTGACATTACAGCAAGTAAATCATGTCACCACCAACACTGGTGACCTGTGCTTCAACCTTCTTTGTTCAAGGTGGGAGTCCCAGACTGGATTTTGAAGAATGGCCACACAGAGACTTCATGTCTGTGGATGTGCAAGAATGTTCTGGCAAACTGAGCTGCAGAATTCAGTTCCTCCCTTCCCTGAAGGCTGCCATTCCCATAACACAATGACAGGCAGAGAATGCCATCACTGCAGAGGCACCAAGGACGCTTGCATGCTTTCTACATCTTTCTCCCCTGTGCACTAAGCAAGACCAGATGTTTCAACAAAGAAATGAAACCAAAGTCACACTCCATTTGATTTGTGGGACCACCCTTCCTTGAGATGCCAGGCCATCATTCTAAGGTCTGATAAACGACATGTATTAACCAGCAAGATAAGGAATGTGGGCATTCTTTGAAAATAACAGTAATTAATTATATGATCTTCAGACAGTAAGCAAATGCTTTCCTGGGTCAGCTTGGAAAAAAAGAAGTTGATTTGCTTAGGGGGTCAGAAAAAAGGCCAACTCTCCTCCCTCTCCAGGCCTCAGCCCTAATGATGGTCTTCAAGAGAGGCAAGGAGAGGCAATGAAGCAAGATGGAAAAAGCAGAACTGAGGCCACAAGAGCCAGGAAAACAGAGTGAGCAGCCAAGGCAAGGGATGTGGGATCACCAAAGCCCATACTGCGTGCTCTAAAGGAGGTGAGGAAAGGGGGTCATTCCATGTGACAGGTAATTTATGGGATTTAAGCACTGTGCTTGCTGGAGAGCTGGCTTCAAGGAGGTCATGGAAAAGAGCAGCAAAGGAGAAAAGAAAGGGACAAAGATGAAGAAGCTGAGACATTGAAATCAGGACAAAAGACAAACACAGACGGGAGCAGTGGATATGAGGGCTGGGGTCTGGACACCCAGCATCTGCATAAGTGTTGGTTGGGCCTGGTGGCCTGCCTATAATCCCAGCACTTGAGAGCAGAGACAGGACCTGGCAGGCTGGCTAGGTAGACTAGCTGAATCTTCAAGTTCTAGAATGGGCAAAAAGCCCTGCTCAATCAATAAAGCAGTCAGTCTCGTGGAACATGTCCGAAATCAAACCTCTGGTTTGGGATGGCCAACTACTCCTGAGCACTGGGCCTGTCCTGGACTGTGGCTGATATACCCAGGGCCACTCTGCTTCCCTCTCCCAGCAGCCATCAGTTGTGAATAGGCTTGGGGGTGTGGCTTAGCAGCTGTGCAAGACCCTGTGCTTCTATCTCTAACACACACACACACACACACACACACACACACACACTTAAAAATAATAAAAAAAATAAATCTCTTAAAAAGAATTAAAATTCCTGCACTTGCTTTATAGTTCAGAATGCAACTCTGGTGTTGGAACAACATGGAAAGTTTTGTTCCCACAACACTGCCTTCCCAAAATTTGAGAAACAATGGGTTCACAAAATGGGAACATGTTTCCCATTTTCCAATCTTCTTTAGTAAATGTGCAGTATTAGAACTCCGCAGTGTAGGTAAGGTAGCAACACTGTCCACACTGGCCTGGCTGGAGAACTGCGCAGTGTGAGTAGCAACAGTCCTAGAGATCCCCTTCTTTTTCAAAGCAAGAAAGAGTGCCTTCTGATTACTGATGAGTCTATGAGCTACACGTGCATGGCTGGTATTGCTCACTGATTCAGTGAGCAGGGCAGACATACAGACAGGTCTTTAGTGCCTCATGCCCTCATTCTTCAAGCCTAGTATGTGAAAACCTCTGATTTCCCTTCTCTTGCCTTCTGCTTTCCCAGGGTGCATGCTGCCATCAAGTCACACATCCATACTTAACTATTCTCTGGGAGTCTCCAATCGTCTTCCCGTCTTCCACAGTGAATCTCTAACTTCCCACAAGCCTCTGAGTTTGAAGGGTCTCCAGCAGCCCATGCCCTCTTTATGCACCTCCTGCCACAGCAGAAGATGAGACACACACTTGGAGCACAAGATCTGTCCTTCAGTCAGCTCTACTCAGTGCCTCTCAGGCTCAGCTCAGTTTCCGGCCCCATCTGTATTCCTCCTCCCCAGCTTCCGTGAGGCCGGCTACAGAGCATAACACAGTCTCCAGGCAGTGTTATCATATCTCTCACACCCAGGCTGATGAGAGGTCTCAATTTCAACTCAGAGCAGCACCATTTCAGGGAAACGGAGAGGGATATTCTCTTGCCGGGGCTCTCGAGAGGTGAGAGTACCTAGTGTACACGCTCCATCTCAAATCTGTTTGCACATGGGTGATATTGTCTAGTTTTGCTTATTAGCTCTGTTTGTCAACCCCATGCCTTGTCCCACAGCTCCATGAACCTACTGAATCAGGGATCTGATAAGCAGACATGCTGATGGTTTGGGCCACAGAAGAAACAGTACTCAAAGGTCATCACCCAGGCTCTGATGACACAGCACGTCAGGGACAGAGTGAGCTGACTCCCTGGGAGTTCTAAGTGGAGGCCACAGTGTTGACTTGTTTTGCTTTGCTTTGCTTTTATCTAACAATGGTGGGGGTGGAGGGGTCTGACTGGAAACGAACTACTAATTCATCTAGGAAAGAGAAACACTACACAGGACAGAGAAGTCCAAAAGCACAAACATCTGATACTGCTTGACCAGGTCTCAGCAATAGCAAACTGTCCCCCCATCA
The DNA here is from genome assembly GCF_903992535.2 of Arvicola amphibius. Lineage (NCBI taxonomy): Eukaryota > Metazoa > Chordata > Mammalia > Rodentia > Cricetidae > Arvicola > Arvicola amphibius. Next base: position 182,640,521 of record NC_052049.1, read on the forward strand.
ATTACCACAAGGATTCCATCTGTGATGACAGTCCAGTCTCATCCTAAGAACTATGTGGAGCAAGGGGTTAGGGTTGGGGTTGGGGCATGGTGGGGTATAGCAGGTAACTCCTGAGACACTCCTGTGTTGTCCAGTCCTAGGCAAGAAGGCCATGACAGCGGCCCTTAAAAATATAAACATATGAGCATGGTTTATAAGAATCTTGTGCTGGAGGAATGGTTCAGTCAGTAAAGTGTTGACTTCAAACTCCAGAATCCACATTAAAAAGAAAAAAATAGCTGGGTGTGGTGAGCACATGCCTGTGATTCCAGGGCTAAGGACCTGGGGAAGGCACATCCCTGGGGTTCAATGGACAGGGAACCTACTTGATTTGATAAACTCCAGGCCAGGGATAAGCAAGGTGAATGGTGCCTGAGGAATAACACCTAAGATGTCACTCTGCCCTTCACATGCACTCACACTCGAGTGCACAGGGATCCCTCATCCCTGACACACACACACACACACACACACACACACACACACACATCCTTCGACAACAGTCATCATTTTTAGAACCACACTTAAAATAAAAGCTTTTAATAAAATACACAGAAGGTTAAACTCCTGGATTCAAGCATTCTTAAGAATATCCATGACAAGGAGTTAGATCTATAGTATAAATGTCTTTTGCAATTAATAACTGTTGTTTCTATCTCAAAATTCCTTAATTACTGGAACTTTAAATCATGGCGTTTCACTGGGAAGACAAATTTGTCTTTGCTTTTCCAGACGTGACCTCTCCAGGGGCCCCCTTGGCTCACTCAAAGAAGATGACCTACTTTACAGAGATTAAAAGTTTTCAGACATGATCTGTTCCCACTCTGTCCCAACAGAAAATCACTCTTTGTCCTTAACTACCCTCTCTCGTCCTGTCTTTTGTGACTGAGGATCTGACTCTCTAAGGCCATTTCCCTCACTGGTGCCCTTGATCTGCTCGATATCTACCCTGGATCTAGGCCATACCTCAGCCACCTCCTCACACCTTCCTTCTTCATAGTCACCTCCCCCTTCAACCTCCATGGTGAACACATGCATGTCTCATGGTTTTAGGAAAGCCTTCCCTGGGTGTGGGGGGATGGCTCAGTGATTAACAGTGCTTTTTGCTCTTGCAGAGGACCCAGGGTCAGTCTCAAGAAGTCACATGGGAGCTCACAACTGCATGTGGCTCCTGTTCCAGGAGAGCTGATATCCTCTCTGGCCTCCACGGCCTCCTACATATGCTTTCGGCGCATACGCTAACAGGACCCATTAAAAACCAGACAACAAAACCCCACCCTCCCTTAATCATACCAGTTCTGTTAGCATATGCTCATTCCTTTTTTAAATTTTTATTCAGGATCTCAGGTAGGCCACGTTGGTCTTGAAGTCACTTTATAACTGAGGATGATCTTGAACTTCTGACCATCCTGCATGCCCAAAGAAGTACTGGGGTTATAGGCATGTACTGCCATGCCCAGTTTTTAATGGGCTGGAGATCGCAGGCACATGAGCAAATACGCTACCAATGGGGCTACATTCCCTAGCCCTGTGCCTGCCCATTGCTATTCTATCTACTCAGTATTAAAGTTCTAGAACGTGGAGGTTTTCACACACACACACACACACGCACACACACACACACACTCCCTTTCCAACTACTCTTCAGCAGGAAATATTCTTCTAAAGGTTAACAATGACTTCAAGTTATTACATCCAGCAAGTTTGGATTTTATTTCTGCTTTCCAAACACTTTAAACTCTTTCCAATATATGAAACCACTAACCACTCATTGTGCTATGATATTTCATAGCCTCCTTAATAACATTTCTGTTTCTTCCTTCACTCTGACAAATTCTTCTTCTTTTGCTCACTGGCTCTTTAAAACTCCCCAGGCTCCTTTTAGTGAAATCTTTTTTTGTATTTCTATAAGTTTCTCTTTTATCTTCCTTGTTCCGGTACCTGCACTGGCCACTGCCAAATATCGACAAAATGAGGATAATCATAGCGCCCTCATGAGCATTTGTTTTGGAAACTTAGTGAGTCAGTAGATTGCAAACAACCCCTCCAAAGAACACCAGTTGGTTGTTCTTAACGTCCTTTAATTGAAAACTTTTCAGAAGTATTTATTATAAACCTTCATAGAAAGTTCCACCAAACTCTGGGAATACTTCTTAATCCATGTCTGACGTTTTACTTTCTTCCTTGCTCTCCAAAACCTTTCTTTCCATCAGTGCATCCATAAGAACGTCTTAGCTGCAATGCTATCCCAGAATGCCTCGGGACAGCTCTTGATCCTTCACCCTGTCATTCACAGTGCTGCCCAGCTTCTGCCAACATTGCTTCTGCCATGCCACAGCTCTACTTGACACAGACTTCTCCTTCACCAGGGCTGTATGGCTTCCGCCTGTTGTTCTAGTTTCATTTCTGTTGTCATGACAATGTCCTGATGCCAAGTAACTTGGGAGAGAAAAGGATATTTTTTTCAGCTTACAGTTTCAGGGTATGGTCTATCATTTTAGGGAAATCAAGGCAGGAAAAAAACCATACTCATAGTCAAGAGCAGAGAGAAATAGATGTATTTATGCCAACTGCCTGTTACACACTCAGTTAGTCCTCTCTCCTCTTGTAAAGTCCAGGCCTCAGAACCAGGAAATAGTGCTTCCCACAGCAGGCTGAGTCAATTAACAACCAAGTCACTCCGCCCAACTGATATGTCCGCAGGCCAACCCAATCTAGATAATTTCTCAGTTTAGACCCTCTTTCCAGGTGATTCTAGGTTATAACAAGTTGAACATTTAAAACTAACCATCAAACCTATGTTATTTCTATAACTTCGAACCCAAGCTACTTTATCAGTCTTTTCTTTATTCTCCATCCTGACCCCCACCAGAGAAACTTCAAAACCATTGCCTGACAAAAATCACATTCATCCAGAGGAAAGTCTGCAGCAGTCAGAGAGCACCTGCAGCCCAGCACCTCCCAGAAGCGGCATCTAAGCCTCCGTGGTCCCTAACTCTGGCCAACCATCCTTTGAAATTCTGCACCCTGATAACCAATTCCTCCCAAGAACTCTAGCCTTTGAGCCAAACTGTTGCTTCAGACATGTCCACACAACTCTTTAAACTTCACGTCAAATGGGATATCCTTGGTGGAGTTTCCATCCGTGTTTCCAGACATGATTACTATATCTGCCGAGTGTGGACCAGCTACAGTAACAACCTCAGGCCTCACCCTCTAGCACACACTAAGCAGGCCAAAAACATACATGGAATATAGTATCTTGCATATACTATAGGTGAAATAAACCTGCCAGAGATTAGAACACTTCCTAAGGCCTCACAAGCTAGCTACTGATTAGTTGAAGTCAACATTTATTAGCCCTAACTATTAATTTTCCAAACATATCATTCGAAAACAATGAAAAACTTAATGACCTTTTATATTCTCTTCACAGGCTACAAAATGCTGTTCCCCCTAAATGTTTTCTAAAAGTAAAAGTATTTTAATGATGAAGAATCAATTACACGTTCTGTAAATTAAACGTGAAGGCACAATGTGAGTGGTAATTTTCATGATTTATGTAATTCACCTATTTATATATTTAATGATTTATTCATTCACTTATTAAATTTTAGTTGATAAAATGAAGCTAGCATATAATATTAAATGCCTTATATGAATAACAAATTGTTCATCAATCAATAGTTGATTTATACTCTGCAATTCTTATTAAGGACCAACCCAAATCACAGACAAGCAATTAACTTCAAGGGCTTTAATTTTCTGCATTGCTCAATGAAGCCGCCTCTGCATGACTGTAACATTCTTTGTTCCATAAATGCCATGACCCCCTCTTATTTTCTCTTGACACATCACAACTGAGTACCACTTCAGCATCCTCCAAGGTCAGCAATCTAAGTGGAGGGTCACCTCTGTTTTCTGTGCACTTTAGCTCTATGCTAAACATCACTGGTCCCTGGAAACACCCACAGCACATCGTGGGAAGTCATTCAATGCATTCCCCCCCCCCACACACACACCACCACCACCACCACCAAAGGTCTACCTATGGGCTCTTTCCCAGGGTAATTTTTAACTTAATTTTAAATATTTCATACATATAAACAAGGTTGTTTTTTTCAATTTCACGAGTATAAGCAGTTTAATTAGGGTTGCTTCTGTGAGCATGGGTGGGAGGCTACATACTAAACTCTAGGCAACTTGCCAGTGGCTAGACCATTGAATTGAAAAGCCTTCCCCTGTCTCAGGAAGTTAACTGCCCATAGCTCATCAGAGAGGGGAGAGATCTCATGAATCCTTTCCCAATCCATGATGGAATGTTGACAGGCTCAAATCTTGTAGATCTTGTACAGGTAATGGCAGCTGCTGAGTTCATAACTGAAATGCTCATATTATGTTTAGAACACGGCATGACCTTCCCATCGTGAAGCTCATACACTATATTCTTTCCACCCCTCCTCCACAACGTTCCCCAGCCTATGGGGAAGGGGAGTGATATAGATACCCTGGTTTAGAGTTGAGCACTTAATGATAACTCATTCTTAACACTTTACCAGTACCGAGTCTCTGCATTAGCCACTGTCCGCCACATAAAGACATTTCTACACTCAAGGCTGAAAGCAGTAATAGTTCACGGGCATAAACATAAATATTTCGGAGGCATCTGGAAAACATGCCAGTTTAATAAAACAACTGCTGTATGCGCCTCTAGAGCCCTGACCTCCCAGCCACGGGCTGTTGGCCAGATTTACGGTACTGGGGTGAATTCCCTGCCACAGATTGGCCCTCAAGTCCAAGCAGAAAAAAGTTGAGGGTGAACCTCACACTTTCACACCACTATGGCGCCAGTGGGTATAATCCCGATACCCAGAATGCCTCTCTCCATGACAAACACCACTTCTAGATGGGCTCATGTGGAATGACTGTTGAGCCGCTTCATCAACAGAGCATCACAGGCTTACCCAGGGCTTGTTACGAGCTGCAAGTGAGTTACTCAAGAAAGATGAACACACAAGCGCAGCTGCCTAGATGCAATGTGTAGGTACTGACATTAGAGAGAGGCTGGCCTACCCTAGGTCCTCCACTTAACAAGTTCTATAGATGGCGCACAGTGCATTTGTTAGTACCATGATCCATTTTGAGCAGGATGCTAATGCAATGGGGGTTACTGGGTAAGGGCAAATGGCGAGTCCAGGATGCTCTGAGGTTGCCTTAAGACGTGGAGGGCAGAGATGGGCAGAAGAATTGAGCAAGACACTAAACCAAGGGGACGGTGTAAGCAGTGGTAAGAAAATAGAGCTTAAGTTCCATCAACCGAAACTGCCTTCCGGTAATAGAACCTAGCCCTTGGAAGCCATGATCACCTCCTTCTAATGTGGGTACTCCTGCTGCATAGCTCTGCTTCTAGCAGAATTATGCAAGGGATGAACGTTTTCATGTCTGCTTGACTTCTCCGCAATATTGAAACTCACGTGCTAGTCTCATTGCTCAACAGTAATCAAACACTTATCTGATATGAGTTATAGTGCCATAGTTTCAGGCAAGAGTAGTGATTGCTGGAAATCAAAGGGTAGGGAGAACAGGGCAGGGGCGTCTAACTGAAGCAAAAGCAATCTGAAGAAGTAAACCCCAATGATAGGAAACAGATAACCTCTAAGCTGAAGCGGTCTCTCGTGAAGCCTAAAGACGACCCAAAGAGAGGTAGGTGCACGGTACCTCAATGCTTGTGGCCCCAGAACTGAAGAGGGAGGTGGATTCCAAGTTTGAGGCCAGTCTGCATTGTGTAGTGAGTTCCATTACAGAATACTATTTTCCCTAGATTAGACGAGGAATCTGCAGTGTACAGAGCTGTCTTCAAAGTAATAAAACCAAAACTTCACCTAATGAGTTAGTAACATTTCAACCAGAAAACAGGGCACAGTAAGAACATGGAGAAAAGATACTATGTGTGTCAAACACACACTGCGATTTTCAAAGGAAAACTTTCTAAAGTTCTAAAAGAAGAGATACAGAAAACAACAGACAAAGAGCTCCCACACACACGCCCTGGCTTCATGTGTCTTGTGGAAAAAGGATGGATGTTTCCCATGGAGGGGCATTTGCTGGAGACTACTGGACTCTAGTGAGTCCCAAACTTCAAATCCCTGCAGTGCATGGTCTTGACCACTTCTTCGTGTGTTTTTAAGTCAAAAGCTAACTCCTCCTAAACAATTTCTTCCGGGTGGACACTCTCCTTAAAGAAGATGTGGCTAATTCACTGCAGGTGTTAGCCATCCAGTGCTGGTGAAGAAGAAGCCCAGAGATAGCATAGAAGATCAAAGATGGACAAGCTATTTTGATTTCATGGTCAGGCTAGCTCAAAGTCTGTCCTGGAACACAGTTGGGAACCCAAAGCTACAGTAGGAACATCTACTATGGATCAGAGTCCTCCTGACTAAGGCTGGGTGTGGAACTCAATGTACCAAAGATAGAGGACTCTTGCACAAGCCTGAGGCTCTGTTCCCAACAACCACATGGTGGATAATACCATCTGTAGCTCCAGTTCCAGGGGATCTAGCACCCCCATCTGGCCTTTGTTGGTGCCCTATGCATGCTGTACACATACACATTCATACATGTTGTCAAACATTCTTGAAATAAAAGTAAATAAATCTTTAAAAATCATCAAAAGAGGGGTCTGAACAACAAGTAGACTCCATCTACATTAAGATTCATCAGGATGATAAGGGAAACTGAGGCAGGGGATGCAGCTCCTGTCAAGGTCTTGGGGTTGGAAAAAGCCTCAGAAGGCTGGAGCAATGGGAAAAGGGAACGGAATGTAGCGAGGGGCAGAAGGTGATGAGGTCACAGAGTCACACAGGCACCAAGTGGAAGTCTCTCAGGGTGGATGACAAACCACAGACAATGGCTCATAAGTCACTCAAGAGATGCTTTGGTTTTGTGGAGAAGCCAAGGAAAGACGGCGGTTGAAGAAGAGGCACGTCTGGGTGTTGGGGAGAGAGAACTTAGTCAGGGAACAGCTTCTTGGGACACCCACAAGGCACACGACACTAGTATCAGATGGAATAATTCCTAACCACACAGGATTAAGGGCTTAGAGTAACAACAGTAATTAGAGAATAAGAGCTATAAAGGGAGAACGCTGTGATTCTTTGACAGCTCACGGGCAGCATGACAACCAGACGTGGTTTGGGGAGAGGGTAAGGGCAGTGCTAATTATTTGATTCCCAGTAGTCCCAGGAAGTTCACATCTGGGATCTTCTATGGGGTGAAGTGAGAGCTATGGTAGCCCTTTCTAAATAACTCAAGATGAGGGAAGGGCTGTGTCAGCAGGATCCTGGGATCGTTGGGTCTAGCTGAAAATCTGAAGAAAGTCGAGGCAGGGATAAAAATGGTTACTCTGGATATGTCTCTCTATATGATTTTAAAACATCTCAGTATGTATGAATGTATGTATCTATGTATCTATCTAATCTACTTATCATCTAATCTACCTATTATCTGTCTGTCTACCTATCATCATTGTCATCTACCTATCTTTCATCTATTACTCGTCTATCCGTTATCTATGTATCAATTCATATATCTATATATTACCATCTTTTCAAATTTCCTAGGCAGGCCACATACTCATGATAGCTCAGCCTTGATCTACCACAGGTTAGGATTACAGCACGTGCCACCCCAAACCCGCCTTTCCATAGGCCAATCATTACTCAGGCTCTTACAGGCTACGACAAATGTTAGTGAAGCTTGGTGTGCTAATGGCTTTTATGCTGTGACCAAAATGCTTGAGCAAATAGCATAAAGGTAGAAAGACTTGTTTGGACTCACAGTGTCAGAGGATTCAGTCTGCGGTTGCCTGGCCCAGGACTTTGCCTTCAAAACCATGGTACCTAGGACCAGGTAATGGAAGAGCCTCATAGACGGACAGTAGAGAAAAGGAAAAGTACTGCAGGGTGTGTATAACCTTCTGGGCAGTGGTTCTCGACCTATGGGTTACAAATCCTTTGAAAGTTGAATGACCCTTCCACAGGGTTGTCTAAGACTATAGGAAAACAGATATTTAGTTTGAGATTCATAACAGTAGCCAAATTATAACCATGAAGTATCAACAAAACTAATTTTATGGTTGGGGATCACTACATGATGAACTATATTAAAGGGTCACATAGCATTAAGAAGGTTGAGAATCACTGTTCTGAGGCATATCCCTGGTAAACTACTTCCTCTGCTAAGCACCATCCTAAAGGTTCCAGAACCTTCCAAAATAGAACCAACAGCTGGAGGCCAAGCCAAACTCAAGGGTGACATTTCATAATCAAACCACAAAGCTTGGGATAGATACCACAGACATAATTAGCATTCCTCAACTGTGCACTAAGTACAATCTACAGAGCAAGTTATACGTATTATTCTCAGTTCATCATAAGCAAATGATAGAAAAGAAAAAAGCTGAATCCAAAAAAAGATTGGAATCAAGTTTTAACGATCACACTCTTCTCATTATTAAAGACCATACCCTAAAGTAAAATCCTGATTTCTCTATGAAAAATCTTATCTATCTCCACTCATTGAGTAATGTGTATTTGGATGGCTGTCTCCGGTCTATTAGTACAGTAAGCCCATGCCATCCCACCTTCTTTGGTGTTCGCGGTATGCTTTACTTTTTCTTCGCTATGTTCACAAGCACATGGTTGTCTTCTCGGGATTTATTCTGTGAAATTTTCATCAAGGGTCACCCTGTATGCTACAAAGATCAGGAAGAAAAAGCCAATGAAGCAAAATTTCACTTTTAAACTAAGCAAAATAGAGAGGTTCTAAACACAGAAATGGTTCCTACTGAAGTCAGTACGTGCTTGTGCAATGGATTCTCTCGGATGTTGGCACCACTGCCAAGCACCGAGTGTCACAAAAGAGTGCACAATGCAGCTGAATAGGGAGCCTGGCCTTTTGAATGGAGTCAATTGCCAGGTGCATGAGACATTCAGACACCGATAAAAGGCGCTGGCCTTGACTTCACCACGAGAGGGGTCACCTTGATGACTTCAAAGTTCCTTTCAGCTTTGCAAAACCTTACAGCTCTGTTTCCCGGAAACGAAGAGTGAACAGCTGGCCAAGTATCCAGCATAGCAGAGGTGATTGATTCCATGGAGGCAGGGCTTGGTAGCTTTCTAGAGCACTCACCATTTGCCCCTCTTAGATTATTTATGGTGGCTTCAGGTTGTGGTTCCTGCCCCAGAAGATCTGGAAGCTGGACCCTTTTGGTATGCACTGAGTTCATAAGCTTCTTGCAGACAGTCTTCCTCCATCAGTTCACCTGAGACTAAGATATATGACAGACAGAAGACATTCTTCCCCGATCACATAGTCACATCTCATAGAAATAAAAACATTTATGCACATAAAACGCCATCCAAAGGGGAGATGGATATGTAGGGCCATGTTCCCTACCACCAAGGTGAGGCTTACAATTGTACTCACTTGCACAGCCGAGGACATCTTTCCATAGCAAGCAGGCCCTCGCTTCCTTACTCAAATTTACTTTCTCAGCCAGTGCCACGGACACCTACCCCAGTGATGGTCTTTTTCCCACGTTCTACATGTAGAGATTTCACTGATAAAACTTGCTCTTCATCCACTCTTGGATATTGTTTTTTAGCTTATGCTGTGAGAGGCAGTTGACGTTAAGTCTCCGAAGGCAAACTTCTGCATCTTTGTGCCTCCATGCTGGGGATTTCACAGTGTTTCCCTTAAGATCTCTTTCCAGTCACATCATGCAAGTAGAAAGGATTCAGGATGGACAGACCAGGAAGAGGAAAACATTTTAATTATTTAAATTACAGGCGAATTCAAATCTGGATAAGTGGGTATGCACTACAAAATAGAGACAATCAGAATGGGTCGGCGGCGGCACATTTTGACAGAGTTCTGAGGACTGCATTCAGAGTACTTAGTGCTACAAATGGGTGATGTGGTTTTCTGAGAAGAATTAAGAGGAAGTGGTTTGAAAACTAAAGGAGCAAGCATCCATCAGGAGCCAATGAGAAACAGGTCTCAGGCCCCACCTGAGACTTTCTGAATCAGCAAAAACATGGGAAGAGAAATCTGTGTTTCATATGGGAATCTGTGCTTCATCTGGATCTCTAGAAGATTCTTGCACATGGAGAAGTATAAGATCCAATGCCTGTCTTTACAACTTATGGAGGAAACACACATGCACATAGACCACACACACACACACACACACACACACACACACACAAACACATTCTGTAGTTCATTACACTCAAGCAAGTTAAAAATGATTTTTAGATGCTAAAATCTGGCATTAATTATTACTATCAAGACATGTAGCAAAGGAAGCTCACTTATGGATCCCAAGGTAAAATATGCTATAGCTTAGTAGAGCTTTATTCAAATAAATAGAGGAAGAAAGAAAGAAAGAAAGAAAGAAAGAAAGAAAGAAAGAAAGAAAGAAAGAAAGAAAGAAAGAAAAAAAGGATGAGTCCCTGATAGTATCCCCAGGTATTTATCCAGGTATATAAAATACTTGAAACTCTTTCAATATTCTTTATAAAAAAAGTTCTAAAATAAATGTATTCATAGTAAGAAGATACAAATCAAGCACATCTCATGGACTCACTCAGAAGATGACATATCAAATGTGGGAATGACCCATACCAAAGAATCATGGGAAGAAACCCAGAAGTTTGCATCAATGATCTGGACACTGGGCTGCAGAATGAACGGAAACAGGATGGGAAGGGAGCAACCCTTTCTGTTTGCAGTTCCCACAAGCTTTCCTTTTAGGTAGGGTTGGCTTCTGCTTATTGTACCATTGCTCTTTCCTTTTTTTTTTTGGTTTTCTTACTTTATGACTGTGACTTGTGACTGCTTGGCCTGCATATATACATGTGTACCATGTGTATGCACTGCCCCTGAGGCCAGGAGAGGAACTGTAATTACAGGGGGTTGGGAGCCACCGTCTGGGGGCTGGGAACTGAAGCCAGGTCCTCTACAACGCTGTAAGTCTTCTTAACCGCTGAGCCATCTCTCGGGCCCATAGCCCTCACTCCTGCAATCTTGTTCATGTTTATCATTTCAAATGTCATCTCCATGGTGATGAGAGATAAACCTCTGGTTTGGGTACCAGACTCAAATCACATTTCCATCTGGGTGTACCATTATCCTCTCAGAACTGACATGTTTAAAATGGGCTGGAGAGATGCTGCAACTGATAAAGTGTTTGAAGTGAAGACTGCAGTTCAGATCCCCAGTACCATGTAAACACAGGTTACCCGGCTGTGTTAGCCCATGTATAATCCCAGCACTAAGTAAGCAGACACAGGGCATGGCCAGAGCAATGCAGGACAGTCAAATCTGTGGGTTTGGGTTCATGTAAGAAACCCTACCTCAATATGTAAGTTAGGAAGTGATTAAGGAATATGTGTCACTATATGTGATAGCATATATAGACATATATGTGCATATACACACCACATGTACACACTAATGTAAAACCAACCAGAACACCCCCAAAAAGCCAAGAGAAAAACCCCAAACAACAACAACAAAACAACCAAGCTGAACACTGTCATCTTCTTTGAAATTAATTTCTCAGTCTTAGTATCATTTATGCACTGGCTAGTGCACACTCCCATGCGCGTTAGGGTTATGTGCATACAGGCTAGTGCACACTCCCACACACTTTGAGATTGTCTGTCTATGCTTACACAGTTTCTAGGTTTCAGTCAGCTTCCTACACATTACCTTTCTGCTCCACTGCACCTCAGGAAACCTGGTGAAAAACTCAGAGGAAGTTCTACTCAGGCTTCTTCTCCCTGAACAATCACCCTACACTCCTACCACGACCCCCAAGAGTGAGATCTTTCCTCCACTAAGCTTTGCAATGATCACCACCTCCTATTCAAAAACTTTAAGGAATTCTTGCCAGTCCAAAAGCCAGACAAAAACCACCCCTCATTTTTTTCCAGAAAGAAACAAATATAGACAGAGCATAAACACGGAAGAGACAGACATGGCTATTACAGAGAGGCTTGGCACTCTGAGAGTACTTTATAACCTTCATTATCTTAACAACATGACATTTCGTCAGTTGGTTATATCTACATGCTTTGATGCCATGGCTACATAGAGGCTCTTTGTAAAAATGGATGATATTAATAACATTTCCTGTTTAGACACTGCAATAAGATGTTAGAGTTGTTTTATCTCTTCTACAAAAAAAACCCTAGAGATATCCTTGCTATATATCAGGAAATGCTTGCAAAATTTGTAATACATTCCTTCACCCAGCCAGTAATGCCTCCCTAAGAGAGTGGACAGTGTGTGTATGTGTGTATATGCACATATGTGTATATGTGTGTGTATGTGTGTGTGTATTGTGTGATTGTGTGTATGCATGTGCGTGTGTGTGCGTGCATGTATGTATGCATGTGTATGTATGTGTGTTGAGGCAGAGCAGCTATCTTTCTATAGCCCCATCTATCCCAGTTCTGAGAAAATGTCAAACTCTTCAACAACTTTAGTAGGTGAGATGGTATCTCACTAGTATTTTAGTTACTACCACCAACGATAAGTAACTTACATATTTCACTGCTTACTAACTCTTTATAGCTTTTCATTTATACATTTTTGATCTTTTAATTATTTGAGGTTAGTCTGCCCCTCTCACTAAACTGTAGAAATCAGCCCTATGTCTAATGTGTTAAACCTTTGATATATAAAATGTAAACATTTTTACCACATCTTACTCGCTTTTTATTTTTTTAATGGAAGGCTCTCTGCTATATAATAATTTATAAGCATTTCTTTGGCAAAAATGTAGGAATTTTGTAATAAAAAGAAAGAATTTCAGATGCCATTCTTTTATTTATAGCCAAGGTTTTGGAATGAAACTTATAAAGCCATGTCATGTATAAAGGTTAAACTATCATTCATCCATTTATTTATTCTAACGTGTCTGTGTGTGTGTGTGTATGTGTTCATGTGTGTGTGCTCACGTGTGTGGAAGCCATGGGACAACCTCAGCTGTCACTCCTCAGGTTGCCTCACTAGCCCAAGGCAGGTCATGCATGCTAGACTGGATGGCCAGCAAGCTCCAGGGATGCCCTCACCTCCGTCTCCCACGGCTGGGATCACCTCCGACCCATCTGCTCTTTTTCCCAGACTCTGGAAGCGAAACTGAGGTCTTTGCAAGCCCAACCAAGCTGCACTTACCCCTCTTTCCAATGTCTTGTGGCCTCTCAATGGTCCCTGTTTTCTGGCTATCAGTCCATTGTCCATGTGATCTGCTGGCCAAGGCTCAGTCTGTTATCTATCACTCTGTCTCCCCTTCCATCCCAGACTCATGCCTGTCCTCTGTTCCTTCTACCAACAGTAAGACCTTCCCTGACCACTGACTGGAACAGTATGCCAAGTGCCCATGTATTTCACCCACCTCAAGGCCGATACATGAGTCAACCTGACCAAACACCTTAGTGATTTCTCCAACTATGCCATGATCTAGTACCTCAGTTCCATAAGCCATCTCTACTTTCTCCCTAACTTTCAGTTTCTGGAGGGCATAGATTGTTTATAATCGCCTTTGGTCTTATAGCTATTGCACAAGCTCCAGACCTAAGGCAGGGTTCCCATCCTGCTTGACTCCACACAGGCTCGCACCAAGTTAAGACCTTTCTTCATAGTTACAGAGTACAGAAGAAATGGGGACAGGACCATGAGGGAAGAAACCTAAATTTAACAAGATAACAAATACTAAAATGACTTACTTGTTTTTTACCAAATTGTTGTTGGACCAAATACACTCAAGGGGAAAGGGAAAGATGTCGGCCATACTCAAGACCTCTGGTTTTTTTTTTTTTTTTTTTTTTTCAAGCCAAAGTAGGCTTGATGGTAAACACATGAGCAATTGAGAAAAAAAATTACAGGGAGAAAAAGGCGTCAGGTGCCCCAAGGAGCATAATACTTAGATTTAAATAAAAAGCTTAGCACAAATGAGAAATGTTGTTCTGAAAGTAAAAAGATCAAAGAAATTTTTGAGAGGGCCAGGAAACATGGTATGGGAGTATTAACGCCCCCCCATTATGAGCTCAATTAAAGGGTGCTTAAGACATATGAACGGTTGTCTCATTCCATGGATACTCATCATGTGACTGCATCCAGCCAATGCTACACACGGGATCTGGGACAAGGCAAACAGAACAAAGGTGCTCATCCATGGGGCTTATGGGATAGACAGAGGGAAGAGAACTGATGGCCAGGGATTCAAAAAGTATCCAGCAGTGACATTAGAGTTCAGATTCGGAACAAAATCTTACACATGCGAGGACCATTTAGTCAATACTTATTAAGCAGCTACTGAAGACTGAGGGAATCACTCAGCCTGAAGACCTCTGTGATAGCCCTTGAATCATGGGCTTGAAAAGCTTGGTGAATAGACATAATAATTGAAGGAACATTGCCATGAAGGCAGAATTAGCATTCATCTGTAGAAAGGCAGGAAAGCTGAAGACGGAACTGAAAAACTGAAAGAAAACTCAATGTCCTCACTCGCCACTGAACAGTCTAGGGAAGACTTCATTAAAACCCCGCACACACCCCGGGCCAGCACGGGCCTCACACACGACATTTCTAAACATGAGGTTTCACTCTGGGAAAGCAAGAGCCAACACTAGAGTCAGCTTCAAGAAAATGGCACCTCTTCCGCCCTCTAATTTAGTTCCTCCAGGGGACAAAGGCATCCTGGGAACTTCAGTGAGCAAAGTACAAGTATTGTGAAATACAGCCATGTAAAAAACAGACAATTTCCCAATATATTCATCTTAGACTGCAGGGGAGTTTTCTATAAAGGGCCGAGAGAGACTTGCACTGTGTTCCAAAACAAAACAAGAAGACAAAAAATGCACAGAAGAAATAGGAGGATTACAGACAGCAAATTTCAGCAGGTTCTCAGGCCTGCTCCCTGGAGAGCAGAGTAAACAGAGACGAGCTGAAGAGAGAAGGGATGGTTCCAGGAAGGAAGGGCACTTGCTGCACTGTGGCCAGGCATCAAGTCAATCCCAAGCCTTTCCGCCGCATTCCCCTGCCTGCTCGCCCCGCCTGCCCGCCTTCACCAATAATCATCTCTTTGAACAAATGGCTCTTACATTACATTTCACCTTCTCGACATGCCAGAGATTTGCATTCTTTGCGGAATGCGGAAACAAACGCCTACAGTCCCACACTGATGCCAAAGACAGTCTTATCAAATAGCTGAGTAGTCCCTGGACAGGAGGAAACTAAAGAATAAATAGGGACATGAAATCCTGGGGTCACAACACTAAAGGGAGCAGCAGAAATAGACATTGGGCCTACAAGATTAATACACTCAGCATCATTTTATGCAAATAAACTTGTTATTTTCATTTCCAACTATTTAAACTCATCTAGACCCTGCTAATATGTTTGTTCGTAAACTCAATCCAGACAGTGTATTATGCAGCACTGACTTTTTGCTTTGCTTAAGTCTCCTCTCTCTCTCTCTCTCTCTCTCTCTCTCTCTCTCTCTCTCTCTCTCTCTCTCTGTGTGTGTGTGTGTGTGTGTGCGTGTGCGTGTGAGTGTGTGTGTGTGTGTGTGTGTGTGTGTGTCTGTATTTGCATGTGTGGATAGAGATCAGACATCAGTATCAGGTGTTGCTCCTCTCTGGCTGGAACCTGGGCCTGGCTGATTGGGCTGGACTGTTTGGTCAGCAAGCCCCTGGAAACCACAGCTTTGGGATTCCAGGTTCATGCCACCCGGCCTAGCTCTTAACATGGAAGCTGGGGATTTGAACTCAGGTCCTCATGCATTAGCAGCAAGCACTTTAGCCAAAAAGCCATCTCTCCATCTTTGTAAAAGTGAATTTTAATGAGATCTGTTTTTATTTCATGCATATGAATATTTGCCTGCCTGTAAATGTGGGCGCATCGGAGGCTATAAATGGGTGTTAGTTCTCCCGGAACTGGAGGTATGAACGGCCAGGGTCCTCTGAAAGAGCAGCCAGTGCTCTTAAACACTAAGCCATCTCTTCAGCCCCTCTACAAGTAACTTGTAAACAGATGAAAATAACGGTCAATATTTAACTATAAAAGGAGAAAACTTCCTATTTGTCCGCGGTGTGTTGAACGAAGCTCTTGCCCCCATCCATGTACACTGGACTAATAGAAAACAACAGGCCTTTGTAGCTCTGCACTCAGGAAGAAATCTCCTGTGTTTCCAACGAAGAGAATGGGACTTGGTCAACAAATTTGAAAGCCATGATTAAGTTCTGTGAAATGAGGGTGTGTAGACTTAAACATTATGTGAAATACATGTTCTTAGGCTTTTTTTATTTAAGAAAGGGAGCAATCCCTGGCCGTCTTGAAATCTGTTGTCTTCTAAATATTTCCATGCCATCCCTGCACAGTGGTGCAGTGGGTAAATATTCTGTCACTTGTTAGTCACGAGTTCTGATTCTACTTAAAACTGAGCAGGAGATAAGAAACGGGTAATCACAGGATAGGAAAACTGAACTATGATCAGCTTCAGCCTGGACTCATCGGGTTTACCAAGCTCCTCTTTCAAGCTGCATGCTCACACCGTGACATTTCCTGATGTTGACCAAGAAATACCAAACAAGTATGACAACAGTGATCAAAACCTTCAACTGCACATACTCCCAGACTAATCATTCTAAAAGATTTGGGGGGTAAAATGTGCCCTAGGACAAAAATATTTCACTGGGACTGTGATTTAGCAAGAGGTGGTGCTACTTAAAAGTGTCCTTGCCTGACGTTCACTTCAACTTAGCATATGAGGTGGCAGATAGAAGACATCTATCCAGAACATGCATAGAGCATGGTTGAAGTGGCTGTGAGATGGTCGCTTGGTGGCACTGGTAACCCAGAGCCCCTGCTGGGTTCCAATAGGGTGTCAAGAGGAGATGTGACGAGGGGTTCCTTTCGATCCAAACCCAGCTAGGACAGTCATTTTCTCACTTAATACTGGAGAATGTGGTCAGGAGGTGGTGCAGTCTGTGAATAAGCAGCACACAACATGAGCACCTGTTTGGATCCCCAACACCCACATAAAAAGCCAGGCTTACATCTGTAACTCTATGGTGTTGATGGAGACAAACAGATTTCCAGAGCTCACTGGCCAGCCATTCTAGCCAATTAGTGAGCTCCAAGCTCAGTGAAGAAAAAATATAAAGGAAAAATAAAGGGAAGAGAGATTGAGGAAGTTAATTCATGGCCTTCACATACATGCACACACATACAGGAACATGTTTGCACATATAAACAGACACACAAAAAAAAACAAATATTTTAAATGAACAGAATATCCTCACATGAGTTTAAGCACTGGCAGGAAAGTCATGAAACCCCCAGAATCTTAGGGTTAGGAATCTAATCAGCCACATAGTAAGAAGTTCATCAATGTTTTAAATCTCAGGATTAGGAAGGAATACAGTTTAGCCACTTAGTAAGAAGCTCATCAATGAAGCTAACATGATCAGAAAATCACCAATTTAATATTCAGTAATTAACTATCTATATTATCCAATAATACATAGCAGTCAAATAGTAGCAGGAAAATCATGTGGATCAATGAGTTGAAAGTCTATAAAATATGGTGCAAACATCATAGAAGCCATGATTCTGATAATAAGAATCAAAAAAGTGAATGACCTGTTGAGAATGTGTTAAATATGCCCATCACTATGACAGCATTATTAGATATTATCTTCAACACGATAGCACCGATTATAGATCTGATTACAAATTCGCATAAACAGAGAGAATAGTGTTGAAGACTGAGGCATGGTGGCTCAGCCCTGGAATTTCAACACTCAGGAAACAGAGGAAGAAAGAACACATGAGCTTAAGGTCAGCCAGAGCTTCAGAACAGACAGGGCTAAAAAATGAGATGGTGGGGAGAGAGATGGGTGGAAAGAGAGAGATGAAAAGGGGAGTGGGGAGATGAAGAGGGAGAGGAAAGGACAGGGAATGAGAGAAGGAGGGGGAAGAGATAATATCATTGAAGAGCAAACCTGTGTATCAATATTGGTTAATATACAGAGATCTCAAATAACATGGTGGTGTGTTGAGAGATATTAGCTTCCATGATGTGGCATGGATGGTTCACTAGGTATGTAAACCATGCATTATTTTGCAATAGAAATCTTTCCTAAATGTTCAGGAATTATGAATATAGAAACTATATTTTCTATGATTGCTAATAATATCAGTGCAATAAACCAATATGATAGAGAAAATGAAAAACACTACAAATAAAACTTAAGAGTGTCTGCCTAGGGTAGAAAATTCAAAAGAAGTCCAACTCTGTTGTGGGATATTTGTATACTGGAGATGTATTGCTGTGATTGGTGTAATAAAAAAGTGTGAACAGCCAATAGAGAGGCAGAGAGTACAGACAGGAATTGTGGGCAGAGAAAGAACTCTGGAGAGAAGAAAAATGTCACCAGCCAGATGCAGAGGAAGCAGAACATGCAGGAGGAGAGGCCACAAGCCACGTGGCAGGATGAAGATTTATAGAAATAGGTCAATTGAAGTTGTAAGAACTAGTTAGGAATGAGCCTAAGCTATAGACTGAGCTTTCATAAACAATAAGTCTCTGTGCCATTATTTGGGAGCTGGCTGGCAAGACAGAGAAAGACTCATTACACAACTCAAAATTACATTTTGATTTAGCTTAATGTTTTTATATAATCCTCTATTGCTCTGGGTCATTGCTTTCATATATTTCTAAGTGAGGAGGGTCTTTAATTCTCTAGAACAATATCATTTGAAAGCAGGCCATGTTAATTTTTATTTTTATGTTTAGTGTGTGAGCACGCATGCCTGTGTGTGCATTTGTGTTTATGCATCTGCCACACATGCATATAGAAGGGAAAAGAGAACTCTCAGGCGTCCAGTCTCTGGTTCTACCATGTAGGTTCCAGGAATTTAACTTAGGTCAGGCTTAGTGGCATGTGCCTTTACCCACTGCGCCATCTCACCAGACTCAAGACTCATTACTTTGGGCGTGCATTTATATCCTCTTAGTTGCTTAATTTATCATATAGAAAAGCTATTTTATATTTTACAGAATTCTATAAATTCTTCAAAATTCTACAAAACTATTATAGTATTGTTGGGGTAGGTGTGCGGCACACACGAGACATACAAAACAAGATGGTTTAATTCATCCTGAAAAACCCATCAGTAGAACCTTAGTCTGCATCTGGTATTACCATAGATCCTACAGAGACATTCAAGTACCACAACCTGTGATCTGAGCTCAGAGATTGTTCTCAGGCTATCCAGGATACAGTGTTCCTTATAATTACACTCCAGGGCACATATAGATATATATGACTAATTTACACACAGAACTACCAGGAGATCTATTTTAAAAATGATTCTGGAAAACATTCTTTTATCCCAGGAAGACTTTCAGATAGGTCCTCCTTGTGTACTGATGATGGACCAGTCAAAACAAGAATGAATGACAAGAGTCTGGAGCGATGGCTCAAGAGGCAGAGTGCTTGTCGCATAAACATGAAGATCTGAGTTCTGTCTCCAGAACCCGGACAAAGGAGATGAGCATTTATGACACCAGTGCTGGGGATAGGGACTCAGTTGACTCCCTGGGGCTCCCGGGCCGGCCAGCCTGGCCCACTTGGCAAATGCCGGGACCAGTGAAAGTCTCTGCCGCAACCAAAACAAGATGGATGGCACCTGATCACTAAGATTTGACATTGTCCTCTGCCCTCTCTCTCACCCCCTCTTTCACACACACACACACACACACACACACACACACACTCATACACACACATGAGAGAGAGAGAGAGAGAGAAAGAAAGAGAGAAAGAGAGAGAGAGAATGGCAGACATTGCCAAACTTTGCAGCACATTGCAAACCAAAACATATAGTCAACTATATGTTTTCCCCACAAGACACCAAAAGCCTCAGCCCCATGACTCCTTCACATATTTTAGTTTTTGCCCAAAGATGGCCCTCCTACTCATAAATGCCCTTCCCCCTGCCAAGAGCTCTTCTCGGTTGCTTTAGAAAGGAAAGCAGCCATCGACTCCCAGAAAAGTTAGACCAGGTGAAGACCTAATTTTCTTCCCCTTCTAACTTTCCAGGTTCCTTTTGCTCGGCTTATCATGAGTCACCCACTACGGAGAAGATGTTGAATGCCCTCCCTGTTATTATGATTGGCAGCCACATGACAAAGTGCTCTGAAGATCACTGCCCTCCACAGGACAAATACATATTACAAAATCATTAGGGGTTAACTAGAATGAATCGATCAGGAGGATTCTGAAAAGATGCTACCAAGAGTAACAGAGGGGCGAGCAGATTCCAAACTCTTATGACATACGACAGTGTGTCTCAAAGCATAAGAACATGTGATTCTTGTGACAGAAAGTAAAAAGAAAAAAATTAGTCCCTGTCATTTTGGTAACAGCCACTTCTGTGCACCACGCATGGGCTGCAGGGGACAGATCTATGACTTCCTGGGAATGCCTTGCCCATCTCCATTTCTGTCCTCTTTAGCTACAAAGAAAGTAAGAGACACCAAAAGATGCCGGTAACTCTTTTAGCAGTGTGTGCTTGCATTTTAGGTATAGAAGAAATTTTATAATGTGATTCGTGGACCTACAGATGAAGCTCTGTGTGTAGGTAAAGGTCCTGTTTTTAAAGGAGCAGGCAAGCCCCTACAAGACAGTTCAATGGGCAAATGCACTTGTCCCACAAGACTGTGCTGGGAACCTGCAGTGGAAGGAGAGAACCCATTCTGGAAAGCTATACTCTAACATCTGGCACAGTATCCCTCCACCACCACCATTGCCACCATATATACACAAATCAAACATACACAAGAGTTAGATTTTTTTTTTAATTTAAAGACCAACCAGGGTAATTAGGTTACTGTTTGAAGTAAAATATCCCCCATTGGCTTATGTGCTTGAACACTTTGTCCCCAGCTGGTGACAGTGTTTGAGACATTTATGGAACCTTTAAGAGGTGGAGCCTCTAGAAGAAGTGGATCACTGGGCCCATGAGCTTTAAAGCTCTTCGGTCAGGCTCTGTTTCCTGAACCTTTAAATGGGGACAGCCAGCAGTTCACTCCCTACCACTAACAGAGAGTGGAATGACAGAGAAAGGCAACACCAGGCTGCGGAGACAGGGAAAACAACAGCTTCATCCCTTTGGGAGGGGAGCAGTCACAGGCTTGGGTATTCCATAGGATCCTGGGGGCTTCCTCTTTCCCCTATTGATCCTAGATGCTCACCCCCAAGTCTTCCATGAAGTGTCTTTCAGGAACAAGAGCCCGTCGTCATGGGGAGCCTGCTTTTGCTTTCCCAGTCTACCCAGAGCTCTGTAATTCCCTTTGCCCTCTCTCTTTCCTGCTTCTTTCTTAGTCCTGACTGTGACATGATCAGCCATCTTAGGATCCTAGAGTCATGTTTTTCTGGCCAAGGTAGACAACATCTCTTCTTCAACTGTGAGCTAAAACAAACTGTTATTTTCTTCCGTTGCATGTTTTGCCACAGCAAGGAGAAAAATAACTATAATAAATATGATTATGGAAAACTTTTCCCGCCAAGAGCAAGAGAAGAAGTGAATAGCCAGGTGTGAGTATATTCATGGAGCAAAAGGAAGGGAGAGGGGAGAAAAGGGGAGAGAGACTAAAGAGAAAGAGAGAAAAGGAAAAGAAGGGGGAAGGGAGGGATAGAGAGAGAGTAGCTTTGCCACAATAAATGGAACGTAGGGCCACCCACAAAAATACCGCGTGACAGAGAAAATTTGTAAACTCCTAAAATGGAGCTATAGATCAAACATAAACCTTGGCACCTTTTGCTTCTCATTCCATTTAGCCTAAAAATCTTACAGCCTCAAAACAATTTTGCAGGTTAACTTTTATTTTTTTTAACTTTGCAAAAATACTGTATTCAGCCGGGCGGTGGTGGCGCATGCCTTTAATCCCAGCACTCGGGAGGCAGAGGCAGGCGGATCTCTGTGAGTTCGAGGCCAGCCTGGTCTACAAGAGCTAGTTCCAGGACAGGCTCTAAAAAAAAGCTGCAGAGAAACCCTGTCTCGAAAAACAAAACAAAAAAAAAAAAAAGAAAAGAAAAAAAAATACTGTATTCAAGTGGGGGGGGGGGTGTTCAAATAGACAAGAATGCATTAAACAGGTGGCTTTGCTTGAGCTCAAATGTTTCCAAAGTAAAAGTACTAAAACCTCCTTCAATGTTGAAGAAATACTATTAGAATGTTCTTCTCAGAATCCCATACTTTATATTAAAAATGCAAGATTCTAAAGCTAAGAGGGAAGCAGGCCATGTCTTAATTCTAACTATGAAAGGAAGGTTAATTCTAGCAAGTGAAGAAATTCGGATGTGAACTGAAGCAAAGGCCTTCCCCCAATGGCTTTCTCCCTTCCTCTGGCTCCGAGTGTAAATATGCAATCATAAAAAGAAAAATAATAATTCATTTACTAAATCACACGAAAACAACACATGGCTGCCAAAGATTAAATGGCAAATTATTTAAAATGGGTCATTATATGATATTTCATCTCATTAATTCAGCTTAGTAGGGTATGGGAGAAAGAAGAATGGTCTCCAACAAGAAAATAAAAGCAAGACTCAACGGTCTCCAAAGAGGATTCTCAAGTGTTAATCATTGGGTTGATACGTCTTGGGGTGTGACTGTTTCCCCCCATAATATCACGTTCTAAGTAACTATAGTATTTTGTCTCAATTTCCAAGGTTCCTTCCCATTCTTAGGCTCAGGAATTTGCACATTTTGCAAAGCCCATTCAAAATATAATTTTATCTATCAATGGTGGTTTCTACATTTACATTAGCTCCTGCGTCCACTCACAAAATGAAGAGAATTTAGTATTTTCACATAGCAGTCCGGCCTTGTGCAAACCCATGTGTGCCTCCACAACCTATGGAGAAGAAGCTATGGGGATGGGAGGTATCACACTCACTGCTGAAGCTTGGATAAGCACCAACCAAATTCACTCAGACAGCTTCAACCACCACAGGAAAACCTGCCATAGGAACGATGAAATGACGCCTGTCATTTTGTCTCACCCCTCTCTACCCACTCCTGAGGGATGGATGTGATCCTCTCAGTGTACAGGATTCAGATGAGAAGGGCTCAGCGACAGTTATCAAACCCCCAGGGTCCGCAAAGCAGCATTTGACTGCTATATAGAAAGCATCAAAGAACCAAGCAAAAACTCATGAAAAGCACCAAATACAGGTCAGCTTCCAGTGCCACAGAACACCAAAGACCAAAGAAGACCCAGCTGTCTCCAAAGAGGTTTCCCAAATGTTAAATCAGGCAGGGGTCAGAGTGAATGAAACTGATCAACAAGCCAACACCCCAGAAAACAGAGCAGAGAATGATCCAATGAGAGACAGGAGCTGCATCCGTCTTCTTGATACGCAGTGTCTCGAGCAGAATGCCATATCAAACTGCAAAGCTACAGTCACATATCTGACCCCAAATAGTATGTATTTAATGAGTAACAAACATGATGGAAAGTAAGCAAAAAAATTCAGTGTGTACAAATTCTCTGCCAATGTCAACTTGAAAGCAAACCTAAAAGGAAACATAAGCCAGCTCGCCAGTGCCCACACCTCTTATTTTCCTTCTAGTTTTGATGTCTAAAGTATGAAATCTGAAACTAAGTAGCCAATTCTATAGGCATTATCAAGGCCCTGAAAACAATCACTAACTAACAAACATCTAACTTGTACCTATTATAGTTTATGATGTATTAAATAGTATATATTATAGATAAGTTCATTTTTATTGTTACTACACATGTGTGTGTACATTCCCTTGTGTATGTGTTTTGTGTGTGTATTTCATGTATGAGACTCCAGGGCTGTGACCATGGATGTCAGGAGACAAACTTGGGTCCCCATTCTCACCTCCGACCTCTCTTGAGACTGGCCTCTCTTTGCCACAGCATTGGTTAGACTAGCAAGCTTCTGGAGAATCTCTTGTCTGCACCTCTCACCTCCCCCCCAACCCCTTAGGAACACTGGGTTCACAGACACTTGGTCCTGCCTCCCACCTTTTTAATGGGTTCTGGGATTTGAACTTGGATCATCAGGTTTGGACAGCAAGTGTCTTGCCCACAGAGCCATCTCCCCAGCCTTCCTGTTAGCGTTATTAATTCTATAGAGCTACAATCTCTAATGACTAACATTACCTCCCAAAGGTTATAGAGAACCCATAGAACCCAGACTCGTCTTTACAAAACCAGTACTAAAGAAACAGGGGCAAAGCATGGGGTCTTGGGTGTAGTTTCTAATTCTTAACGTCATCAATGGGAATGTCACAGTCTTACAAAGCCAGCTATGGTTATTTCCCATTATCTTTCAAAGCAAACACAGCTTCCCATCTTGGTATCTCTAAATTGTTGAACCTTAAGATAGGCCAATGTTTCCTTTAGAGGTAAATCCCATGAAGGTTTTCTGATAAGATTTCCAAAGATTAAAGTAGACAAGAAAAATGTAAGCAGAAAGATATGTAAAGATTATTTATAATATTGAGAAAGAACGTGAAGTTCGCCTTTGCTTTTGAATTTGTGTTTTGAGAGTCATTCTTAGCTTTCCTTTTACATAGCTGTCAGCCCCATTAAGTAGGTTTGTGTCTTCCAATTAAATGTCCCTCACTAGGGCAGACGCATGCATATTTTTAAACAATTGTTAGCAACCATCTGTTTTCATTTCCAGAAAATACATATTTTTAAAGCACAGCCAAAACAGTTCAATGTTTTCCCACTACTACAAAAATAGTAACACACATCCTGAAGACACGTCCCTGCCCGTGGATGTCGTCCCTGTGGCTCTCCCCTCTGCCCCATCTGCGTTCCTGCTTGCAGCAGCTATAGCATAAAAACGTCTCTTCTCACATGCTTTAGATATTACACTAGTTAATCACATACAGCTGTGGTGTGTGAGACTGTTACAAAACAATTTCAGTGTGGTACTTGAAGCCAATTGTGGACAAACATCCACCATTTACTCTGAATAAAAAGTTTGACACTAAAAAAAAAAAGGTTTCTTTTCAAAGGAAAGACCGATGTTTTCCAGATCTGGCAGGGACATCATCGAGGGTGAACCTTTGTCTCCTTCTCTGACAAAAGACTGGTAACGCCATGAGAGATTTGTGCAAAATCACATTAGTGCAAAGATGAAGCCTCCAAGAGTCCCTGAAGCCAGAAAGACCCTGGATGAACTGCAACTCCGTTTCCTCTTTTGTATCTCTCTCTGCACAGTGTCCCTGTCCCCAGCTCCCAAACAGCTTATTCCCGCGTGTGAAAAAAAAAATCCCGTATTGTATAATTCTGTAATTTTTTTCCGTAAATGGGGAGCAAATGAAAGGAAACCGCTCCAGAAAGGACTGTGAAAGAAATACAGATGCTGCTCCCTTTAAGTTCTGAATCTAGAGAAAGAAATAAGAACTTTCTGGACAATCTGGACTTTCTAGAAAAGACAGCAAAACCTGCAGCAGGCTGCACACACCCCCACTGAGCCTAAGGACCTGCAGCAGCGAGAACGGAAGGGAGAGAGAGCAATTCCTTCTAGCTGGAGTTTGTCCTCTTATTTAAAACAAAATAAAATTCTGTACACTTGAAAATCAGCCAAACAAGATTTATCATATCCTCATGTTCTCCTACAGGCACCCCAGCCCCAAGCAAAAGAAAATACTTGGAACTGTACCTAAAATTGTGCAAATAATCCAAGCCTGCAAGTTTGTTTGTTGTTTTTGTTTTTGTTTTTGCTTTTTGAGTAGTTGTCGTTTTAAGAAAACAAGTTTTGTACGTTTCAAGTTTTCAAAGGAAACCAGAACTTGGGAGTTTTCAGACACTTTTCAAACAACTGGCAGGTTCCCAAGTCCAGCTATCAGTGCAAAGCCCAGGCAGGAAGTTCTAAGAAATCCCAGCCTCCCTCCCTCCTGCAGGATTGCCTTCCTGTGCTTGCCTGACAACTGGGTGAGCCGTGATTTTGCTTGTGAAGGATCCAGACGTCCATAGTTTTTAAAATGCTTTATCCTCCAGAAGCTCCCTTTTCTTTGTCTGCTCCTCATCCCTCGTGTTCTCAAGCATATGATCTCTCTATGACCAACAGCACCCCAGCTAGACTCTTAGCAGGAGGCTGCAAGCTGGGCTGCAAACCGTGGTGGTTCAAGCTAAAGTCAGGGCACAGTGGGCGAGACTTCGCCTTAATACCTGATCCTGTTTCAGTAAGGCTCAGAATGTCATCCGAATGCCACTAGCCAGAGGAACCCAGGAAGGACCTCTTAGTTTGAACCCCTCGTCAAGAGTTTTAGGGGAAACTGACCAGAGAGGGGGATACTGTTCTGATTGCTGGGCTGGTAGAGGAAGTCTGCGAGCCAGGAAGGTTATGTAAAAGCAAGAATGGAGACACCTGCTGGGGGCTCTTTCTAAAGTTTAAGAAACATGACTAAAGTTTTCCAAATATCTCGTAAGAGAGAAATATCCATTTCTCAACCACGATATCCAGGAATACCAAGCCACCAAGCAGTGAGTAAGCATGCTGCCCTTCCCCGGCTTTCTCCTTTCAACTACATTGTCTGTTTGATGCTTTATTGCTGTTTTTCAAGAAACTGTCCCATTCAAAGTGCCTGAAATTCAAGGCAAAATATACCTGGAGTCTCAGAACCCAACACCAACAAGGGGATTTTCTGAAAAACGTGGGATTCCGAGAGTCAAATGCCATTTTGTATTTCACCAGTAAGATGACATACACTTTTCAGCCTTCTCTTCTCTAGAACTGTGGACGGGTCTTTCTACCCTTCTAAGTGGCAGTTTGCTTTGAGAAACTTTAAAAATCAAGCCACATCACTCGCTTCAATATTATAATATGTCACTACGTTTCTTCATTATGCCATGACCAAAAGCAATGCCCCTCCTTGAGACCGTCTTCTCTAGCGGGGAGAAAAAGCAACAGTCCAACAGAGACCAAGCATCTGAAAACGTGAGCACAGCACAGCACAGCGCTGCCACAAAGCACAGCCCAGCGTTCATGTCATTTAAATACGTGCTCTTCTGTGCACGTCGGGCTGCTGAATAGTTACTATCTACTACTATTTAGGCTGCATGCACGTTTTGTCTCCTATAAAGCATTTTAAGCCTCTAGAAAACTATTCTGGGAGATGAGAAACAGAAGTAGCCTATTTCTATATTTTGCTTTATTAAAGCAAAGTAGAAAGTTAAGTTCTTACGTAACGGGAAAGGAGGAGAAAGTGGACCTACCTCTTCCTGCACTACAATATACATTTGAGGAAACAGAAGACTGGGTTTTAATCTTCAGAATATGAACTTCATTCTGTTTTCTCATGAGAAATTAAAAGCTGTGCCTAGCATTTCACTATCTAAGTACAAAGCAAGAGCCTGGATTGCTTTTGTTTGTCTTCCATTTTCGGAAAATTATACTAAACAGTGGTTTGGGTTCTTTAAGAATCCCCACAAGGATTCTCCCCTACACACACACACACACACACACACACACACACACACACACACACACACACACACACACACACACACAGCCTTCTTCTATATCAGGAAGGAAAATCACTTGATTTTCAGCCATCCTTTAAGGTCTGATACCCCGGGAATGTGATTTTGATCAACCATAGGATTCTGTATCTAGGAACAAGGTCTCCGTTAGTTGCAAGGGGAAACCTAAATTGCAGTTAGACAGCTGGAGAAGTGGATTTCACTGGAGTCCATCTAGGCCCATCACATAAACATAAACAGAACACCCTCCCTTAACTGATTACGAATTCTACTCAGAGATAGGTATGTGTGAAAAGGGCAAAGGTCATGCGGAAGCTGAGCTCATTGCCCTCCACACTCCTGACAGTGCTTCCTCGGATTAGATGAACTCTGTCAGAAAGTCCCCACGTGCTCAAATAGAACCACAAGCTGGTAGTTTCTCTGAATCCAACCTTTCACATCTCCAGCTTCCTAGGATGTCATTCACGTCTGTCATTCCACAGGCACCAGAACAATACATGACAACCACACTGCCGTACTGAAGTTCTACAACAGAACAGTCAATAGGACCACCCCAACAGCCGAAGTCGCTGACCTGACAATCCCTCCTGGCCCTGATCTGATTACCTAAATCTCAGTTTGGGATGCCTAATGGAGCTAACTTCTTAAAAATGTTCCAGATGCCCATGGCTGGGCTGATTGGAAAGTAACAAGACCCAGAGACGCTGCCAGAGTCCATGGGGCACTAAAGCCACACAGGACCCCAAACAGACTTAAAAACCTCTCAGTTTTTCTCCAGGCTCCATTCGTCCACCACTACTGCACTCTTTCTCCCCCGTCTCTCTCTCTCTCTCTCTCTCTCTCTCTCTCTCTCTCTCTCTCTCTCTCTCTCTCTCTCTCTCTCTCTCTCTCTCCCCCTCTATCTCCTAGGGTGGCTCACATCTTTAACTCTACACATTATTTGTTACTCCCTGCTAGTCATAGGTTATAGGCAATCTAGGAGAAAAACAAAACAAAACAAAATCCCCAACTCTTTCACTCACTTCAGTCAAAAACTTTCTCTTGTGGTTGCACACAACATTAGAAAACCAGAACCAGCACAAAGCACGATTTGGGAAACATTTGGAAAAATTTAGCCTGATGAGTAAAAGGTTTGGAATGCTTGACATTTTTCAGGCAACCTCTGGGCTTATTGTTTTTGTTACTTTGGGGGAGAAAAACACCTGCAAATTTTTCTTTTTTAAACTTGCCCAAACCATTTCTTTAAGGAAAGTAGCAGGGCAGCATTCTCTACCCAGTTCCCCAAAGAGTTAATACTCAGGGCACCAGGAAGGAGGGTTGGTCTAGTTAAGCAGCAGTGGCAGCCAAAACTAAGTGGACACAAAGGCAAAAAAGCAACATGAGTCGACCTTGGAGGAGCAAAAGCTTAGAACAATCAAAAAAGGGGAAAAAATGGAAAAAAAAAACCTTGAAAATACACTCCTGAGAGACTGTTGTCCAGTTTGGTTCTCAAATGGGCATTGTCTGATGAGACCGAATAAATGGGAGATAACCATAGCATGAATTACCAAGCCCTGGTGGTCATGCCAACAAACCCGGTGACAGCACACATCGCTCAGGCATGCCTTGCTCACTCTTCCATGTGTACTTACTAAGAAGATGGTGGGGGTTAGTTAATGCAATACGAAATCAGACTGTCCGTGTACTTGAGGTGAGTATAGCACAAACATTTTACCCCCCTTCTCAAGTCCAATCAAATTGACAAATTGGAGAATTGATTTCTCACCTAACAGTCTTTCATGTGTTAACTGAAGGGGAAGAGTTCAGTGTTGGCCCTGCCCTCTGCTCAGTTCTGTGGGCTTGCCTCTGGGCCCCTAACGATCACTTAAGCACATGCTCGGACAAAGCCCAAAGTCTTTAACCAATTCAAGTTCAATTATTATCAGTTACATTCCATGCCTTTTTCAAGACTCCGATGGCAGCTAAGGGATGGGGGTAGGGTGGGGATGGGGGCCAGTCTAAAAGTATAGACCCTGTATCCTAAGTGTCTACATCGATTAGCCCATAGCATCCCAGTCATCCTTCACATAAAATAAAGCAGCCAAAGCCAAAAATATACTCAGCAAACTCTGAGGGACTTTGGTGGGTGCCTTGGAACCTCCCCAGGCTCTTCTTCATGCTGTGCTAGGCCATGAAAAGTTTAAGTGCCCCCCCTGAGTGTTTTCTGTAGGAAGGGGGACAAGGGGAGGTACCCAAATCTTTGAGATTCACACACAAAGAACAGCTTCCTAGAAATGCTCCTGAAATCGTATTGGTGCCCCTGAGAATGTCTGCTGGAACCTCTTTCCTAAAAACCCCAGCTCACCTGCAAAAGACTTGCCCCGGCTGACTAGCATTTCTGCTGCTAAATAACAAAAGAACACTCCATTGAAAGTACCCTGTCTTTAAAGGGAAAACCACACTCCGGGGTCCCTCTCCCTTCTTCCTCTGCCTTGTTAATTCCATTCCTACTGTTAGTAATTTGAAAGCGGTCGGCAGAGGGGATGGGGGCGAGGGTGAGGGAAGGGTCCACTTGCCATGCCCCCGAGGAGCACCAGACACCACGCTGCCTTCAGAGGCTCGCAAGCTCGCGGGTCCAGCCATACCTTGGTTTGGAGGTACTGGGGACAGTAGTACGTGTACTGGGGGTACATTTGTGGCTGATCCAGGCGTTTGCCCATGTAGCTGGGATCTTTATCTCCGAGGCAGGAAACTGAATAACAGGGTATATGATGCCCCAGGCGAGCTTCTTCCTCTTAATCCACTGTTCCCGGCAGTCTGGGTGACTGATGAGGCTTCCGAGACTCCGCCGCTCACTAGTTCCAACACCGTAAGGAATTTAAAACAACTGGAAAACCAAGGCAAAGCAAAACAAAAGAACCAAAAGAAAAGAGAAAAAGAAGAAAAACCAGATGGGGGCTGAGGTTCGCAGAGAAACCCCCAGACAGCTTCCCCAGTTCTTGGCTGCCTGCTTTCTTCCCGGCTGCCCGGTCCAGTCCGGAGGAAGCAGTTTGTTCTCTAACCAGCTTGTCTCTAGTGGTGTCAACCGCAGGCGCTTGTAAAGCCGAAGGAGGAGGGAAAAAAAAAGAAAAAAAATCCTTTAGCACAACTCGGAACCCTTGCAGTACAGCTTTCGGTGTCTTGTGTCTCTTTCCCACCTTGGAAAAAGAAATTGTAATAAAAGGAAAAAAGAAACAATGGACAAAAAGGAAAAAGAAAGGAAAGGAAAAAACGGGGGGGGGGAGAAAAAAAGAAAAAGAAAAAAATAAAGAAAAGAAAAAGAAACCCGTGCAGGCTTAGTTGCTGCTGTCTGGTTCCCAGAGTGACATGGTGTGTTCGGGCTGGCCTTGCCCCCTCTCATTCACTTCCCCTCCTTCCAGCCAGTGGGTGGAACCGAGAGAGCCTCTCCAGGGAGCCGCGGACGCAGTCCAGAAGGCTGCAGTATTTCCTCCAAGGGGGAAAAAAAGAAGAAAAAAAAGAAGAAGAAAGAAAGAGAGAAAGAAAGAAAAAAAGGCTGCTGCTACCCCTCTGCCAGCTATCTGGAATAGCAGAGTGAGTGGCGCCTGCAGCCGAGCCCCGGGTGGAACCGAACCCAAGCTGCCCTTGCAGTGCCTGGGTGGGGCACGGCCCAGCCCTCCCTGCCCTGCCTGCACCGACAGGGGCTCCCAAGCTCCCAAGCTGCCTTCTCCTTTTCAATCGCCAAGTTCTCAGAGGTGAGGCATGGTATTGTTGAACAAAACAAACCCTGCTGGGGGGGGGAGGGTCACAGGGAGGAAGGGAAAAATTATATATATACATATATGTGTGTACATATAGTCTCTCTCTCTCGCTCTCTCTCTCTCTCTCACACACACACACGTGCGGGCGCCAGTCTTTCTAGTTAAGAGGGGGAATCGTGTGTTCAAGGCTTTTTCAAAACCACTTAACACACTAAAAGCCAGATGAACCCAAGACCTAAAGATGAAACCAACATTTCGCCTTCTAGAGGACACTGAGGATGCTCAAGAGCGAGAAAAAGTTGCCGTTCTTAGTTGGGTACTTCTGTGCGGAAGCCATGTCCCACCTCAACAAGGGGTGGGCTTAACTCTCAAAAATGTTTTGTGAATTATCCATCTGCTAAAAAATAAAAATCAAAGCGATCCTTATGTTTATTCGCTTAAATCGTCCTCTCTCTTTCTTTCCTCTCTCTCTGGATGTTTTCGTGGGCTTTATAAATATTACAGAAAAAAAATGAACAAAAACTCATAATTACTTGTCAGAGTTTTCCCCCTGCCAGTAATAATATTCTGACATGTCTATCAGCTGCTACATTATAATACAGACTGTTTCAGAGATATATTTCCTTAAAGGGTCTCTCTGCAAGGCGGCGGTGTGGCTAAAATTAGCTGTGCCAGCTGTGTTTTGCTGGCAGTGCTCACGCATGCCCGGAGCGTGGGCAGCCAGCCTCTGCGCGCCTCCCCATTCCACCAAGTCGGCTGAGCACTCCAGCCTTCCTTTCAGATAAAAGACGCCTGGTACAAAGGCAGTTTTCTCTCAGAGACCAATGGTCAAAATACAATCTATCTTACGATGCTACCCCTCTGTAAGCTCGGACGCTCATGGGGCAACAGCCTCCGGTCCGGGAAGCTGCGCTCTGAAATATATCAGCAGACAGATAAGGACACAGAAAAATTGGTGCTTTCTCTCTCTCTTTCTCTCTCTCTCTCCCTCTCTTTCTCTCCTCTCCTCTCTTTTCTCCCTCCCTTCCCTATTTTTTCTTTTCTTTTTCGTTTTTTTTTTTTTAAAGTCAGGCTCTTGGTTACCCCAAGCTGTACTCGAACTTGCTATGAAACAGAACAACTTTCAACTTCTGATCTTCCAGTTCCCAAGCCCTGAGGCATGGATCAGTGTACCAAGTTTGTGTGAGCACTGGCGCTTGAACCCAGGGCCCTGCGCATGCTAGGCAAACACTCTACCAACCAAACAGCTGTCTCCTGATGTCAAATGTCGGAAGAAAGGAATGCAAGTTGGGGTGCAGGCATAGGAAACCTGGGGGGGGGCAATATAATGGAGAAAAATCAAGCCAGCTCCACCCATGTTTTAAAGCGGGGAGATTCTGGGCTTGGTTGTCCCATCCACAAAATGGTGAAAGATATTAGCTGAAGCTGGCATCAATCAAATTGACACCAATTGCAATTTCTCATGGCCACATCTCCCTGCTCAATGAAGTCTAGAATCTAGAGAAGTTGTCAAGACCCTGTGGATCTCATCAGTCCTTTATTCCTGCTAAGGGTTCGATTGTAAAGTCTTCTCTTCACCCTGATGGTCCTGCTCTGAGTTCCACTACACAGCGATTCTGTTGGTAACATGATCTCTGAGTTCCCACCTGGTCATTTATCCCTGTCAGCTCTTCCTTCCATGGACACACCCCTTAAAGCAGCTTTCCCTAAACCCTCTCTCCCCAAGGGGCAGTTTGTTCTCCCTGAGAGAGGGCTCACTGGCTACATCCCTCCCGTGACCACGTAAACTCAGAACAGAAGGTCATATCCTACACAGCCCTAAGAACCAACGTGGAATCAGACACAGAGCACGTGCCCTGTGCAGGCTTGAAGGACAAAACATTTTAAATATGATAAACAATTATCCCTCAACTCGTGGCATGCTTTTGGAGTATTTCATTCTTTTAAAAACATTTGGAAATGATGCTTATGTATGGTGTCGGCGAATGGACGCGTGTGTAGCGGTCAGGACACGACTTTTCAGAGCTCTCTGCCCTCTACTGTGTGGTTTCAATCCCTTGGACTGAACTCAGATGTTCAGATGCAGTGGCGAGCACCCTTAACCACTGAGTCATCTTGCCAGCCTCATCCTTCACTTGTCATTCTTGTCAGGCGTTGACATTGGCACAGAAACACAGGGGTCAAAACAAGGTTCTTCTTTCAGGGCACTGATCCCAGTGGAGGGAGTAATAAATGCATGAGGTCAGAGGCCAGGAGGTTGTGAGGAGACAGGAAGCAAGGAAATAGAGTCACTGGATTCTACTCGAAAAGACTCATTAAGAAAATGCTCCTCTGAAAGGAACCTTTAGGTCAAAGTCAGCATCTGATCTGAGTCCTGGCATTTGGTGCCATTGGAGTATTTAGTGTTCAAAGCCTTGAGTGGCAGACAGTCTACCTCTAGTCCAGTCCTGTCTCCTTCCTCTACTGTCTTCATGTACCTCAATTTCCGCACTCATAAAATGTTGCTACCCACTTTTTATAGTTTTATGAGGGTCAGCTAAGATGATCACCTAGAGAATTTGGGATACCTTTAATAGGTCATATCTGCGCCATTAGATGCCAGACTGTATTTGGGGAAAGTAAGTCAACTAGAGGAAATGACCAACATAGAAAACTTTCAACATCTCGAGACTGTGTTAGCGTCAGCCCCAAGGCTACCATGAAGCAGCAAAGACCCAACGCAAAGGTGAGGCTGGAGAGGGAATCTCCAGCTAAGTCACTGTAGGTTTGGTGTGATGGTTGAGGTGTCAGCACGACAGGGCCTAGAATGACACAGGAGATTATGAACTTCTGGACGTGTCTGTGAGGGATTCTCAAAGCTAGGTTAATTGAAGTGGAAAGACCCAACCTAATGTGGATGTCACCAGGGCACTAGCTTCACTCCTGGACAGAACAGAAAGGAAACGGGGAGCCATTCACCTCTCTCTGCTTCCTAGATAAGGACACAAAGTGACTGTCAGCCTCATTCTGATGCCCTGCCGTGATGGGCTGGACCTCAAACCGCAATCCAAGCAAACCCCTCACAGCTGTTGTGCTGCAAGGAGGAAAGTCAGAAAAGTGCTCACTGAGGACTTGCCCTGAACAGCTAAGCTGCTAACGGCAAGCAAAGCAGCGGAAATCCATCCAGAGCTTCTGAGCTGAGAGTCAGACATCTTCTACGTGAGGATAGTGTCATCCCCCAGGATCCACTGAGTTCCTTCAGACCCCAAGACCTGGAAGAGCAGCACTAAGACCTCCTTCACCAGTTCTGATCAAGGAAATTGGTATTCTCCTATGAACTCCTCGCTATGGAGATTCCCTGAAGGAAATATTGTCTTATTTACCAACCAAAGGCTAAATAAATAACTCCTCAGTCAAAGCAATAGCCTACTTCTATGTAAGGTTCTCAGCATGGGTCTAGGCTTTCAGTAATTTCTACACAGATTGCTACACTCGGAAACACTATTCTTTTTCATTGGATTATTGTACTGTTCTGGGCATTGATGGTGATTAGCCTCAGGATCCTCATTGTGCAGTTAAGGCTTTCCCTAAGTAATGTGAAGTGGGTTCCTAAGAGTTGTAAAATCCCTGTCATCACCTAGGCACACACACCTCTGAGATGCACTAGTGGCCGCAGCCATTCAGGAGGCAAGCTCTCCCTACCGGAAATAGTTTGCTAGCATTTCTGGTCTGGTGAAGTAGTGGGCACTTTCCATTTAAGTGACAAAGCGAAAGCACGAGGCACCTGGTTTGAGTCTCTCGCTTAATCAGGAGCCTGCTGTGCCCTGGCTCCTCGTGAACCAAGAATCCCACGATAACAAACAGCAGGAGAGGGCATGGGTGCTCTCAGGCTTGTGAGCTGTGCAGCCTGGCAGAAGGGAGCCCCACTGAAGAGAAGCTCTGCCTCCTAAGATGGCCTGGCTGCCGCAGACACACCATGCACATGTGGAGTAGTAAGGCGCTAAATGCCAGAGGAGTGAAGAAGACGCCCATGGTCTGTCTTCGCCCCGTCCTCCGGAAGAAAACCTGGGTTCTCTCAAGGGGCGACTTTGTTTTACAATTATACAGACTATGGCAGCTAAGTTTCATTGCCAACCTGAGACAGAATTTGGAGTCACAGTCGAAACCCTTGGATATGTCAGTGGCTTAGGTTCATGGGACGGGGTCTAGGGATGAATTGAAGGGAGGTTAGGTTCAGCTAAGGACCAGCGTTCATTTCCCCACCTCTGCCTCCTGACTGTGAAGACGATGTGGCCAGCTGCCTCGCGATCTTGCCTGCCCTCCATGGCGGGCGGTATTCTCAAATCCTGATCTGAAACACCTTCCTCCCTTGAGTTGCTTTTCTCAGGGATTTTGTCAAAGCTGCAAACACACAGACTTGGCCAAAGGGAAAACACAGGAACAGCAAACAGAAAAAGGCCAAGGTGAAAGAACTGCTACTCTATCATTGAGATATCATGATGTTGAGTTAGTCTTTTATTTATAAAGATTTGTTTATTTTATTTTATAGCTATCTGCCTGCTCCTGTTTGTGTGTGTGCATGTGTGTGTGTGTGTGTGTGTGTGTGTGTGTGTGCGTTGAGGGGGATGTGTGTCAGATGTGTGCAGTGCTAAGAAACGCCAGCAGAGGGTGTCAGATCCCCTAGAACTTCAGTTACAATCAGGTGGTTGTGAGCCACCATGCAGGAGGTGAGAACTGCAAGGACTCTGCCAGAGTAAGCCGTGCTGTTAACTGTTGAGCCATTTCCCCACCAATGAACATTATTAACGGCAGCAAGGTTCTTACTAAATAATCCAGAAGACTGACCGAAATATTATCTACCTGGTCCTCAGATAGACTTCATAACTCCATATCTGCCAAATTTCAGGCATTCATAAATGATTTTTTTTCATATCTGAGAAACAAGTTGAAATATATTACCCAGTGCTACTCTCACCTGCTCAGACTTTTCCTGAGATGTATACTTTATCACAGTGTTGAGGAGCATCCCCCAAAGCTCATGCACACTTCGCTTCTGCTGTCCTTGTGCAATGCCTTCTCTTCTAGCCTCTCTACATATTCTGCCATCACACTTAATGCACACCCAGATCACCTTGCTGCTATAGTTACCAAGGCTTGAACTTCCCTGCACCGCTGAACATAACGCTGTCCGCTGAACAGCAACGGATGGTTATACAGGGAGACGAGTGACTTGCACCCAAGCTTCCGGCTGCCAGGGTCTGCTGCTTGTTCCCTGGTGGAAGCATTGACAGTGGTGACAGGAAGGACACCATCCCGGAAGTCCGGAGACAGCGACTTTGGAAAGCTGCCTGGAATAACCACTGCCTGGTCCTAAACAAACTGCTAAGCAGGTGAGACGGCTCAGCTGGTGAGGGTGCTTGCTGCCAAACCGGACGACCTAGGTTCAATCTCAAGAGCCATGTGGTAGAAAGAGAGAACCACATCCGAACACAAGCTGTAACTCCCACACACGCATCATGGCATGACCCTCCCCCCAGTAGACAAATGCGTAGACTACAATCTGAGTCATGGCATACTATTAAAGACCGATAGCTGCTACCAAGGAATATTCCAGACTACTGTGGTTAATACAGTACCTTTGCATGGTCACATGACTTGAGCACATCTTTTTCTATTGTTCTTTTGTAGATACTTATCCCTTTAATCCCTCAGCTCCACAGGCAGGCAATTCAGCTACTTTATTCACTCTATACTACCAACCAGAATAGTTCATGAGATTTAATACACATGTTTATCAAGTGAAGGAACTAGCAAAGAGAGGAGGAGAAGCAGGAGGAAATGATGAAGCAGAGGAGGAAGAGGAGGAGGAAGAGGAAGAAGGCAAAGACGACCACATACTTGGCCAGGTGGGAAAAAGCTTTCTCAAATAAATGTCGGCATTTTTTTTTTATTGAGTTTTCAGCTTCCGGTTGCCAATACCTAAACAGGTTTGGTCAATACAGCTAGATTTAATTTGGTTGGGTTGATTTTTAACCCAAAGGAGGTGGGGAGGCCAGACTTACAGAATTCAGACTGAAAGACTACTAGGTGAAATTACCAGGTAAAATACAGGCTCTCTGGTAAGTCAGTAAATAGATCACATATTCTTTTAAGCATAAGTATAGCCTCAATACTACACAGGATAGTCCTGTGAACTATTTGGACCATATTTAGAAAGATGACTCATTACTTAGATTCTGATTCTTTTAGGTATTCTGTTTTTGTTTTCTCAGGCTGGCAACTGTACTCCTAACCCACCCACTACCATGGGGTCAGGCCTTGCAGGTTTGGCAGAATGTATATTTCAGGACAAGTAGCAATGGCTAATATTTCCAATTACTTTTATGCTTCAAATTGGTGCAACAAAATATGTCCCCAAGTTAATTTTCCCTAAAGATTCCTAAGCCACACTATGCCTCTGATAATAAGTC
Organism: Arvicola amphibius; assembly: GCF_903992535.2. Lineage (NCBI taxonomy): Eukaryota > Metazoa > Chordata > Mammalia > Rodentia > Cricetidae > Arvicola > Arvicola amphibius. The sequence goes on from NC_052049.1 coordinate 182,678,365, forward strand.
TGAATGGTATTCTCAGTGGTGTATGTTATTGACTACCTTTAAGATGGTTATTTCCTCTTAGCATAAAGGAATTTCTGTTCTGTTTCTCATAAAATCTCAAACACAACCAAGTGCTATTCGAAATGGCTGTGTGAAGACCCCCATCCTTGACATTAGGAAGGTTCCTTTAAGGAACTAAAGAGATGGCTCATTGGGTCCAGTGCCTGACACACAAGATGGAGGGTGTAAGTTTACTTCCTAGAGTGCATGTAACTAAAAGTTGTGCACAGAGAACCTGACTTGTAATTCTGGTGCTGGGGAGGCAGAGAAGGTGGAACCCTGGGGCTTGCTGGCAAGCCAGCTTGGCCTACTTATCAAGTTCCAGAATAGTGAGACCCTATCTCCAAAAAACCAGCACCTGAGTAATGAACATACAGTTGTATTCTTCCTTCTACACACATAGAGAGAGACACACACACACACACACACATACCAGGCACCCACACACACAGAGGAGCATGAAATAAACACACAATAAGAAGGTCCAGTTAAGAGGCACCAAACCAAGGTACAAAAGAAGAGAGAGAAATGGCAGAGTCGTCACCTGTAAGGCATGCTGAAAGCAAATGCTAATTGTCAGAACTTGCCCAGCCTCGGCCAGCCAGTGTGAGGCTAAACCTCATGAGTACATAAGCACCTTCACAATTTCATGGCTCTTGTGCCGAAGCTATGAAGCTTGTTGTCCTGAAAGTTGGCTTTGCACACTGCATTTTTCTAATCATTTAGACTGTTACTTATAACACTGTCATCTGAAACCAACCTTAGAAAATAAAACACATTCCTTCCCCATAAACAGTCTGAAAAGTGCGGGTCACAAATACGCATCATTTTCTAATTTGTCTTCATTTCCAGCGGCCCACTTCTGGGGGAGAAAATAGGCGAATTGATTTGCGTTCTGATTGCAATAGAAAAAGAAAGTCACAAAGCCCTGCCAAGGAAAACATGGCACTTCCCACAGCAGAGAAGAACCCCTTCTTGTCTTTGTCTTGCCTCCCCGGCTCACTCTTGTCTGTTCTTCACCCTGTGACCTCCACCATCTTCCTGACCCCCAGGGAAGGTATCTCAGTGTTAAAAAATCAAAACATAACAACAAACCTCCAGAAGAAACCACCTCGCCCCCAGGGACTGGCCATGGTGAGATGGACTCTGGTTGGTCTCAGCGTTTCTCACTTACGAAGCACGGGAGTATTTAACCATTGCGGGCCACACTCCGACCTCCACGGTGCCCAGTGGTAGGATATACTCACTGCTAAACTAAGATAAGCCTGCTTTGTGGGGGTCTCTGGGAATGATCTGGCATTCCTAGGGCTCAGTAGGAGGAGTCACCCCATCGCACCTGGATGTGAGAACCCCAAAGAAATGATTCCCTTCATCTCTGTACTGGGAGAACCGGACTCCAATGGCTTTGCCCTCTAGAAATAGCATCCTCTTTTGCCGTGCATGTGTGTGTGTGTGTGTGTGTGTGTGTGTGTGTGTGTGCATGTGCATGCCCCTGTGCACTTGTGAAGTTCATCAGGTGTCCACTATATTTGAGACAATGTCGCTCAATGTACCTGGGACTGGGCTGGCAGGTAGCAATCCCAGAATTCCCCCTGTCTCTTACTTCCTAGTGCTGGAGTCATGGGAGCATCAATGCCTGGCTTTCTCTGGGTGTCCTGGGGATCTGAACTCAGGTCCTCAGGCTTGTTCAAGTGAGCGGCTCTTACCCAGGACACCATCTTCCTGGCTACATATAGCACACTCTTGAGTGTCTCTGTGGATGGACATAAGGTCAGACTGATGCTCTGGGAAGGGCCTTGCAACCAGCTCACTGCTGGCAGCCTCTGTTCCCATCATTCTCACCAGAGGCCTCAGGATGCTGAACCCTTCTCTTATTGTAGTCATTAGACATAATTATTGCTTTTTCCTTAAGCAACTTTATTACCAAAAGGAGAGAGGGGGGAGGGAGAGAGAGAGAGAGGGAGGGAAAGAGAGAGAGAGAGAGAGAGAGAGAGAGAGAGAGAGAGAGAGAGAGAGAGAGAGAGAGACTATTTACTGAGGCCCTTAAATGCTAAGAGCACAGACCAATAGTGGTCACATAGAGATTTGTTGTTGATCTATAGAACCTGAAAAGCTTAGCCACTCTGAGGACAGTTACTTAGGACGAAGTGTAACTCAGCCCCTATTTCATTCTCTACTACGACTTTCAGTCCTTTAGAAAAACAGCTTCCCCATAAAAGAATTGTACAAGGCTGCCTGTTATACAGGGCTAGTAAAACGAGGAGGTAATTAGTTCAAGCTATACCTCGAAACAACAGGAACATGTTTTCCTAGTTTGTAGAGCTCTGGGTTAATTTAAACTAATCGTTTCTCTCTTTCCCCCTGTGAGAGATAAACTTCAGTATTCAGAAAGTACCAAGAAAGAAAGAAATGCAACGAGGTGGAGAAATCTGATCAGTAAGTACATGCTGATGTTCAGACTGGCCTTCAGGGATGGAGCTCAGAGGAGGGCACTTTGGATAGAGTCTGCTTACCATGAAAGGACTCCTGGAAAGGTCTGGTGATGGAGAAACTAGTGGGAAGCCTAAACCTTCCCATCTACTGTCAGAGATGGGTAAGGAGTGACATGGGGGGCATAGTAAGGGTGACTTGCCCTCCTTTGCGAGCCATGGCTGTATCCGGTATGCTGGTTAACTTTGCCTTATCCCTTCCAGCCTTAATGACTAAGGTTCCCTGCACTCGGCCTTTGTAGGCGGAGAGAATCCCAAGATACCACCAGAACACATTTCTTTTTCTTTTAATGCCAAGTAAGATTCCTGAATAGCCTGTGTCTTTCTATGTCTGGTGGGAAGGGTAACTGAGAGGGTCTCAGGATTAGTCACATGACCTCCAACAACTCATCACAGGAAGAATTCTAGAGCATCCTTGCTGACTTTCCAGGAAGGAAGCTTGACACACGGGCCTCACAGGAAGAGTTCTAGAGCATCCTTGCTGGCTTTCCAGAAGGATGTCTGATACACATGGGAATCCAGGGATATCCCTTCTCCTAAAGGCAGGACTTAGCCAAACAGACATCTAGCCCAGAGAAACCTCTGTCTTATGTTTCACATGGGCTCTAAACACTGATATTTTCATCCAATAAAAAGAAAACTTATCAAAAGGAATGGTTTGCCTGATGGCATCTCAGGTCCCTGCATGATGGAGATGGGTGACTACTGCTCAGGCTTATTACTAATTAGCTCTTACAGCTTAAATTAACCCATAATTCTTATCTGTGTTTAGCAACGTGTCTGTCAAAAGCAGACAAGGGGTATGGGCAGGAGAGATGGGAAGATTCCTGGACCTCACTGCCAAGACAGTCTAGCCAACTGGTGACCTTCCAATTTAATGAGAGACCCTGTCTCAAAAACTAATATGAAAAGCAACTGAGGAAGACACCAACCTCAATTGTGATCTCAGGTCTCTACATGCTCTCTCTCTATTTCTCTCTCTCCCTCTTTCTCACACACAAACACACACACTCTCTCACACACACACTTCCTCCCTCTCTCTCTCTCACACACATACATATATACATACATACACACACACAGAGTTACTATCTATGTGAAATTACAAATGTTACCAAGGGTAAGTAGATGAGCCCCATAGTAAAATGGCCCTTGCGCTGTATATCTGACAAGTCTGATGTGTCTGATATGTTGTCTGTCATGTCTGATATATCTGACATGATGTCTGATGTGTCTGACATCTCTGACATGGCTTTGTCACATGGTACCTTTTGAAGACCTGTCTAATTCCAGCATACTTCTGTTTGCCGCATTTTCTTGGTAAGGGAAGAATACTTGTCTCAAGGTCACTCAGTTACTCCATCAGCTGGTAGGAAAAGAACCCATCTATTAAACCAGGTAAGAATCCTGCTTCAGTGGGTTCGCTTTGGGGAAACTCTTTTGTCAGTCTCAGTACAGCAACTGTTTGTCACTCCACAGCCTTGCTGAGAGGAGGTGACGTGGAAACACTGAAGCTCTCCGTGCAGAAACATTTCTTTTCTCAAAGAGCATGGAGTCTCCCAAGGCCTTAATATTATTTATTTTACAGTGAAGAGATGTGAGCTTGATACCAATTTCACTTTTCCTTTGGCATTTTAAATGTCTGCTTTTGGGGGGACTCCTAGACCTGAGATGCTGACCACCGGCCTCAACAGTTCTGGTGGTCCCTTCCCTAGCATACAAGCAGGGCCTGCTGACATGCCCCTGACTTCATTTCCACCTGGGTAATTGCATTCTCTTGACTTGCAGCTTTCCCACCCGCTACAGCTTCTGGGATGGAATGCCTTCTTGATGCTGGGTTGCCTGGCTCGCCCTTTAAAATGGGAACAGCTGACACATTGCATTAGGGATGGGGTGAACTGCAGAGCCAGGTACAAAGGTTTTCTTATACCAGTCCCAATTCTAACCTCGGAACAGGATATAGATTTGTTCCCAATTATTTTTTAAATAATATGAATAGCCATCTACCAAAAACATAGAGAAAATGACAGTGAAATCATAAATACTAACCAGGAGGAAATAAGGAAATCCTCTTTCACTAAAGTCAGGCTGTTGTGTGGTCTCCGGGCACTCTGGGACCTGGAAGTGCTTCCAGATTTCACTTTTGACAATAGGGATAAATAATTCACATGTACTAAGTCATCTTTGCCCTTCACACACAGATACGCACACACACATGTATGCACAAATATACACACAATACATACACAGGTACTCACACATAAATGTACATATGCTTGAACACACTATGCATACCCATGTGTACACATGCATGTGCTTACTTGCATGCACAAACATATGCATACATATATACAAATACATACAAGCACAATGTATATGTATATGTATACATATATACATAAACGCAATTAGACACATGAACACGCTCATATATGATATATATATACATATACACATGTGTACTTATAACACACATGTATAATATACATTATATATATGCACATATACACATATGCATATGTCTATGCACTTAAACCACTTGTAGACCTAAAGACATATGAAAATACAGGCATATATACATGTATGCATGCACAGATGTACATGCACACTCAAACACAGATACACACACATACGTATACATGGACACACACATATACCAAAAGTATGCATATCTATAATCACTTCTCTTACTTCTCTGAGACTCCTTCTTGGTTTCCCATGAAACCTCATTAGACCCTCCCTAGGCAAACTCCTTTGTAATAACCAACTCTTCAATGTCAATGTGTTTATCTCCTTACCAAACTAGTATTGAATAGGAGTCCTAACCATGCCTGCACCCCAGCGTGCAACAGTTACTCAGCAAATGATACTCAACCTCTCTCAACCTCTGTCCCCCAAAATGGTACTCCTAAAAACCATCCATCATGAGAATAGCCCATAGTGCCTCTCGCGCAGTCACCTCCATGGAGTTAAAAGAGAGTGGAAAGCTGCTTTGTTTAGACGGCTCCAGCTCAAACATAAGCTACCTGTCATTTAAACCTGTCCCCTGACCTTCCTTGGGATGAACCTTCCAGACATGGGTATGCAAGTGTGACCTGACAGTGCAAGGCACGTATGTCAAGGCAACACCTGAGAGTGGCAGACAGGAGTGAGTGTGTAAGCCAACACTGCCAGAATTCACTTCTCCTTTCACAGGGCGGTCTCCGTGAACACAGAACGCCAGCGCTCTCCACAGCTGTCTCTCACTTGGCATTTAGTGCACATTTTCTAGCAGAAATCTTGACAATATACATCTCATCATACCGAGTTCCCTCTTCCATGTTGCCCACTCACTCCTCATACTTGCTTAGGGGACCACAACTCAAGCTACCCCTCTGCACCGGAGGCCTCCTCTCACACTCCGATGGTGCAGGACTCCAACCCCCACCCTGAAAGTCACACAGGCAGGTCATCCTAATGAACACACAGGCTATATCCATGTGTACATCGAATGGATCAAAAGACAAACCTACGCATATGAAAATACACACACACACACACACACACACATACACACACATACATATACATATACACAGTGAAGGACCCTGCACAGACTATGTAGGACACCAAACTCCACCCAATCTGTCACACAGGCCAGGGAGAGAACAAGGGATATAGGTGGTCAGATCACATGTTATGTTTATAGAAAAACCAAGGACAGGATTAGACTGTGCCTTGATGTGTATTTTGCAATGATAAACAGCTTAGTTCTAAATGCTACCTCTAACTGGTGACTCTAGAATTATCCCCAGCCTCATCACAGAGGAAAAAGAATCCAGATTCTGCCTCACTTTGGCCTCTGCAGGTTACCATAAGTTAATTAAGAGCCCCAAGTCCCTTCCTGACTCAGGCAGCAATACTGGCAGCGACGTCTGCATGCCCGTGTCTCATACCATCCTGGCCCTTGAGCCAGAAAAACATTTGTGCTGCAGAACCCAGCCCTGTTCATTGCTAGTACCTGACCTGGAGGGCCCAGTGAGGACCAGACAGAGTCAATCACTGTTCACAGACATAGTTGGCAGTTTATGGATCACGTGCCACACAGTTGTCTAAGGTAAAAGCTGCAAAACTATGCCCAGATTCTTCCAGAAAAAGTCACAGAATGCTAATGTTGACCAAGTCATACTCGTTACTAAAATAGTAGGATTTTAGCTTCATAAGAGAAGAAAGTGTAGAGGACAGGAAGAATGGAGAGGGAATCTCCCCAGCTTTCTCTTTTTAAGATTCTTTACCCTCCCTCCCTCCCTCCCTCCCTCTCTCCCTTCCTCCCTCCCTCCCTCCCTCCCTCTCTTCCTTCCGCCTTCCCTTCCGTCCTCCTTTCCTTCCCTGCTTTCTCCTTTCTTACATCCTTACTTCCTTATTTCCTCCTTCCCTCCCTTATTTTCATTCTTCCCATGCATGTGTGTATTTCATACACATGCATGTGCCTATTTGTTTGCAAGAAGGTGGAGAACATGGAATGACCATGGTTAACATCCCTCAGCAGTTAGACTAAACCTTATTTTTGAGGCTGGGTCTCTCGCTGTTTTACCAAGAACTCACTGAATAGCCAATTGTCTGGCCAGTGAGCATCAGCGATACCCCTGTCCTGCTTCCCCATTACTGGGATGAAGCCTGCTCCACCTACCTGCCTAGGTTTTTATGTGAGTGCTTGGCTTGGGGTCAGGTCCTCATGCTTGCACAGCTGGTACCTTACCCTTGCTCTTCAGGAGGGTTGTGATATGACATCTCCATGTGCATGGCTGAGGCTGGGGAAGGAAGCCACAAAGAGGAAGGGAGACCTTGGGACCCAATGGGTCATATTAGAAATGGCTTATTCAGTCTCTAGATCATCATTCTTTGATTTTTGTAAAATTATCAACTTTTGCCTGTCTTTTATAAAAACTCCAAAAGGCAAATTGTCCAAAAGCAAACAAAACTTACACTTTTAATGCCACCACCCAGAAGTTATTGCTATTGTTGCTTATCTATCTGTTTCTGTCTCTTCCATGTGATCCCTGTCTCACTCCTTTCGCCCTCTACACATAAAATTTTTATATTTTGTATATTTCCTTCTTATATATTGTGAAGATTTTAAACACCATTTAAAAAGCATACCTAATATTTAATGATAATTAAAATTCTATGATGTATAATTTGCAGGGTTTTTATCATCTTATTACAAATTAGTCTACAGCTTGATTTACAGATGGATAATAGCTACAGATATAGACAGAAAATATAGGAGATGTAGATATTTGTGGCATAGAGATACATTTAGATAAGCGAACAAGATAGATAGATTATAGAAAGATAGATAAATAACAGATAGATAGATAGATAGATAGATAGATAGATAGATAGATAGATAGATGATAGATAGATAGGTAGATAGATGATAGATGATAGATAGATAGATGATAGATAGATAGATACATAGATGATAGATAGATGATTGATAGATAGATAGATGATAGATAGATAGATAGATAGATAGATAGATAGATAGATAGATAGATAGATACTAAATAGCTACAGATGATAGATGGTAGATAGATAGTAGACAAATAGATAACAAACAGAAGAATATGGATGTCAGATAAAATGAAAAGATAGCTGTAGGCGATAGATACATAGAGAATAGATTACAGACATAGATAGACCGACAGGGCTTGTAGGCAATTAGAAGGTAGATAGATGGATGATAGATAAGAAAGATGATGTATGGTAGGTAGATGTTTTGAATTCTGACATTCCTTTATAAGTCAAAAATGCAGTAGCTCTGAGATGGGAATTGTCAGAACCAACCAAGTAATCATGGCAAGCTGTCTTAAGGGTAAGTATGTGTCCTCATGGTGATAGGGTAGCTACAGAAGTCTCGGCCACACTTCCCTAATTTATCAATATCCAGAGACATCTCCCTTATCAGCCTGGCTTTATAAGACGGTTTTTTATTTTTATGTATGTGTATGTGTGTCAATACATGCCATATATGTGTATCCTGGGGCTGAAGATTAAGTATTTATGAAGTACCCGATGTAGACTCTAGAAATCTAACTCGGGTCTACAGAAACACTGTGTGCGTCTAAGAACTGAGCCATATCTCCAGCTCCTACCTCCATCTTTTAAAATACAAAATCCCTTTTTCAGAACTCTCCTCCTCATATTTCAATGGGCAAAACTGGTCACATATAGTTTCCCAAGTTACTCAATGATGGAACAGATAGGGTTTTCATAACTGACTTTGAATTCACCTGATACAGCACGTTCTAAGCCTGGGAGAAAGATCACTGCTCAGAGAAAGCAGATGCATGAGGCTGAGGAATGGTGTGCACTCCTGGAAAATTGGAGAGCCCCTCGCAAAGTGGAAAACAAGGCCCAGGATCTCCAGTCTAGGGAATGGTGCTGCCCACAATGGGCTAAAACTTCTATGACAACTAGTAATCAGGACCATATCCCACAGATATGCTCACACCAACAATCTCGGAAACCCCTCATCAAGACTTTCTTTCCAGGGGATTCTAGATTGTGTCAAATTAACAATTAAAATTAATCATCACAAACTCCAAAACCAATACCAAATGAACCCTCCCTCTTATTTTATCAGTTTCTTTTCCCCTGACATTACCCTTATCCTTTTAAAAATATTTTTTTAAAAAAATAATGTATAAATGTTTGTGTGTGGTGGGTTACACATGAGTGCAGGCTCCTGTGGAGGCCAGAAGATGGCATTGGGTCCCTTGGAGCTGGAGCAACAGGTGGCTGTGAACCACCAATATGGGTTCTGAGAACTAAATTCAGGTCTTCTGTAAGAGGAATATTTACTCTTAATTGCTGATCCATTTCTCCGGTCCTGTTCTTCCCCTTTTTTTCATTTATCAGCCAAATACTTTTATTTAGCCAGCTTTTATTTCTGGTCACTCACAAAACTGAAACGTTCACTGAAAATGAATATTACAGAGGTAATGACTAACCTGTCGTCTCTCTATGTAGGGACATTCCTATTTCATGGAGATTTGTGGAAGGCGTAAGCGTGTAAGCAATCAACATGAATAAAGCACTCATGGCGCTAGGTCAAGTCACAAGCAGTGTGACCCCCGAGGTCTGCCACATACTTCATCAAACCACTGTCCCCTGATCATTTTCTTACCGTCACACGGACTGTCCCACCCACAGACCAGCATGTGCTCTTCCTGAAGCACCCGCCCTTCCTTCTGAAGATGCTTTCTTTAGCTGCCTCCATTACTAGCTACTCATCTCACGGGTATCTGGTCATATGCAGCCTTGTTAAAGGAATTTTAATAGGTTTACCCTTTACCCTCTAACCCTACTTTATGTGGCACTGTACCCACATAGCAAGCTATGCTTTGTTTATTGTCTTTCTGTTAAGTAAATAAATACCAGGAGACAAATGTTTATATCTTGACAGTTTCTGGCTCCTCCAAGCAGACTTGTGGCTGGATACTTAAGCATTCTACGGTAGCCCCAGAATAAGCTGGTGTGTGAATGGTGTAGTTCAACAGGCACACATGTTTGTCACAAGGGTCCAAGCTTTTGGGGCCATTTTGGAAGGTTCTGGATTATTTAGGAAGTGGGGCCTTTGAGGTGAAACGATGGCTCAGTGGTCAAAATCACTTATTGTTCTTAAAGACCAGGGTTTAATTCCCAGCACCTAGATGATAATTATCCATGAAGTTCCAAGGGATTCGATGTCTTCTTCTGACATCTGTGAGCACCAGGCACGCACATGGCGTGCAAGCACACATGAAGGAAAGCACCCATACATAAACAAAGCTAAAAAGATAGCAAAGAAATGGTGGGGCCTATCTGGGAGAAATGCATCACCAGTGGTGGCCCTGACATGGCACAGCCTGGTCCTATACTCTTCTCTTCCTGTGTGTGGACGGATTGTGATTAGCCAGCACGTGTTGCTGTTTCTTCGTTGCCATGATGGACTCCCTGAAATGGAAAGCCAAAATAAATCCTTCCTTGCTTGTTTGTGTCAAGGTATTCTATCGTAGCAACAGAAAAGAAACTTTCAATAGCAGATATCTTAGCAACGGAAAAATGAAGACCATCATCATCTTGCCTAACGTGGATAACAGCAAACTCAAGTAGAGGCTGCTGCTGTGCACAGGTTGGCCTGGGTACTCATCACTCACCCCATAGCAAGGCCAAGTAAGTCAGTTTCTGTGTATCTTGTCCTTAGCTCTAGGCAAAGCTCTACTGTCCAGGATGAGCTGGGGTGGGGGTAGGGAGATTAAACAGTGTCTGGCTTTCTGCTAAGAAGTTCAAGGCAAGTCCCCGACTTAAGTGGTGAGTGAGTGAGACACATCACACAACTTGCTTTCCTTAATAAGATACGTTTCAGTTGTGATTAAAAGTAATATCGCAAGTCAGAAACAGTTAACGAAAGTGTATCACAAAACCATAAAGAAATAATGATCATTTTACAGTAACTTAAGTCTATTTATTAAGCCTCAGAATTTCAATTTGATCTTATAATTGAACAAGATATACTATACATACTGACACACACATATTATCCACACTTCACACATACAAATACACATCACACAGAGACACACACAAACACGGATACACAGACACATACACACACTGACACACACACAGATGCACACACAGATGCACACACATAGACACACACAGACAGACACACAGACAGACACGCACACATACACACGCAGACACATACATATATACACACACACACATACACACACACACACACACACACACACACACACACACACACACACACACACCAGAGATGCCCAGACAAAATGGTGAATGGATACATGGATGTAAACTCTAACAGAAAATTATGAAGCAATCCCTATGTAAGACAGGGAAGCAGCGGCACACAGGTGTAGACAAGTGTAGGAGCACTAATCTGAGATATCAAAGAGATGCAGAAGCTGGACAGTGGTGGTGCACACCTTTAATCCCAGCCTTCAGAAGGCAGAGGCAGGCAGATCTGTGAGTTCAAGGCCAGCCTGGTCTACAAAGTGTGAGTGCCAGGACAGTCAGGACTACACGGAGAAACCCTATCTCGGAAAACCAAAGAGAGACAGAGACAGACAGAGAATGTAGAGGAATATTTGAACAATCACTGTGTGAGGATGGAGCAGTGGGTGCATTTCTGAGCCACTGGCATTGCTTGGGAGTCAAAGCAACACGAGAGACTATGAAGAATGATTTCTCCTAGAATGTGTTAGCAAAAGACTAGCCAACATTCGAGAGCAAGGCAGATAGGAGAAGGGGGCAGGCCTGAGAAGAGCTCAGATCTGGCACATGACTCCTGGCATCCCCACCACACTCAGTGTGGCAGCGCATTCCCACTATCAATGTGATTGGATTAAGGAATGCCTGGCACATTGATGAGGACATGTTTGGCTGTTTTTGTGCAGGCATTTTCAGAGAGGGCTAATGAAGAAGCTAAGATCTTCCCTGAATGCAGGTGGTCTAGCTGCCCCACATTCCAGACTGAGTAAGAAAAGAAGAGAGCAGAAAGCCAGCTGAATCTGCCATCTGATTTGCTCAGCTTTCTAATTTCCTTAGATGTGAGCAGGCAGCCCCATCTTCCTGCTGCACAGCTGAGTCCCACAGCAGCTCCCATGTCTTTCCCCACACTGATGGACGGGGCCACCAAATCATGATACTAGACAAGCCTTCTTTCTCTTGAGCTGCTTCTTTCTGGCCAGATATTCTCACAGCCCTGGGTAAAGGAAATAATTCACTTTGAGGATAAAAACTCTTTGGTGAGGATCTGGACTCTAAGAAGCTCTGAATGGCAAAATACAGCCCATAAACCATTCTAATAAATACCCCCACTCTCCTTCTCTCCTCCCTCTCTCACTTTCTTTCTCTCCCTCTTTCATTTATATATTTATGTATATATACATACATAGTTATTTACAGTTATAGTTATATATAAATAAACATATTCCACAGATTATCTTCCTAGAGAACCCAGCACCTGCTGACATCGGAACTCAACTTCTTTGACCTTGTACTCAGCCTGGAAAACAAAGGTTCTCCAGGAATCTTTCAGGCCTTCAGTGGCAGCTAAGGACTGCCAAGGCACTCAGTTCCCCAGCAAAGCAGCTACTGGGCCCTCGGTTTCTCCAGCATGCAGTAAGTCATTCTTCCACTGCTCAGCCTGTACCATATAAGCCAATGCAATCACCCTTTGTAACATACATTTCATATAACTGGTTCTATTACTTTAGAGAACCCTAATACATCAATCAAACATAAAAACAAACACATGTAAAACAGTAAGCAGGTAAAGCCTTATGAAAAGTGTACTCAAAACCCTTTTTGTTTATATATTACATGAAAAGATGTTTACTTTTTCTATCCAAAATCTAGCATGACCCACTAGTCCTCCACTCTTGTGTGATCCACAGTCCCGTGCAGCCAGACTTCTGCAATCCCCTCCGAACAGGACTTCGGACACTGATGTCTGCCTAGCTCTCCCTCTCCCAAAGTTCGTTCTCTACGCAGGTATGGGGAGCACATCTGAGGACTTAGTCCTGTCCCACTTGTCTATAGCCCTCCAGAGATGAATCTCAACCGTGGATGCTCCCCAAGCTGCTTTGGTGAGCTTCTCTCCTGCTGTTCATGCCTCAGCTCCCAACGCCACCCACCACGGCATCTTGCTCACCACGCTAGCTGCCTCAGCCGCTCCTTCCCGCAGCCAAACACACTCTTCATTTTGCAGAGCCAGTTGTTCCTTCAGTATCCACACTGTTCTACGACATAGCATCAGAGTCAAGGTTTCATGTCAAATGTCTACAGGCATCTAGCCATGCCTCAGCATCTGTGTTCCCTCTGTCCTCTCCAATAGCCTCTGGTTCACCTTCCCACAGCCACCATGCACAGCTGCCAGGTGTGAGAGTCTCAAACAGAGGAACAAACCTGATACTGTGTGTGCCATGACACTCTTGCTTTTTATTGCTCTGGAATTACCATCACAAGCTCTCTGCTATCTTTCATTACTATTGTTGTTGCTGCTGTTATTATCTATTGCTTCTTATGAGACCACCAGCTTCAGGGGGGCAGGAAAGTCCATTGTATTTTCTGCTATCACTTTAACTCCTAAACAATGCTTACTGGGGCTGGGAAGAGGGCTTAGTGGATGCTTGTAGCATAAGTGTGTCAACCAGAGTTCACATCCCCTGTGCACTAGGAGGGCAGAGACAGGATCCCCAGGGCAAGCTGGCTAGCTAGATGAGCTACAGAGACAAGTTCTTGGTTTGGTGGGAGATCCTGCCTCTGTAAATGAAATAGACATCAATCAAAGACACCAGACTTCAACCCATGGCCTTGACACTCATGCCCATATACATGCACCCACATACTTGCAAACAGGAATGCATACATACACAACACACACATATGTCAAAACCAAAATTACTGCCTCATACACAGTCTGTACTAACAAATGAAAAATTAATTAAAAAATGTAGAAATAGAGATGATTTTAATTATGAATTATCTATATGTTCTAATTTCTGTAAAAATCCATAAATAATATATTTAAACAAGGAGGGGAACAGCAGTATTCTTTTGATTGCTCTTAATTGTTAGCCTGGAAAATAAACTAAATTTCTTGTGTATTTCGACTACAGAAACACGAAAGATGAAAGCAGTCTGCTTAAACCATGGCTGGGTCAAATGGCAGTAAAGCAGCTCTAAACTCGCCGTGTTTCCCTGGGTCATTCCCACTTCCACGGATTTTGGAGATGTTTCTGATCAATCAGGACAGTGCGAGAGGAGGTGACCCAGTTTCACAGCATCTGAAGCTATTCCATTTTTCCGTGATACAATCCCATCGCGGGCCAAGTAGAATGGTCCAGCAGAGAGATGCTCGCACCTTCTCTTAAAAGGCTTTCTTTGGAGATGTTGTTTCTCTACAGGAGAAAAACAATTGAAGCCTATGTCTAAGGGTAAGGCTGCCTGACGGAAACTTCTCCCTGGTTACCACCTTCTACCCCAGCTCCAGGCAGGCATTCTAAAAACTTGCCCCTACAAGTCTGAAAACAACTGCCTAGGGCTGCGAAGGAATTGGAATTGATCTAATTTTAAGCACAGGTGGCTTAATCACGTGAAATCTGCAACATTGTAAAACTGGTAATTGATAAAATCATCAGTGGTTCAGAAAGCCAGACCAACAAAGAGAAAAACGATGAATGGGATTCACTTTCTCCTTGAGTCTTACTTTTATTCCCAACACAGCAATATCTTCTTTTATAAGCGACTCAAAACCACGAAAAACTCACCAGCTACAGAGAAAAAAGTGAGTCTGGTCAGGAGAGATTTCGGACCTCTCTTTAATTCTTAATAATGGTCCAAAAATGATTTCTCTCTTGCTGTTATTATGTCTTGGACAAGTCAAGCAAAGCTATATGCAGGGGCAAGCATTTTTATGCTGGCCTCTTAGGATAGCTTTGTATAATTTAGATCATTTTTAGTAACTAGCAGGCTAGGGCAATAAGCACTTTTTAGCAAAGAATAAATAAAGAAATATCTCATATTTCAATTAAGTAACGGAAATAAAGCATAGAAAGTATGGCTGTTTCATTTCACTTGGCTATTGCTCCGAGAGTGTTTATTCATTAAGAATGTTGCATCTGTTAATATTTGTAATTTTTGCAGTAATATAATTCATATTATGGTATTAATATTAGAGAATTAGGAAAATGCTAATCTCTAAGAGAGGGAGTCTTTGCATCAACATAAGAGCTTGATCTTATTGAACGAATGGTGTCACCTTTGGCTTGGAAAACAATCATTATTTTAAAGCTATGTGTGTACATGTCTAAGTGGGGTTGTCTGTGTGCTACAGCTATGTGTATACATGTCTAAGTGGGGTGTCTGTGTGCTACAGCTATATGTGTGCATGTCTAAGTGGGGTGTCTGTGTGCTTCAGCACACATGTGGATCTCAGGAAAACTGGGGCTAGATGCCCTTGCCTTCTACCTCGCGTGAGGTGTGTAGTTAGGGTGAGCACTGCTACAAACACTAGGTGAGCTGGGCTCTCATATCAGAACACTAGGAATACAGACACATGCTACCAAATTCAGTTTTATGTGGTTGCTAGGAAATCAAACTCGGGTCCTCACGCCTGCATAGCAAACACTACCCAATGACCCATCTCCCTAACCTTATATTTAACTTTAAATTCTTGTCATTTGACGGCTGTCAGGGAAGCAATGGGTGAGGGTTGAAGAGGGGAGGCCTTCAAGGTTACGTGTGGTTGGCCCCATTTACTTAGACATTTAAAAGAGATTGTCTAGTCTCTGCCTCTGTTTTATATTTATACTGATGAATGAAGGACATAAGAGTAAGGATCTAGTCTCTCTCTCTCTCTCTCTCTCTCTCTCTCTCTCTCTGTGTGTGTGTGTGTGTGTGTGTGTGTGTATGTGTGTGTGTACATGTATACACCATTGTAGCAAATAATGATACCGATAGATTCAATTAATAATCTTTTCTTAATTATAATACATAGTGATTACTTTCGAAAACCTCATATAACTGTCCTAAATTAAATGCAAGTTTCAGAGCATTTGTGCATATTGCACGGGGAATATTTATTGCGATTGACTTTGAAAACACATCTGCAGCTGGGCATGGCAGTATGCTGCAATCCCAGCATGACAAAGACTCAGACAACAGGCTGGCAGGTCCAAGTCTTGTCTGGGACATATAGTGAGAGCATATCTTTTTCAAAGTTGCTTGTATGAGGCTAAAGAGATGGTTCAGCAGTTAAGAGCACTCCTTCTACATATACAGATGATTCAAGTGCATGCTGCAGGCAATAATCTCCCCAACCAAGTGGGTGCCCATTACCAAGCCTGTGTACCCACCTTCTGGGATGGCCCCCAAACAGTAGATATACAACCAACCTTCTTGCAGAGCATGGTGATGCATGCCTGTTAATTCCATTGCTCAGAAGTAGAGGCAAGAGAATCAGGATTCAAAGTCAGTCTGGGCCACATGAAACATGTTACAAAACACACACATACACATACAAACATGTATCTACATAGTTATACACAACCTACCCCACACGTACACACAAACACACATATACCTCTCACATACCTACACTTACACATATACCCCTACATGAATGCATGTGTTATAGGAGGAAGCTTTTCTTTTGTTTCCAGCTGCCCAGACATGAAATAATCACACAGAAACTATTAATTAAATCACTCCTTGGCCTATTAGCTCTAGCTTCTTATTGGCTAGCTCTTACATCTTGAATTAACTCATTTCTATTATTTCAAACTTTACCACGAGGCTTGTGGTTTACTGGCAAGGTTCTGACACATCTGTCCCTGGCAGTGGCTATATGCCTTCTCTCTGACTCTGCCTTTTTTCTCCCAGCATTCAGTTTAGTTTTTCCTGCCTACCTCTATTCTGCCCTGCCAGGCCCTATTAATTAACCTATGGCTTTCACACCATACAGAGAGGAATCCCACAACCATACACACACACACACACACACATACACACACACTTCCTCAAAGTCACTTTGCCTAGTAGTAGGCAAACCCATGGCCAGGAGCATTGTCCAGGAGCAGGCTGAAGCTCGACTTCTGGGACTCCTCTGGTCAATGTCTTCCCATTACAGTTGACGTTCCTGGTGGAATTAAAGTGTTCTCTCATGAGAGCCCCCCTCCTCAACAAGCCACTTACCTAGCAGCAGCTCTCTCAGATTCTGCTTCCAGAACAGGCAATCCTATCTGAAGTAGGTTTCCTAAGCTTCAGCAAGACATGTTTTTCATGTTTCTATTGGTTTCCAGATGCTTGGTAGCATAATGACCTAGAAACTGGCTGACTAAACTTTCAGGACATATAGTTATAGAACTACAGGGGTGCCCTGGTGGGCTCAGAGAAAAGACAGGCTTAGGAACAGACAATTATGAACACTTAATCTGTACATACACTAGAGTGTGAAGAACACTGCCTAGGGGCTCACCGGATAGTTCATTGACCATGGGATATTGACATTCATTCATGAAGAGATTGGCATTCATTCATGAATACATGAAGATCATTTATTGAGGAGCTAAGATTTGTACTCAGTCATGAAGACTTGAGCATCTATAGACTTTGGGTTTTGTGAGGTGTCATGGATCAATTTTCTGAGATACTAAGGGAAATCATACATACACATAACTATAATATGAGATCCATCACATCATGGAGACTCAAAAAAAACCCCTCAGCCAGGAAGGCGATGTAATTTGTTTTTTTTTTTAATTTTCATTTACTTTCTTAGATCTTTATATAGTACAACTATATGGCATTTTTGTCAAAAGACAAAAATTAAAGATAAAAATTAAAGATTAAAGATTTAAAGGACAGGATTCTAGAAACAGTTTGCGGGGATGATACAAGAATGGAGCAGATCCTGCAAGGAGTCAGGGCGAGATTAGAGATGCAGAGATGGGATGGAAACTCCTAAAGTCCAAGATGCTGCAGGCCTGGTCTCTAAGGATCTACAATGGATAATATGCACAAGTGTGAAGAGGTGTATTTGGACTCTTCCACATCTTACACTTGGTGAGTGAGCAGGACACAGGCAGACTAAGCTATATATAGAAACCAGACAGTGCAAGAGGCAAGAGTCTCTACAACAAGAAAGGCACAGGCAGATTGAGACACTTAGAGAAGCCAGAGAATGTAAAGACAAGAATACAGTCTCTCCAAAGTAATGGGCTCATCCATCAGACAGACCTTGTATTGTTGCTGACAAGATCCTTCTGGAAAAACAAAGATCATCCCTATCTCCATTCTGGTGGCTGTTTCTGAATCATCCAGCTTTGTAAATTCCCTCAACATGTAGCTGACTCTTTAACCCTTTTACCTATATTAAAGGGACTTGAATCCCTTGGTTTCTCAGATATCACCTCCTTGCTTAGAGAAGCAGATAGAAATTACAATATTATAATATCCCAAGGAAGAAAACTTGAGGGTGTAATGACCAAGGGAATGAGAAGTTGATGTTAGTGGAAGCACCAAATATTTAATCAGTAAAAAAAAAAAGCCATACCATTACTTGACTGATAGGTAGGAGGAAGTAGAAAACACTGCTTAACTTGCTTTAAAATCTCCATGCTTTGGTGTGGTGACTTAAATGAGCTGTCCCCTATATTCTTGGGTATTTGAGCATTTGGTTTCCGAGTTGGTAACTCTTCTTGGGTAGGCTTAGGAGATGTGGCCTTGTTTGAGAAACTATATCACTGGGAGTGGGCTTGAGGCTTCAAAAACCATGCACTAATCCCAATTTTCTCTCTCCACTCATCCATTTATGGTTCAAGATGTGAATCCTCGGTGCTCAGCTTCCAGCTCCATCCACTACATCTGTTTGATGCAATGCTTATCCTACTTGATGCTGATGGCCTCTTAACCTCCTGAAGCCACAAGCTCAAAATAAACCTCCCTGTCTACAAGTTGCCTTGGTCACAGAATTTCTTCATAGCAATTGAAACATTACTAAGATACTCAAGCAATGCAAACTCTAAAGTACACTGGTGTGGGACGATGGTCTGTATTCTGTCAATTATATTTTAAGTAAATGCTGATTGGCCAATAGCCAGGCAGGAAGTATAGGTGGAACAACCAGACAGAAAATAGAGGCCAGTCAATAAGAACAGGAAATTCTGGGAAGAGGGAAGTTTGAGTCTGCAGTCGTGACGCAGCCACAGAAGAAGCAAGATGTGACTGCCTCATCAAATAAGGTACCCAGTCACGTGGCTAACATAGACAAGAATAATGGGTTAATATAATTTATAAGAGTTAATAAGGAGCCTGAGATAATGGGGCAATCAGTTTATAACTAATGAAGACCTCTGTGTGACTTCTTTGGGACTTAACAACTGTGGGAACTGGGCAGGACAGCAACCCCGACAACAGTATTCTGATTTCCGAGGCTCCTTTGAAGGTGATCAGGCAAGAGAAAAGGAAGTGTGAGACATATACAGAAACCGCCTGATCTGTAAAAGTGAAACAGGAGTGCTTAGGTTGGATTGGCAAACTAAGAACACGAGTCAGAAAGGTGTCACCTCACCCTCTCCTCTTGGAGGTCTTCATCAACAGAGAAAACCTGGCTGGACGCACTGCTCTTTCTCCAGTGTCTCCTAGGATATGGCCCCTGTACCATCATGGTTACTGAGGCAGGGCGAAATCCAGCCAACGACTATGTACTCTCTCCTGTATCCAAAGATGTGTATCGTCTTGGCAGGAAGGATCAGGCTCACCTGGGAGATACAGGGACATTTGCTGAGCAATAGACACCTTTCTTGCAAGGATAGAGGGGAGGGGAGTTGGATATGATCTCCCATGTACTACACAGTTGGCAGACATCCAAACTCTGAATTTCAAAAGCAGATGTGTTCACAACTGGTCCATATTTCTTTTTTTTTTTTTTTTTGAGTTTTTGAGTGTGTCTTCCCACATGCCAGCTGCTAGAAGAGTCACTTGCCAAAGACTCATAGCAGCTCCACCTCTGGATGATGGGTTGTACCTAACACTCTTCCACTTCCTAGACAGAAATACCTGGCTCTAAAGCATGCTCTGGCCCCTTGTGGCTCAAGACTGGAGTGCTTGTTGCTGTGAGGTATATCTTGAGGCTTGACTTCTGCCTTCCCTCACTACTCCGAAGGGCTGTCCTTCTGTGTTGATGGTAAAACACTATCACATCACAGGCATCTGTATTCCTGTCTCAGGATAGGCTCCAGGAAACATGACCCAAGGCAAATGGGCTTTCAAGAACAAGGCTACCTTTGTTTCAAACAACCACTGACATCCCAGTTTTAGTAATAAAAGAAACTACCTACCAACAATATCCATAATCCTAAAAACACCAGCAGCAAGAGATGTTTCTATTTGATGAAGATGCAAGACAACAGAGTTATGTAGCAATTATCCACAGCAACATCACCATCCCATCAGCAGATAAATGATCACACATTCTTTGATACTAAGTGATAGTAACATAACTCTTGAACCACATCATTAGATTTGGAAGTTACTAAAGATGCAACTCTGAGAGAAATGACTGTTCCCCTATCAGTGTAGTGAATTTAAGAACATCTGATGAGCCGGCTTAGTCAGTCAAGGGCTCGTCAGAATGTGACCTCCAGAAACTGTATAAAGTAGGGGACAGGTGTGGCCGGGCACATTCGAATTTTAGTTCTGGGAGGACAAAGATGGGTGGTTCCTTGGGGCTCACTAGCCAGCCAGCATAGTTTACACAGTGAGCTCTAGGCCTGCTAGAGAACTTGTCTCTAAAACAAATTGCAGACGACCCCTAAGGAATGATACCCGAGGTTATCCCCTGGCCTGCACACACCCTTCCATGCACAGACATACACTATCGCCTGATCCAGTATTATATGGGTCATGAATATTAAACAAGAGTCTTGTGTAATTAGCATAGTACTTGGCTCTCTCCAAATATTAATTTCCTTCTACTTTCTTACCTTGTCACTATCAATTAAAATTCCTTTTTAAAGTACTGGCTGCTTTGTCCTTTAATCAACATTGAGATTTAATCTGAGGTTATTCTTTTATCACTGCTCAAGGGGATGTGATTACAGCAAGTGACTACCGCACATGGCTTTGAAAACAAAATATGAAAAGTAGAGAGGATCAGCACAGTTACCACAGAGGATACTCATGGCTCTGCTCACCAGCACCTGTGTCCCCCTTGGAGGTGGTCCCTCTGTGTCCCCCTTGGAGGTGGTCCCTCTGTGTCACCCCTGGAGGTGGTCCCTCTGTATCCCCCTTGGAGGTGGTCCCTCTGTGTCCCCCTTGGAGGTGGTCCCTCTGTGTCCCCCTTGGAGGTGGTCCCTCTGTGTCCCCCTTGGAGGTGGTCCCTTTGTATCACCCCTGGAGGTGGTCCTTCTGTGTCACTCCTGGAGGTGGTCCCTCTGTGTCACCCCTGGAGGTGGTCCTTCTGTGTCACCCCTGGAGGTGGTCCCTCTGTGTCCCCCTTAGAGGTGGTCCCTTTGTATCACCCCTGGAGGTGGTCCCTCTGTGTCACCCCTGGAGGTGGTCCCTCTGTGTCCCCCTTGGAGGTGGTCCCTCTGTGTCACCCCTGGAGGTGGTCCCTCTGTGTCCCCCTTGGAGGTGGTCCTTCTGTGTCCCCCTTGGAGGTGGTCCCTCTGTGTCACCCTGGAGGTAGTCCCTATGGGTTTTACAGTTTTCTTCCTCACTTGTATTTGGGTACCTGCTTCTGACTCAAGGAGACCAAACAGATTTGTTTTCTGAAAACTGGTGTCTTCACTGACCTCAAAATGGAAAACAGTTTATGTTTCTCTGTAGCGTTTGTGGTCTGCCGGCAATGGGAAATAACCAAACTAGCCTTATCTGAAATAATCAGCTTTAATAAAGGGAGGTAATGGGAGAAACTTACAGAGCCAGGGTTCCAGCGAAGAGCAGGGAACCAAGAGGGAGGAGCTTACCAAAACACGGATCTTTTAAAGGTATTTCATGCCCTGGAGCAGTCACGTCTCTCAGACAAGGGATTGGTCAACCACCCCATCATTTCTCAGTACTCACCACAGTCGGGTCCCCAAAGAGAGTCCTCCACAGCTCCTACGCCTTAATCTCTCAAGCTGAGCTTTTCTGGGAGAAAATGTTTTTTCTATTCCATATCTTCTAATAAATTACTTTGATGACTTTGGAACAGGGATAGCTGCCATTGCCTACCACCACAGGACTCAAGATACTCTGAAGTAAACAAATAAATGTAGCAATGTCTAGTACTGGAGAGAGCTTATGCATTAAGAGTGTATACTGCTTGTGGTGGTTTGAAAGAAAATAACCCCCAAAGGGAGTAGCACTACGAAGAGGTGTGGCCCTGTTGGAAGAATTGTGTTGCTGTGGGAGTGGGCTTTGAAGTCACCTATGCTCAAGCTACACAGAGTGTTACTGTTCACTTCCTGATTCCTATAGATCAAGGCATAGAACTCTCAACTTCTTCTCCAACACCATGTCTGCCTGCAAATTGTCATGCTCCCCACCATGACAATAATGGACCAAAACCTCTGAAACCATAAGCCAGTCCCAATTAAATGTTTTCCTTTACAAGTGTTGCTGTGATCATGATGTCTCTTCACAGCAATAGAAACCCTAAGATCCTGCTTTTGCAGAGGATCTGAGTTTGGTTTCCAGCACCCACGTCAGGCAGCTTATGATTGCCTATAACTCAAGCTCCAAGAGACCCAGTTCCCTATTCTGGACTCCACAGGTCACTGCACCCATGCCTGTCCATATACATTTGCATGCAAATACAAAATAAAAAATCTTTAAAAAAAAGCAATATGACAAAATCTTAAAAGATAGAATTTGATCTAATTCTGAAGTGGAATGGCCTGAAGTTTAGGCAAATGAAAAGAACATTTTCAATTTTATTCAAAGACTTCAGTTTCATGATTGTGAAATCGTGTCAACTTGATATGATTTGAAGTCATCTTGGAGATACATCATATGTAAAGGCATTTCTAGGAAGGTTTACCTGGAGAGGGGAAATCTACTCTGAATGTGGGTGTCCCATGAGCTGGGCTCTTGGGTTGATCTTAAAAAGGTGAAGGAGAGCATTCATCTCTCTCTGCTTCCTGTTTGTGGATGCGATGTGAACAGCCACTTCACACACCTGCTGCCTTGACCTTCTGCCATGATGGACCATGAGCAAAATAAACCTGCTTTTCCTTGGGGTGCTTCCATCAGACATTTTGTCACAATGATGAGAAAAATAATTAATACAATGATTGATAGGCCATGTATTTGATGAACAGAATCATTTGATGGTTCTGATGCTATGGGATGATATATCTTAACTACAATAATATGCAGCAATAAAGATGATTTCCTATAACACTAACATCGAACCCTGCACAGATAAGGCCTCCTGCATGGGTGCTTGCTTGTAGTTCCAGAGGTTGGTGCATGACCAACATGGTGGGGAGAATGACAACAGTCAGACATGGTGTTGCAGCTGGAGCTGAGACCTTACATCTGACCTACAAGCTGGAGGCAGAGGTAGAGTAAGGCTTTGAAATCTGAAAGCCCATCCCCAATGACACCCTCCAACAAGGCTACACCTCCTCATTCTTCCAAAGACAGTTCCACTAATTAGGGACTAAACATTCGATTATCTAAATCTATAGGATTCATTCTCTTTCAAAGCAACACAGTTTTTCTCACTTGTGAGGGCTGTTCCTCCTCCAGGTATGTCTGCTACACATCCTGCTCACATTGTTTATAGTGCTCACACTGCTCACACTGCTCACACATGCTGTCCTGCACTGGACTGTACACCAACGTTCTTAGACTATACCAGCAAAGGAGGAAGCAGGGCCCCCACAGAGCTTTCAGCCGCAGGATGACTGCTGATCTAGAGGAATGGGAAGCTATGGACTTGGCACCTAGCCCCCTGTGATATTCTCTGTCGGGATATTCGGTCACACTGTGTACCCAGAGTTTTAATCCATATTTAGTAATCTGTGTTGTACCACGAGGTGGTGTCTTACCAGGAAGGATCTTAGCCTGTGTCCATCTCAGAGAGGAGAGTTATGGCATCTGCCTGAGGCGTCTGCCTGACTCTGCTTTCTTTCTCCCACAATTCTGTTCTGTCTACTCCGACTACCTAATTTTCTGTCCTATTAAAGGGCCAAGGCAGTTTTTTATTAACCAATGAAAGTAACACATAGACAGATGACCCTTATCCATCATAGTAGGGAGGGACTTTGAGTGACACAATTTTTTTGTTGTTTTTGTGGAGAGGAAGGATGGGCTTTTGGGGAGACACCAGCAAGGAGAGAAGCTTAGCTATGTGCTACTCAATCTCTCTGAGCTAGCAGGTTTTCACCCCAGCCTTTGACTCTCCAAAGTTTTATTTATAAATAGAAGAATGGAGGTTTAGTTAAAGCTGCCCTTAGCAACATAGACAGAGTCAGTGCCTGCATGAGCCAAATTCCCCCAAGGCTGTAGCCCGAGAGTCTGGGCTGCTGGCAGAGAAGCCGTCCTGTAACTGCTGAGCAGCAATTGCTGGCTAATAACAGTAGGTTACGGTGTATTCACTGTGTTGAAGAAGAAACAACAATCTCAGTTATTTCACTTAGGTTTGGTCCAGAAGGAACTTGGAGTTCTCTCTACCAACAACTCCTATCCCTCTTTCTGTGCCAGAAAAGCTGCTTCAGCTCAAGTCTAGTTCACTGCAAACTTATTTGCTCGTTGAGCAAGTATTTACTGCTTGGCTGTGACATAGGAGGTTCACTGTCGGCCTCCTGACAAACCTGAAAAAACAACCCCCACTCCTGTATTTAGGAGTAGATTGGGTGTGGGGTGGGAAGGAAGCAGGTAAGGAAATAATGAGACAGCATCACACAGAGAAAACCAACACTGTAGAGACTAAAGGTCAGGTGAGTTACTGCATTGCAAATGACTTGGTGGCAGGAATAAGCAGTCAAGCTGCAGAACACTCATCTGTAACCTGACATCTCCAGCACCCCACACCCAAGGCTGAAGGTACATCAAAGAAGAGCAGGGCAGAAAGGATGTAGGAGCCAGAGGAGAAAGACTGTGAAAATATGACCTCTGGACATGACGTGGCCACTGTACTTGTGAACTCACTATGGCTGTGATTACTACCCACATAATACCTGCAGGAGACTGGGCTCCCAGCATTCCATTGTGGTTGGGGGAGATCATGAGACCTTATTCATCACTGAAGGCATATTGACAGTTGATGGCTGCTGGGGTTGGGGTGTCATTTCCTTTGGTGGTGTAGCCATTAGCAAGTAGTCCATGTCCTAACACAATCCCCTACTCATGCTTATGCAAGCAAAGGGACTAGTGGGAAGAAAGAAGGGGGTGGAGAGAAAATGAGGAGAGTGTGAGTGGTGAAGATAACTGGTGTTCATTTTATATGTGTGTGTATACAAACACATACACACATACATACACATACACATACATGCCTGCACACACACATGCATTCACACACACATACACACATATACACACACAAACACACACACAAGCATACATGATATGGGATTCCCCTCTGTATGCTGTGAATACCATTGGTTAATAAAAAGAACTGTTTTGGGCCTGTGATAGGGTAGAGCAGAGCTATGCAGGGAAAACTAAACTGAATGCTGGGAGAAAGAAGGTGGAGTCAGGAGACACCATGTATCCTCACCAAAGACAAATGTTGGAACTTTACCTGGTAAGCCATAGCTTCAGTGTGATACACATATTAATGGAGATGGGTTAATTTAAGATATGAGTTAGTCAGAAATATGCTTAAACTATTGATCAAACAGTATTGCAAATAATATGGTTTCTGTGTGATTATTTCAGGGCTGAGCAGCTGGGAACAAAGAAGTGGCCTCCCTACTACACATACATACACACACACACACACACACACACACACACACACAGATACACATACACACACATACATATACACACACATGTATTTACAAAATGACATAGATTTATAAAGTCAGTGGCCAAGTTTCCTTCCATTGTTGTGGAGCTGACTGCCCTGTCCTGTGAGGTCTGAACAACTGTACAAACAGACTGAAATTTGAGGGGGAAGTAGATGCTACCAAGAGCCACTTCCCTTGCCTTGCTGAGTTTACTGCTTTGTTGCAGTGGTCTGCAGTCTCCTGAAATACACCAGCTGAGGGTACTGTTGTTAAAAAAAAGTTGAAAAAGGACAAAGCGGGAAAGCTCTCTGAATGGCATACATTTTATCTGGGATGTGACAAGCTTTGTAAACACGAGAGATAAAACGGCTCGGCTACCTGGGCGCTTTGTTCCTTGAGTAGAAATCACTCTCTCTTTTCTCCCTTTGGCATATTGATTTCTCATTAATCCGGCAAAACAAAGGATTAATTAATCTCCACAGTTCAATGAAAAATAAATTAGCACCGTTTACAACGGACCCAATCCAATACTGCAAATGGAGGAAATGATGCACGCACTGTCTCTCCCCTGGATCTGCTCACTTCTCCAAACCAAATCTCCAGAGAGTGGCTGTGGAAGCTGAATCCAGCGCACGCCATCCTTCCTCTTCTGGGTCCTTTCGAATTCAGCTCTGGAAGATACTCAGTGCTTGTTTTAAACTCACTCTGAATGATTCCCGAATGCCGAAGTAGCTTTTCTATGTGCTTGTGTGCCTGCACACACGTGTGTGAGAACATGTTTGTGGCATGTAGGCCAGAGCTCAGGTTTGACCCCTTGCCTTCCACATCTCCTGAGGTGTGGCCTGTTTCTTGTTGCCGTACAAGGCTAGCTGGCCCGTGAGCTTCCAAAGACTGCACTGCTTCCATCTTTTGTCTTTCACTGGGAACCCTGGGATCACTTTTGCATGCTACTACACTGTGATTTGAACTCAGAACCTCAAGTTTGTGTGACAAGCACTTTACCTACTGAGCCATCTCCCCAGTCCCTGAAGTCACACCATTTTTAAAAGTGTTTTAGACATATCACTTACCTGAAACAACCCTTCTTTATGTTAAAAACTAAAGAGAGAGAAGCTCTGTCAGTTTTTCACAGATGAGCTTAGCAGCTGCTATCAACACTCCGGCACTCTCATGGCTGTCTGATTGTACCTGTGATACATGAAAAGGACTCACACATCACCTTGCTCAGCCAGGATACCTTCCTATGCTGGAAAACTTGTTCAAGGTGTCATCTCTTGTGAACATCCACGGGGGAGGAAAATAGTGTGGTTTCTAAGTCGTTATCTTTCATTCTAAATTGAAGGTTTTTTTTCAGAGCTATAAAGGAAATTCAGTGTCAAATTCTCAGAATCGACCCTTGTGAGAAGATGCCTACCCTTGATATCTCACTAGCTGAGGAATCGTTCCCCTCAATGCCCCCCTCAACTTTGCTACAGTTATATCACCTTAGAATTATATACCTACACCTAATTTCCTGATTTGAGCCATAATTTTTATAAACACATAGCAATTGAAAGAAGAAAAAGAAAGGACCCCTTATGATGAGATATAGCAAGATACCCACAACAGTAATGTCATGTCTGTATTTCTTTTGGAAAAAGGATAATTCACAATTTCCAGAAATTAAGTTTAAGACAATCAACAAGGAACCACATCTTTTCTGTAAAGAGTAAATCCTATGCTATTCACTAGCTGCTAAATAATTCTTTTTTACAGTACAATATGAATATAATCAAATAGAATATCAAGAAATGCGGAGATGGCTCAGGGGCACAGTGTCCAAGCATGAAGAGCAGGCTATAGATCTCCAGCACTGTGTCAGACCGGCCCCGCAATCCACATTTGTGACTAGTTACGTCCTGCAGCCCCGCTAGTCAGTCAGTCTAAGCGAAACTGCAAGTTCCAGGTTCAGGAAGAGACCAGTTCCCAATAAGACTGAGAAGGGGCCAATGACTAACAACTCAGGGAGCCAAGTCACTTGCTGCAAAGTCTAATGACCTGAGTTCAGTCTTTGGAACCAACATGGGGTGGGGGGAATGTAACTGATGCCAGAAATTTCTCCTCTGACTTCCTATGCCAACATGTGCGCGCGCGCGCGCACACACACACACACACACACACACACACATTCACTCACTCTTTTATACACACACTCATGCACAATCACTCACACACACAATCAAACAGAAACTCATACACACACACTCATGTATACTCATACATATTCATACAAATATACATACAAGCATTGAACCATGTAGACACACACACTCCCTCTTAAACACATACTCACACATTTACACAAACACAATACACACACACACTCACACCCAAACACTGAACCACACACTTTCTCTCTCACACACTCACGTACACATACAAATTCACTCTGACACACTCACTAACACATATACTCATGCACACACATACACACTCATACAAACAGACCCATGTATACTCTCACAAACACACATACACTCACAGATACTCACATACACACTCACACACCATAATTCACA
The DNA here is from genome assembly GCF_903992535.2 of Arvicola amphibius. NCBI lineage: Eukaryota > Metazoa > Chordata > Mammalia > Rodentia > Cricetidae > Arvicola > Arvicola amphibius. Next base: position 182,706,958 of record NC_052049.1, read on the forward strand.
AACACACATGCACATACACTGTACCACACAGACATACACACACACACACACACACACACACACACACACACACACAAAATGTGGGGAGCAATGGTCAGAGACACTCAGAATCTCTTCTGACCATCACACATGCACATCCAAAGACACTATATTAATTACTTTTCAACCGCTGGTTTACGGATTCTAACTACAACTTAAGAGAGTAGTTACATGTTTTGGTCTTAGCTCACCAATATAAAGGTGCAGCTTACAGATGCCCTAGCCCTTCCTTCCCAGATGGATTTGTTCTTGGGTTGTTTTGAGTCCTTCTGAATACAAAGCTACCACAGGCAGTCTGTTCAGAGGGAATGCTCCTGAGGGACAGCTGGCCACTGGGTCACATGGCTGTGGGCACAGCCAGCACGACTGTGTGCAGTAACATCGCTGGCGAACATGACCTGCTCCTTGCCAGTTTCTGAAAGGATGCCATGGGTGTCCCCATCCCTCACTGCCACTAAAGCCCCCAGAAATCATGATCTTGCCCAAGATCCCTGTTGTCTGAGCATAGGATGCACAGCTGGTGTCAGCTTATGTCACTAGGAAGAGTCAGCTCGTCATCCTCACGCAATTTTGGTTCTGCTAATTGCTAAGGACTCCTGTCAGTCAACAGCTTATGCTTTCCTACTGGCTGCCTATCCCCGAGGGCAGGCTCTTTCCTTGTTTGATAAATACTTCTGTCATCAGGTTCTCCATGGAAGAGGAGCTGCTGAAGAAGCAAACTCTAAAATTTGTAGTCGAACATGGCAGAAGCCAGCAAAAACGAATGATTCATACCTTAAGAGAGCCAAATCAGCAGCTTGGTTCAGTTAGGAGAGGCTAGGCCTCCTGGAAAGGGCTCCACTTGTGCCCCTCCCAAGTATTCAACACCAGATGTTTGCAAGGGGGGTACAGAAAAGAAACTGCCTACATAGGCCAGGCATGGTGGTGCACAACCTTTAATATCATTGATTGGGAGACAGAGGCAGGGGATCTCTGAGTTTGAGGCCAGCCTGGTCTACAAAGTTTGTTTCAGAACAGCCAGAACTATACAGAGAAACCTGTCCGGAGAAAACAAAAGATTAAAAAAAAAAAGAAAGAAACTGCCAACAACCATTCCATAGTATGGTTAAGCAAGATTTCATTGAAGACTTTTTAGCATTAAAATAAAACTTTAAAGCATAAATACATTTCACAGCGAGACTGGGAACCCTCTTTTCCTGATCCTTTTGTGGTATATCTTTACAGAATATTACACTTTCTGGTATGACTCAGTTTACTCAAATAACTAAACTTAACCAAGTTAGCAGAGACAAAGAGGCTAGACATGCATCTTCAAGTTAGTTTCTTCTAGTCTGAATGAACTTTCCAACCTTAGGAATTTATAGACCTAAATCATCAAACAGTAATGACCTTGAAATTATTGTGGTCTATCTTAGGGTTTCTACTGCTGTGATGAAATACCATGCCAGAGGGTAGCCTGGAAAGGAAAGTGTTTCTTTCATGTATACTACCATATGCTTCAGTTCATCCCTGAAGGAGGGCAGGGCAGGAGCTCAAACAGGACAGGAACCTGGAGGCAGGAGCAGATGCAGAGGGCATGGAGCGGAGCTGCTTACTGGATTGCTCCTCATATGTTTCTCTGCCTTTTTTCTTACAGAATTAAGGATCAACATCCCAGGGTGGTACTACCCACAATAAATCATTAGTGAGGAAAACGCTTTAAATGGGTTGCTTAGAGCCCACTTGAGATTTCTCCCCTCAGATAGAAAAGAGTGACTAAGCCACCCAGGGTGTGTGTGTGTGTGTGTGTGTGTGTGTGTGTGTGTGTGTGTGTGTGTGTGTGTGTTGTGGGAAGATGTCAATGTAGAGTGAGGACATTCATTGACTCCCAGCCATAAACTCCCGCTCCTCACAGCTAGGATGAATTATCCAGATATGTGCATACTCCTATGTGTGCAGGTGGTCACGCGTGTACAAGGACATGTGCATGCCTGTGTGTAGAGGCAAGAGGTCTGCTTTGGGTAGCATTCTTCAGGTACCAGCCACCTTTTTCTTTTTCTTTTCTTTTCCTTTTTTGAAATAGAGTCTCTACCTAGGACATGGTGCCTACACGTTAGATTTGTTGGCCAGCAAGTCCCAGGGATCTGCTTGACTTTCCCTTCACAACACTGGATTTACCAGAGAGACCCCATGCCTAACTTTCTACAAGGTTGCTGGGGATTGAACTCGGGTCGTCATGCTTGTATACTAGGTGCTTATTAACTGAGCCATCTCTCAGCCCCTGTTATCAGTACTTTGAAGTTTTATTTAATTGTATGTGTTTGAGTATTTGCCTGCAAGTACCACATGTGTGCCTGATGCTATCAGAGGAGGGCTTCAAATACCCTGGAACCAGGATCCTCTGGAAGAGTAGCCAGTTCTATTAACCTCGGAGTCATCTCTCCAGTTTAATCAAAAATTATTCATCATCATCATCATCATCAACATTATTATTATTATTATTTGTCACTTTTAAAAATCTGGGATTAGATTTAGCTATTCTATGTGCAAGAAGCAAAAAGCAATCCTCAATAGCCGACCTCTATTTCCTTAAAGTTCTCTGTTCCATTCAAACAAATAAACCAGAGCTGGGTGTGGCGACATGCCTATGATCACAGGACATAGGAGCTGGAGGCAGGAAGGCCAAGAGTTCAATGTCATCCTCTCCTCTGTGGGGAGTTCCAGTTAAACACGGACTACGTGAAACCCTGTCTCATAAAACCCCAACAATACCAAAGAAACGCCAGGCTCCAACTTCACTGTCACTGAGCACCACAAAAACAGAACTATAGCTATCCTCCAGAAATCCTATAGCTGCCTTCTAATCTAATCAGCTGGCTCTGTGCAAGTGCACTGTACCACACTCTTTGGGATACAAAGGGCATACAAATGCAGCCACTCTCCCATTTAAGGGAATCGCTCAGAGGCATGCACGACACCAAAACCCATTAGGATAGAGAGTCTCCATGCCTGGAATAACCACTCTGTTACTGGTTGTCATTGGGCATGCAGGGCAGGCCAGTCTCTGCTTTCTGATCTAATCAACTTCAGAAGGACTGAGAATCCCACAGCTGTGTCGGAACAATTGGAAAAACGGATTCAGAACAAAGGGGAAGACCTATCTCTCTAGGGCTTCTCCCTCCAGAATATACGTGCAGCTTCAATGGAATGCATAAATACTTAATTCACTATTTTGTACTACATTTCTCCCATGATGGATGTGTCTGACCCATTACCTATAAAATACACATTAATGTTACCTTTGAAGGCTCTCCTCTGTTACATGCCTCTTTTGCTGAACAGCCCTACAGGGATTGCAACCCAACCTGAAGGAGAATTTGTGTCTATTCTGCATTGCCTAACCTCAAGGGAAAACAAGTCCATTTGTGGGCAAGACTTTTCCCTTGTCATGCCTGCTACCTATGATGCTTCCTGCCATGTATTTCCTTTCATATCTGATATTTGAGATGGTCGAAGCATCACCCAAAAATCTGAGGGAAGAAAGTAAAGACATGTTGGAACAAGAAAGGGACAGAAGGAAGGAGGGGAATGGGGAGAGGGAGAGAGAGGAGAGTCAGGGACTAGAGGAGAATGGATGGGGTTGGGAAATATAAGAGGATACAGGCAGAAGGGTAAAATAAAACATTAGGCCTAAGTCTGCTGGAAGGAGCTGCAGGTCCATAGACTGGCTCTCTGGTTTTTACCCCATGTCACAGGTAGACCAGTGATTGCAGGGTCTTGGCCTGACAGGATTACCGGCATGGCTTTTAGTCCATCGTGGTGGGGACATCCCAAAGACAGCAGTGTGATATAGCTAGTTACACTGCATCCACAGCCAGGAAGTAGAGGACGATGGTTAATGGTTGCTGCTGTTCAAATCACTTGCTGCCTTTTGTGCAGCCCAGGACCCCAGGCCAAGGAATGGTGCTGCCTTCCTTTAAGGTAAATCTTTTATTTTTGGTTTTTGGAGACAGGGTTTCTCTGTGTAGTCCTAGCTGTCCTGGAACTTGCTTTGTAGACCAGACTGGTCTGAACTCAGAAATCTACATGCCTCTGCTTCCTGAGAGCTGGAATTAAAGGCATGGACAACAATGCCTGGCTAGGATGGGTCTTTCTATGACAATAATCTATTGGAGATAATCATTCATAGGATAGGCATTCCCAGAGTCCTTCATGGACATGGTGACCTATCTTCCAGGCATTCCATATTGCATTAGTTGACAATCAACACTATCAGACTCAACAACAATATCTTTTATTCAAATTATCATATTCACATCATTTTATATTGCATATAATGTCATCATTACTTTTATTCCATGGCTTTCTCTAGTTACCCTGAGACGATGTCATGAATAAGTATAAAAATAATATTCTTAATAAAATAATAGTTATTTTGAAACAATTTTCTGGGCATGCTTGCATGGATGCAACTAATATAGATACATTTCTCTTTATAAAAATCCACTAAATAAAATTTTTGATTATATGCAAACCTTTTTTGCTGAAGCATTGAAAAAGAGAATGCACACTTGCCCTGCGCCTTCTCGGAGGTTCATGACAGCTTTTCTGTGAACAAGTACATTTTCTTGCAGAACCATTCCCCCCAAATATTGACAATAATGTTATACTATTATCTAATGTACAGTCTCCATTTAAATGTTCAGGATAGTCCCTCAGTGACATTTCCAGTGGCCCTTAAAGCATCAAGACAACAAGGACAGAAGTCCGGCATTCACGGTGGTGGTTTTCATGTTTTGAGTATTTCCAGTGTAAAATAAATTCTTCGAAGTTTCATGATTTTGATACTTTTAAACATGTTTGCCATAGACACTTTAACAGATGATTTAAATATCCACAGCATGTATTTGTATGGTTGTCTCTTTGAGATCCAGTCCAGGTACAATCAACAGTTGGTTCACAGGTGACACTGGGCCTCTCCTAACGTATCTTGTCGATACTACGTGACATCAATCAGATCTCATCACGTGTGACATGGTGTCACTTGCCTTTCATGACCATGGCTCTCCACTGCTCTTGCTGTCTGCTACTGTCTCTAACCAGCTCATCAGAGACATGCCTTCTTTCTGTTTACAACAGGAGACTGACTACTATGCAGAGCACTAACTTGGTATAAGGTGAGCAACTCTCTGGAAATACAGAGAAATGGGATGCAGAGAGGGATTAAGAAAACGGATGTTAGTCAGGCAATGGTGGAGCATGCCTTTAGTCCTAGCACTGGGGAGACAGAACTCTGTGAGTTCCAGGTTAGGCTGGTCTACAAAGTGAGTTTTGGGATAGCCAGGGCTGTTACATGGAGAAACCCTGTCTTGAAATCCAACAAAAAAAAAGAAACAAAAGAGGAAGAGGAGAGAAAGAGAGAAAAGAAGAAGGATAAAGGAAGGAAGGAAGGACGGAAGGAAGGAAGGAAGGAAAAGAAAAGCAAGCAAGCAAGAAGAAAGAAAGAAAGAAAGAAAGAAAGAAAGAAAGAAAGAAAGAAAGAAAGAAAGAAAGAAAGAATTTATATGTTCATATCTCAGCAGCCTGGGCTACATTGTGAGTTCCATTCCAGCTGTGTTACAGAGTGAGACTTTGTCTCAGAACAACAAAGACCTATATGATGGCTCAATGGGGGACAGTATTTGCTACCAAGCCTGACCACATGAGTTTGAGCCCTAAGAGCCACATGGTAGAAGACAAACCACTAGATTCCTGATTTAGCTGTCCTCTGACCTCTGACCTCCAGAGGTGCACTGTGGCCGGTGTACGTAAGCCCAAACATGCGTATCTTAAAGCAGTTTATAGTCAATTTAGCTCTAAACTGCTTGATCCAGGCCTGACACTACAAAACAGTTTAACATAAGATTCTAGTTTCTCTTTTCTAAAATGTGTTGGGGCTTGAAAGCCCTCTGCTTTTTTTCATATGATACCTTTTTCTTTTCTTCAACCACCTCCACTTTCTTAGGAAGCACAGCTCAAAAAGCCTCAAGTGGCGAAAGCTTACAGCTTGGAACAAAACCCTTATTTTCTTTGCCTAACTGCCTTGTTTTTCTAATTTATTTATTTTTATGACTTTCCTAACATGTTGGAATATTATAACCTCATGATTAATGCAAACCACAACAAGATGCTTCAGGCGCAGCAACAAAACCAAGCCTGACACTTCAATTTCCTCCATTTTCAATTTTAGGAAATTGTCTGCATTTTTAAGGGCTTCGATTTTGCTTATTTTGATTATCTCCTCAGAGCACTGTGATCAGGCAATAGATAAAACATTTATAAAATATTAAGTATTTAATTTCAGAACACAGGAACATCCCCTCAAGGATCTCCAGTTATTCCTGTTCTCGTAATAAACAAAGAAGGCCATAGGTTCTGAGGCTCAGATGGATTCAAAGTTTAGACATGCTGAATATTAAATAAAACTTCCCAGCATGAAGCAAGAGAATGTCAGGGGGACTTATGAAAAGAGAAGAAAAAAAAGACAGAGAATCCTGAACTGCCCTCGTTCTGTATTTGAAATTGCAGAAATCTTACCAACATCAGCACACTAATAAAATATGTAAATTAGGTGGCTGCAGAGGCATCTAGGTTGATAAGGGCTTGCCACTCAAACATGAGGACCTGTAGACTGACCTCAGAATCCAAAATAAAAGCCACATGCAGCAGTAGTACATCTGCAACTCCAGCACTGGGCAAACACAGATAGATCGCTGGGGCTCTCTGGCTAACTCGTTTTACCACAGAGGTGAGCTCCAGGCTCAGTAAGAGACTCTGTTTCAGGTAATAAGGTGGAGAGAGACTACGGGTGGACACCCAATGTCACCTGTGGTGATCCATTGCAATCACTTCCATATGCATATGAACCTGCAGGTGCAAGTTTGTAAAGTTTGTACTCATGCACAAACACACACATGCACACACACACACACACACACACACACACACAAACACATATGCATAAACCCAAGGATAGAGAACAGATGGCCTTCGAGAAGTACAATGCCTTGGGATCTGGTTAATTCTGAGAGTGTGCAGCTCTTTGAATCTAGAAATTCTTCATGACACATTGTTGTCAAACCCCTCTCGGTTAGAAAGCCATCTCTACTTCCAGGAGGGAAGTTTACAAAGCTATCTGTCTTTCCCTGCCTATCTATCTTGTCCCTGCACAAGGTTCTGAACACAGAGCACTTCTGTCGATGTCCATAGGAGACCTGACACGATCCATTGACTTGCTTCATCTTTTACAAACCAAACCTGAGGTTGATTTTCTGTGTTTTATTTCTTGACTGGTGTTGTTCATATAGCTTCATCCAGAAAATAACTGAAATTCCATCATTTTCTATCAAGCAATAAATTTAAGTGGACAGACTACAATTGCTCAGACACTCAAATTCCTATCACCTAGCTGAGACAGTTCATCCTAAGAATCTCATTAACCTGAGAAACAATAAAAGAAATATTCTTGTGCATTGGGAGATCTCAACCCCCGCTTTTCACCGTCGTAGTAGAATCCTAATGTCATGATATCTAAGACTCCATGGTATGTGCGTGTCTGTCTGTCCATCAGTCTGTGCATCTGTTCGTCTGTCTGTGTGTATGACAGGTATGTGAAATCAATGGTAGATGTCATTGCTGGGTGTGGTGCTACCCACTTCAATCCCAGGACTAGTGAGGTGAGGCGAGGCAGGCAGATCTCTGACCCTGAGGCCAGCCTGGTCTACAGAGTGGATTTCAGGCCATTACTCTGCACAGTAAGACCTTCCCCCACCAAAAAATAAATAAATAGATGAAATAAAAATAAACAAAAACGGTAACTGAATCCTTCCTCTCTGTGGTTCAAACGATCTTTCAATGTCAAGTTGATAAAAATTTTTGAGCCCTTGGCAGACCCCAGTAAAATTTCTGGAGCCTTCTGTAGATCACAGGCGTCCCACCTGTAAGCTGCCAAAGGGCCAGGGTGGCGAGTCCTTCCGAGAAAGCATCATACTCAGTCATGGTGGTGGCGCAACTGTCATCTTAGCATCTGGAAGGCCGAGGAAGGAGCATTGCAGTGACTTTGAGGTCATCCAGGGCTATAAGCCAGACTCCTTTCCCCACAAACAAAACAAACAAAGAGAGAGAACGAAGCCTGCCCACAGAGAATGTAGAAATACCAGCACCTATTAGAAATCCCCTCACACACAATGCAAATGTACCTCTAAGCCATTCTCCATCCTAGTTTCTTTCTCAGCATTTTTATAGACAAGATCCCCCCCGCCTTCCCCAGTTGGAACAAGAAAGAACAAAAAGCAGATTCCCCAAAGGAGGAATCATTCGCACTAAGTTCTTATGTAGGTCACCCCTGATTCTCTCCTGGTTGCATCTCAGCTGCTAAATCCCCATGTCAAGCTTTGGTTCTGATGTCTCTTCACAACACAGGCTATGCTTTCCAAAAGAATAACTGTCTAGCTCCTGAGTATAGGCTGAAAGAGACTGCTTGTTGACACACGGTCCTTTGCTGGTTATGGTATTGGTTAGAGATGTGGGAACAACACTTTGAGGTGTCTGTGTGCATGTTTGAAAACCTTCATAGGAAAACTGTTACTCGGGCTTGGGCGATCGGGGAGTGGAGAAAGCGCTTGCTATGCAAGTGTGCGGATGGAATCCAGGATTCCCAGACATCATTGTAAAGCCAGCTGTAGGACCACGTTTCTGCAGTCCCACAGCGTATCTAGGGGAGAATGGAAAACAGGAGACAGAGAGCCACCGAAAGCTTGAAGCCATCTAGCCTGGCTTCCTCAGCAGTGAATAAGGGAGAGCCTGCCTCAAACAAGGAGAAAGGGAGGACTGCCAATCAAAGGCTTTCCTTTACTGCCACATGCATTGGTGCTCTCAGCAGGTACCCACGCTCACACCCGCACACAAACACATACAGGAACCCAAGCATATCAGTGCTAAATGTACACATCATGGGTACACATATTTTTAACATGTTTTCTCATGAAGCAAGTGATTAATTTAAAGAGAGCCAACATCACTTTTAACCAGGTAGATTACATATATATGATTCCTGATACCACCTCTGGACATGCCAAACCAAAGTCTCCATTTTCTTGGCCCCAGACTTCAGTCTTAGAAACATCTCTTGGGACTTTAACTGACTCCATCCTCTCTGCTATCAAGTGCTTTTGAAAGTTAAATTTTGGGGGAGGGGGAGGCTAGAGAGAGGGGCACAGTGGTAAGAGAACTTCCTGTTCTTCAGCTTAGGTTTGAGCATCACACTGAGTGACAGAAAACCATCTATAACCCCATCTCCCACTGAACCCGCACCTTCTTCTGGCCCTTTGCAGGCACTGACAACACGGATAGCAGACAGACAGGCAGACAAGCACACACACATACCATTACAAACAAAATAAAAATCATCTAACAACTAAATATTAACATTCCACTTGTGCCTAAGACCTTTTACACTGGCTGCTGATTGTTCTATTAAGTAAGATTCAAGTCCCTGTCACGATACCTCAGAATCGCTGGTAATGTGTTTATCCCGCCTCTTCATTCATGTATTCAGCCATATAAATACAGTTCACCTCCTAGAATGCCAAGTGTCCCATGAAAACCTGAGCTCTTCTGAGTACAGATTCTGTTTGCTATTTATTTATGTTTACCAGGCACCTAAGACACCACTGGCATGAAGATGAAGCAGGTGACAAGATCTTTACAATGTATGCATTTGAAATACTTTTTGAACCCTTACCCTGAACTAAAAGGAGGGCTTTGTACTGGAAACACATAAACAAAAGCCATATCCCCCCCCCCCCCTCTCCCATCCCCCAAGTACACTGACAGCGACAAAGAACTCACCATTTATCTGTAAACATGATATTGGTGTTTTATACTGAGGGAACACTACATAACTGTGGTCATGTGTTATCTATCTCTCTATTCGTTATTTCTAATGAAGCATTCATTAATGACGACTAAATAAATTGATCTAAGAATATGATTAGGATAGAATGTATGAAGACTGTGGCTAATAAATAATGCCCACTTAAAGATGCCCAGACCCTAGTTCCAAGACCCCATAAATACAACCAGATTACACGACAAGGGGCTTTGCTGATGTGACTTAGGTTAAAGCCATGAGCTGGGGACTTCCCTAGAGGATCCGCATGCTCAGGCTCATCACAGAGAGCCCTTAGGGGTGGGAGAGAATCAAGACTAAGGCAGAGAAGACCACCTCGAGGAGGACTTAACTCCCCTTGTGACTGTGAGGCGGAGTGTGGAAGCCTCTGGAAGCTGGGACAGCTTCTCAGCTGACATTAACGAGAAGATGGAGACCTCGGTCCTTCACTGAACTGTGGCAGCAGCTCCGATGTGCAGGAAGCGAAAACTGCCAGAACTGGACACTGTCCGATTGATACCCTGAATTTTAAAAATCTTTCTTTTATTTTATTCAATTATACTACTGTTACATCATTTCCTCCCTCCAAACCCTCTCATGCACCCCTCCTTGCTCTCTATCAAATCCATGACTTCTTTTACCATTAACTATTGCTTACATGCATGTATGAATACATACCTAGATGCAACTCCTCAGTCTGTATGTTATTCACATGTTATGTTTTCAGGGCTGTTTCAGGGCTGAGCATTTGGGTATTAGAGAACTAACCAGTGCGCTCTTCCCTGGGGAAGATATTTCTCCTGCTCTCAGAGTTCCTTGGTTGCCTGTAGTTCTGTGGAGGTTTGAGGCCCCAAGGACCTTCCCTGCACTCCACCCCCAATCTTCCATGTTAGCACTTGAATTGTTGTCCAGTTTAGTGCATGCTTAGGCAATCATGCTGGTAAGAACTGGGGGTAGCTTCTAACATTCCTAGGAGACAAATGTACTGATTTTAATCTAGGAAAATGTAAGATCGGACCTCTGAATTTTAGAATGCCACATTTTTGTTACTGTGTGTGTGCATGCACTTGCAATTGTATGCTTGTATATAAGTGTGCATTTTACATAAGAGTGTAAGTGTTGTTCGCATTCATGTATATGCTTATATATAAGCATGTGTATATGCTTATATATAATTCATATATGTGTGCATGTGTGTTACACATGGGCATGATTATATATGGACAAGTGTGAATGTGTGTTTGCTTACAGGTATGCATTCTTACATATACGATGCATATATGTATATCACATATACGTGAATGTGTATATGATTATGTGTAATGCCTATGTGTATGTATGTGTGCATACTTATGCATAGACATGTGTGTGCATGTACATGTGTGAATGTTTGTATATAATGCATATATTCACACAGTACATACATGTGTATTTGTTTACAATTTTGTGTATGTATATGTTTATATATGGGCATGTGTTTATAAGTGTGTGCTTATGTGATGCATATTTGTGTATTAAATATACATGTAATCATGTATATTTATGTATGCTTTTATGTGGTACATGTGAATATATGTGTGAGTTCTTATACATATTTCTTATACATATTTTTTATACATTAAATATATGTGTGTGATCATGTATATTTATGTATGCTTTTATGTGGTACATACATATGTGCATGAGTATATGTGGGTGTATGCTCATACATGGAGATGTCTGTCCCTATGTTTGTGTGCTTGTATTTAACGCATATGTGTGAATATATGCATATGTATGATATATTAGTAAGAAAACCACATTTTCATAAAACAATCGAGGATAAGGACTCCTGAGATAAGGAGAGAAAGTTTGCTTCCTTCCAAACCTTTTTACCTTTTGCGTTGGGAGAGCGCCTGCCTGCTGGAAGACACCCTGGGGACAGCAGCCTATTTCTATGTTAATTATGATAATGCCTTGCCTAAGCACTCTTTTGTTGAAATTTAATCCCATTTTCTCTCATCTTGTACTTTGTATAAATTGATAGTGTGCTCCTTTCTTGCTTGAAATTACCCTTTATATTCTTCAAGAGAATTAGGAAATCACCTCTCGGCCCCAACTCCCAAGCCCTGTAACCCTCCCCGTGTAACCCTCCCAGCTCCTGTCCTCAGCACGAGCACAGTCTCACTTCATGCTCCTCATTTGACTCTGTGTCCTTTACTCTGCACAAGTGCTCTTTTGAGAACATAGCCTGGGGGCCTCTGACCCAACCCTGGGCGGTACTCCACACTGCAGGAGGGCAGGGGCGTGAGTTCTCAGGGCGGTTCCTACCCAAGTAATCCACCTAGGCAGATTTTTACGTGGGGATGGTGGGAGGGGTGAGGAGGGAGTGGTGTTTGCTTTGGGCTAAGAAATGAATGAAGGAACCTGGGAAGGAAAAAATGTTCTACAACGTGAACAGGAATCGTCTTCTGCTGTGTTGTGTTGTGTTATGTTGTGTTGTGTTGTGTTGTATTGTATTGTATTATGGGCTTATACACATGAGAATCCAGCATGCTGGAATAGATGCATGTGCACACATGTGTGTGTGGAAAGTAGATCCATACTGATAGCTACACGTGGATGCATGGGTGTGTTCTGGAGTGTTGGTCTGTAAACCAAAGCCAAATATTGCTTCACAAAGAGAACCCCTGAAGAACGGCTGGGCCCATAGCTCTGTCAGTAAAGGGCTTGCCTTGCTTGCACCTGAGTATGATCCTCGGACCACATGTAAAAACAACCCAGTCATGGTAGTGTGTTCTTGTATCATAAGCACTGGAATGGGACACACGGGTGGGTCTCTAGTATCTGCTGGCCTCCCAGATGGATATATTCAGTGAGCTCCAGACCTGGGAGAGACCCTGTCAAGACAGAGAACTACTGAACAGAAACACCTCAGGTTGTCCTCACCCATGCACACACGCACCTATATCCCAATTAATAACAATTAAACATATCAGCTTGACTGCAGAATCTCTAGGTTTAAGGAGTTGCTGGCCATAAAAAAGCAAAGGCTTGGAGGTGGCAAACCCTGGGTATGCGCTGCTCCCCCCCACCAGTTCTGTGACCCGCTGAAGCACTTAATCAGGAAAATTAAATGATGCTATGACCTAGTTAGAAAATGAAGTGTAATAATGTATAGGAAGTGCTTGTTTAAAATGTTAGCAGAAATAAGAAAAATGAATACTATCCCCACATTTTCATCCGTATCAACTGCATGTAAGGAGCCCAGGGTTAATCATCTCACCCGATTGATGAATGCCCTGATGGAAAATCCTGAATTCTACAAAGAACCAGCTTTATCCATGTCAATGCATGAAGCTAGTTAGCTCATAATTCTGACAAGATTATAGGGGTTTGATGGAGCCTCACAGGAGCCAGTCAATTTCAATTTGGCTCATGGTGCATGGCCAAACCCTTAGTTGGAGCCAACCCTCCACTAATTCTCATTTCTGGCCACACGCGAGAACAGATGTGAAGGCATGAAAAGACCACTCCAAATGTATCAATCAAGACCAGAAAGCCCATTCAAGCTGCAGCTTGCTACCACAGGGCAGCTAAGTCCCCACGCACAAAGGAGAGCATCTCTTCGCTTAGGGAAAGTCCCGAAGACCCTAGAGATGGCTGATGGGAAAGACAGCAGCTCAGTAGCGCATCAGCGAGCATCCTATAATTTCATCCAGATTTTCATATCCCTCCTCTCTCCAAATATAAGCATCTGGCCAGTGACCAATAAGAGAGCTGCTTGTAATTGCTGATAATTCAAAACTCATTTGCATAGCTTCCCATCTGTTGGGGACAGTACCACTGTGGCTCTGCAGCCTACATCTGTGACTCCCAGGAACAGCTAGAGTCAGGGTCCCTAATGGGACGCTACATCTCACTCAGTATGCATCTACTACCTTCTGCCCTACCCCCTTGCTTCCTGACACAGAGATTTCAAATAGTCCCCCCAAGAAGCACCTCCTCAACAAAGGGATATTATATGTTATACTATTTTTTCCCAATGTATGTGTATGTGTGTGTGTGCACCTGTGTGAGAGTGTGCTGGCCCATGTGAAGGAGCATGCAGATGTCAGGGTTTGATATTGGGATGTCTTCCTCAGTCACTTCTCAGCCTCTACTTCTCAGTGAACTTGGGACTAGCCATTTTGGTTAGATTGGTTTTCCCACAAGTCACCAGAATCTTGTTGTCCCCAACTCGCAGTGTTAGCGATAAGGCACGCATATGCCCAGTTTTGTGTGCAGGAGCTGGGACTTGAACTAAGACTTTCACGCTTGCATGGCTATCATGGTATGTATGCACTGATATACCGTGTTAGGCTGTTTATAATATTTTATGTTATTTCTTTCTAAGTCTTCCCCATACCGAGCTCCATCATGATTGTGAAGCACATTCTCCCAACAGAGTTATTTCCTGGGGGACAGTTCTGTGTCAGCTCCCCCTACAGAGCTATTTCCTGGGAGGCAGTTATGTGTCAGCTCCTTTTCAGAACCAACCGCTGCCACTTTCTTCCTAGATCTAACTCAGGGTAAGAAAAGGAGGGGCAAGAGGGACGCCAGGTGTGCGTCATTTTCCAAACTAATTGTTTACAAGATACTTCTCCTTAAAGTGCCTCTTCATCCAGTGTTTTGTGAGACAACCTCATTACAGGCCCTGTGTAGATGCTCCAATGAGTGAAACCTGGATGGATAACATTATGTTAAAATGCTGGAAAAATGCCCACAGGGAAGTCTCAGTGGGTGAAGTCTGTAAACCGACAATTTCTAAGTTTCAAACATATATGTATGTTATGGAATACTCTTTTCGTACACTGTAAAGATGCCCAGGCACTTTCTGATGGGTTTAGTAAAAGAGCTGATTGGCTGGTAGCTAGGGATGTGGGATAGGTGGGACAGACAGAGAGCACCTGGAGGAAGAGGGGTGGAGTCCTGAGAAGGATGGAATATCAAGACGCAGAAGAAGCATATGAAATTCAAAGATGAGGTAAACATACATTGGCACAGCACATAGATTAATAGAAATGGGTTAAGTTAAGAACTGGCTGGAGACAAGCGTAGCTATTGGTTGAGCATTTATAATTAATATTAAGTCTCTGTGAGGTTATTTGGAATTGGCTGATGGGACAGAAAAGTCAGCCTGCCTACAAGTATGCATTTATTTATTTAACATGTATGTATGTGTGCTCAAGTGTATGCATGTACACCATATGCCTGCAATGCCCTCAGAGGTCAGAAGGAGTCAGATACCTGGAACTGGAGTTATAGATGGCAGTAAGCTGTCATGTGGGTGCTGGGGACCAAACCCAGGTCCTCTGAAGAGCAGTCAGTGCACTTAGCCCCTGAACTTTCTCTCCATTCTAACTTTAAAATTGTAACTTTGTCTCTCTCTCTCTCCCATCTCTTTATCTCTCTCTCTCTCACATTCAAAGTTAATGGGACAATGATGATGTTAAAAATTCACTTTGATTTATATAGGGGGTACTATAGTATCTAAATATATATTGTAGATATACATCAATAAACATCCATAGGTCTTAGGCAGATAGACACAGATTATTAGATTAACTCCATTTAACAATTTTTTGAAGTAGCATTATTAGCATAATTTTAAAAACTGAACGTGGAAGCAAAAAAAGACAAAACAGAAATTTCAAATAGTAGAGTAAGCCAGCAGCAAATGCAAGAGTTCAACATAGAAAGATTAATTCTCATTCGACTATGTTCTCTCTGCTCACATGTGTGGTACTCAGGTGCACACATGATTGTGTATGTTGGACACCTGTGTGCGTGTGTGTGGTGTCCATGTTCATATATACCTCTGTGTATTTGTGTGTGAATGTATGATGCCTGCATACATATGTGTATGTGTACCATACATATGTATGCAGGCATCATACATTCACATACACATACACATATGTACACATATGCCTCTGTGTAGGTGTGTGTGTATGTGCATGTGTGCATATACATGTGATGCATGTCTGTAGACTCCAGAGGAAGCAAATTTCCTCGGCAGTCCTCCAACTTGTTTGTGGAGACAGGGTCTCCCACTAGCATGGAGCCAATTTGGGTAGGTAGGCTGACCACCGAGCCCCAGGGCTCCACTTGTGACTCTTTCCCTGGTTTGGGGACTGGGGTGTGGGGGTATGAGTGTACTCCACCATGTCCAGACTCTTTTATGCTGATTCTGGATTTGAACTCAGGCCTTCCATCTGCAGCTTGCACGGCAGGCCTTTTCCTAGCAGCCATCTCCTCAGCCCTCGGCTGAGTTTGGAAACTTTACTTGTACATCCAAAAGACATCTTCAAATTAGCATGCCTAAATACAAAATCTGTGTTTTTTGCTCCTAAAAGCTTGTTCTGACCCTACAAAAAAAAATTTTTCCCTTCAAAACCTGGAGAGGAGTTTCATTAAAAGGGGTAGCCTAAGATAAGAGAGGGAGAGAGCCTTCGGGACAGGAGAACTTCTCAGAGGTCAGTGGGAGGTCTGTACCATGCGATTTAGTCTGGGCTAGCCTACATGACAAGGAGAAGGGAGATGTCAAATACTGGGCTGGGCCAAAGGCTGGAGGCTGTAAAACCACAGCACTGAACAGGTTCTCTGCTCTCTGTCCCAGGGGAAGAGACACGGGGAGGTGTAGCCTGATTTCTTCAGGTTGTTAAAGCACCAGGCCTCTGCCCTGACAGAGCACAGAGCCTTGTCCCTTCCACTCTGGACAATGCCAAGCCCTGTCTTTCCACCACTGCTGCTCCTGGAGCCTCCCTGACCTTTACACATGAACTTCAGAGTCATCTGGCTTCCCTGCTGAGTTCTATGACTGTTGTCATGAGGGATACAGGGAAAAATAAGTATGTTCACAGCCAGCATGGCAGAGGCAGCCAAACCTACCAAGAATGGATTTGATGGAATTTGAATAATTGTGCACAAAGCCACCAAAGGACTATTATTGATGTTAGGATGCTTGCACGAGGCCACAGGATGGAAATATACCGAATAAAATTTCCCATACATTTTAAATAGCATGTTCAAGGTAACCTTTATAGACTTTTCTAGAAGGATCCAAGTTGTGCATCCTACACGAGCTACATCTTTCTATAAAATGGAATAGTAACCCTGGCAGGCAAAGCACTGTAGCCATGTACAGAGCATGCCATGCATTCAGCTCTCTTAAGCAGGAAGTGAGGTGGAAGCTTCAGATGCCATATTAACATCTGAGGATAAATTTAAAGAAGGATTAGAAGCAGTTACAAGATTTTGGGGAAATTAACACAAATAGCCTCAGTCTTCCCATCTATGAAATGGGAAGTTGAGTTTACATTTTCTAGTTTCAGTTATAAAGTTCTGTATAGATAGTTTTGTAGATGTTTCTTCTTCTCTGCAATACTAGACATCAAGCCCAGGGCTTTAGGCATGCTATGTTAGTGTTCCCCCCACTGAGCTGCACCCCAGTTTTGTGTAAATTTGAATGACAGGAGGGTGACAATGGTTTAACAGAGCTCCTTACATGTCTCGGCATTAAGAATTCAAGCTTGTAGTAGTTTGAAAGAAAATGGCCTCCCTAGGGAGTGACACTATTAGGAGGCATGGCCTTGTTGGAGTAGGTGTGGTCTTACTGGAGGAAGTGTGTCACTGTGCAAGTGGACTTTGAGGTCTTTTTTTCTCAAGTTTCACTGAGTGTGACAATCAGTTGACTTCCTGTGGGCTGAAAGCTGTAAGTTCTCTCAGCTCCAGCACCATATCTGCTGTATGCTGCCATGCTCCCTGTCATGATGAGAATTGACTGAACCTCTGAAACTATAAACGAGTCACCCCAAATAAATGTTTTCTTTATAAGAGCCGCCGTGGTCATGGTGTCTCTTCACAGCAGAGAATCCTAAGAAAGGGCTCTCAAAGATGAACACTCTTAGGCCATTATTTTAATTCTCTACTAAAGTGCTATTTTAGACTCTTGTGTGATGAACGTGTGTACGTGAGGTTGCAACTCTGTCGTGATCAGTTTGGCTTCAGTACTGGAGGCCTGGTTTTCTCCATTTGCCTCAGGAAGGAAATAGATTATATGGTGGGCCACAGGTGCTACTCTGACATTCTTAAGCAAAACAGATCAGTTTTTCATCAATATAAAATTCAAAACTGCATACTAATTTTCCTGTGTGTGCGTGGGCAAGTGCATGCGTATGTGTGCGTGTGTGCATGTGTATGTGCGTATGTGTGTGTGCATGCATAAGTGCGTGTGTGTGCATGTGTGCGTGAGTGCCTATGTGCGTGCATGTGTGTGTGCCTGGGTACATGTGTTTGTGTATGTGTGCATGCATGTGTGTGCGTGTGTGCATGCGAGTGTGTGTGCATGCGTGTGTGTGCGTGTCTGTGTGCATGCATGTGTGTGCGTGTCTGTGTGCATGCATGTGTGTGTGCATGAGTGTGCATGCATGTGTGCGTGTGTGTGTGTGTGTGTGTATGTGTGTAGCTCAGAGGACAGCATTCTGGAGTCAGTTCTCTCCTTCCACTGTGTTGGTCTTAGGACTTGAACTCAGGTCATCAACCTGAGCGGCAAGCCACGGGGTCATCTCACCTCTATAAATTGTTTTAAATCTCTCCCCTGGGAGCAAAGCTGGGCTTGTTTAGTGTTTGAGATGAATTTCTTAATGGTGGGTAGAGATATAAAGCATATGGTTTGAAGCCAATACTAAATGAAACAGCAATGGATGCATGGATAATAGATTACAAAAATCACTTTAAAAAAGCAAGAACATTGATCACATTGAAATACAGGCATTCTCCTGAAAAATGTACAAGACAATAACTAAGTCATTTTATTCTAATATAATAGGAGACAGGAATATATATGTCATGTGCATCTTGCAATAGACTCAATCCTTTTGTTTTGAAAAAAACCTAACTGTAATCACTTTAAATAAAATGCTAAAAACTTACTGGATTTCATACCATGTTTTCTTGGATGTTAATTTCTATACATTTGGAAAGTCATGTAATATTAATTCTTATTATTTCCCTTGCCAGAATTAACTGTTCACTAGTCATTGTTCTATAGACTGTAAACACTATCTTGCCTATTGAAATGCCAGGACCAAACGGGGCTGGAGAAATGGCTCAGTGATTAAGAAAACTTCCTGCTTCTGCAGAGTGCATGGGTTGTTTCCTAGCATCTCCATTGGGCAACTCACAACTGCGTATAACTCCAGCTCCAGGGGACTCAATTCCTTCTTCTGGCCCCCATTGGAACAGTACTCGTGTGCTATGCATACAATCCCACACACCCACACATAAATAAAAATACTAGGTAAATCTTTAAAATAATAAAACAAAATGCCAGGTTAAGGTTGGACAGTAGAATCACAAGCATTGGCCATAAAAATATACCCACTGAGTTCTAGAAAAACACAGTTCATGTTATTTTATCTTATTTAATCATAGAAAAATATTATTATGATTTAGCAAAGTAAGAAAAGTTAGTGATGATATAATTAGGTAATCACCTAATCTTAAAATGATAGCAAAAAAATTATAAAGACATTAGTTTACCCCCAAACTGACATACAATCTAATAAGAGCTCATTCAAAACAAAATAGGACTTAAAATCTTTAAATGAAGGAACTCATGCTAAAATGCTCATGGGAAAGTAAAGAGACAGGACGCCAAAGCAACTGTGAGGAACAGAGTCAGGCCATTTCCGTACCATTTCTCTTAAAGACACAGCTAGACTGGGGGTGGGGTGGGGTGTGGCTCAGCAGCTGTGCAAGGCCCTGTGGTTCTAATTCACACACACACACACACACACACACACACACCAAAAGTGGGGTGGGGGAGACACAGGGGAGACAGAGGGAGGGAGGGAGGGAGGGAGGGAGGGAGGGAGGGAGGGAGGGAGGGAGGGAGGGAGGGATGAAAGATTGGGAAGGAACGAAGAAAGATGGAGGTAAGGTGGGAGAGAAGGAGGTTTCATAACAATGATACTGGGAAAATGAAAAAAAAACATGCATTAATTTAACATCTTGGAGAGCCTGTAAGAGTCTAGGAAGCAATCCACCATGTGTGGCAAGGTGACTTTTGAGGGGAGGAAAGGCAGAAGAATAGAGAGAAAATCACCTTCAATAATGGTGCTCTGAGTGCTGGACACACAAGTAGATGACGAGTCTGGCACCAAGAAAACCTGGGTGGGAATCTTCATCAAAGACCACACTCCAGAGTAGACCACACACCCATGAATAGGAGTGTCACAAATTGGATGTAACGGGAAGGGAAAAAAAGACACAAAGTCTAGAAGGTAGAGAAGGGCGTGGTCCTGGGAGAGGTTGTGGAGGGGATGCATATTATCAAACTTTATTGAACAAATTCTCAAATAACTCATATAAAGGTGGGGGGGGGGGAAGAGATCTCTTTCACAGATACAGCACAAAGCACAATGCCAAAAAGAAACGTTGATAATTGGGTTTTTATCAAGATAAAGACTTTTCACCTCTTGAAGAACACAATTCAAAGAAAGCAGAAACAAGTGTTTTTAAAGGATGTCTATCCACAAATCACACACATGCTAAACTGCTTGTACTTGGAATGAATGAATAATTATACAAGTTGGAAGGCAATAGAGAAAAAGTCTGAACAGATACCAGATGAGTTTCAAATATGCAAATTAAGAGTGACCCCACATAAGCGGTTTCTATAGAAACACAAGTTTTAAGAAAGGAAAACCAATCAGGTGTGGTGGCGCACACCTTTAATCCCAGCATGCAGAAGACAGAGGCAGGCGGATCTCTGTGAGTTCCATGCCAGCCTCTTCTACAAATCGAGTTCCAGGACAGCTATGGCAGTCAGAGAAAACAGAGAAACCCTGTCTTAAGAAAGAATGAGGGGGAAAGGAAGGAGGAAACAAAAAAAGAAAGAGGGGGAGAGAGAGAGAGAGAGAGACAGAGAGAGAGAGAGAAAGGGGGAGGGATGGAGGCAAGAAGGGAGGGAGAAAGGAAGAAAGGAAGGAAAGGATGGAAGGAAAGAAAGAGGAAGGAAGGAAGGAAGGAAGGAAGGAAGGAAGGAAGGAAGGAAGGAAGGAAGGAAGGAAGGAAAGGAAAAGAAATCCAAAATGTAATAGCAGCAGCATCTGTTGGAGGTCACTCTCCCTCTCTAAAAGAAAAATCAAAGAAAGAAAGTCAAGGTTATGATTTGCTGATAGCAATGGGTCTTTGCTGTGAGATTGCCGAGTGGCGCTGCTTTCCGGAAGGCTCTGAAGTGGTTTCTTAAGTTAAATACACTCCTAGGCATTTACATAAAGGGAATTAAAAAGGTCAGTTGCAAAAAGGTCTGAGTGAACATGTTTCTGGCAGGTTATTCAGAGTTGAAAAGTGAAGGAAACAGCTAAAGTCATCTTTAATTTGGGGATAGAGTTGAGCAATCTAAAGCTGGGGTATGTCCTTCTGAGAGAACATTACTCACCAATAAAGGCATGTTCTACTGGTCCCTGCCACTACATGGATAAACTTTAGATATGAGAAATGAAAGAATCTAGATCTGAAATGCTATATAATATGTGATTTAATTTACATGGTACTCAATATGATACAAATCATAGGGAGAGAAAAATATCAGTAACTTGCAGGGACCCGGATTGACTGTGCAGGGTTGAGAGTTGGGGAATAGTTGCTTGACTGTGTCCATCTGGCAACGGTGAAAGGACTATACACTAGAAATCGTGACCGACTTTTCTAACTGTAAAAGTTATACTTTAACTTAAAATGGAGTAAAACAATCAGTTCTTTGTCCAGTTTGGGCTTTTGGGTGAGTTTGTTTACAATGAAGGATATACTAAATCTAAGTAGAAAAGAGTCTGAGTAACCCTGTGGGTGAGATCAAGGCAGGGATGCTTGAGAACTGAGACAAGGAAGGAGGGTAAATTCCGAGACCAGCACCTGCGGTCTTACCAAGAATCAGCTGATAAGTGTCTTGACAGGTCAGTTTCTTTTTCTAAGTCTTGAAAATGTATTTAGGTAACTCAATAAAGAAAATGGCTCAGTTCCTTAATTTCTAAACTATGCATGAATGGAGAATGTGCCGGCCTATGCAGCTCTTACTCTGCAAGTGTGTGTTCAGTGTAAGAGAACTCCGGAATGACACATTAGCTTTGGAGATGGGAGAAGGGACAGTAGAGGGCATAAGGCATAAGAAAAGGGAAGGAATAACTGTGTATCAGGCAGAGCTATTTGACCTCCCTCTCATGTGCACCCTTCCCTGACACGGCATCCCACAGCTCTTACATCACACACAGGCGGTGGCTCCAGGCAGGGTAACGGTCAGCTTGCCGAAGTGGAGGAGAGAAACTCTAGTCTCTCACACACAAAACCAGCTCTTCGGGAAGGGGGCTGTTACGCTGCAACACACACCCATTTTTTTTTTATTGGAGTTGTTCAAATCACTGTAATATGATTATTCTTGGCCCATAATCCACCAGCAGGAAATCTGTTTTACACATTCCGTAACCTGAAGGCTCCTCCAAGCCAGCTTCATCCTGCACTCTGATCCAGTCAAGGATAAACTCCTCCAGGATATTTTGCTATGTAGTCAGCACCAGGTCACAAAGTAGACATTTGACATCCATGCTGGAGCTCTGGTCTTTCCCTTTCCACGTCGCAGACCAACCCACTAAATCTCCCTAGGTCTCAGCTCTGAAGGGATTTCAGATAGAACACGCTTTCCACAGACAGCTTCAATCAAACTTCTTCTTGAAAAAAAAAATGATGTTTATTTCTAGGTCCATGATTTAAACATTCATCCATCATTCATTAATAACTCATTCAACCAATATTTATTAAGGACCTTCTAATATATCCCACCCAGGTTCCTAGGAGTTGGGACTTAACAACCACAGGGCCAGACTCTCTACCAGGGGAGGGAAAGAAATATCTAAACAGAACAATAAAACGATCAGCAGAGAAGATAAATATGTCTGAAGGAAAACCTAAAGCATTTAGCAGTAATCAGATTTCAGACCCATACCCAGTATGAACGAGTTTCTTGCTCACCCTGTCAATCAAAGATAGAACTGACTGAAGAAATTCTGCTTGCACCTCTTGTTTGGAACGTAGCAGAATTCAAATGAGATGCAAATATTCCGGCTTGTCACAAACTCGAACTGGCCACAAATCACTTTGCATCGTTTTAGCCTTCCAGGATTGCTTCCTCTCCGGAGTTATCGTATCCACATAGATACAAGTGAGCGTTTGGTTTCCCATCATTCCTTCTGTTGTTCGCGACAGGATCCCAGGCTGGCCATGAACTCCTGTTCCTCCTGCTTCTGCTTCCCAAGTGCTGGGATTGCAGGCATGTGCCCTCGAATCTATCCAGGTTATGCAGTGTCGGCGAGAGAACCCAGGATTTCCTGGGTGCTAGGCAGGCACTTTGCCAACGCAGCCACATCCACAGCCTCCAAGCCTGGGTTCTGTTGTTTAGATCCAGGTTTATGTGTTTGCTTTCCCTGTTTCTCATTCTCCAGAAAACAAGGGACTCTAGCGAAATAGCCCATTGTTAGGGTGTCATAGTCAGACCATATTGGGATGACAGATTTGCAAGAGGATTGAGTTGTCAGAGATAATCGATACACCTTGGTTCTGACAATGCCAAATGATGTAAATGGCTTTGCCCTCCGCCATGTTTCCCGCGTCAGACCCCTAAACACAACTGTGTCAGAGCTGTGGAGAGACAAGGGCACCTTGCTGCTTTAAGTGAGACATCCAATTTATAGCCTTTTCTGAAGGCCTCTCCAAAATGTTCCGTTTGGCCAGGTCGGGTTTCATTTGTCTCCTATGTTTATCACTGGAAACCTAGCTGTGTCTTTGCAATAGGAATGAGGAAGATCTGAATGACAGCGCCCATCCGCTTATCAGATTAAAAGAGAGAGATCAATTTTTACCTTTGAAATAAGCAGTTGGAAGACTGTCTCTTCCACTTTTCTGTTTTAAGATTCTTGGGCCACGTTGGTGGGGAAGGGGTGGTACATGTAGACCATGATACTATTTACGGCTATGACTCCAACTAACAGGGATGGGATATTAAAAAAAAAAATCAGGCTGATGTTTAATGACTTGTCTTCAGTAAATGGAATACCAAGCCATCTCTTAATTTTCACCAGAATCCCCACGCACCCATATCCATACACATACACACACACAAAAAAAAAAATGAGGAGAGAATTCAAAAGTTAAGTTTCTGTATAAAGGATAAAAATTTTAAATATTTTTATTTTAAAAGTGTGTGTGTGTGTGTGTGTGTGTGTGTGTGTGTGTGTGTGTGTACAGTGCCCTTGGAATCCAACAGAGGTCATAATTCCCCAGAACTGGGGTTACTAGTAGCTTTGAGCTACCTGATGTGGGAAGTAGGAATTGAACTCAGGTCCTCTGGAAGAGCGGCACACACTTTTAAACTCTGTGTCTTCTCTCCTGCCACAGAAGGAGGAAAGTTAAAGATTTCCTTTCCTGTTGGCATTCTGAGAATAATACAAATGGCCTGCTAGGGCAGGCAGCTCATATTCTTCATGGGAAATGATCAAGGGGTTATTCATTCTGTGCATGCTTTCCGGTTAACTTTTCACCGTTACACACAACTGTCACTATAATTAATGTTAGGTTCTTTAGGAAAAGCAAAATAATAAATTCCACATGTCCAGAAATACTTAATGAGACTGGCATAGGAGGGATTATTGGTAAATTAAAAAGAATTTTAATGACCACATAATATTATTATAATGTATCGAATGTTTCATTGTTTGTCAGCATTTTTACTGTCCTGTGGAGTAAAATGACACCTTCTGACAGTTTCCCTAAATTGCCGAGCATTTTCTTGTTGCTTGCCATGGAGGTCCAGATGCTACTCTTTCCTTTATTCCCTGCTCGCGACTGGGAAAATTCTATCACCACTACTTTTCACTTAAATCATTACTAGACTCAAAACGAATTTTTAGACTTTCACTTATTTTTTATACATATAGGTGTTTTGCCTGCAGATCATATATGTACCATGTGTGTGTAGTATCTGTAGGGAACAAAAGAGGGACTCAGGTCACCTGGAACTGTGGGGAGCAGCTATGTGAGTGCTGGGAACTGAACCTGGGTCCTCTGCAAGACCCCCAGTGCTCTTAACCCCTGAGACATCTCTTTAGGCCCCATATCATAAATCTTAATGCAGTTTTATTACACAGGACCATAAAAATTACTAAATTTCTTCAAGCAACTAATTTTTTTAAGCATGAAACAAAGACTATAGTAATTATAATAAAGAATTATTTTTTTCTTCTAAATTAATCTGCCATCACTTAACCCTTTCTTCTCTAGAAGAATATTATGGATACTTTCCTTGTTTTAAAGGATTACAGTAAAGCCTATGTTTTAAAATCGTAGATTTCATTTTTTTCCTCATTCAAAGTATTTAATTTTGAATACAGAAAACAACAAGGAAGCAAAAATCACCTCTTTTCCCTTTCCTGCTGTTCTGAACATTCTAACCGCCTGCCCGAGTTTCATTTCTGTTGCCATGATAAAATGTCCCACAAAAAAGCAACTTAGGGGAGAAAGGGTTAACTGGCATACACCTGGGGTTTGTAGTCAGTCCATCAGTGAGGGCAAGTCAGGATGGAAACGCAGGTAGTTAACCACATCATGGCCCCAGTCAAGAGCAGAGAAGAAATGTGTGCAGTCATACTGGCTTACCCTTGCTCTCAGCTAGCTTTACGCTCTTTTATACCGCTCAGGACCTAAGGGATGGTGCTGCCCATAATGGGCAATCCACAGTCAAGACAATCCCTCCTAGACACACCCCCAGGCTACTCTGAACTAGATCATTCTTCATTATGAATCTCTTCCCAGACAGCCTAGGTTGTGTAAAGTTCAAGGAAAAAAAACGAAGTGGCATACCCAGCTGAGAAGGTGGTACATCGCTGATCCTGGTTCCCTGAGAACCGGGTTCTAGACCTGAGTACTCTGCCAATGCAGCCAGATAGTATATGCCAATTAATTTGGCACTTAGCTTCTAATTAATTTCTTAAAAAATAATACTCCTAACCACAGTTCCACCAACCCCTGTGAAAGAGACAAAAAAGAAAGATATGAAAGGAAAGAAAGGAAGGTGGAGGTGGAGAGAGGAATCCAGGAAGGGGTGGGCAGAAAGTCAATGCTCCAATCCCACAGGGTCACATATTCTGATGACTAAGAACACCAGAGCAGTTCTATGTAAAAACTATAGTCAAACTGCTAAGTGAACACAGCAGCTGTACCCATTTTATCAGCATTTCTGAGCATGCTCACTAGCCTGAGCCAAGGTGGTATTCTGTGCCAGGTCTGGTCTGAATCACTTTGGCAGGGTAAGTTTTTTAGTTTGTGTATCTTTGGCAGGGGAAATTTTTTTGTTTGTATATCCACTCATGAGGTGGATAACAGCATCCCCCATTTGACAGAGAGATGAGATAAGACACAGAATAGTATATGAGTGTGCTAAACTCACACAGTCAGTAACAAATGGAGCTGAGGTCTTGGCAACTTGGCACTAGTACACATGCCCTCATAGGCTGGGTTCCAGCACCAGTAACAGGAAGAAATGCAAGTCTTCCTATGAGAAAACAGGCCAGTGGTGTGGTTAAATACTGTGCTGGCTAGTTTTATGCTAATTTGACACACACAAGACTTACCTGAAAGGGGGGAACCCCAATTGAGAAAAGGCCTCCATAAGATCAGGCTGTAAGGCATTTTCTCAAATACTGATTGATGGGGAGAGCACAGCCCTTCATGGGCAGTGCCATCCCTGGGCTGATGACCCTGAATTCTGTAAGAAAGCAGGCTGAGCAAGCCAGAGGAAGCAAGCCAGAAAGCACACGCTTCTGTGGCTTCTGCTTCAGCTCCTGCCTCCAGGCTTCTGTCCCGTTTGACTTCCTGTCCTGCCTCCTTCAGGGATGAACAGTGCTGTGAAGGCCTAAGCAAAGCTAAGACAACGACAGGGAGACGGAGGTTCTCCCTCCCTCTACAGTAACTGTTGAAAATTTTGTCTTCCTCGGGCTCCTGCCAGGTTCCTCTGCCAGGGAATGATGCACAGAGGCTGAGCACTGAGCGCTAGAGCCTGAAGAAGCACAGAAGGAGTAGGTCTTGGTCCCTCCAGGCACGTGCCTCCCTCTGTCTAGGGAGAGGTAAGCAGGGAACTTGGGGACAATGGAAAAAGATCTAAATCTGAACCCAGGATGCTGGCTTTTATCCCCTTCCCTCTTGCCCATCTGTCCCCCTCTCTTCTTCTCTCCTTCCCTTTCATCTGACATTCCCTGTTAAAACTCTGTTCTAGTCACCACGTGTACATGGTCATTACCAAGCTTGTCTTGAGAGATTTCCTGTGGTGTTAAGTCAAGACATTACAGATGCTTCTCATTGCAGTGACCAACCTGAATAGTGGAGAACAGAGAGCCACTGATAGGCACTCCTCAGACAGTTGCTATCAGGGATTTCATGGCTCAGAGCAGTGAGGCTTCAAGCGAGGGCTGAAATGCAGAGCCTGAAGGCAGGTCTCTTTCTCTTACACAGCTTGACTTTCTTCAGAAGCACCATGTTCCCGACAGGCCCAGCCCTCACAACAGAGAAACATCCCCCTATCTCTAAGACCACGGACATGAAGAAGGGACCTCTGGCAGCAGCTCCAGCTAAAGTCTGGGACTGGAGTTTTTGTGTGGGTTGCCCATATCTGCAGGGTAGGGTGCTCTGGGTGACACTAATATCTCTCACATTGAGAGAAGGGTGGTGTTCCAAAGGGGGAGAAGAGAAAGATACTTGTGAAAATAACTAATCTGAGGGGAGAGTCTTCCTCGTCCATCAGCACTCAAATGAGCAAGGGGCTTGCTGCAGCCTTAGTCAAGGTCTCCTGCTAAGATGATCTGATGTTGATTGGTTAGGCCTTAAAAGATTGTCAAGGCATTCTAAAGATTGATTTCTCAAAGGACCATGCACTAGTGATGTCAATTAAGTGCTTTCCAGAACATACTTTTATAATCTCAAAAAGTATTTATTTATTTGTTTGCTTGCTTGTTGGTTATGTATGTGTATACACATGCACAGAGGTGTGCATTTTATAGTCCTTGGTTCTCTCCTTCCCAGTGTGTGTGTGTGTGTGTGTGTGTGTGTGTTCCAGAAAGGTAACTCACATTGTCAGGCTTCGCAGCAAGTTTCTTTACCCACTGAACATTCTTGCCAGCACCCAGAAATCATTTTTTACTGTGAGAAAGCTTGACCAGGTTCAATTAAAGAAAACTAAACATTTCAGAGTAAATCTATTCATTGATTCCTTGAAAATTATCCCCCCTGCCAACACACAAACAAATGCACCCATGTCCTCTGGCTTTAGAGTAGGATTTCTCTAAGAACAGGGCCCTAACTCCTCAGCGTATGTTAATGAGCTAAGCAGCTTAAGAAAGTACAAATAGCTGAAAGACTGTGGTGTTTGCCTATAATCCCAGCACTTGGGAGGCTGCAGAGAGAGGGACTAGGGAGTCAAGGTTACCTTGGCTATATCATCAGTTTGAAGGCTACATGAGAAAGGAAAGGAGGGAAGAAAGAGAGAAGGAAAAGGGAGGGGAGAGGAGAGAAAGGGAGAGGAGGGGAGAGAAGGAGAGGGGAGAGAAGAGTTCAAAAGGCTGCATGCTTAAGTTTCTTTAGGTTCTTAAATATAGTATGCAAACAAAAAACAGAAAAGGGGGGAGGAAAGAAGGAAGGAAGGAAGGAAGGAAGGAAGGAAGGAAGGAAGGAAGGAAGGAAAGAAGGAAGGAAGGAGAAACTATTGTCTATTTCCTCTGCTGAACACTGGAGAGGCTCACATATAGAATATGTGATAAATATGCTTTTGATTTTCCAAATTTGTAAGTTGGGAAATCAGAACCACCAGGCAAAGTCTGGGTTGCCACATGTTTGTGTCTTGAAGTTTGAATGGAAAACCCTTGTTCATTCCATAGGGAAAATTCTGTTTTCCATGGCTGTGCCCACTTCACTGCAAACAGTTGTATGTGTAAGACTGGCTGATAACCCTAAAGTACCTGCTGCCTGAACTCTCCATAAAGAACAAAGAAAGCTGCTGTTTGCTTCTGATGACACTCAGGCACACAGGACTAGTGAATCCAAGCAAAAAACTACTTAATAGTAAAATATAGAAAAGGACCCTCTTCCTGCCTTGGCAGTTGCTCCCACAAGGTCTCAAAGGCGGCTATGTTTTGTAAATGATCCTGCCCTTGTTTGGGTAATTCCTTAGATGTACATTGTCATTGTAAAAGTGTACAGGGGCTTCTCTGGATCTTCAGATCATTTACAACCAAACAGCAAACTTCACAGTTCTGCAGTATTACAGTGATATTTGAGAACAACATGACAAGCACACACCCATGAGGCCCTCATGAATATTCATGAGCTGCTCCACTTGGCCTGTTTCTCCATTCTTGCTTCCATGTTGATGTAGATGTGCCCATGCAGAGGATGTGTGTGTGTGCGCGCGCGTGTGTGTGGCATGTTCATACGTATGTGCACGTGTCATTTCAGTTGTCGAATCTGTTAAGGTCTCACAGTTGTCCCCTTCCTGTTTATAGTCCCTGACTGCAGCTGACCACAGATTCTACAAACTGTGAGCAAATGTGGCTTCTAGTAGCAGACCCCTCTTAAGAGTTTTCCCTGTTACTTGTCTTCATCTATGTAGTTTCCTGCCCCTTTCTTGAGCTAATTGTGTGTGCACAAATTAAGTGTGTGTGTGTGTGTGTGTGTGTGTGTGTGTGTGTGTGTGTGTGCATGTGGAAGCCAGAGGTTGACACTGGGTGTCTTCTCCAACTGATCTTCATTTGTCTTTTGAGGCGGGATCTCTCACTGAACTTGGCATTCACTGACTGGCTAGACCGATGGTCAGTAGGCTCCAGGGATGGATCTGTCTCTGTGCTCCCAGACTAGGGATAAGATGTACCTCCATCCCTAGCACTCTTTTATGTGTGTTGAGAATCCAATCTCAGGCCTCATGCTTCAGCGTGAGGCACTAAGCCATCTATGTCCACGTGCCTACCTAACCCCTTGGAATCAGTGCTTCATCATGAAGCCAAAGCTAGCCTGGAACACACTATGTACCTAGATTGACCTGTAATTGACTTTGTAGCCAAGGCTTGCCTGCAACTTGCTATGTAACCCAGGCTAGCCTTGAACTTACCATCCTCCTCCCAAGTGCAATACAACACCAAGCTCCTTTCTCTTAAATCAGGCATATTCCCCTTTTCTTTCAGATCAGTTCCATCAGCAACAACACACAGCAGGCTGTTAATTCCCCTACACTTTGCACTGACTTCTTTCATTTTCTTCACAATAAATCCATTGAAAACCCTTTCTCTGGTGCTGTCCTCAATGCCAATCTCTCATTCTCTCCTGAATCCATCCTTGCCATCCTCTGTGGCCTCCTGCCCTGCTCCCTGCTCAGACTCGTCTTGTCAAGCTGCTATTACCTCCCAGCTCGTGACTCTCTACACTTAATCCTTAATTGTTATTTTACACAGACCGTCAGTCAAGTTTTAGAATGTCTATCAATGCTTCCTCTTTAGAATACTTCCTTTACCTGCTTAACATGCTCTTCTGGGTGTCTGTCCCACTACCTGACCTTTCCTCAGCTAAATGGACTGACCCAGTCCTGTTTCTCTGATGCTAGAAGAGTCAAGAGACCCCATGTTTCTTCAAGGTCCTCTTGGATTTTTAAATGCCCTCTTTCTAGATTCTGTGAACTCACATAGAATCTCACAATGTTGCTCTCCCTCTCCCTCTCCCTCTCCCTCTCCCTCTCCCTCTCCCTCTCCCTCTCCCTCTCCCTCTCTCTCTCTCTCTCTCTCTCTCTCTCTCTCTCTCTCTCTCTCTCTCCCTCTCTCTCCCTCTCCCCCACACACACACACACACCAGTTACTTCCCACACTGGATCTTGATCTTCAAACATCATGAACACAGGAATGCCTTTTCTGCCTTTTTGGCAGCTCCTTCTCTCCCACCATAGTCTGGACCTCACATGCCAAGTTCCGATGCATTCTATATACCATTCTGTCAGTCTGTTCTATTGATAGAATTATACTGACAGGGCCCCGTGAATTGGGAGTAGCATGGGGCTGAGACCTGTTACACACACTGAGTACCACCAGATTGGCAGAATCATGGAGACTCAGTTGCCCTGCCTTTGGGAAATTCCTGGATGCCAGCGGTCTGAAGGAAGTAGAAATACTTCTTGTGGAATAAAAGGCACACTATGGCAGTCTACATTTCCAGGATGGATAAAGAACCATGACACTAGTCTTGTGCCTTTGGGTGCCATCGTTAAGATCCTGCTAGCAATTATTTCAGGAGGAACTCTAAGGATTCTGATACAAAGTAATAATCGGAAGCAAGCAAAGACGGTAGCATGGATCCAGAGGACAGGGAAACAGTGTGCCCCATAAGTTATACAGCTGGGAATCTGTGAACACAGATTTCTCACAGATTTGCTAGAATATTGCATAAGACAATCACAGTATACAACTTTAAGGCTATAGAGCAAAGGCATCTCAGATAACTATTGTCTTATTTATAACTTGTTAGGTTAACCCCAGTCTCTTGTGGGTACTGGACACTTACATATGGGGGATTAAGTGACAGGGTTTTCCAAGCTGTTCATAATGTGGTCTGGCCTGTCACACAGATGACTGGATGTAAGTGATGGAACTTAGCCTAGGTCTGAGGGAAGTTGTGTCTGCACTTTCTCCTCTTGATCCAGATATGCTTAGGGCTTCATGGGAAGTGCTTATGAACACCATCCGATGGATGATTAAAATGTGGGCTAGCGGGAGACGAAGCTACGAGAGAACCACTGTTTCTGGTCACTCTGGGTCTCTGTGACTTCAGGGCTGATGAAAGACTAGTTGGAGAAGGCATGGCTCCTGAGAGTTATGATGGTGAGGAAGGTGTTCCCACATTTCCGTCAGAGTTGCTGGCTGCTTCCATGTATCTATCTGCTTCTCATACAGTACTGGAAACTCAGTTGGCCAGGATCACAAGATAAAATCTTGACTGGCAATCCACTCTTTGTAAGGAAGTCGAACCTAATGGTGTAATTAAGTTCCAGCCAATGACTGTGAGATGTGAAATGTAAATGTCTAGATGGCTCTTCCCTTCATAGGTGATAAGATATGTTCACAGTTTGTGTAAGTCACTTCTATTTCCGGTCTCTCATGCCTGTGCAATGTAGCATGTTATGGTTCATCTTGACTGTCAAGTGGGTCTGATCTAGGGTCCCCTAAAGAAGGATATTATGGGCATGTCTGTGGACAAGCCAAGATATAATCATGTGGCTTGTATGTATGTGAAGTGCATGTATGTGTGTGTGCATATGTGTGTTTGCATGTAGGTATGTGTGTGGGTATGCATATATATGTGTATGTGAGTATATGAGTATTGTGTGAGTGTACATGTATGCGTGTACATGTATGTGTGTGTGCATGTATGTGTGAAGTGATTGTATATGTGTGAATATGCATGTGGAGGTCAGAGATTAACATCAAGGTCTTAAATCACTTCCTTAAATACTCCATACTTTATTTATTGATTGTTTTAGTCATTCATTCATTCATTTTTGAGTAGGGATCTCTCACTGGCACTATATCTCATCAGATTTTCCAGTGATGTCTAAGAATCTGGCTTTCTCCACCTCAGCATTGCTGAGATAGCCAATGCATGTCACAGTGCCCAGTTTTCTACACTGCTGTAAGGGATCTGAATTCAGGCTCTTTGCCTGTGAAGTAAGCACTTCACTGAACTCCATCTCCTTGCTACACAATTTTAAAAATATATGTAGAAATGATCCTTTTAAAAATTACAGGAGCACATGTTAGTCACTTGGGAGCAAGGAGGGGGCAGGGGAGATTCATGGCAAACATGCAAAGGACATGCACATGATGAGAACAGCGCCTTTTTAGGAATGGAGACGCTGTGCGCTTATTCAAGAACTGGAGGTCGGGAGCAGTGTGAGAATTTGGCAGATGTCTTGCATTTGCACACTTAGCACAGTGACACATAGTGATGTGTGGATTCATCTAGTGCCGCACATGTAGGTCACAGGAATGTTTACAAGCAAGAAAACGACAGGAAGTACGAAAAGAAAGTTCCAGCCAGCGAGTTCTTCAGCAGAGAAGGCTGAGCTTCTTTTTACTCTTGGTCCAGCCCTGCCAACTCCAAACACAACCACTGTGAATTGTTAGTTAAACCTTCATCGTGTGCCTTATGCAGGATTTCCCACCATTAAGCTCATTTTTTAATTGCTTCATTTTACTTTTAGGTTTTGATATTTTTTACATAAGGAGTCCATTTGGGACTTCTGATCTTAGAATCAGGTGAAGTTCATCTATGGCCCAGTAATACAAGAAAGACTCAACAGAACTAGGAAAGAACAGTGTATATAGCTTGCAGTAGAGATAAAAAGCCCTAGTGGATTGCGTGTGTGGGAAAAGAGTCTCATTGCTTCCTGTAAATGGATGGTGTTTCTTTACAAAGCTTTGGTTTATTAATAAAATGAACAGAGTTCCTGCAAATCCCAAATTTTAAGGTGGTGGAGAAAGAGACTTAGATGTCTGCACAGTATTTGCTTGGAAGATTTAGGCAGACCCAGAGGACAAGGGAGGTTGACCAAGCTGCCTGAAGAATGCAGACTCCCAGTCACTTAGCATATATTGATTTAGTTTTAATCTGCAGAACAGCTTTTCATTTACAAGACCCGAGTCACTGCTGCCACTGAATTACAGCACTTCTAAACTTAGCTTTAAAATTCTTATCGACTCCATGGACCCTGTTCTAATATGCCAGCTGCATCTGGAATCTCTGAAGACCTGCACGGCATGCCAGGGACAGGGAACAGATATAAAATCGTACGAAAAGGGGGCTGGAGGATAGCTGAGTGGGTAAGGTGCTTGCCATGCACACATAATGATCTGACTTTAGATCCTGAGTATCCACGTAAATGTACAACAGGCACAGCAGTGGGAAAACAGAGGCATAAGGACACTCAGAGCAGCTGGCTAGCCAGATTCCCTGAATCAGTTAGCTCTGGGTGCAATTCTGAGACTCTACCTCAATATATAAGGTGGGAAGGCAACCAGGAAGACACATAGCAATAACCTGTGACCCCTACATGAATGCATTCTTACATGTACATGGGCACCCATACATGCAGGTGTGCCCACACACCACACATACACACAAAGACACACACACACATGCAGGGAGTTGAAGTGGTGGCAGGTGGTCATGAGGAAGGGCAGGATAGAAGCAAGGTGTGGGCATCAGTAGAAAAAGTCAGTTCAGCTTGTTGAAGGCAGACTCCAAAAGCATCAGGGCACCAGAGAGACACACACTTGGCTAGGAGCCACACACAAAAGGCAGACACTCTGTTTGCTTAGCTTACTCTGGGAGACATGTCATTACCAAATTAGAACTACTAATCATTTGATTTGTGAAACCCCACATTTTTTTCAAAGTATCACTGTTCTTATACTAATACTCAAACCCAAAAGGATTAAATTATAATGTATAACATATAATGATCTAAATCAGATGAGTTACTTTTGGAGCTTAATTATATTTGTTCAACCGTCATTTGAAGCATTAGGACAGGGCTTTTATAATACCCTGATTAATGATGGGCTTTGCTCTGCTTCTCCTACTTAGATGAATTCTTGTCACAGTGTGTTGGCAAAAAAAAAAAAAAAAGAGCAGAGTAAACTGTTGGGGCTTAAGCTATGATTTAAGGAGACCGGGTCAGTTTGTGTCTTGCATCTCTCGCCTTCTCATCTCCAGAATACTGATACGGTTATCTGTTCAGTTAAATGAAGTAATGGCTAAAGAATTTTGTTTGTGGGCTGGGGAGATGGCTCAGTCAGTGAAGAGCTTGCAGGACAAATCCAAGGATCCGGGTTCAATATCCAGAACCTATATAAGAATATATATATATATATATATATATATATATTCTTTCTTATATAGGTTATATATATTCATATATATATGTGAATATATATATATGAATATATATATATAAAATGGTAGGGGGAGGAGACAGGTGGATCCCTGGGGCCAATGAGTCAGCCAGCCTCACTCACCTACATGGAGAGTTCCAGGACAATGAGAATGGAAGGTGCCAGAGAAATAAGACACATGGTGGTTCTCTAGCATCCACACATATGTGTGCATATATGCATGTACGCCAGCATACAAAAGTGCACCCCTATACATGAGCATGCCATGTCCCCCTCCACACACACAAACCTTTAGCTGTTACCAATACTGTTGTTTTAAGGCTCTTCCCAGATACAGTGTGTCCAAGGAATGTTCTAGTTTCTAGTTTCGTAATGCCCCATGTAACAATGTGATCTATTCAAATGGTAAGCTTCTGAAAGCAGAATAGCTCCAACAGTTAAAAGTACAGAACAAATAAAGCCCAGCATTTACTTAATTCCCTTCTTCCCAGTTTGGGGTCATGCAAGTTAAGCACTTGAGGTCCCTGCTCCTCTACCCATATCCCATTAGAGAACATGACATTGTGTATTTCATAAAATTATCTTCATAATGATGAACTAATGACTTTAAATGGCTTAGAAAATACCAAATACTTACACAAACAAAATGATACTGACCTAGAAACACATTTAGCAAATATGAATGGCTTAGATAAAATAGAGATATTACTTAAATCTCACTAAACTGCCAAAGATCCTCAGATTATAGCCTACTCATCCTGATTAATTGTATTAGCTCTATGGGAATGTGATAAGCAGATAAAATAATGTACCCTCAAATCTACCACTAACATTAAGCAAATATATGAAATAAACAGTAGAGTAAATGCTGGGCCCTGGTTTGAATATAATATATTATCATGCTTTTTTTGTATTTCTTAAATTTGCCTGGCTTTCTTACAAAAGGGAGTTCTCTCTGGGAACTGCTCTTATCACAAGAACATAA
Source organism: Arvicola amphibius (assembly GCF_903992535.2). Taxonomy (NCBI): domain Eukaryota; kingdom Metazoa; phylum Chordata; class Mammalia; order Rodentia; family Cricetidae; genus Arvicola; species Arvicola amphibius. Next base: position 182,742,938 of record NC_052049.1, read on the forward strand.
ATTGCCTTATGTGCTAACAACAGTTACTACCAAAATATAGTTTATTTTAGAATATATACATACAAATAAAAATAACATTTTAAAGCCCTACCAGTAGTTCTGCTTAAGTGTGAGTTTTCCAACAAAGCAAACACATACTACTCTCCAGCCATCAAAGGAAAAGAACTCCAGAAGAGCCGAAAAGGAAATCCAGTCCTCAGCCTCAAACAAGGGGAGACCATCCGAGCTAAATCATAAAACAAATTCACCTCGAGTTTACATTAATATACACACAGGAAGGAGGCTGTTTACTCCAGAGGGGGCAAAAAATCCCTTCCTATTTACGTCATGTGAGGCTCACGGGTTTATAGTCTCAGAAGATTTCTTATGATTACAAAAAATGCTAGAAATTGTATTCTTAAAGACATATACTCCCCCCAATAGCCACTAAATTTTTCAAATAGAGCTCTGGTCAGAAGATGAGGGGGTTCTCTGGACCTCCTGTGTCTTTATCTGTAATGTTCAGAATTTCAAGTCTGAAGAGAGGGAGCCGGAGCCCAACCCCTGGATTTCCAGGTTAGTTCTTTCTTTCCACTTGCCTTCTAGGTCAATGTTTTGCATATTAATTAATTTTACGTAAAGACAAAGTCCTGGCATATGGTAACTAGGGAAAGAAGACTTCAAAATTTTAAGAGATTAGGTTGATAATATACGTGCATATGTATTGTTCTTATTTTTATTTATAACGTTTGTGTGTACATGAATGAGTGAATGTGTGTGTGTGTGTGTGTGTGTGTGTGTGTGCATGTAGCCCAGGGGTCTACACTGGGTATCAACCTCTCCTGCTCTTCTCTTTGTTTTTGAGACAGAGTCCCTTACTCAATCTAGAGCTCATGGACTTGGTGACACTCACTGGGCAGGGAGCACCAGGGCTCCTCCTCCTTCCTCTGCTCCCCCACCTCTCCACAGCCAGCATGAGGGTTACAGATGTACCATTGTACCTGCCTTCTTCCTACATGGGGATAGGTGATGTGAACTCGGGTCCTGGAACTTGCACAGAGAGCTCTTACTAACTGAGCCATTGCCCTAGGCCTCTAGATGGAGGCTTGGATACTTGAGTTAGTCTTCGTTCCTCTACTGCATTTCAGAATGAAGCAGATCCACAGCGAATCTGTTCAGACAGGGAGTGTGGAAGTGCCCTGTACTCTAAGACAGGCAGTCCACAGGCAGCTGCTTACAAATTCAAAAACTGTGTCCTGTAAAGAAAACGATACATTTCTTTAGCATACTGCACATGTTAAAGAAAAGGGAAATAAGGGAGGACTTCCTGAGACTCAATTCGTAACGTTCAAAATAATTTTCTGAAGTTTGAAGACCACGGTACTGACTTCATAATTAAAAGGCACTTAAACTGAAGCTTCCCCAGCTACAGACGTTTTTATGGTCGACCCTTCAGTCTATAGTGTGGGCTGCAATGGAGCTCGCCGCCCTTGGCGAAGGCAGAAATAAGTCTGCTTTAAAAGGCTCTGAGCTCAAACTACGCGGAAGCACTTCCTAGAACTGAAATATTTCTCTACACAATCTGACGAATCATGACACTTCTCACAAGGTTACACCCAACAACGGCTGTAGCCTTTCGGCAGAAACAGCTGAGAGGAAAATGGAAAGATGGAGGCCCAATAGAAAAGATAAATTTGGGAGTTTCTCATTAAACAGGGGGTAAATGTATTACAAGAATTACAGTGAGCTATGCCATAAGAATCTGCATAAATTCTATACCCACAGTCTGCATTATATTCAGAACAATCAGTTACATGCTGAGATAAGTCGGTAGACACGCTCATTCTTGGCACTGAACACGTCAGTCCATCAGACTGGCTTTATGCTTCTCTGGTGGTCTTTATGAAGACTTTAACGCTCATTTCCACTGTGCAAATGAAAAGTCAACCTTTTATGGAGTCATAGGTAAGAGTCATAAAGTTTCACTTCAGAAATAACATCACTTCTAAAGCTTCCTTCCCTGTGGATTGCCAGCTCTGGAGCAAATAGCCGACATTCTGCCATATTTTGCTTATGGTCTGCAAATGTCAACTTTCTGACCAGTTCTTGACAAACAATTTAAACAAACTGACATCATTTTCCTTAACACTTCAGACCGTATCTACTTATTCATTAAACACCCCATATACCGAGTCTGGACTAGCTGGACAAGGGTCTGCATTCCAGTGTGGTGGCTCCTGCCTTCTAAGACCATTCTTGGGGAAGAAGACACACCTGAGGGCTGCAGCAATGGGTGCTAAACTAGGAGTAGGGTGTGTGAATTCTAATTTCTTTGAGGCAACTGAAAATACGTTTACCCTTGGGATCCCTCAAAAGACACAAGTGGTGGATCTTATTGGTTATAGAAAGTGAGTTAGCTGTTAAAAAAATAAAACCCCTAAGATCCAGATTTTATGTTTAGTGAGGGGAAATACTCGTAAAATGACAATCTAATTTTCAAGGTGTGTATTTTCTTTTAGTAATTCATTTTTTTTCTTTTTAACAAAGATTGGGATAATTTACTAATTTAATCTCAAGACCAGAATAAAGAGTATGTACATGGTGCACACATCCCTACCTCTTCCTTCTCACCATACAAGACATCAGTAGTTGATCACAGATCTTATGATGAAGCTAGACATGATCTTATAGTGCAGTCAAATAACACTTAAGAGTACTACTCTCAATCACGCAGTATAAGAAATGAAACCTCTTTGCTGTCTTAATGGTGGCTATGCTACTCAAGGCCAGAAACATGTTCTCAGTGGAACTAGCACGTGACTTTGCAGGTGGCAGGAATCCACAACACCATAGAACTCCTAGAAGAATGAATTAGAAGAGAGACATGGATTCATTGGCACCAACTCTCTCATGGCACAGATGCACTAGGCATCTTCCTTGCTGTTGAGTCTGTTATGATACCTTTCTCCCTGGGTATCGAACTCTTAACTTTCCAAGATCCCATGATACTGTCCTGACATCTGCATATTAGGATTGTAAACACTAATGGTCTAGGGGTGTCTAATGCTGCTCAATTCAGAACTCCTTGAGTGTTTATACTTTGTTGATCTCTGTACCCTAGCCTTAGAACATCAAGTGGTACACGATAGCTTCCCAAAGAAAAATGAATGAATGAATGAATGAAGACAGAATGACCTTTTTTTTTAATGCATTACCAGTGGTTTGTTATTCAAACCACATCCCCTCTAGAAAATAAATCCATGCAACAGCAACAGTGTAAGGAGCATCCTTGGACTTGAAGCAATGCTTCCAACAGAAGGGCAGAGCCAGGGAGAATTTTCCAGGGAAAGAGGTACTTTGAGTAATTCAAAATTAAGAGGCTATCAAACAACACTCCTCATTCCTGGAACTGGGAACTGGCACCAGCTGACTCAGAGTTGGGAAGCATAGCAAGTCCATGGAACCCGTAAGGGTGTGTTTTCATGGGGGGCGGAACACTGTGCAGAGTAGCAAAGGCAGGGACGAAGAGGTGAGTGCTGCTGTCGTTAGCTGAAGGATAGAGATGAAAAATTCCATGATTTGTCCATAGTTCACTTAAAAAGTCATTCCTTGATCCTAGAAGAGTAATAGGGGCAACTTTAAAGGAAGCAAAATGAGAAACAGCTTGATTCAGGCTAATCCAGGCACGATAGAAGAGCGTGGGGTAGACAGAATCATGCAAGCAAGATGAAACTTCTTTCCCTTTAAGAGAAAATTGATGAGCTCTAGATTCAATTATAACAGTTCGATTTCAATCATGTTAGCAGGTTCCCATTAATAAAGCATTAAGAATTTATTAAATATTTCATCTATCTTGTAATTTTCAGAGAAGAAAACCAGGCCAAGATTTACAGAGGATTTTTCCCAGAGTCAACAGACAAATCAAATTGCCAAAATTGAGGCACCAATTTCGGCTCCTGAGCCCCACATTATTTGCTCATTGCAGTCACCCTCATAAGATGAAACAGAAAAGGCGGAAGTTCAAGAGGCTATACATAGTGAATCGAAGTTACAACATCCAAAACCCTTTGAAAAAAAACTCGCAGAATGTGTGTGGGTTGGTTTTCTTCAAATTGGCACAACCCAGAGTATGTTTGGAGGAAGGAAGGACCCTCAGCTAGGGACTTGCTTCTAGCAGCCTGGCCTGTGGGCAAGTCTGTGAAACTTTCTCTTAATTAAGGACTCATGGGGAGGGCAGCCTGGGAGGTATAAGAACGCAAGCCGAGTAAGCAGCAAGCCGGAGGACACAAGCCAAGCAAACATATTCCTCTGGGCTCTGCTTCGGGTCCTGCCTTCAGTGTCCTGCCTCAGGTTCCTTCCCTGGCTTTTCTGTATGATGGACTGAAATGCGTAAGCCAAATACGGGCTTTCTTCCCCCAAGTTTGTCTGGTTAGTGTTTATCACAGCAAGAGCAGTGCAAACTAGAATAGAGGGCTGATGTGTGACTGAACGATCATTCCAGAGTGTTTCCTCTATCTTTAAAGAAAGGCACATTATTTTTTATTTTTAAATGCCTTTTATTTTCAAATGTCCTGATTTTTCCATATACATATACATTAGACATTTCATTGAATAATTTCAAGGTTTAACACAGAAGCATCTGGCTTAGACAGTGTTTCTCATACAGCAACGTTTTGCAATGGGCCTGTTTCTCTAGAAAACCCGTATCAGTATGGAAAATGAAGCAATGGGTGACTCAGCCACCTAAATGCATAAGAATAACTTTTCTGTCCAGGCTTCAGAAGTGAACTTCTACCTGTCCTCTCTAGCAGAAAAAGCATACAGAGAGTAAGAGGTGCGTTGGAAGGGAAGGAACCAGGAGATAAGGCTAGACCCTTAGTTGGCTTAGGGTTTTTCACAATCTGAACTTTGAGATGAATACAAGCAGGTGGTGATTTTGCATCTCCGTGATTCGGGGGCCACTGATAAAAAACATGAGCCCTGGAAGGAGAAAGCTAGGTAGTGCCTTAAAGGGAGTAAGTTACAGGACATGGAAAGCAGACATTCCTCAGTTAAATCTGGGATGAGGCTGCTCAACACTGGAAGGAGAATTTTCGTCTGTGATAGTTAATACTGAATGTCAACTTGACAGTATCTGGCACTGCCAAAGAGATAGGCCTCCAGGCACATCTGTGAGCGACATCTAGATTAGGTTAGCCTCTGGCCATGCTTGGGAGGGGTGAGTGAAGTGGGAAGACTCACCCTAAAAGTCAATAGCACCACTTCCTGGACTGTCTCGAAAAGAGAAAGCAACCCCAGTGACAAGCATTCATCTCTCTGTACTCTGACTTCAGATGTTAGAATCAGTGCCTCAAACACTGCACCATGACCCACCCTGCTAGGATGAGCAGCACCCTTGAGCAGTGAGCCCAAATAAGCCCTTCCTTCCTTAAGGAGTTGTCCTTGGGGGCTTTCTCACAGCACAGGGAAGCAACTGAGACATTATGAAAAATGGGTCTGCGTAGATTTAAACAACCTCTCTTATACAGCGTCAATGGATAGTGCGATGTGTGACAGGACTCTGGACAGGACTCTTAAAGGAAGCGTAAAGCATGTTCACTACGGCATTTAAAAATCAAAAGAAATTATTTTAAATGCCTTGGTTTAACGCAGGACTCTGTGCCTGTCACCTCAGCCTGCAGGAGGCTGAAGCAGCTACTCTATCAGCTACGTGACCTTGAAGAACTTATTTAAATTTTCTCAACCTCCATTTCATTGTCTCTAAAAGGAAAAGCAGCAACATGGGTTTCAAGATTTATGAAAAAGATTAAGTGAGATGCTGTCTCCAAAACTCTAAGCACAAATAATCCTGTACTCAGAACTAGTGGCAATGGTGGTGGTGGTCGCCATGGCAGCCCAGGATGGGAGGGATGGGGGTGTCTCCAGTTGTCCTCAGTACCTGTTTCTTCCTCTCTTCACCTACTCCTCTTTGGAACCCAGTCAGTCAGCTTTGGCCAGTCATACACTCTTTCAGCCCTGCAAGCACGCTGAGCCTGCTTGGTGCCTGCTGTTTGTTTTCTATCTAGAAAGTTCTTCTCTGGTCATTGCGTGACTGACCTTTATCCAGGTGTGAGATCAGTTTCTTCTCACTTGAAATGCTGCCTCTCAGGATCCTTGCCAGAGTCTTCCTTCTATCTGCCACTCACTCGGGATCCATAACCCCGCATTGTTTCCTTTCAGGATGTTCCAATAGCAGCTCTCTTACCCATCCCTTGTCTGTCTGTCTACACCCAAAGAGTACCCCCTTCTGGCTTGATGTAGGAACAGCAAGCACAGAGGTGGACTTTGCGCTTGTGAAACCAGCATCTTTGACTGATGTAGGAGGTCCTTCTGTCTATGTGTTGCTTTCATTGGTTGATAGAGGAACTGCTTTGGGCCTATAGCAGAGCTTTAGGGGAATAGAGCTAGGTGGGGAAAACTAAACGGAATGCTGGGAAGAAGAGGCAGAGGGATAAGCCATAGATCCTCCAACTGAGACAGATGCCAGTTAGAATCTTTGCTGGTAAACCACTGCCACATGGCGATATACAAATTAATAGAAATGGGTTAAATTAATATGAGTTAGCCAATAAGTAGCGAGAGCTAATGGGCCAAGCAGTGTTCTAATTAATACAATTTCTGTGTGATTATTTTGGTTCTGGGTGCCTGGGATGAACAAGCGGGCCCTCTTCTTATATTTTACTGCATTTCCCAGCATCCTTTGCAGCCAGCAAACCCACATGCTGAGATTCAGAAATGCAAGGTGGTGGCTGTGACGTGTGCTGTTCCAAGGCTAGATCCACAGAGACCTGTTCCAGGGTGTCTTCTACTCCCCTCTCCTGTTTGCAGGTGGGAGGAAGAGGTCCTTGCAGTGGACACCCTGATAAAATCAGTAGTCATTATTCAGAAAAGCTTCTAAACACAGATGACCTCACTTGAGTAAGAAACCAGTTTGATTGCCTGTTTGTTTGTTCCTCTTTCTCCTCCCCCTCCTTCTCTTCTTCATAATTAATATGGGGTTGGGATGAGTTAGATAGTAAAACAGTCCCATTGGTAGTACTATGTATTATAGTATATCAAATCTTTATGCCTGAATTATATTCTCCCAAAGCATGTCAGAAAAAGACAGTATCACTCTGGAAAAAGAAAGTCCATTAAGGTGTAGAGTGCATGAGAGTCAATGACCCACTCTCCTGGCTTTTAGAAGTTTAGCGAATATTAATATGACAAAAGAAAGCAAAAGGATTTTTGTGCATGGCATTCCCGTTGCCAGCACTTTCATTTTTTGTTTGGGTTCATAAAGGGAATGTGAAGGACTCATAAAACCCTGAATGAATTGTGCCATAAATGTTAATGGCCATGAATAGCAGTGTTGAGCACCACTCCAAAGCAATGTTACTACAAGGTAAATCTCTAAATACTACCTTAGCATGAAGGCAAGGCCGGTGTCAGGGCTTGGTGTGCAGTCACTAAACAGGCCCTGCCCCACATTCAAGCTGGGGCTGCTGCGTTCCTGCATGAGTCAGCAAGTCTCGGCCAAGGCCATGGAAAGCTATTTCTTTAAACAGCTCAGGTCCCCATACCTGGATGCAGGGTCTTTTTTGTTGTTGTTTTTGTTTTTGTCTTTTTGAGAGTACCAAGAACTCACTAAGCAGTCTGAGCTAGCCAGCCAGCGAGTCCTGGGATCCTCCTGTCTCTTCCTTTCCAACTGGGATTATAAGCATGTTCTACCATGCCTGTTTTCTCTCTCTCTCTCTCTCTCTCTCTCTCTCTCTCTCTCTCTCTCTCTCTCTCTCTCTCTCTGTGTGTGTGTGTGTGTGTGTGTGTGTGTTGTGTTCTGGGGATTGAATTCAGGTCCCCATGCTATCAATACAATCACTTTGCCAGTTGATCTCTGCAGCCCCTATGCTATGCATTTTAATGAATAAATTCTGAAGTCATCCTTATTAGACTTTGAATGAACTATCTTGCTAACTAATCTAAAGACCCTGCAGAATTTACTTCACCCATCCTTAGGCCTCAATTATAAACACAATTTAGAGAATTTCTGAGCCTCGTTGTCTCAATTTAAGAAGCAGGAGCAGGTTATAATACATTCTATATATTATATATATAAAGATCTATGTTATCCTATATGTTAAATGTTAATGAAGCAAAAAAATGGACTAACTAAAAGAACATTTTGCTTAGGTGGTTTTGAGTAGACATACTTAGTCCTATAGCAGATTGTTTCAGAAAGGTCATTATTTGGGGTCTGTCTGAACCAAGAGATCCTAGAACTCCTCTAAGAACCTCTTCTGCCAGAAATAGTGCAGGTCCCTGACCCATCAGAGGTGACTTTTCATCAGTTCCAAGCCACTGCCAAAGGGACTGTCATCTGATTTCTCTGATTTGGTCCTGAAGCCTGAGAATGTCAAGCCACTTTTAGAACTTCACATGTGTGCATGCATGTGTGTATATATGTTCTGCTCACATGTACAGGCATGTGCATGCAAGTGTGTGCATATGCATGTGGAGGCCCACGGTTTGCACCAGGTATTTTGTTATTTTCCCCGAACCTGGGGCTCACTGGTTGGCGAGGGTGGCTGGCCAGTGAACCGGGAGAGATCCTTCTGTCTCTCTTTCCCCCCATTGGAGCTCTCAGATACAGTACAGCTCTCAGATGCAGTCCTGAATCTCAGATGCGGTCTCAAATCTCAGATGCAGTACCCAACCTCAGCTTTTACTTCGGTACTAGGGATCTAATCTCACTTGGCACAGCATGCACTCACCCATGGAGCCACCCTACCAGCTACACAACCGTATTATTGTTTTTTAATATGCCACACCAGAGAGATCAACAGGCAAGCATCAAGGTATGAATTTCTACTGAATATTCTACAATTCCATTACCAAGAAACTTCAGGTAATTTGGCAATTTTCTAGGGTTTTATTTATACAGTGGTAATCTTCTGGCACTAATATTTGAAAATATTTTCATCAAATCTTATTGCCTTGACAAGATATTAGCAACTTGAATCTATGAAACACATTTAAACATGTTTCTAGCAACAAGTAGATAAATATTCCATTATATTTTATTTAATCTGGCATCTGCTGACTTAAAATTTTTATAACTATATAATAGGTCAGACAGAAAACGTTGATGAAAGTTTTTTTATCATATTTTGAAACACATAAACTAAAGATGTCCGGTCACAAAGTTGTTTTCAAATAAAAAGCCTTATTTGTTTATTAGCATGGTTACATTTGTAATTTTCTAAAGGCAAAGTATGAACAGCTACAAAATCGCCAGTTTTCAGACAACATGTTCTTAATTCTATGGCTTTTATGATAAAATACAGCCTTAGAAAATGGAAAACATTTCTGCCACTCTTTTTCTAATACCATCCGGCCTTCATCCAGGGGCACAAGCAACCAACCTGCCATTACAAAAACAAAGTTCAGCCAAAGACAAAAATCGTCCTCAGTATGGGAAGTTTAATATTTCTTCATATATTATTTTGATGCCAAACTTTGGAGGGAGACATATATTAGTTTTCTAGCACAGAAGAGATAGTTATGTCTGTTGTTGAATAAAAGAACCTATCCAGTGGCGGATAGATCTGTGAAAGAAACTTTGGTCTATTCAATAGTAGGAGAAGCGCAAATCAAGACAATAAGATAGTGGGGTTGGAGAGACGGCTCAGTCATTAAGATCCATCACTGCTCTTGCAGAGGACCCACCCGGGGTTGGTTCCCTGCACCCACATAGCAGCTTACAACCATTTGTAAGGTGAATTTCAGGGGATCCAATGCTCTCTTATGACCTCAACAGGCATTACATGCATGTGATGCACAGACATACAAAAAGGCCATACATAAAAAATATAAAACATTGGGACAACAATAGAGTTGCTTACCCAAAGTTGCAAAAGTGGAATTGTATGCTGGAGTCTGAATTCGGCCAGAGTGATGAGGTAGATTTTGTGCCAATTCAGCCTTCCAGTCCCTATCAGTGCCAATTCAGACTCTCCAGTAGAAACTTTCAGTGAAGGATTGATCAGATGGTAAACAGTTTCTTTCCAAGTGTGGAGACCAGAGTCTGAATCCTTAGCATCCACATGAATGTTAAGTAGACCTGGTGGATAGCTAGTAATCTCAACATCATAGAGGTGGAGACAGGAGCCCTTGGAACAATCCAGCTAGCTAATGAGCTCTGGGCATGAGTTAGACATGGATTTAATATGTAAGGTGGAAATGCAATTGAGGAAAACAGTCAGTGTCAACCTCTGACCTTCAAATGCATGCACATGCTTAGACACATATATTTTCACATATATATACTCATTCATATGTGAACATGCACATGTTAACTCATACATACACATGTATACACATAACATACACAAGATTAAATCTGAAGATATTATCAGTTAGAGTAGTTCTACTTTTCTAGAAAAATCCTAAGGAAACTCTAACAAATATGTAGGGATATGAACATACACACACACACACACACATACACATATATAGGAATTTGGTACACACGCACACATACATGTATACACACAACTAATGTTATTGTAAAAGCAAAATATGGTCTCAATGGGCACAAATAAGGGAATAATGATCTATTTCAACAAAAAACATATTATTATAGTTTATGTCAAAATTAAAAAGTAAGCATATACTGTATTTATAGCAAGGGAAAAGTATTTATTTATATGTGTTGTTGAGTAAAAGAAAGTTCCAGAAGGGTAAGCAGACTAGGCTTCAAGTATCCCAGTGAGCCCTAGGGACAAGCTACATCCCTAGTACTAGCTATAAGCCTGTACCTGGCTTTTTGTGATGTAAGTCCTAGGGATTGAACACAGGGCCTCAGGCTTGCAAAGCACATACTTCATTTATTGAACCATCTCCCCAAGCCCCTGATATACATGTTTTTCATGTGTTAAGTTGCATATTGAATGAGAGGCCTGTTACACCTCGTCCTTGTTCCACCCTCATGTGGGCACAAACCATCACTTTGTCTACCCTGTTTGCGCTCCCTGCCCATGAGTTCCTGAGTGACTGTCTCTGTTACCAAATACTGAGTTTGCTCGGTACTGGCTGTAGTTTCTCAGCAGTCTTCTTCAAAACACTTCCCAAAAATAAAGCAAGAAGAGCCGCCCACTGAATTAAGGTTTAAATATACATCTCATTTAAAAATAATTATAGATTCTTATAATTATGGATTTTTTAAAGAATATATCTTCATAATCAAAAATACTTGGAAAGACAAACAACTGTCCTTCCTGACCAAAGGCTTTAGGCTTTCAATTTAATTTCAGCATATATTTGCAAAGTTTCGATGTCCGAACAGAACTTGCATTGGTTTTGTAGTTGAAGCAGAAGGAGAAGCCTTAGTCTTCACCTTTGAGGCATCGCAAAGTTGCCTCAAAGAACTGAAATGATATGATGATGTCATTTAACTTCACAGCCCGTGATTGCTGCTAAGCGTGGTCTCATGAGACCACACCGAGAGTCCTTTCATAAGTGTGATCAATAATATGTGCCTTTCCTAAAAGGGGTGCAGGGAGCTGATCAGCAGCAATATGTTAAGTCTATAAATTATTATGCTTCTCCAAAGGGGATGATCAGAGTATATGCACGAGCAGTCACTGTTCCCTTCAAACACTCATTTTAATAGGACTGTGTCTGCGATGCCACACTCACAGGCCACAGGGTACTGGTAATGGTCATCTATGAGAGTCCCAGCATCTGGCACAGCAGGATTGATAAGCCAGGACCCTTCTCTAGCCTGCGCCTTCTGTACCAGTGCTGTTGCCCCTTCCTTAAATCTTTGAATTCATCTCATGTGTTCGGTTCCTCACTATAAAGAGAATTTAATCTTACCCTCATTTTCATCACAAATCTTAATGAGATTCTAAGCAGTCATCTAAAAATCATAGAAAAGAGTGCATTTCTATATGGTTGATAATTTCAGATTGTCCTATTTAATGGGCTGTTTGCTTAATCAATTTAAAGGTTTTTTTGTATGTGCATTTGTTTGTGTACCCAGGAACATGAATGTTACAGTCCACATGTGGAGGTCATAAGACAACATGATGGGTCTACTCCTTTTCTATCATTTAGATCCCAGGGACTAAACTAAAATCACAAGGCACAGTGATAAGTGCCTTCCCTTGCTCAGTTACCCATTCAGCCCAATTTTTAAAATTCTGGCATTTATTGTTCCTTTTAAAATTAGTTGAGTGAGTGTCAAACACCTATAATCCCAAGACCTAAGAGACAGAGGCAGGAGGATCAGGAGTTAAAGTCATCCTTGGCTAAAGACAGCTTGGGCTACAGTTTAGACGCTGCTTTAAAACACTAGCAACCAACCAACTATTTAACTAACTAGCTAGCTAGTTACCAAGTAATTGCCCAGCTAGTCAATTGATCAGCCAACCAAATAAACAAACAAAATGCAGGCTGTCTGAGTTGGAATAGAAGAATAGATGATATCATAGCACAGAGTTTCATGAAGCACAGACTCCGGAGGCTGGAGAGGTGACCAAGTCTTTTGGAGGGTTCGGTCTGAATGATATACTTCCAGGCTTCACATCCAAGAGGAAATAGAATGGCGGCTGAGAGGGAAGACCATGGAGACTGTGTCTGGGTGGTAACCAAGGGAAGTGAAACATAGCAACTGAGACACCATGAGGTCAAACTGTGGAAAGACAATCTCAGGAGAGAGAGAAGATACCCCAAAGTGGTACCAGCTAGGAGCTTGTGAACTTCTGTGATGACCTGAGTTAAAAATAATTCCTGTATATTTCAGCCTAACTTCTACCTACTAGGTGTCTTACAAAGAATAACCCTGGCTGAACAGCCTTAGGCCATCTCATTGAATTTACGGAAGGACCTCATGAAGTAAGCCACACTTTCCCATCTTTAGAAGGGAGGAACTTGACTCTGAGATAGTCACTGACTATGCTCCTGACACACAGTTCCACCCAAGTCAATTCTGAAGTGCCCACATGTGGCCAGGGCATTAATCAGCTCCCCATCTCCTAATGTCTCAAAGGCTCACTCATAGGCAGAAGCACTTCAGACCTTGGTCCCATAAAGTATTTATTGTTTCCACCTACTTTTCCCCAGCAGCTTCTGTGAAACATGGATATATGTACTCTTATTATGGTCCTCGTATTTCCCCTTCCTGTTTCTTCCATTCAAGCAGTGGTGGTTTGAAAGGGAATGAACCCCATAGCCTAATATATTTGAATGTTTAGCCTATAGCAAGTGGCACTATTAGGAGATGTGGCCTTGTTGGGGTAAGCGTGACTTTGTTGTAAAAAGTGTGGCAATGTGTGTGTGTGTGGGTGGGCTTTGAGGTCTCACATGTTCAAGTTACACCCAATATGGGATACAGTTCACTTCCTGCTCCCTGTGGATCAAGGTATAGAACTCTCGCTATCTCCCCAGTACCATGTCTGCCTGCATGTTGCCTTGCTTCTTCCCATAACAATAATGGACTAAATTTCTGAAACTATAACACAGACCCAATTAAATGTTTTACTTTGTAAGAGTTGTCATGGTCACGGTATCTCTTCACAGCAGTAGAAACCCTAACTAAGATACTTGCTCTTATTTGGTATACTGTCAGGAATATAGCATGAACTCAATGTGTGCATTCTGTATGGAGACACAGCCTTACTCAAGGTTGAAAGGAGCTGAGAGGTCATGGCTGGGACTTAGCCACTCTAGGGAGGCTCTGTGAATACACATAACTACAAAAGCATAGACTGGAAGCAAACACACTTTTGCAAAGCAAGTCTTAGGCCCTGAAGGATTATGCAAAAGGAGGATAAGATCTTAAGATAGGAATACTTGATGTTTCTCCTTGAGCTCTGTACAAATAGGAATCGACAAGTGAGCCATATGGCAAAATATCGCAGCTGATACAAGCTTAGCTTTAAATATTGTGATATAAGCAGGAATCAGACTTTAGCACATGATTCCTAAAATTGCTCTCTGATCTGGGCATGGTGGTATATGCCTGTGATCCCAACACTCGCAGGAGGCAGATGCAGAATGAGCTGATGATGGGAAAGAGGCAACGGGATGATGCCAGGGACGTTTCAGATGCAAGCAGGCAACCCATCCTGTTGGGAACAGCAGAGGAGCTTACACCTTCACGTTGATGTCAAGAGTTTTAGTGTATTTTGTCCTTGCTCTGCTGTCTCATGGGCTGATGAGTTTGCAGCTCGTTGGCTGGTTTTCATGGTGAAGAACATTTCAAGGAAGCAGTGCATGGGTGTTGATGGCTACTTTCAGCCAGATTTACAGGGACAATCAGGAAGAAAGGGAGCAGAGCTGGAATACTTGGAAAATCATCATGCTTCAAGGATGATATAGCTACGTGGTTTGAAATGGGACAATAGGATGTCTTAAGAGGGGCTGGAGAGAGGGTTCAATGGTTAAGAGTATTTGCTGCTCTTCCAGAGGACCTAGATTCTATTTCCAGCACCCACATGACTGCTCACAACCATCTGTAACACCAGTTCCAGGGGATATGACACCTTCTTCTGGCCTCTGTGAACACATAAACATGTAGGCACATGCATAAACACACAAATGAATAAACAAACAAATACATATAAAAGAAAGATGTGTTACGAGTATCTCAGAAATCTACAAAGTCCTTAGGATCACAGTGCTGTCAAGGAGTTTTCACAGAAAAACCATTCCAGAAGAATCCCAGACTTGCCTTAGGATCCCTTTCTCTGAAGTTCACGCAGGAAAGCTCTGCAAAGCTGTTATGTCCATGATCCAAGGAGGTCTAGGTTCAGGTACAGCTCACACTAATGCAAAGCTTAGAATTGTCACAGTAATGATAGCTCGGTAGGTATGGAGAATAAATTTTAGATATGCAATCATGGAAGCCTCCACCAAGATTTCAAAGGAAAGTCTATGTAGTTCAGGCAATATGCGAAGTGGCCAGAATTCCTGCAAGCAGTATTCAGTGGATGATAAAGAATGAAACTTCGATAGTAAAGTCACATTTAGGATTCGGGAGATGTAGAGGTACCAATAGTGCGCAATGGTGGCTAAAAAAAAGCTATATATGGCCAAGAGAACAGCTGTGTAAGGCTACAAATAACAAAGCTTTATAGACGGGACTGCCAAAGTCCTTAGAAGCCCACTTTCTACCACGGTGTGTCCTGGATGCCAGGGGAGGAGATGGAGGCTTTAGTACTTGTTCTGTTGGTGTCAATATTGCCCTGGGCCAATTCATCATCAGTCTCCTGTTCTTACCTTATAAAACAGGAATAATTCACCTGTGCCCAGCCTACTCCTGCAACTTGGAAGTATGCAACTCTCTCTTTGACTTTTAAGAGACCCAGAGTTAAGAATTGCCATGAGTCCTGAAGGAGACCTTGGGTTTCTGACTTTTGAGTGATGCTGGAGCAGTTAAGATTTTGGGACATCTGGCAGTGGACGGTGTGCAGTTTGTATCGTGAGGTAGACATGGATTTTGTGAACAAGGAGAGGGCTGCTGTGATTTGGATTAGAGTCCCACTAAGATTTGTGTGACTTGGACTCCACTATGATGCTATTACCACAGTCAAACTTCTAGAGATGTGGACCAGTGGGAGGTCCCTGCATCACAAGGAGTGTGACTTGAAGATGACTGGGAGACACCTCTGAGTCTCTGTTTCCTGAACCACGATCTTGTTTTAATTCTCAATTCAATTGTTGACTAGTTTCCTCATCAGGTACCCAAAGCCATGCAGCCAACTAATCTTAGACTGAAACACCCAGGTTTATGTGATAAACAAAATGCTTCTCTTTATGAGTTTGTTTGTCTAGAATATAGCTATGTTGCTATAGCAATGCTGTTATAAACATTTAGTTAAAGGAATCAATACACCAAGAAACAAAGCAGAATACAAACTGAAGAAGCCTCTGGGATTACAGGGAAAATACATAGAAAAAAAAGCAAAGGTTTGAGCTATAGAAGTTTAAGGAAAATATAAGAGAACGTTTATTTGATGATATAATAGAAGAAAACATTTTAAATTTAGATATGGAATATTCAAGAAGGTCAAGATTTCCCCAAATCCAAATAAAACTACACAAGACAAATGCTAACCAATGATCAGGAACAAAAAGAATATGTTAAAATTCAGAGTAAAGAAGCAGGCGATAGACAAACATTCTAGCAAGGTTAACAGCGTATTTCTCAGCAGAATCTATGCAACTTGGAGAAGAATTGAGACAGCTGTCTGGGAAAACTGACCTCCATGAATAAAGAGACAGTAAGTCCTTTCCAGGAAAGTTGTAACTGAGGGAGAAGCTGCAACTGAGGGAGAAGCTGCAACTGAGGGAGAAGCTGTAACTCCAGGAGAAGCTGCAACTTAGCGAAAAGCTGTAACTCCAGGAGAAGCTGCAACTGAGGGAGAAGCTGTAACTCCAGGAGAAGCTGCAACTGAGGGAGAAGCTGTAACTCCAGGAGAAGCTGCAACTGAGGAAGAAGCTGTAACTCCAGGAGAAGCTGCAACTGAGGGAGAAGCTGTAACTCCAGGAGAAACTGCAACTGAGGGAAAGCTGTAACTGAGGGAGAAGCTGTAACTGAGGGAGAAGCTGTAACTGAGGGAGAAGCTGTAACTGCAGGAGAAGCTATAATTGAGGGAGAAGCTATAACTGAGAGATGTCATCAATACCAGAAGTCTCTTGTATGAAAAAAGTTCTCTAAGCTGAAAAGAAAACATGGTAGTTAGAATTATTTTTAAACTGTAAAACTTACTAGTAAAAGTAAGTACACAGTCAAACTCTGAATTTAGTGTTCAGACAGAGTTTGAATCACTTTTCTTTAGTATGAGGGTTAGAAGGCGCGAATGTTGAGGCTGGAGAAAGCTCAGTGGTTATGATTGTTCGCTGCTCTTTCAGAGGACCAGAGTTCAGGGCCTATGTGACTCACAGCCACCTGTAACCCCAGCCACATGAGATGCAATGCCCTCTTCTCACTTTGTGAGCATTGCACACACATACACATATAAAAACATGCACAAATACAGAATTAAAAAATAGATAGAAAACAAAAATACCAAAAGATGAAAGTATTAGCAATAGCAGTAGCAAAAAATAATGTGTTAAGGGATTCATAATATAAATATGCAAATTGTGTCATCAAACTCTTTTATAGATAAAGTGGCCTAGGAGTGTAGAGGTTTTCATTTTTTTAAATCAAATTTAAGTCACTGTGATTTTAAAAGGGCATATTAGAACTATGTTTCCCCTCTTGCTTTTCCTCCCGCCCTGTGTGTGTGTGTGTGTGTGTGTGTGTGTGTGTGTGTGTGTGTGCAATGAATACTTCCTGATGCTCACAAAGCAAAAAAAGTATAGCAAATACATAAAGACATCAAAGCATACCACTGTGCTTTTGATCACTTGATACAAACACTAGGGATCACAGCTGAAGAATGGAATGACAGTTCAATTAGGCTGGCAGTTTCTGGACCTACGATCCAGGCCTCAAAAGCCATGCTGAACTGCTGCTGCTGCCCAGAGAACCCCCGGTGGTCTCCCCAGGTGGCTTGGACTTCCTCCCAATACAGTGACCGGATCTGAAAGAGGAGGGTCCCGAGGGGGAGTGCAGAAACCAAGCTTCTTGGGACAACCGCTGGCAACTGGAAACTGAATGACTTTCCCAATCCATCTATTGGATTGTGTTCAACAGAACCCCAAGGATCAGAAAGATGTAAGAGGATATTCAGATATCACTCCCTGGTCTGGCAGTATCACCGAGTGTGGAAGCTTCTGGAGTGACATTATTATAGTCATCTGGTCAAATGCCAACACATACCATACCCCTACATCTAGTTCTTTAGTAAGGCAGCTAATATGCAATCATGTATATGTGTGTGTGTGGGGGGGTGCGCGTGTGGGCACGCGTGTGCATATGAATTTATATATATATATATATGTGCATGTATGTATGTATATATGTGCATATATACACACATACATAGTCTTTTTCATATGTGTGTGTATATCTATATCTATATCATCTATATCTCTATCTATCTATCTTTCTATCTATCTGTCTGTCTGTCTGTCTATATGCATGTGTGCATAGTCTTTTTTAAGACAGGTTTCTCTGTGTCACTTTGGAGCCCGTTCTGGCACTTGCTCTGTAGACCAGGCTGGCCTCGAACTCACAGAGATCTGCCTGCCTCTGCAATTATAATTTTTAAACCACTGTTAGTTGGACATTCCAATACCAGAAACAACAAAAAAAATCCTACTTAACTAATGAAGCATCTTATTCTACCCTCAAATGATGGCAACCATGTTAGGACCTGCTCTGTATATTTAGTCATGGAGAAGATCTTGCTGGAAGAAAACAATTTAAGTCTTTCATATGGTATTCTAGGAAGGAGATGCCGATGTGTTTAATCTTTGTCTCTGGAGCAGCTGGGCAGGGCTGGAGGCAGCCAGGATGTGAAAGCAGAAACTTGGGGAAAATGGCCACTTCTGTTGACTATCCCAGAAGGGTCTTGAAAAACAAATTGTGTGCCCTCTCTAAAGTTTTAGGCTCTCATTGTAGGTTTAAATCATTACAAAAACAAAATGCATGTTCCAGGCTATAACCACACCATTCTTCTCCCATAACAGAGATCCACACATGCACTAGAAGACAGGAAACCCACTGGTTCCCAGAGCCTAATTAATCATGACATGGGGCATCCCCTTTGTTGCTGCTCTCCTGGGGCAGTTTTATACCCCAAGGAGATGGACCACAGGAAGATTTATGTACATGGTATGTGCTTTTCTTTTGGGGGGGACAAAGGACTAGGGAAGGAGAAATATGCAGTATGTCTTCTAAACCTGAATATTTCGAATAATTCACTATTAATGACTGTGTGAGAAAATCAGCATCTCAGCAACATTATAAAGACAATGTTAAAGGGGTTCTTAAGTTTGCCTCATTTTGCAAACAGGAAAACTGGGGCTTAGGGAAAAACTCCTATTGTGAATTTGCATCATTTGGAAACACTATGGGGAAGCCATGACCATCTGTCACTGAAGAACTATCATGCCCTGGTTTGGTTCCTGTAGCTGTGATAAAACACCCTACCACAAGCTCCATAGGGAAGTAAGGGTTTATTTGGCTTCTCATTCCATTACGATGCTTCTTTAAGAAGCTGAGGTGGGAACTAACCCAAAGCAACTAGTCACATGACATGACCTCCAATCAAGAGCAGAGAAAAACAAATGTACCCAGATTCCCTTGCTTGCTGCACCCGGGCTCTTGCCTGGTTCTCTATGTTCAAAATCTCAGAGTCCAGCCCATGAAATGGTGTTGCCCACATTCAGGATGGGTCAGTTAACAACCAGGACAATTCCCCTCAGGCCACTCTGACCCAGGCAATCCCTGATCCAGGCTGTGTTCCCTGGTGATCCTAAATTGTGTCAAGAACATTTCAAACTAACCAGCAATCTTCTTTCGTTATTCACAACCTTCAGGAAACCCTAGAACTCAACAAATGTCTCAGAAGTTAGCCTTTCAGGGACTGGATATTGGGATTATGACAGGCTAAATAAACCAAGTTGTCCGTGATCTGATCCTTAGACCCTGGGACAAATGACTCCTTTCTACAACAAAGAGAAGTTTGTGAGCTGAGTTGGTTAGGAACCTATGTTTGGGGAGACTCTCCTGGATTATTTGGGTGATCTCTCACCCCCCTCCTCCCGAAGCATCCTTTTTTGGAAAGGGGAGTGATGAGATACCAGACAGAGCTCAATGGGAAGATGAAGAGATGGAGGTTTGAAGATGCTGTATTGCTGGTCTCAATGATCAGAGACAGCCCATGAGCCAGCTGGCACAGAGAATATATTGCCAAAATTAGAAAAGCAAGCCATCCTTTTCCTACAGCCTCTTGAAGGCTCTTCAAAGAGCACCTCCCCACTGACTCCCTGATTTTGGCTCAGAGAGACTCATTCTAAACTTCTGACCTTCAGAACTGTTGGAGAATGCATGGTATTTTGAGTCCCCCCCCCCCCATATCTGTGGTGGTTCGTTTCATCAGTCATGGGAAATTACCACAGTCAAATGCAGAAGGGCTCTGAGAAAATATTTGGTCAGGTTGAGGCTATGAAATCCTGAGATGTTAATAAGGCTATCGATTTCATGTTACTAACTCGATGCTCCTGGGAAACCAGGATTCCCCTGTAGCATGGAAACAGAGGTCAAAGGAAGTCTGTCGAATCACAGGGCTGAGCATACACACACCATGTGGGCTAGCACTCCTGAAACCCCAGGAATTAGAGACCTGAGGCTATTTTAATCAGCTTGGTGAGTTCTATAAAATAGTCAAGGGTTTCATGAGGTAGGCAGAGCAACTGTGGCCCCACTAAAGGCCACTAAATTACACGACTAAAGAAAATTTCTGAGAATCCATGCAGACAAGATTCCAGTCCTGTGACTTGAAACCACAAAACCTCCGTGGTCCCTAGGCTGCGTGGAAACTATGGGATCTCTTCTTACGTTTCTGCAGCCCCAAATATTCTAGTATTTCAGCATGCAAAATGGATCAATGCGAAAATTA
Source organism: Arvicola amphibius (assembly GCF_903992535.2). Taxonomy (NCBI): domain Eukaryota; kingdom Metazoa; phylum Chordata; class Mammalia; order Rodentia; family Cricetidae; genus Arvicola; species Arvicola amphibius. Next base: position 182,763,514 of record NC_052049.1, read on the forward strand.
CGAAATCATCGGTGTCTTCCAGCGGGGTCATCCTAACCCAGCTCGCAGTCTCCTGGTAGTAAACCACTGACTTCCTTTCAGATGAGAGAGTTCTTTTCGCAAACCAGCAGGAGTGTTACGTGAGTGCTGATCTCAGAGTCAAGAGTCTAATGTCATCTGATCAAGCAGGGGAAGGCAATTTGAGAGAGAGTTTAAATGCTGGATTAAAGGGAGGATGTCAAGTAAGCATCAAAGCTAATCCTTAGAGTGTGCTTGAACTCGGAAATCTAATACTCATGATTCTTCTCAGAATGTTCTAATCTCCTACTTCTATTTTCCTTCCACTTCCTGCCTCCCTTTACTCTCTGTGGTCTAACAAAAGGCAGCAGCAGTTGCTGGGTTTAAGGCAACAGAAAGTGGCTAGACAACCCCTAATTTACCATATAGTTCAGAAGACAGGGTAACACTTAGTTTTCAACCCTGCCCCCAGATGTAAAATGAAGAATTCTACAAATACAAAGGTTCCTCTAAGGAGTCACATGCACACTGAAATTAAATGATTAGAAAGAGCTAGAGCCGGGATCCAAACATGTCATTATTCTCGAGTGTAGACGAAGGCACTGAGATACCGTGATAAAAGACAATGCAGGAAATCAGCTATGTACCAAAGCTGAAGAAAGTTACATAGTGCATCTTTGCATCTCTGGCCCCACCAAGAGCTGTGCAACTTGGGGCAAGAGACTTAACTTTTCTGAATTTAATTATACTAACCTTTAAAATGATGATAATAATGATAACTATCTCCTTGAAATATTTTTGGCAAAAGAGTATATATGACATATGTAAGAGGGCTCAGTACTTGGAAAATATTAAGTGTACAATAAATTTCAGTTACTTCAGATGACTTTGAGGCCAATAAGAATATGAATAGCAATACTTTATTAAGTTATGATTTGTCTTATTTTGGTTTGAAAAGTAATGACTGAAGGGAAAACTTAATCAGACATAGTAAACATGAAACTGGCTACTAGACAAATGCTTATGCAAGATATATGCAGATTTTATTATTATGTTGCTTATATTTTGAGCGCCACATGAATCCAGGGCTAGAAAAAAGTCCCTCTTGTCTCCCAGTGACATGCATGTGCATGGGAAAGGACTAATTTGACTCTGCTTTCTTATTGTCCTCTCTAATGATTTATAGCAACTGTTTCTTACAATATTTTAATGGGGCTGCAGAGAAGGCTCAGTGCGTGAAGTGCCTCCCGTGCCATCCCGAGGATCTGAGTGCAATCACAGCACATGTGGAAACCCTGAGGATGGTGGGGCTTGCTTGTAACCCCTGCTATGAGGAGGAGGAGACAGGCAGACACTTGGGCCTCACTGGCCTGCCAGCCTAGCTAACTTGTCAGGGTCCAGGCCAGTGAGAAACTCTGCCCCAAATCAAGGCGGATGGTCCCTGTGGAGTGACAACTGAGTTTGTCCTGGTCTCCATACATATTCACACATATGTGCAATTGCACACACGTGTACAACCGCACAAACACTTCAGAGGCTTTCCACCACCCTTAGGTATAATCTTCTCATCTAGACTGACGAAGCACCACTTTCTGTGCGTGCTGGCCAATTTTATGTCAGCTTGAAACAACCTAGAGCCATCTGAAGAGAGGAAACCTCAACTGACCGAGCAAACACCTCCATGAGATCAAGTTGTAGGGTATTTTCTTAAATAGATTGATGGGGGAGGGCACAGCCCATTGTGGTTGGTGCCAGCCCTGGATTGGTGGTCCTGAGTTCTATAAAAAAGCAGGCTGGGCAAGCCATGAAGAGCAAACCAGTAAGCAGCACCCCTCCATGGCCTCTGCATCAACTCCTGCCTTCAAGTCCCTGTCCTGAGTTCCTTCCCTGACACTTCTATGATATAGAAGTGTAAGCAAAATCAACCCTGTTCTCCCCAGCTTGCTTCTGGTCATGGTGTTTCATCACAGCAACGGTAACCCTAACCAATGTGGCTTCCCCTTTCTCTCTGACCTTACCTTCCTTCTGTTCTCCCCTCTTCAGGCTCCTTCATGTGAACTATTTCCTGCTTGGGTTTCTCTCTCTCCTGAGCTCAGCACTGACACCCATCCTTGTCACTGACCTGGAGTCTGGAGATTGACTTACCTGCCCACCTAATCTCAAAGCAGCACCCACTCTTTTTTTCCAACACATCAATCTAGAGTGAGTCTCTGCATTGGATTTACCATTGCTAAATACTGTTCTTATCCATTTGCTTCTTTTACCTTTGTGTGTGTGTGTGTGTGTGTGTGTGTGTGTGTGTGTGTGTGTATGTAAGCAGTAGTTTCCTCCATTCTTTACATAGGAAGAACATAATAATAGTGAATAATTATAAGTGAATAACCATGCTGATTTTGATGAAAGAATAAGAATCTTAATGATCTTCTTACAAGCTATTTAAAAATACCTAAAACTATCTTCACACATATTTTCCTATTTATTTATTGAATAATTAATTTATTCATATAACTACTTATAGTTCAGGATAACCTCCTGCCACCTCATCCCAGGTGTTGGAATCACAGCTGTGCATCACCATAACTGGTGTATGCAGTGCTGGGAACTGAACCCAGGGCTGTGTGTAAGATATAAGAGCACTGGATTAACAGAGCTGCTTTCCATCCTCTCATGCATAGAGCCTTTCGCATGTTAACCAGATGCCTGAAGTCTGTTCCCTGAAACTTAAATGACAGTTATTTCCACATTGCCTTCGAACCAAGTCATACTAATTCTCGGTTTGAACAAATCACCTGAGACATCTCTCGTGTGTCCTTACCACACACTGCTTCAATTTAGAAGCTCTACATACTTTATAACTTTATAAAGTGGTGACCGGGTGGTAAGGAATGGGAATCTCCAATCAACCTTTTAACGGGTGCAGATCCCACATCTACCAGGGCAGTCCAGCCAGAGGATGTGTTATGAGCCCTGCCCAGAACTGTGTTCAGCCCTCTAGCGGTCACCAGAGATTCCCCCACCCAGTGAACGTCCACCACAATCTTTTTCAAGGACACACAATGCAGTCCGCAATAACACAGAAACCTTACCGAGGTTCAATTAAGTCACATGAAAGACACGGCAGCAAAACAGGCTCCTTATTCTAGAAGGTTCTCAGATTCCATGAGTTTTCTTTTCCATGACTAGGGTTTATTTTCCCTGCCCTTTAAGTCATTTATACCAACAACTAGAGCTCTATGTAGTGGTAGCTGCAAAATATTTCTGTCTGTTGACATTTCTACAAATATATCAAAAAGACCAGGGAGGAAAGTACGAGTGTCCAGGATCCTCTAACTTTTCTCTCATTTTAAGACTCCTTTTTTCCCCTTAGCACAACAGTGACCAACTAGATTCTTAATCAACAGCCAAGAGGAAGCCAGAAGAATCAAACCAGAAATAGCCACACACTCAATCTCCCCAGCGCACCAATCCGAAAACCGTGATAATCTGTACCACGTAGAAGCAACTTTGAATAAAATATCAGCTGTCACTAGAGGTCATCCAAACATTTACCCTCTAACTGCTTAAGACATCCCCAGCGCCCACTTATTTTACTCAAGAGCAGTTTATTTGTAGGAAAACAGCCCATCTCTCAGAAAGACCGACCTAAAATATAACTGCGCAGAGCATCCCATACAGAGAGGTGGGGTACTTACCGCAGGGTGCCCAGTGCAGTAGGTGTAGCTGGCATGGGACTGGTAGTGCAAGCTCGCTCTTGGGAAGGAGTAGGTGTTCCAGGCAGGTTGGCTGCTGCTCCATTGGGAGCTGAAGCCAGGGCTCATGGTCACTCGTGACTTGCTCGTTTGATAGGCTCTCACTGTGGTGTTAGACTGTGGAGAAGAGAGAGACGTGGTGTAAGGACAGCTCTGTGCAAGCCAGCTCGACAGCATCATGCATTCTTCTGTGCGGACAGGGCGGACAACTCAGCTAGCCTTGGAAATGGCTGCTGACAGTGGAAGAAACATTGACTACTCTTCCGATTGAGATTAAAACTTTCCCCCTGTATAACAGTTTTGCCTGGATTGCCAAACACAGGACCTCATTGACACTGATAGCTTCAAAACCGTTTCCCCCTAGCTACAACGTGCAACTCCGTCCTTTAGAAATGAGTAATGCTTTGTTGGGGATAGCAACAACCCTACCTTCCATTACATAAATGACCTTCAGCACAGCAGTCACCTTGGAAGTTCACCATGAGTCTCATTCTCGTGTGGTAAATCATAATTTGATTAGGAGGATCAGACTGAAACACAGATTGCTGCCCAACTCTAAGTGGCCTTCATATTTCGTGGGTCTATTGCTCTCTCGGGGAGACACCAGCAGAAGTCTGGGCACACTCCAGTAGCTCGCTATCATACCGCCTCGATATAGCAACATGGTATAGGGCTTGAAATGGCCATTTATGTTCAACCTGCTCGACCCATGTCACTGAAAGTGGAAGAGTGGCAAAATATTAATTTCCCAGATGTCAAGATGGCTGATCACAATGACATACAGGGTAAAATATATGGGAAACAAAAGTCCCTTGTTATCTCCTTTGTCCTCGGATGGCCACAGCACAGGAGGCATATAATGGCTTCTTTTCAGAGAGTATTCTCTATCATCAGATTGTGAGAACCACTTACCCCAGCAGCAGAATGGCTTCCACAATAAATTCTATTTATAAATCCATGGCGCTTGCCAACTCAATCACAGGGAAAATGTGCTAATCATATTGCTATTATATTCTGTAAATCCAGTGGGGAAGAAGCTTGCATCTGAGATCCCGAGTTCCTGGTGGGCTAGGTTCTGATATCAGATACCTAGATTAACAATTTTTTGAGGATAGGTCTTAGCACCTTGGGATAACTAGTCCTAGAGAGCAAGTCAGCCCTTTAAAAGGAAGAATGAAATCTTAATCCAAAGATGAATGAATCCATTTAAACTACAGAACCATGAAACACCATGCCCCTCACCCATTGTTATTATTACCACCTGTGTGGTCCACAGAGGTCAAAGGTCAATAAGAAATGCAGACATATTCATAAAGCATATTTACCAAGGGACTGAGCAATGGCTTAGTCAGTAAAGGGTTTACCACACAAGCATGAGGACCCAAGTTTAGATTTCCAGAACCCACATAAAAGCTAGGCGCAGAGAAAGGATCCTATCCTAAACTTCCCTTGGTTCCAAAACAGCTTCATTTCCTGCCCCCTGGAAATCATCACCCTCAGTTTCTCCTTCATGACTTCGTCTAGTCCATGGCTAGGTTCCTGTTTCCACGTTTACTCAAGTCAGAAACCTGACCCTTTCTATACAGGAAGTTGGTAACATCCCTCCTGTCCTAGTTCAGTAATGGTGGTCATTCTCTCAGTGACCACGGGCAGGCATGATGGCCATTCTTCTCCAATCCTATTCCCCATCTGTTGTGACATTCACACTCAAACTGTGTCTCTTCTCTGGTGTCGTTTCTCTTGTCTCTCTCTTGTGTGTGTGTGTGTGTGTGTGTGTGTGTGTGTGTGTACACATGTATGAATACACACACACACACAACTAGAGAGCAGCTATGTAGTTTACTTTCTCTTAAATTTCCATCCCCCAGTTGTAAACTATATAAAACTGTTGATCATCCAAAGGAAACCAAACTTTTAATTATCACACACAAAATTCAGTGGGTTAATTGCTGTACTCTAAACCTTTCTCTCCCCCATAACTAACTTTTCAGAAACATCACAGATACATTTTGAAACCAACTGCCTGGAAGTCTTAGTATTGTTGACTCGTTTCCAACGTCAATGACCGGTGTCACTGAATCCTTTTGAAAAGTTTCAGTAGTTCTTAAACTGTTTTGTCCTCTCTGGTCCCATATTGCTCTCTGTAGTTGAGGACTCCATCAATTCACAACAGTACCGCTGAAATGGAATGAAGGCCTGCCACCCTCAGCCTTTACAGACCCTCCACAGCATGACACTAGAGTCGGACTTCCTGCAAGCATGCCTTTACAGTATTTCTCCGAGCTGACAAACGTTCAGTACATTTTTTTTAGCATATTCATGTCTCTTGACCCCTCTTTCCTTTCTAATTTTATCCTAACTGATGCCTTAAAGGCAATTACTGGGTCCTTCTATGTAATAGTATCTATTACAAAATGATTGCCTCTCTGTCTTTGTATCTTACATAAAACACTGTGTCCATACTTTTCCTTTTAAATGAGAACAAGGGCTTTAAAACATTGTCTATTGACTAGATTATCCTGCCATTAACAATCTGAAAGGTAATGTACAAAAAAGAAAAGAAGAGAAAAGAAAAGAAAGCAGACACTGGGGTGACTAGTGGGCTAGTCAGGAGGAAAATGTAAAGCAACACTGTATTGTTACCAGGTCTTTAACAGCTCAAACCAGAGTGACAAAATTAAAATGAGCAGCAACACTAAATGTTGGCATGTGTTGATGGACCTTTACACACCGCTAGTGAGAAGAGCACTTAGCACAATTATGTTGGAGAAGTGTATGTGTGTGTGGGGGTGTGAAACATGAATCATACTTCCACAGTATGAGCCAACAATTGTATCCTTAGTCTTTTTCCCAAAAGAAAGCCACATAAATACAATAAGATTTTTCTATGAATAGGATTAGTGGAGAAGCTATTATTAGTTTTGCTAAATGGTCATGCCAAACTGCCTTCTAATTATTTCATGTTTATTCTGACAGATCTAGCCAACTCTCAAACTTAGTCAGAAAAACTTGCTTTTGTGATGGGCAGCAGTTAATGCAGAGATTCATACATGGTCAGCATGCTGAGAATAAATGACCAAGTGCTCAACACTAAATAAGACTTCCATCTCAACCCAGTCATGCCCAGAAGGTTCAAGGGACGTTGTGGAAGAAGGGTTGGAAAGAAGGCAGGAAAAGGAGGGCTTGAGGATGCCTGCTGTGTGATGTTGTCTTCTGGTCGGGACATGGCTGGGGCACTCAAGAATGCACAGCAGCTCTGTCTACCTGCATATGACCGGCATGGCACCAAACCAATCGAACTAGCGTGCCTGGGGGAGGGGCTCCCAAGGCCCCATCCTTTGAGGAACTACTGAGAGTTGATGGCTGCTAGGGGGCGGGAATATTATCCATCTTTAGGGGTGTGGCCACTCGTAGGCTGCCCATGCTCCAGTGGACAGTCCCACACCTATGTGTGCACGCTAACTGAACTCAACAGATAAGGACATGATGTTAGGAGCAGAAACTTCAGGGAATTCTAATGAGAAAGAGGGGGACAGATAAAATCAAAGTATGTTGTATATATGCTTGAGAGTCTCAAAGAATAAATATTATTTTAAAAGATGACAATTGGTTTATTCACAATATCTCCAATTTGGAAATTGTCTTCAAGCAACAAATGGAAGAATACATTTTTTTAAAATTGAGATATATTTATAGTATGGGTTACTTTTTTAGCTATCAATATGAAAAGACTCCTGGTACACACCAAAATCATAACACATTGAAGATGACGGGAACAGAAGAATAGTATATATGATATCATTTATATAAGGTCTGAAATGAAAAAAAATGTATGTATATAAGTAGTCATTCCTTATCAAGGAGCTATCCAACTGACAACCACTTGTACAGGAAAGATTAGGCTTCTCCCATAGAGTCTCACTGAGTATATAAAAGTCCCTTAAGGGCAAGGCCACACGCCTATCAGTAGCAGGCCAACACAAAATCAACTCAGTGTTAATTTTGGAGATTTCTTTGAGCGTGTGCAAGATCTCATGTTGCTTTGTTTGGGCATTGTTTAGCTTATTAGTCTTTGGCTTGGATATTATGGGCTCCAATTTTGTGCTTTTATGGTGTGTGTGTGTGTGTGTGTGTGTGTGTGTGTGTGTGTGTATCTTGTGCCTTTCTTCTTATTAAATTTGCCTGCTGTTTTTTCTAAAGAGAGAGAGAAAGAGGGCATTAAGTTGGATAGGTGGGGTGGTGAGGACAGTCTGGAAGGAGAACAGAAAGGGAAACTGATCAGAATATATTATATAAAGATACTTATTTCCAGAAATCAGAAAAACATATGGCATATAAGAAAAGAAACCGGAAAGTGATTGTTGAGCTGGTTTAAAGGGAATTAATTCAGAAGGAAAATAAGAATTTTCCATGGAAACAGACATATTTTCTGTCTTATTGGGGGACCACTGTATGGATGCACACTATTGCCAACACTCACCAAAGTGAACAGTTAGCACCTGCGCCCTTTGCTGTGTCTTAATTATATTTCAATCAAAGAAAAACCTGCAGTGCTGCAAAGGCAGCGGAAACACGAATCTGCAAAGATAACAAAGGGAAGGAATGGCTCGGAATCCAGAGGCCCTGTCATCCAGAGAGCCTCATTTCCTGCACCCTGGAATTGGCTAATCTGAGCCCCACTATCATTCCTCTCCTTGGCACGCCCTCTACAAGCCATGCCAGGGAGCATGTGACAGCCCAAAGGCAGGAAGCCAGTGGAAAGAGCAAAGAGGCTGGACAAAGGGCTTTCACATAGCCAAGAGCTGGCAGCTCTGCCGCTGTGTCTGCCAGGCCCGGGGTCAGGCCTGGTGAAGAGAATGAAATGGACCAATGGACAAAAGAGCTCTCTCCTCTGCTTTCAGAGGCAATGGTGGTGCTATCCATGCTGTCAATGCTAGTAAAAGAGGTAGCAGAAAGCAGAAGGGAAACACACTCAGGAAAGGAGTAGCATAGGGGCTGCAGACTTAGTGTGGCTGGTAGACTGATTGCTTAGCAAGTCAGAAGCCCTGGGTTTCCATTTCCAGTACCACATAAACTGAGTGCGGGAGGGGGTACATTCCTGAACTTTCAGCACTCAGGAAGTGGAGGCAGAAGGATAGGAAGTCCAAGATTACCCTCAGAGTCAAAATAGTGAGTTCAAGGCCAACTTAGGCTACATGGTACCTCATCTATAAGAAAGAGAAAAGATTTGAGAGAAAAGAAGGAGAGAGAGAAAGGAAGGAGGGGAAAAGGAAGGGAGGGAGGAAGGAGAAGGAAAGGGAAAGGAATGAAGGAGGGAGGGAAGAAAAGGGGAAGGAGAGGGGAGGAAGAAGAGGAGAGGAGGAGGAGAGAGAAAAAAGCATAAAAGGAAGCAACAAGAAAAAGAGGGTTTATAGAAAAACTTAGTTTCAAAAAGATTGTTGTGAGACAGAGGTATATGAGTTGCTCTTTTTACTGACTCCTCTCCTTGTTGGTGGTATGATTGTTTTGTGTTGTATGATGTTTTCCTGGGAAGAACCCAACAGATGACTACACACCATACATGACAATAATGGCGGAGCATCGATAACAGAGCGACGTTAAGGGTCTAATCTGAGTCCAACTGGGTGAGTCAATGCTTTGACTGGGCTACTTACTGAACATACGTAATCCCCAAATAGCTTTACCACATGAAAGTCCCACCCCAGTATGGATGATGCCCCTCCCATAAGGGTCTGCATAGATGGAGTTTCTCCTCAGTTAGTCTTCCATGTTCTAAATACCCTCCTGGCTCCCAAGGTCAGGAAACCTGTGTAGCTTGAGTTAAATTACAAACAACTGGGAGGGTGGAGTAAACCAGAGTGTTTGGGCTCTTAAGACCATCCCCACCCGTGTCTGTGGGGGAATATCAACAGGTCTCAGCTGGTGGGGGCCTTTTGTTAAGTCCTAGTGCGTTGATGAAGATGCTGATGCTGTCATGTTGGGCATGTTGGGAGGATAGTGTTCTACATCATCACAGACAGTAGTACTGAACCTGTCCATTTCAATTATCAGTGATGATGTCATCACCAACCCACTTGACATCATCACTGATAATTGAAGTTGACAGGTTCAGTACTACTGTTTGTGATGTTGTAGAACACCCGATTCAGCATTTCCAGATCACAGTGGGCATTTGGTCACACTCCACTCTAGAGACAAAGGCAAGGGGAGGGTTCAAAGTTATCTCTAATGACACAATGAATTAGAGGCCGGCTGCAGCTACATGAGGGCATGTGTATTTATGTGTTTGCACATGTACCTTTGTATGTATATATATATATACATATATATACATATATATATATATGTATATATATATATATTACTCACAGGAGAGTGAAGCTTCAAAACCACTGAGAATTCAAGGCCAACCAGGGCTACATACTGAGACCTGGTTAAAAAACAGTATCTGTTTACGTATGTATAGTAAGCTTCTACAGCTAAAAATAGCATAAAAATTATCTAGACCCATATATTTTATAGTTTTCAACCAACCAACATGGATATTTTTGCAGCAGTCTGCATAAACACTGTACATGTATGTACACACATATACATAAATTCACATATAATATACACATACATACATACATATGCCCACACACCAAAATTCTCAAGAATCCACAGTGGATTTTTAGATAAACAGATGTTAACATGAAGTTCACAGAGAGGCTAAATGGTTTCCTGTGTGTGTTTATTTCCCGTATTGCCAATAAGGAAGTCCAAAGAGGACACTTTCTTCTCAACAACTCAAGAGTTTCAATAGGTTTTTTCAAAGATTCCCTCCGCACCCTGTGCCCCAAGCGAAGGATTCCTGCTGTGTGGCTTCTGAAGATTTCACTTATAACAGCTGAATGGGGAGCCTGAATGGGCAGTAAAACCCACACCAAACCTCTCTTTGCACCCCGTGTGGGGACAAGAGGTGACTTTGTTCACTTACAAAGGCTGGATAGAGGGAGCGACAAACTGGCCCTATGGTCTAAGGAGTTTTCTTTCAAACAAATCCTTTTAAAGGGATCTAAATCACGCCACTCACAAGGAGGCTGCACAAGGAACTGAAGGGAACCTTTTAGCTCAATCACAGCCTCAGCCTGAGGAATGGCAATTGTGTAGTTTCTTCCTTGGCATGTCCTCTCTTACATTCCTCCAACGGGACTGCCTTGCTTAGTGTCACATTCGCCTCTCTGAAGAGAGGAAAGTGTCCTGTTTTTGTTCCTCCCCTGACAAAAAAAAAACCAAAAACCTCTCTTTCTCCTTGATATGGGTTGCTTTATGATATGTGAGCATAAGATCAGAGGTGCCCCCTTTTACATAATTGTCTTAAACCACAGTGCTTTGGGACACTTAATTGTATTGTGCCTGTGGTATTTCGGCCTACATTTTTAGCACTTTAAAGAATAGCATAGAATCTGAGGAGATGGCTCAGTGGATGAGTGCCCTTGCTATGCAAGCATTAGGAATCGATTTGAATCGGCAGTACCTCCATATAAACCAGATGTACCTGTGGATGCCTGCAACGTCAGCATGGCATTGCTTTCCTTAGAATTACAACTGCTGGGATAAACACAAGGACCAAAAGTAAGCTGGGGAGGGAAGGGTTCATTTGGCTTACACTTTCTTATTACTTGTTGACCAAAGGAAGTAAGAACAGGAACTGAAGGCAGGAGCTGATGCAGAGGCAATGGAGGGGTGGTGCTTATTAGCTTGTTCACATGGCTTACCCAGCCTGCTGTCTTATAGAACCCAGGACCACCCACCCAAGGGTTGCCCCAACCACAATAGACTGGGCCCTTCCACATCAATTATTAACTAAGAAAATGCTTCCAGGCTTGCCTACAGCCAGATCTTATGGAGGCATTTGACTCAGTTGAGGTTCTTTTCTCTCGGGTGACGATAGCTTGTGTCAAGCTGACATAAAGCTAGCCAGTACAGGGGTGCTGAGACAAGAGTATCCCAGGAGTTTGCTGCCCCAGCAATCAGTCTAGCTCCAGTGGAGGACTTGAGACTGCATGAGAGACACTCAAGGCATCAAAGCAGAGAGCTATTCAGAATATACACAAACCACACAGGAAATAGACAAATAAGTCCATTAATTAAGAGTAGAATGTGGTAGAACCTTTCACATGTTCTACTAGACCTGTCTGAGGTCCTGGCAAACCTGTGCATCCCCTACAGCAATGATCTAGACAGAAAATGTACTGTTAGTTAAGTCCTCCAACCTGAATCTACCTGGACCAGGTAGCTTTGGGCTCACCCCACTGGACCAGACTCTCTCCTACAAACTGAGAATTGCCACTCCATGCCTTGGGAGCCTCCCTGAGAGCAGAGCGAGAGGAAGCTTTGTGACAAGCATGGGACTTTGGAGACTAGGAGGACTATCTGATGCAAATGGAAGAGGGCAGACTCTAGGGTTCCCTACACTGCTTTCTCACACCCAGTGAGGCAATGGTCCAGTCAGTATCATGGAGATGCGGAGAAGCTTGGATTCAAACGAATATCATCTTTTCCTATTTTCTGTTATGTGAGTTTGAGTAAGTTCCTTCCCAGCTCTGAAGATCCCTATTCACTGTTCAGCCAAGGGGATTAAAATGAAAAGAGATACGTGAGATACTATGGGACCTACATAGTTTTCCAAGAAAACATGACGGGAAAAAGAGAGGTGGGTTCATCTGGTAAAGGCTCAGGGCCACACAGCCAGATGGCTTTAATCTTTAATTCAAATCACAGGATGCAGACCGTAAATAGAGAGAGCCAGAGAGAGAGAGAAAGAGAGAGAAGGGGGAGAGAAAGAGAGAGGAAGGGAGGGAGGAAGAGAGGGAGAGAAGGAGGGAGTAAGAGAGTACTAAATTAAATAAGAGTTAAAGAAAAAGAACACCCAGAGAAGAGAAAAGGTGAGAGAAAAGGGGTCTCTAAACCCAGGCTGCGATAATCATAGCAAGCTCGGCCTGCTCCAGCCCTTTATACCGTTCAGCCATCACAAAAGCTCCACCCTTCTGCATTGCTTCCTTTGCTTCCTTAGCTGCATAGCTGGACCAACAGACGCTACCTTAGGACGATTACCACAGAACTGAATAAGCTGAAACATAAGCAACAGTGCCTTGAACGCCATGGACGCTACTAATTATATTTATTATTGAATTTAAAAGTTATAGCTTGCATTTTATTTAAGATCTGTATTGGGCATGGATGTATGTATGCCTGTGTATGTGGGGTGGTGAACATTTGTGTACGGGTGCATGTGTATGTAGGGGTCAGAGGTCAAACTTGTGTAGTTGCTCAGGGGAAACCCACTTAGTGCCTTCTTTCGAGACAGAATGTCTCCAGCCTAGTGCTCGTCATATGGGCTAGATGACGGACCGGTGAGTCTCAGGGACCCACCTTTCTATGCCTGCCCAGTGCTGGGATTGCAAGGCCGTTTCACCAGGCCTGACTTTTCAATATGAGTTCTGGGAACTGAACCCTGGTTCTTGGGCTTGCAAAGCAAGTGGTTTGTCTAAAATATTTCCACAAACATATTTTTAATTTTTTTAAAAAGAAGCAATGGCGACATATAACCTTGCTTGGGGACTAGAATATGTGGAGGCATTCTCTCCTTCTCTCCATTGTTCTTTCATAGTCCCTTTTCCCCTTGTAGATGAAAAACAAGGAAAGATGAAGGGAAGGCTTAAGGATGAGAGCAAGGGAGAGAAGAACAGTGCGCTGTACAGATTTGCCACTTGTATTTTAATAAAACACTGACTGGCCAAGTAGCCAGGCAGGAAGTAGAGGCAGAGCAACCAGAATAGGAGAATTCTGGGAAGAGGAAAGCTGAATTTGCAGTTATTACCCAGGCACAGAGGAAGCAAGATGAGAATGCCTCACTGATAAAAGGTACCAAGCCACATGGCTAACACAGACAAGAATTATGGGCTAATATAACAGTTAATAAGAAGCCTAAGCTAATAGGCCAACCAGTTTATAATTAATGTAGACCTCTGTGTGTTTCTTTGGGACTGAACAGCTGCAGGACCGGGGGGGGGGGGGCGGGGGACAGAAGTCTCTATCAACAGGACAGACAGGAGAAAGGAGACAGAAGAGAAACAGAAGCAAAACTGAAAAAGGAAACCAACTTGGCACAAACTAACTTCTTTACCTCTGAGTAACAGACTCAGTAGTCATCTTTTCACACCCGATGGCTCTTCACATCTTGCTTCTGGCTCAGTGCATGCTCAATGAGCCCAGGCATACCAGAGCTACTGCCTGAGTGTTCTGGAAGTTAAAGTCACATAGAATGTTCCCAGCGGACAGTCCCACAGCCCCAGAGTGACTGAGACTGGAATGGGCTGATTCCCCCAAATGAAATTAGCCTATAAAAATGACAATAAGATGAATGGAAATGACCCTACCGTCCTTTGAAGCAGCTTCACACCGATAGCAAAGCTACTTGAAGAAAAATCCTGATGCTGGACCTTCCACAACAGCAGCCCAGAGTTAGGAAGCTGCTCTTTCTGTACCTGCCCTCCTTCTAGTTACCTCTGCTTCCTGCAAATCACCCATCTGGTCAGTCACCCAACACCTACTTAATGAGGAGCTGTAGTGGGCCAGGCATGGAGTACAGGTGGAATTACAACCAACAGGCAAAAGGACACACACCCCTACCTCCACAGAGAATAGGAATTAATAAAGAAATCAGGCATGTAGGGGAACGTGAAACAGTGATGTCTGGCGTAGACTCATGGGCCCAGACTTAGAAAGCTCTGTGCTGGGGGTTTGGATAAATCAGTCACAGCAACCACACAAATGAATGGGATTGAGAGGCCAGAGAGCTTAAGGCTATTCACAGTTATTAAGGCGATGAGCTGATTTAATTATGCTCAATGTCCAAAAGAATTAATTCCCATTTGCCAAAAACATAAGAGGTGTTTTTTTAAGTGGAAAATTCCATAAACTGACTGTCCTCCAGCTGCAGAGCATGGCAGAGTACCGCGAGTGGCTGTCTTTAGCTTTAACTCCCTCTATATTAGCACCGCTTACTACGCTCCCACTGCAAAGGGCATCGAGAACTTGAGGTTTTCATTCTAAGCAAACAATGTCCTCTGCAGAAGCCATGGAAACCATCACAGACTGAGGCTGCTTGCAATGTCAGAAAACCAAAGAGACAAGGATCGTTCTAACCCAGCAACTGTCCTGTCCATCGTCAACCACAGTGGCCACCACCCCCTCATCCATCCTCTCCGAGGATGCCTGCTTAGAGTTACGTCTCTCTGATGCTCTTGGGTCCACACGGAGAAGCGTTATGGGTTTGTTATGTGCTGGTACCATCAAACAATTTAGTAGCTTTTTGTGGGTGAGCTACTGCACTAGGTCTCCGGAAGAGGGCAGAAGTGATGGTTTTAAACCTGAGTCAGCATTCTGCTTGCCTCCATCGCGAGAGTATACCTAAGAGGCTGTCTCTGACCGCCTCTTGGGCCACATTCTCTGAATTTCCAAATGGGCCACTGAAAAGTGAGGCATTCTGTGAACACTTACTAAATCTCTAACTTTTGGGAAGATGTTAACTAGCCTTCTGTTTGACTGTCATACAAGAACTCTAATCGCTTTAAGTTGCACAGTTTTTGTATATATTTATAAACATATACATATCTTATACTGTCACACATATATTTTTACAATCCTTGAAGCCAGATTTAAACATTTCTTCTTTAAAGGAAGACAATGAAGCTTTTCAGCTTTCTCAGCTTACTGTTTTATTAGCTACACTAACATTGAAGTCTGTCACTGCAGGCTGTACACACACACACACACACACACACACACACACACCATAGGAAATCTGGTAAAGAGTGAGTGTAACAGTTTTCCAGCTTGCTTCTCAGTTGCTGTAACAAATCCCTGACCAAAAGCTACGCGGGAAGGAAAGGTGTTGCTTAAGCTTACGGCCCGTCACAGATGGAAGCCAAGACAAGCACACAAAGTGGAAATCTGCAGGAAGCAATTGAAGCAGAGGATGGAGGAGTGCTGCTTTCTAGAGTCTTCTGGGTTCATGCCCACCTACCCTTCTTACACAGCTCAGGACCACCTGGCTGAGTATGACATCACCCACAGTGGGCTGGGTCCTCTAGATTAATCAGAAATATCTGCGCCACAAACAAGCCCACAGGGCAATCTGAGGAAGTCAATTCCTCAACTGTGGTTCCCTCTTCCTGGATATGTCAAGTTGACTAATGAAGCTATGACACTGAGTGCCAATAAAACTTTATTTTTGAAAATAGGCCATGGGCCAGCTTTAGCTAACAAGTTTGCCCAAGACCTAGTCTAAACTGCTAACGTTTGAAGTGTGTGATTGGGGCTTTCTAAACAACAAACACACTATTGTGACAACAGAAGTCTATGAAAGAAAAGGTTGGGAATCAATTTATGAATTTTCTTTATATCCACAACAGGAAATAAAGGATGGCGAGATTCAGGGGAAGTGACTGATGGTCACCAACCACCCCATACATGGCAAACACACACAAACCAAATGGACAGTGTCTAAGGAATGACTGTGGATGCTGTATTCTGGTCTCCACATGAGTGTGCACCCATGGGCACATGTCCCATATCACTTGAGTCCACTCACACAAACACGAACCTGCACACACACGAGTAGGCATGAATGTGACCGTCATGGGATGAGTGAGAGTCAGCGAAGAGCTTTAGCGTGTACGTCAGCCTTGAAAATAAAGCAGCAGTTGTTTGATATTGGAACAAAATTGACAACAGCGTCTCTGCGACGCTTCTGTCACTGCAAGCAGAGCAGATGGTGTCTCCAGCAGCAAAGAGGGAATCTGGCAGAGAAAAGTCTAAGGGAAAAGAGCGCGTGTGACTGTCAGATCGAGGAGTCGCATTGAGACATCCAGGAAAGGAGCCCGGCAATATCTCAAAATCCAACAAATTACTTTTAAAGTCGCTGTGTGAGTCAGGAAGATGGATGGGCTGGGGTTGCATCTACACGGTCAGAAAACTGCCAGGTCTGCAGAGCGGCTTCATCAGGGAGCCTTCTGGCTAGAAGCCCTGATTTATTATATTTGATTTTGAAGATTTTTTATGGCATCTTCTTCTTTGGGACGCCTAAGTAGACTCAGCAAAGTTGGCTTCGTATGTCATAAAAGAAAACATATGTGGCCCAATTAAAGGAACAAATCTCATGTTTCCTGTCATGTTGAAGTCCCAAATTACAGAATCTAATATGTAACAATAAAAAACTAAATGCAAAGAAGTCACACAAATCATAATTAAGATCAGGTAGTGTGCGCAAGTGTGTTTGCGTGAGTTGATATGTGAAGAAAAATCTGGCATATTTTAGTGTAATTGGATGCATTATGAAGAAATGTGTCTGCTATGTATGTGTGTGTGTCCTGGCACTGTGATTCCTCCCCTTCCAGAGGATAGCGGTACAACGACATGATTTGCACGCAGTGTTTTAAGAATGAACTTGGAATGTCACCCACTATTCTTGTCCTTTCTCCCAACACTCATCCATCCCAGGAGTCTCAGGTTGCCAGGGCACTGAATGTCAACATATGTCTTCTAAATGCATCTCAACTTTATACCGCATGCTTGGGAAAATAGGTAATTTCAGTGTGGCTTTACATAGCCAAGTCACCACTGGGGAAATGACTCAAGCATTGTGATGCCCTTCCTGGCCAGTCCTGACCTGAATGGACCCACCTCGGGCACTCTGCCCCAGCTACCCAGCCTCCTAGCTCCATCTCGAGCATGTGCTTAGCTGTTCTTGACTGAACGGACCTTGATGTGCCTTCATCTGGCAAAATAAAAACATAGCTTTAAAAAAAGAAAACATCTTCCATAAAGTCCATAACTAGGTTTAGATGTCACTTGCCAGAGAGGCTGCTCTGCACTCTCCGACTCGAGGATGAAGCAGGCTCCTCTCAAGCATCTCCCCACCATCTACTCTCGCCCTTCATGAGGGAACTTCTCGATGACCTTCAACATCCCTGTCCACACGTCCGCCATCATCTCCAGGGCAGATACGACGGATTAGACTGTCCTGGTTGGGTTGTATCACAACTGAATTTGTATCTGGGGCTTCTTGTTTAACCAGGGGCTGCAGAGCACATAAAGAGATGGCTGAATGGTGTCAGATCTCCTACTGAGTTTGAAGAAGCAGCTGCCAAATGGTACAGAGGGCCGCATGGCTAGGAAGATTTGAGTAGAGAAGAAGAGCTCCCCAGCAGTGGTCTGGGAAGATTCGAGCAGAGGACCCAGCTGTGGTCTAAGAAGATTCGAGCAGAGGACCCAGCAGTGGTCCAGAAAGCAAAAGATATTAATCAGTCCTACTCATGATGGAAGCTGAAGTTTGCAAAGAAACGAAGCCTGAGCTGAGACTTTGGCCCACGGTGACAGTGGTGATTTTAGCCTTGTGCCATGCTGAGCAGACAATCCAATTACATCATGCCAGACCAGGCCTCAAGTCATAAAAGTGTGTTGTTTCAAGTCACTAGGTGAGTGGGAATGTTATGCAATGCTGAAATACATTCAGTCTTTTAAATATTTCAAATAAAGAATGTATCTCTATTTGGCATGTTATTTATTAGCTATATAATGATGATGATAATGATGATTTTCTTTCTTTGCTCCTCCCCCATGTGTGTGTATGTGTGTGTTTGTATGTTAGAAGGATAGGTTTGCAGGTTACTCATGGAAGTTCCATTTCCTGATAAAGCATCTATAATTCAATGGACATGCATTGAATACTTATTAAATGGTAGAGTAAACTTTCACTAGCGAACAGTGAAAGCTTGCTTCATAGAATATGAGGATGGAACCCCCCTGTGTCAGGTGACTTCCAGAACGCAAGGATCAGAGGGGTTCCTGGTCATCCTGGGCTACCTGGTGAGATCAAGGCCTGTCAATCAAAGACTCACTTTGAAAGAAACCTAGTTATCAAAATAAATAAATAAAACTACTTTTGAAGTAGAAATTTTTACAAGACAAAAACTTTTCTAATGGTTCAAAATGAAAATTCTGTGTTTGCTTGTGTGTGTATGTGTGTGTGTGTGTGTGTGTGTGTGAGTGAATAATAAAAAAGAAGAAGTCCTGGATTTGGGAGAAGGGAGAGATGCAGTTGGGACAGGATGGGGTACGGGAGTGATAAACAGTCAGTTCTCATGTACGAAATTCTCAAAAAAATAAAATAAAATTAAGAAAACATAAAGGTTTAAAAATAAAACAAGTCAAGAAACATTATCCAGAGTGTATTGAGAGAAAAATGAATAGAAAAACAAAGCAAAATGATAATTTCTGAATATTTTGAGAAATTATCATGGCTCCAAAAGGCAAACAAAAATTAAAAAATGAACCCAATGGACTAAATAGGGTATGAATGGGGCATTGACAGAGCCAGACAAGAAAAGTCCAGATACTAAAAGATTAAAAAACCTCACAGGCAGTGTGGTCTGCTAAAGACATCAATAGATGCCATTCTCTCCCCCACAGTAGCCGACCGTGCAGTTAGGACACTGGTCTGCACACATGGCTTGTAAGAGTATAAAGAGGTCCAATGCTTGGCCAGAAGTTGGCAGTCTGTGTTGTATCCCACAGCACATGGGGCGTCTTCATTGTATGTCCATAGAGAAGCAAACCCACACATGAACAAGGGATTGCTGTCTTGACAGGCCCAACCAAGCTTGGGTCCTATGGCTGCTTTGGTGCCCCCTCCCTCTAAAGGCTGCTTCTTCTTTCCAATCAGAATGGTTTCATCTCAGCAACACCCACAGTCCCAATGTTGCATTGTTACAGGCCCAATAGCACACACTCATTTCCTGCTTCCTGGACACTGGTGCTCCACCTTCCCTTGTTGCTAGGGAACTGCCCCAGTTCTAGTGAGCACACTGGCAAGCGTGCTGAAGGTTCTAGAGCTCCTGACAGAAGAGGAACTGTTTCTTCCCAGGTGCCATGCCTTCCCTTTTAAGTGTTATTTGAACTAACTAACAAGAAAGGGAAAAACTAATGCGTGAGAGAATGCTTAAGAAAGAATGGATCTGGGTGGTTAGCTGATCCCACCATTTGCCTGTGAAATGTTTGTGAGCACTTGATTGCCCAGCTGCTGGCGCTGTTGCAGGAGTGTGTGCAGCATTGTCCCCCAAACTAGACTGCTGTCACCATCCTAAGTTCAGCTGTGTCTGCTGGAGAAAGGTCATTGCAACAGGGCTTTTTCACAATTGGATTCCAGAATTAAACAAGATCACAGGGAGCGTCACTGAGAATCCAGCCACCCCTCCGTATCAGTTGTTTGTATCTCTGCCTTAATGACTAGGGGGCCTCAGGGTCTCAGGGAAGAGTACAGACTTTGGGAAAGACTAGGGGGGAGGAAGCACCATCATTTCAAACTGTGAGGAGGTTATTGTCTATGCTGGGCACAGACTTTCCAACACAGACGGCTTTGGGACCATCCACACTCCTGTAGGAACCCCTCACTCATGCCTTGCAAGGAAGTACAGTAAACTCACTGGCTTCCTCAGACTGAACTTTGCTGGAATCATGCTTTGGGTTCCCATTGGGACCTTATGAGGAGGGTGGACATTGCTTAGCCCCCACCCATAGGAAGAAAATTCTCACAGCAGGGAGGATGTGGGGTCTATAGAAGTGGAGCCTGTCTCTAGGTAGTGAATATATGTGTTCGGGGATGTTCTATTTCTGCTTGCTGATCTACAGATATGTGGCTAAGCAGCTGCCACAAGTTCCTACCACCAGGAGGTCAACTGCTCATGGCAGTGCCTAGCTTTGCCAGCTATGGACTATGTCGGTTCAGAACTTCCTCCTGCGGCTGCTTCTTGCCAGGTATTTGGTCACAGCAAAAAGAAAAGTTAACTAATACTGGTAACATTTCCAATTCAGTGAGCCAGACTTAAAAATATCTATCTGTTCTGTATAAATAAATAAAACAACAAATGCCTGTATCATGTGAGCTACAGCTACAGGGGTTGTGGTTGCTCTCAGCCATATGTTTGTATTATGTAGGATCAAGTGGAATCATATCTACCAGTATACTGTTAGTTGTTAAAAGCAAGCATAAAAATTATATAAAGGTATATGGGTTTATTTTTAATATGTTTAGAAAGTATATTGACCTACGAATCCATGTATTGACCTGTAAAAGTTTAGAGAAATGTCTGAGACCAAAGACTCCAAACCGACATCAGGAGCTCTCTCAGGGGTGGGGGCAACAGTTGGAGGTGCTAATGACAATGTATTTATTGCAGTTGTGTTATGATAATGTATATGATAATAAAGAGATGAGAGACAAATGAACTAAAATAACTTCAAGTAAAAGCAACAAAGCATTGAAGTTGATATCTTTACATTCCAGAGTTTCGCCAGTGTTTACCAAATGAAAATAAACTTTAGAAAACTCATGAATGTATTGTGGTTTCAATTTTTAATGTTTTAATATTTAATCACATATATCATGTGTGTCTGTGTGTGGATATGTACTCGTGAGTGCAGTGTCCACGGAGGTCATAAGAGGACTTCAGATGCCTTGAAACTGGAGTTACAAGAGGTGATGAGCCGCTCACCACGGTCTCTGGGATGCTAACTCAGGTTCTCTGCAGGAGTGGTATTTGTGTTCCAAACTGAGATCTCTCTCTAAGGTGATGTTGAGAATCTGCTCAGTTTTGCAAGGCGTGGACAGCATGGCATCTATCTGGCACATCCAGACATTCTCAACTATCCTGCAGAAAACAGATTCATTTGCTAAATAAGCAAAGGTACTGGGAAAAGCAAGTCCTGACCACTTAGAGATATATGGAAAGCAGATGTGTCCTCGCACCAAAGGGTTTATTTCTCCACAGATGTTGCCATGGAAGGTCTTATGTTGCTCTGTTGCTGTGACAATTACATAGTGAAAGAGGAAAAATATTGCCACGACCCAGAAATTCTCTCCCAAGAGTGACAGCCCATGATAATTTCCAGAACCCACTGTCAGAGGAGAGCACCAAGGCGCACACTGTGGAACATTGTTCGGGTGTTAAAATGTTGAATGCATTGGAGTTTATTTCTCAAATCAATAATGAACCTCAACAGACATTAACAGAAAGACAAAAGGAAAAAAAATGGTTTAAAATGGGACAGAAAGGAGCTAGGAAGTCAAAGGACACGATAAATTAGCAGAGACAGGCAATGACTCCGTGGAAATATGAGAACTGTAAATCCATACAGGAAAGAGGATAAGATTCTTGCTGTTCTTGGTGTCTCAATGCTAAAGACTGGGTATTTATTCAATCCCTACCCCGCATCTGCTATGCCAAAGATTGTGCTGGATACCTGCACCAGTAAAATAAAAAGTCAGAGCACTCACCAAGTTATTATAAATAATAACCTCAGACTATTAAAAACCAGGAATATTCCGCAGTAATCATGGTAGGGGATGTGGCTGAGGTTGGGTCAAATTCCCCCTGTCTAGGAGGAAACAGGGGAGATATGGTATAGGGTGTGGCCGGCTCATGTGACCGTGTGAACAGGCACAGGCAGGGAGTGGAGAAAAAAACCAAGCTTGGTTGGCTCACAATAGAGAAGGAAGCAAGATGGGGCCTGTAAGTGGCTGGCCAAGGGCCAAGGCTGGCAGCACACAGGAAGGTGCTTTTCCTGCATCCTCAGAGGTGAAGGAACAAGTCCAGCAACGTGGCCAGACTTGTGTCTTAAAAATTTTAGATGTGACGAGGAATGTGTTCCCATGGAGGGGACACAGGAGGACACACTAGAGATGCCTGGGTCAGTTTGGAAGTAGCTAACATGGGCCTGGAGAGATCCCTCAATTGCTGAAGCGCTTGCTAAGCAAGTATGATGGTCAGAGTTCAGCCTCAGCACCCAAGGGTTTTACAAAGCTAGGTCTGGTAGCACACACGTGTAATCCGTGTACTCCTGGGAAGACAGAGGTGGGTGGATCCTGAGGCACACTGGCTGCCACACTGGTCTAATCAGTGAACCTGAGGACACAGTTATGAACTCTGTCTCAGCTCTTGAGGAATGACAACGGAGGCTGACCACTGGCCCGGTGTACATGCCTCCCGCCCCTGAACACGCATCCACACACATGCATACAGGAAAGATAATTGGTTGTAATATCTAAGGAAGCAACGCGAGGGCCTCCATGCACCTGCACACACACAGGCGCCTTCATAATGATGCTCGTGTTAGAGGCAAGAGAAGAAGGGGAAAAGGGGTGGGAGGACACAGACGAGAAGAAAGAGAACACTCTTATCCCATGCCAGTCTTCTCAAATGCTAGGCTGCCAGACCCCCAACTGCTCTTTGTAGCCATCACATTCTAACCCGATTTCCTCATTTTCTTCTAACACTTCATCCCGCAATGGCTCTCAGGGAACACACCATTCTCTTTCTCAGCACAATGCTGCTCAGTTCCAGCCATCCCTGACTCCTGGATGCATTTTCCATTCTTCTAGCCGCGAAATCCTGTTGCTTTTCTACCGCATGCTGTTTCCTGAAAGTCACGGTTGCCATAGCCAGAAGTGTGGAGCAGAGAGGATTATCAGATGGAAAGCCTCCAGTGGAGCTGCATGGTTTATGAGACTCTCACACCGCAAATGGGGAAACATCAGGGCTCTTCCTCAGGATCAGACTGAGCAGGAACGCAAGGGCTCCGGGTCATTCACTCAGCCAAGTGTTTTCTGAGCAGGGTTTGTGCCAGGCATAGTCTAAGATTTTTGTAGCAAAGGGCAAAAGGTCATTACGATTCTGGATAAGCTTCATATTTCATGGCGAGGTAAACAGGTGGGTGCCACAGCAAGGCCTGGTGCCCAGGTTCTGCTGAGGCTCTACGGAGAGACAGAAGAGAAAGGGTAACTAGCCATGTGAGTGACCACAGCATGAGTCTCCTAGCTCTTTACTAGTGACTCGGGGAAACTATGGGGGCTGTGGCATAAAAAGGAATGGACCGAGAGCCTTGTATAAAAAGTGGTCATGATCCAGCTTGCTGAGAGGTTCTGAAGGAGAGAAGCAAACAGAACAGAGACCATCCTGGGAAAGTCTCGGTTTCTCTACCGAAAGCAATGGTTAAACTAATTGCAAAGGACTTTGGGTCTTGCACTTCAATTAAATATTCATAGAGCTCCATTATGCGCTGCATTTAGAAGTTAAGAGACTTTCAGACCCCTTCTGCATTCCCAGTAGTCAGCTAATCCATCTGAAATGTGATACTCTCTCCAGCCCACAGGCTCAGGGAGTCGGCCCAGGCAGGCAGGCCTGTGTAGGATCTTTTTCAAGAGATGCAGGCTGAGGCTTGAGGATACTAAATTGTTCTGCAAAGCAAAGAGCGGTTGTCACTAGGGAGGCTACCACCCAGCAGCTTTAGCACAAAGCAGGCGCAGACTAAGAGAATTAAGCAGAGGGTGAGGGCAACATGTCCTGGCGGCAGAAGCACTATTTTCTTAGTTGGTAAGGATTCACAGGTGGGTGGGGGTGGCAGAAGAAAACTGGGTACTCAAACCCATGCTATCCACTTTGGATCTTCTTAGACAGCCCTTCTGCACACTGCAAGCCTGTGGGCCACATTCAGACTGCCACTTGCTTTCTTTTTGTAAATAAAACTTTATTGGAATTCAGCTATGTCCAGTACTTTCATATTATTGACAAGTTTCAACACAGATGGTACAACCAGTGTCTAGCTTCCTATGGGTGATTTGAGCCTTTGCAGGAAGTATGCCAGGCCTGCTTTAGAAAGATGTTTATGTCCTATACAAACTTAGAGTTTGTAACCCAAGCTAAGACATGCATGGCTTCATAGAATTCATTATGCAGACACCCACCCACATGCCCTCTTAGGAAGGCAAAACTAATGACTCACGAGTAAACAGAATGAAAACCCAGGCCACTTAAAGGTTCATGCAATCTGCTTTCTCCCAAAGAGCACTAAGAGAAGAGCGTTGAGCCCTAAAATGTTAACCATTACCATGCCAAACCCGGTTTAGTCCCTCCTCCTGTACTTCCTGCCATAGGTCAGCATTGGCTGAGCTTCCTGGCAGGAGCCCTCACCATATCCTACTACTAGAATCCCATCCACCTTGAAGTGGGTGGGACAAAGCATACTCAAGTTAGCAGAAGAAGTTGCTTGGGGCCCATATAGTATATACAAGATGAGCTGGGAAACCTAACTCAAAATAGCACTTGCCATCTCCTGAATGGGGTGTGTGTGTGTGTGTGTGTGTGTGTGTGTGTGTGTGTTTCTCAGTTATCATCTACTTTGATTTGGGAGGCCTGCTTCTCACTGGCCTGGCAGTTGCCAGGTAGGTCTCAGGGACAGGGATACTCTTGTCTCTGCTTCCGCAGCAGTGATATTACGAGCGCTTATTGCCATAGCTGCACCATCTTTAAAAGGTGGGTTCTGAGGTGGAACTTGGGTCCTTGCGCTTGCAAAGCATTCTACCCACTGCACCATCCTCCCAACCCGATTTCTTATTTATTTGGGATACTCTCTTCATAGCATGTAAGAAATATACATACTTCCCTATTTCTTATGCACCAGATGTGATATGACCTGGGGATTCAAAGCAGCCCAGAGCAGAGTTTCCTATGGAAAGGAGCCAGGGGGGGGACCAGAGGTCTCATACTAATGTGGTCTCTAGGTACCTGATGCCCATGGCAGAATTTAAACTCAGATTTCATTGGAGACAAGAGGAATAAATGAAAACACCAGGATTCTTTGTAGATATGATGTTTTCTTGCATGGTAGAACGAATGCAAGCAAAAGAAAGTGAGCAAGATATAGAAAAGGCATAAAGAACATATAGCATCCTTCTTTAAACCTCTGGAGAACTAGGTTTACTACTGGCAAGCGAACAGAAGAGACATTCCTGATCCCACTGTGATTTGAGAATAAAACACGTAGCCCTTTTCTTAAGACATATATCTTTCCACCGTGTCATATGGCCATACTGAGGAATCAGTGGACTAGTTAGACACCAAGGGTGATATCCACAGGCTGACAACTCTGTGTTGATAACTATATAAGGACCCCTATGTGCTGAACCCTGTGTGTATGCTGACCCCTGTGTGTGTGCTGACTCCTGTGTGCTGACACCTGTGTGTGCTGACACCTGTGTGTGTGCTGACCCCTGTGTGTGTGCTGACCCCTGTGTGTGTGCTGACTCCTGTGTGCTGACCCCTGTGTGCTGAGACCTGCGTGTGTGCTGACACCTGTGTGTGCTGACACCTGTGTGTGTGCTGACCCCTGTGTGTGTGCTGACACCTGTGTGTGTGCTGACACCTGTGTGTGCTGACACCTGTGTGTGTGCTGACCCCTGTGTGTGTGCTGACACCTGTGTGTGTGCTGACACCTGTGTGTGCTGACACCTGTGTGTGCTGACACCTGCATGTGTGCTGACACCTGTGTGTGTGCTGACACCTGTGTGTGTGTGCTGACACCTGTGTGCTCACACCTGTGTGTGTTGACCCGTGTGTGTGCTGACACCTGTGTGTGTGCTGACCCCTGTGTGTGTGCTGACCCCTGTGTGCTGACACTGCATGTGTGCTGATACCTGCGTGTGTGCTGACACCTGTGTGTGCTGACACCTGTGTGCTCACACCTGTGTGTGTTGACCTGTGTGCTCACACCTGTGTGTGTGCTGACCCCTGTGTGTGTGCTGACCCCTGTGTGCTAACACCCGTGTGTGTGCTGACACCCATGTGTGTGCTGACACCTGTGTGTGTGCTGACACCTGTGTGTGTGCTGACCTCTGTGTGCTGACACCTGCGTGTGTGCTGACACCTGTGTGCTGACACCTGTGTGTGCTGACACCTGTGTGTGTGCTGACCTCTGTGTGCTGACACCCATGTGTGTGCTGACACCTGTGTGCTGACACCTGTGTGTGCTGACACCTGTGTGTGTGCTGACACCTGTGTGTGCTCACACCTGTCTGTGTGTTTACACCTGTGTGTATGCTGACACCTGTGTGCTCACACCTGCGTGTGTGTTAACCCCTGTGTGCTGACACCTGACATCACACACTCACAGAGTAATGAGTAATGCTCAGTGAAGAGAATGAATGGTCTCTATGACACTATCACTAAGTTTCAAAGGACTACAGCCCCATCAGATGGGGTCATTACAGTCTCGGTTCCTGACCACTGGTCTAAGGAATAGGGGCACGGCTCTTGCCTTAGTTTCCAAAATATATAAAAGGTTATGCTGCAGGGCAGATTGTGGTTATCAGCAGTAAGCAACTCTTTGGCGTTTTTCTTTCTCTTCCCTCCCATTTCCATCCTCCTGCTGCCCTTTCTCCCTCTCCATCCACATCCTTTTTGTGGGGATGGAGAACACTTCCTCAGAAGACTGATTTTGAGTGGTCAGTTTCCTTCTCTAGGTCCTCTCATCTAAACAATGACAGGTATCATTTTAAGTTGGAGATAATTAGGAGAGGAAGAGAGTGACATGCAAAACAGAAACTAAGTCGATTAAAAACTACACAGGAGGTTGGAGAGATGGCTCAATAGGTGAAGGTGCCTGCTCCCAAGCCTGGCAACTCGAGTTTGATCCCAGGAAATCATATGGTGGAAGGGAGAATCATACACACATGGCAGAAGAAAAAACTCACATCCACACATACACACACATATACGAATATAAAGATAAAATAAAAACAAATGCTAAAAGCTACATGTTTTCATCTATATACTTGGCATAAATATAGAATATGCTTATATGTATATGTACAGTGTATATAATTATGCTAACATAGAGCATTGCAAAAAACTAGCACACACAATGTGACCCCCTCTTCTGCAGGCCAGTAGCAGTCACAACCTGTTCCTGCTAGCCCGTGATGTTCGCTACCACCTTCTTAGTCACTTGGTTCTCTTTCAGTATAAAATAAATATGTAGACTCAAGAGTCTGGGGTGAAAAGTTCAAGACTGAAAATACTTCCTCCGTCACTGTTCTGGCTTGCTCACTGATGGATTTTCTTTAATCTGGCAAATAAAGACCTTTATTAGAACAGGGGATAATAGTTATGATTTTTCTCACCCAAATAAACACTTACACGGAAATCATGTACTCAAAAATAATTCAGACACATCCCCAAAATGTTCCTCATTTTGATCCCTGCTGGCATTTTATATCTAAGCTCTAAGGCATCATTTTCCCATAATGCAATTGACATGAGTGGTTATGGCACCGGAGCTGCTTATGCCTCAACCTCTGCCCCAGAAAGAACCCCTTCTGCACAGTTTAGACATTCTTCTCAGGAGATAGGCCTCTACCAAATAGGAATTTATGTAAATAAATACGGTCATGAAATGAGCAGGGGACGTATACCTAAAAAGCTCAATTTTGCAGGCTATTTCCAGAAAAATAAATCAAGTGCCAGGAAGGTGGCTCAAGTATAAAATCCACACATTTTGAAAAGATGAAAAATAGCCAGGACTGGGGAAATGACTCCATGGGGAAGAGTGCTTGCTGTTCAAACATGAGGCCCTGAGTTTGAATCCTCAGCACCCATATCAAAAGCTTAGCATGGCTTTGCCTAACTATAAAACCAGCACTGTGAGGGCAGGGAACAGGAAGATTGCTGAAGCTTGTCGGCTGCCAGTCTTGCTCTCAGTTCAGTGAGAGACCCTGACTTTTCTGCACAAGGGCGTGTACAAAAGGACATACACACTCCAACACACACGTGTGCATGTACCACACCAACCCACCCCACAGCAAATGTTAACAATAACAACATAGACAATATCACAAAGATAACCACAATAGAGTGGGAATGAGACCAGGGTTTTAACTATGAAAATTTTGCCCCACAGGGTTCAACTGCTGCAGTCAAGAAGCATTGCTCATTGTCACTTCAGGGCAGGGGAGCCATTGGCATCCTGAAGCCAGAAGCCAAGGGCATCACTAAGCATCCCAAGTTCCTTGTATCAGACAACTCTCTACAACCAAGAGCAGGTCACCGTTCCATTGCGTAGGGCGTGTATCCATCTGCATGTGTAGTGTACATTTCTTTGTATCTGTGCATGGAGTGTGTGTGCATCTGGAGACCAATGGTGGGGATCACGTCTTCATATCACGCTTTGAGACAGAGACTCTTGTGGAACTTGCAGCTCACTAATTAGCTAGACTCCCAGGTTAGCAAGTCCCGGGATCTGCCTGTCCCCACCTCCCCAGAGCTGGGGTTACAGGTGTGTGCGCCGCCATTAATGGGCCTCACACTGAACTCAAGCTCTCCTGCTTGTTCAGCAGGTGCTCTACTGACTGAGCCAGCTCCACACTGATCTACTGCCAATATCTCTGTGATGGAGACATGCTGTGTTTACCTGTGATCCCGAACGCTGGAAGATGTCACATCCTGTCATGTTAAAACACACTCATGACCATGCAACGTGGCATGTACTCATCCTATCAATTGGAATAAACAAAACTTCATTTTTTTGCATTTCTATGACACCCTTAATATGGCCAGAGCACTGTCAGAAGTTAATAACTGAAGCTGAAGATTCATGGTTCTAAGCTGGTCCAGAGACTCACAAAAGGCATTAACCTGAAGGCGGGAGCTGGTGTAGACGCCATGGAGAATTGAGGCTTAATGGCTTGCTCAGGCTGCATTCTTTGAGAACTCGGGGCCACCAGACCAGGGACGGCACTGACCACAATCAATCACTAACTAAGAAAATGCTCCCTCAGGCTTATCTTATAGAGGCATTTCCTCAATTGAGGTTCTTTTCTCTCAGATGACTTTAGCTTGTGTCAAGTTGACATGAAAATATCCAGCGCGGGGTTGGGGCATGTCCACCTGTGTGTGTTGGTATCTTGCTTTCTGAGACAGAATCCTTTCATTGGTTTGGACTCATCAGTTAAATTAGGTTGTCTGGCCAGTGAAGACCGAGAATCCGCATGGCTCAGTCTCCCCAACACTGGGATCCCCAAGCACTCATCACCTTGCCCACATAGTTTATGTTCTGGGCTAACTCAAATCCCCACCCTTGTAAGGCAAACACTTCACTGACTGAGTCAATCTTCCCAACCCCTGAGTCTTTAACTTTTGTTGCTTTATGAGGAATTCTCTATGTCTAAAAGCAGGGACTGAAGTAACCAAAGTTACTTACTGTTTAATCGAATGTTACTTTTAGCCTTGCCAAATACAAGGCGAAGTAGCAATCAGGATATTCTTGATGTGCTGTCTATGAAAGAACTACTCTGAGCCCTAAAGATGAAAACATACCCCACTATTCTCCAGAGGCCAACCATGTCCTCTGGGGCTCCCAAAGCTGGTTTCACTAGTTTATGGAATGACAGTTCCAAGGAATCTCTTAGCAGCATACAGAAATGGTCACCACAGTGGCTTCCCAATGACATCTCCCTTCCATCCAGAATACAATCCAGCTAGACAGCTCAGCTTACCTGATGGATCAATCAGCTAGTTTGTGTCTCATTTGCCTGGACCAAGTCAAGCCAGGATATTGGTTCATTGTCTTCTTCTAATGAATATGGATTGTTTTCTCTTTAAGAGCCTGAATGCTTCCATAGTCAATTGGTTACATTCTATAGAACACAAAGAACCCTTCTAACTGGTGGCATTTCTATCTCTTTCCCTTATTTAAAGAAACATTTCCAGGATATTTGTTTTCTCTTTAAGAGCCTGAATGCTTCCATAGTCAATTGGTTACATTCTATAGAACACAAAGAACCCTTCTAACTGGTGGCGTTTCTATCTCTTTCCCTTATTTAAAGAAACATTTCCAGGATATTGCTCAATATATATTTAAGGCTGCTAAGCCAAAGGATTTATGAGGATATATTTTATAATATCTTGAAAAATCATACTGTGCTTATGAAGTAAAGATGGGGGAGTTTGTCTAAATATCTCCATGTACATCAAAGCATAAAATATGGATGCAATAATGATAAGCATCTCTGGTGTTCAGATAGATTGGTTGTAGAAAGATTACTTTAATTAACCTGGGAATTCGGAGTCTCATATTTGTTATAGGAATTCCTACCACCAGTAGCCTTTAAGTTACCCGCCCACTTGGGCGTGGCCTCTTATACTATATATGCTCAAGTAAAGCGCAAGTCCGGCTCCTTTTTCTGGCTGCGGGATTCGGTTGCTGTTCCCCACTCCAGTAGAAGATTATGATCTGTGAGTCTGCCCCTAAATCAATAACCTCTTATTATACTCAATTCTGAGCTAGTGTGGGATTTCTTTTTAGCATCCTTCTTTACTGAATGTTTTCCAAGCTATCCTCTCCTTCACTTACGTGATACTCCCAACTACATGCTACACAAAGGATACTTACTGTGAAGAACATTCCTCAGCTACAGGGGAGCATTTCTTTAGATTCTCTCACATTTTGTCTTCCCTAAATCTTATCAAGATGGAGCGAGGGGGATCAGCTGTTGAGACCACTGGCTGCTCTTTAGGGAGACACAACTTAATTCCCAGAATCCAGATAAATTTTCTTTTTAGATGACTACTGATGTGGGATTCCCCTCTGTACTCTGTGAATACCATTGGTTAATGAAAAAAAACTGCTTTGAGCCTATAGCAGCACAGGGCAGAACAGAGCTAGGCGGGGGAAACTAAACTGAATGCTGGGAGGAAAAAGGCGGAGCCAGAGAGAAGCCATGGAGCCACTGCCAGAGACAGACATGCTAGAACTTTGCCAATATGCTACATCCATGTGGAGATACACAGATTAATAGAAATGGGTTAAATTAATATGTAAGAGTTAGCCAATAAGAAGCTAGAGCTAATGAGCCAAGCAGTGATTTAATTAATACAGTTTCTATGTGATTATTACAGGACTGGGTAGGACAGAAATCTTCCAACAGACTAGCAGAATTATAACACTAAAGGTAGGAAAATTACACAAGTTCAAATTTTATCTAGCATGTATAAGTAAATATTTATTGAAGTGCAACCATACCCCACATTTCTAGAGAACAGAGCCGTATTGTCAAAATAGATGGCTTACCCTCCAAATCAGATAGTTACTATCTAGCATTTGAAAGAAAACATTATCAGCCACTGCTATAATTGATCTTGGAAAAGCATTATGTGTAGGTAGGATATCAAATTCCGTATTGGTAAACACAATCAATAAGAGAGGTTTCTGTTTGTCTACTAACATACAGAGTAGACTGGAGGGAGATAAAAGACATAAATCCACATGCAAGTATGTGAAGCATAGATAAAGACACCCCAGTAGCATGTGGTTATTTACTATAACTCCAGGGTTTAAGAACAAAAGTATATCCAAAGATCTTAGACAATCCCCTACCACTAAGGTCAGCACAGCCTTGATCCTACTGAAATAACAGGTCTAGCTTATAAAAGAGCTTACAAAGAATTGAGAAAGATTCAGAAAACTAGAAATTGGAGAGACAGCACAAATGAAAGGGAACAGGAAATGTAGTGGGGGGAGAGAAAGCCCAAGGAGTGATTTACTTCTGGACCTATAGGTGCAAAGACACAGCAGGCAGTGATCTTGATGTGGTGTTAAAGACTGAACCTTCACATAACAGGCTCACTTTCAGACAAGCAAACCATCTGTGCTAATAGAATAGACCTTTAATTTGGGAATCTGAGAAAACATCAGCAGCAGAATATATAAAACAAATAAACAAACTCACCCTTGCTATCCTTTAAAAGAAAGTTGGGGCCTGGAAAGATGGCTTTAAGAGTATGTGCTGCTCTTGCAGAGGACCCGAGTTTGGTTCACAGCCCTTAAGACAGTCAGCTAACAACTGCCTGTAACTCCTAAGGACCAGGCGCCCTCATTTGGCCTTCACAGGCTCCTGCAGTCACATGATTTGCACACTTTCACACACACTCAAAAATAAAATCACTAGGGAAACTAAAGTAAATTTGATGCAAACAAATGAGCACAGCATACGACCTCTGGGGTAGCGGGAATCCTGATAGCTGTGTTATTTGTTAGGACATGGGAGGAGGAAGGCAGAAGGGATGGGTCTACATGTGAAGATGATTGTGTTGGACAGTTGTTGCTACAAAACAAGGGTGGGTCCATCAAAGCCCCCGATTGTGCTTTTGCAACCTGAGCTGTAAACAATCCAGATTAAGATTCTTTGTGCCTAAAGTAGATCTTTCCAAGCAGGATGGATACTTTTGTTCTTAATTTATAATGATCAACAAGCATATGTCTGCAGGGATTAGATTAATTAGAGGGGATTTTCTGGATAATGTTCAAAGACGATGAAATCCTCTAGGTTTAAAATCCTTTCAAGTTGGAGCGCCAAATGGTACACCTTGAGGGGAGATTAAGAGAAACTAATTTTGGACCCGGGGGACAGTCATTGTTGACCTCTATTGCAAAGGCTGGCTGTGCTCTAGTATGTCCCCATGATCTAAGAAAATCCCTCTGGGTTCTGGTGGTGGAAACAGACTCTTGAAAGAACAATTAAGGAGAGAAACCATTTTATGAACCATACTAGACAGGTAGCCTTTTTTAAAAGACAGGGTCTTACTATGTAGCCCTGAATTGTCTGGGAACCCAAAAGGCACTATGTAGGATGGCCTCAAACTTGGGAGAGTTTGCTACTTGCCTCTCCCAAGTATAGACTTTCACCACAGATTATGACATAAATGAGAGATTATTTTTTAAATATTTTATATATCTAAAAGAAGTTATTAAGCAGTTATTTTCTTATTATTTTTATTTAAGTAGAACAAAAGAATGATTAGCCTTAATTAGGCCATAGAATAAGAGTGCAGATTAAGAGAGTTGTTCAAATCTGGGTAGGTATTATACAAGAAGAGGAAGCTTGGTATGCAGGATTCTCTGCAAATGGGATGACCATGTGGGAGCATAGCCCTCTCCTACAGTGTGAGAAGACTATCATACCACCCTACAGTGTGGGAAGACTGACATCCCTCTCTACAATATGGGAAGAATGACATACAACTTGAGGTTTCCTCTAAATTTCAAAAAGTCCATAACCGCTTGCCCTGTGATTTAAGGTTTATGCAAAGGCCCACTTGCTAAGGAGACTCAGCTCCTATCTCTCTGCCATCAGAATCCATTGGGGGCAGGGCCTCTCAACTGGGAACCTCTAGACATTCCGAGGTGATGTCATTCTTGGCTGTCAGGTACCACATAAGAAATTCCTGGGACCTAAAGTCATTCCTGGGTTGGGATATAGTTAAGTTATAAGGTGTTTACAAAGCACGGATGAGCCTCTCAGTCTCATCCCCAGCACCACAAAATTGAAAGATGACAGACAGACAAATAGAAAGACTGATGGATAGATGATAGAGAAATAAATCTATGAATGATAACTAGACAGCTGGTAAATAAACATACAAATGACAGACAGGTTATTATTGACAAATACATAAGTAATAGAGATAAACAGATGAAGATGATAGATAAGAGATTATAAGAAGGTAGATATAAAGACAGGTAGGCAGAGAGATAGATGATAGACAGACAGATGATAGAAAAATAAATATATGAGTGATAGCTAGACAACTGTTAAATAATAAACATTCAGTGGACTCATTGGATAATATTTAGACAAATACATTACTAATAGAGATAAATAGATGAAAGGTGATAGATAAGAGATGATTGGAAGGTGGATATACAGTCAGATAAACAGACTGACAGGCAACAGATAAATAGATAGGTGGATAGACAGATAGACTGATAATAAACAAAGGATAGATGGTAAATAGATAAGAGAAGATAAATAGATGAGATATGATAGATAGACGGATGAATAAGTAATAGGTAAACAAAGGCATTTCTTTCTCCTTTCACAGAAATGTACCAAAAGTTATTCGTCCAACAGAATTCCCAAATTCATCACTCAGTCCTGAACAAGGCCATGTTAACATTGTGCTTACTCATCACTTCCTGGAAGACTTTTGTCATATTAGTTATTGACGATGCAGCATGTTTAGTCATGGCTCCTTATCCTCAAAACAGGATACAAAGCAGTCAATTTGCCAAAGTCCTGAACATATTGTGGTTAAGAGCTGAAACCTGAGACTCCAACATGTCTCTCTCATTAACCACCTCCCACCACAAATCCAATTAAACACTGAGGGAAGTATTTCAGATAGCAGACAGCATACTAGAGTCTTCTACTGGTGATGCAAGGGGAAATAGTGAGGTCACCACTACCACTACCCTCTGTTGCAGAGACCATAATCTTGGGAGTATGCAGTGCTGGGAAGACACAGAATCTTTTTTATATATATAACCAAAGTATCTACGGCAACATTTGACAATTTCAAATGCTATCTTCCTCAGATTTCCAATATTATGAGAGCTGTAGTAAAACCTACGCAAACCATCATTTCTAAGACCAATTCCTTTATCCTGTTTCCCAGAGCTAGAGTTACAGCCAAAGTGAGTCATCTTGTGGCTGCTGGGAATCAAACCTGGGTCCCCTGAAAGAGCAGCCAGTGGTCTTAACTGATGAGCCATCCCTCCAGCCCCATCCATATCCTTATATCTTATTTTAAAGGAAGAAGGGAGGAAGGAGAGGAGAAGAAAACAATAAAGGAACAACATGTGCTTTCTGTCTTCTGATTGAAAATGATTCAAAGCTAAGGTCTAGCAATGAGAGGCTGAAGGGAGAATCTATCCCAGAGAACACTGTGAAGGTTCACCATCCCTGAATTGCCCACATGCACCAGAAATTAGTTTCCACCCCACAGATGGCAACCAGTTACATGGGGAAAGAGGCTACTGGAATTCAGTAAATTGTACATTATTTTACCTTGATATTTTCCAAGCATCTGACTTTAAGTGCTGGTAGATAAACAGGATCTTCATCCCTTTGACCAAAATGCTGCAGAGTCCGTTCTGCAAAACGCAGTCAAATGGTTATACTTTCCACATTCTCAATTACTCTTCATTAAGAACATGCCTCTGCACCACCAAGTAGTGCTAAGTAGCTTGGCTCCATCCAAGGTCCCCTCATTTCTGTGAAGAGTGTGTGTATGCTCACTTGAAAAGTTTGAAGAGACAGTAATAATGTTGCTGACTGGGAAAAAGATGACAGGCAGGTAGCAACACACATTTGCTGGTAAGAAATGCAGATAAGTCTAGAGCTCCATCTGTTCCCTCACTACACACACACACACACACACACACACACACACACACACACACACAATTTGTGTGTTGCACCAACAGAATGCATATATTTTATAAGCACTGAGCTAAATTATCATTTATAAATAGACCCCCAACCTGCTAAGCAAGGACACTTAAAATGAATGCGAAAGCTGCAGTCTTGGAAATAACGGCAGCCCCGACCCTTCCTATGTTGTCCTTATTTATTTTCCCGATACATCATCCATCTTATAAAAACAGAGTAAGAAGGAAATAGCCCATTTTCCCAATCTGCAAGGATGTTTTGAAGACTTTGCCCTTAGAAGGGGCAGATTTCTCTGTGGTTTCCTTGCCAAGATCATTTCAATCACTTTCTTGCAATTTTCTGCAAGAAAACACTGCAAGGCAAACATCCGTGATCCAGCACCAGGCGACTTTTCCTCCTTGATAATAAATATGTTAGTTTGGAGCCAGCTCACCAAGAATCCAGACAGCCCTGAGCTGGCCTTGTTCCAAGAGAGAAGCACGTGGTCCAGAGAAGAGGCCCTCAGCTGCCTGTCACACATGGACTTCTATCTACCCCTACCGTCTGCAGCTTGCAGACAGAAGTGTTGGCTGTTAAGGCTTGTCTTCAGGGCACTGGGGTGAGACGTCTTTGTTAAGTACTATGTACTGTCAACAGAAAGCATCCTAGCTTGACTGGGGATTGATCTTTGGGAACTGCATTTCACATTAGGTACTAGAGAGTGAACAGGACCGTGGCCACTCTTTGGTTAGAGGTAAATACTGCAACATGTTGACAAACAATTCTGTGTCTCTTTCTGAATAATATTTCCATATGTCCCCCTGAGGTACCCACTATGCCAGTCAGTATACAAGAAACCTGTTTCTCAAATTATTGCTATTACTATTATCATTATTATTACTTATTTGGTTTTTCAAGACAGGGCTTTTCTGTCCAATAGCCATAGATATCCTGGAACTTACTTCATAGACCAGGCTGAGCTCAAACTCACAGAAGTCTGCCTGCCTCTGCCTCTTGAGTGCTTGGATTAAAGGTGTGTCATTTAAAGGCTTAGTTTTAAAAATGTTCTTGATTGAAAAAAATTATATCTATTCCACTCTCTCTTTTCTCCCTTCAGCCTACCATCCTTCCAATGCAATTCATGACCCCTCAAGTTGATAGCCTCTTTTTGTTTGATTATTAGTGTTACATAACTAATTTATTTTATTTATGTGTGTATGTGTATATATAGATGTATGTATATATGTATCACATATGCACAAATATATAAACACAACTTGCTTAGTCTGTTTTTGTTGTCTCTGTGTATATGGTTTCAGGGCTGACCACTCTACACTGGATAACCAATAAGAAGTCTTATTCCTGGGAGGCACTAATTCTCCTCCAATTAGTCATTAGCTGTCATAGTTCTAGGGATGAGACCCAATGAAAATTTCCACCTTTCATGCTATTGCATCCATTGATAATGCCAATTTTGTTCATAAAGCCATTTTGAGGCATAGTCTCATGTAGCTCAGGGTGGCCTTAAACTCCCTACAAAGCTGAAGATGATCATGACTCCCTAACTCTCATGCCTCTGCCTCCCTAAGTACTAGGATACAAGCTTTCATCATCATGACTGCTGTATGTGGCATTGTCCGCTGAACCTAGGGCTTAACAATGAAGCAAGGAACCTGTCCTAAACCACTCTGAAGGAGCAAGCATGACAGCTAACGCGAACGGCCAGTCCGGACACGCACATGGGATTCACTAACGACTACCAGGGAATGACAGCTCAGTGGAGATAAAATAACAGGAGGGGAATCGCATAATAAGAGGGGAGAAACTGGAGCTGAGTGGAATGGAGGACCCGATGCAAGGTGATGTCAAAACGAAGTAGAAGGGCGGTTAGAAACAAAGACAGGACACCATGCCTACCTGGAACTCTATTACCTCTGCATGCCCAGAAATGCAACCAGTGCTGGCCTGGCACAATGGCTGTCAGTGAAGCGCTGGTCACATAAGCATGAGGACCTAAGTTAGATACGTGGCACCCATGTATGAAGCCAGCAGTGTGATGCATACCTGTAATCCCAGAGCTGGGAAGGTGAAGGCAGAAGGATCATTAGGGCTCACTGGTCAGCAAAAAGCCTAATCTCTGAGTCCCAGGTGAAGGACCTTGTCCCCAGGCACAGGGGGATTAGCATCTGAGGAGCAATACTCAGGGTTGATCTCTGCTTTTCAAGGTCACGTGGACTCATGGGTACATGCACACACATACATCCAAAGTATGAAATGATTTGTTAAGTATTCAACGGTGATGAGGGCAATGCTAGGCTGGGAAGCCGAAAATAAATGTCTGTTGATTTATAAAATGACAGCAACCATGTGTAAATCCACGATCATCCCTAGACAGAGGAAACCTTACCCCGGTCTTAAAAGCCTCTCTGACATTACATCGCGCTAGCTGGATTTTCATTTCTGTGAGTTCTCAGACATAGGCATTTTGCTAGGTACAAATGGCTAGCCCTCAGTCAGACTTCTGAGAGAGCAGGGTCACTGACAAGGAAGGCTAAAATGATAATGCTTTCAAATAAATCAGTCTGTTTATCACCCAAGAGCATAGTTGTAAAAAAAAAACCATTTAAATCAATCAAAATATCTATGTTTTCTGTGTTGGTGAGTTGTATTCTCTAGTTGCCCACAGAGTTATAAAAGCTGGTAAGAATGTTTGAGAAATGAACCCGTGATGGTTACTATTGCCAATGGGACTGGTTCTAGAACCACTCCGAAGGCAAACATCTGGGCATGTGGTAGGAGTTTATACACTGGGTTAAGCGGGGAGGAACGACCCGTTTTCATGTGGGTGACACCATCTTAGGACTCTGGGACTGCATCCAAAGGAGCTGGCCAGCTGATCTCCAGCATCCAATGTACTACTTCCTGGTGGCAGACTCTGCATGGCAGGTGTGATAGTGCCTGCCGCCATGCCTTTCCCTCCTTGAAGGGCTGGACTCTCAAACTTCTCCCCTTACACTGTTTCCACTCAGGTATTTTGTCAATGAGTCACTAACACAGGTGATGGAGGCGGGTCTTCTATCAATCTGTTGATTTCATTGGTTAATTAATAAAGAAAACTGCTTGGCCTAATAGGTTAGAAAATAGGTGGGTGGAGTAGACAGAACAGGAAGAAGGAAGTGAGGTAGATGGCTCAGACAATTGCCCTGCCTCTACAACGAGATGCCATGAAGCCAGCCACCAGGCCAGATGTGCTGAATATTTCCCGGTAAGACACCACTTTGTGGTGTTACACAGATTATTAGATATGGGTTAAAGCAAGAGATGTGAGAATTAGACAATAAGAGGCTAGAAATAATGGGCCAGGCAGTGTTTAAAAGAATACAGTTTCCGTGTAATTATTTCGGGGCACAAGCTAGCCCGGCAATCAGGAGCAGGGCTGCAGGAAAGCAGCCCACAGCCCCTCACTACAGAATGGCGCCTGCCGGAGCCGGGTGGGATGAGAAACAGGCCTGCCCGCAGCTCCACACTACAGAATGGCGCCAACATGGATAACTGAATCCACAAAAAACCTGAGAAAGCTTGGGAAAGAATAGAGTAAAGCATGTTTTCTTGATAGCAGCAATTTCTCGGGTCTGGCTCTGCTTGCAAGAGGCAAGGAAGCGCTCTCATCTAAGAGAGGCTTCCTGACTCAGCTTTAGCTGCGAAACCCTGCAGCTCTTTTAAGAGGTCCTGCCATGAAACACTTAAACGGTGTTGATGAAAAGCTGAACGCATGCTTTTCGGTTTTCAGCCGTAGCAGGATAAAAACTCTGCCGTTTTAAAATGCCAGCTTTCTGGGCCATCCTGCCAGGGCAAACTCTTGACTCTTTCAAGCAGGCGGTCCTGACTACGGAGCTTTGGAGTGTTGTTTAACACTGTTGCAGCTTGCTTGCTGGCAGGGACCTTGAAACGCCACAGAGTTGTGGTAATAAAAATGGCTCTAGCAAGTACCTCTGCCATGCTGCTGGAAAGCTAAGGAATGGGATGGATCTAGCTGGCAAAGCCACGGCTTGAATCCTACCCATATTGCTCAGTAATTTAAAGGCACATGTGGTCAGAAGAAGAGAGAGATATACAGTAAAGAAAGATTCAAAGTTGAAGAAAACCTCTAAATGATTTAAAGTGTGTTAAAAATATATGCAGGCTAAAGGTTAAAGTTCTTATGGTAAAAAAGGAAGAAAGAAAGGAGTTGGGTGTGATAGTATACACCTTTAATCCCAACACTTGGGAGGTAGAGGTAGATTGACCTCTGTGACTTCAAGGTGTGGCAGGAGACACCTTTAATCCCAATGCCTAGGAGGCAGAGACAGGCAGATCTCTGTGAGTTCAAGGTGTTGTAGCACACACCTTTAATCCTAGCACTTGGGAAGCCGAGGCAGATGGATCTCTGAGAGTTCAAGGACGACCTGGTCTACAGAGTTATTCCAGGACAAAGATATAGAGAGAACCTGTCTCAAAGAGTAAAAGTAAAAAAAAGCAAAATAGAGGTTAAAATAAAGCTGCACAAAGATGGAAAATACACAGAGAATCTTGATACTATATACTATTATGCTCTCTTTGAATTGTTTGAATGCTGAGGAAGGAGCAACAGCTGCTAAGATATTTGCTTATAAATGCTGCTGAGCTAATACAACATAGATATTTTGAAAAGACCTTGACTTCAGAATTTGGATCTAAGGATATGATACTTTGGAAAAGAGATTCTTCTTTTATTTTTACAGAAAATGAGACCCTATGGATTGCTTCTATCCCAATATGGTATGATAGACCATGCCCTCCTGAAAGGTTGCTGTGAACACCTTCGGAAAATTACTTCACCCAACTGATGACTAAGATGAACCTGGCACACAGGTTACACCATGAAAGATCTGATTAACAGCGCCCCCATTCAGCAGGAAGCAGTTTGGAGAGAAATAACTGTGCCCATGTTCCCAAATATTGTTTATAAATGTTCTTTTACATTTAAAGGGGGATATGATATAGATATGGATGATTTGCATTGATATGGATTTTGCTTCAGTGATTTAAATTTAAGGTCAATTTTGTTATATGTATATGTATTTCTGATACTGATTAAGGTATTATGATTGTATAGTTCATTTTAAAAATGTAATGTATAATTAAGAAATATAGGTTGTTAATGGATAATCATTGATAATAGTAAAGCTTATAGTCATGTTAGTTAGATTTTCTAGATATATAGAGACATATTTCAGTAAGATAGACATTCTTCATATCTTTCAAAGACTACAGAATATTCCACTTAAATGTCTTAATAACTTAGGACTTTTCATGACAATGAGACACATCTGCTCCTGGCAGCACAAGCTACTTCAAGAGAAAGATGGGCATCGAAGAGGCTCCTTATGGAGTTTGATAGCCATTGGGCAAGAAACTGCTCTTGCTTGGACTGTTGCATAAACTGGACACAGAGAACCCACAGAGAGGACTGCTGAACTTGCCTAAATGTGAGATGATTCTTTGGGGTTCCTGATTCATGAAAGAGTCTGCAAGACATTCTTCAGGACACAGCAGATAGTGACTGAACTGCCTTTGAAATTTCCTGCTTCATGGAAATGTCTCTGGATACTATGGGTCTGAAGGCTGAAGATGAATGCCACAACAGTACAAAAGAACTCTGGGTGACTGTCCAGGCAGTGAGATGTCTCTATCATTTCTAGAGTTTGGAAATTGCATATTTTGTCCTTCTGGTAATATTGTGTCCTTCTGGAGTCTTTGATGGAGCTGAAGAATAGATAGATAGTTATAGTTTTTCTTAGTTATGATAAAAGATAAAGTAGATATAAATATTGTAACTGTAATTTTTGCATGATAACTGTTTTGTTATATGTAATTTTACTATGTTAAAGTTAAAGCCTTTCCTTTTTGTTTAAACAGAAAAAGGGGAAATGATGGAGGCAGGTCTTCTATCAATCTGTTGATTTCATTGGTTAATTAATAAAGAAAACTGCTTGGAAAATAGGTGGGTGGAGTAGACAGAACAGGAAGAAGGAAGTGAGGTCGATGGCTCAGACAATTGCCCTACCTCTACAACCAGACGCAATGAAGCTCCAGCCCAAGATGGACATACGCTAGAAACTTCCCGGTAAGGCACCATTTCGTGGTGCTACACAGATTATTAGATATGGGTTAATCAAGATGTGAGTAAGAGGCTGAAATAATGGGCCAGGCAGTATTTAAAAGAATACAGTTTCCGTGTAATTATTTTGGATAAAGCTAGCCGGTGGCTGGGAGCCGGGCGGTGGGGAGCCGGCCCGCAGCTCATCACTACACACAGGTGACCACACTTCATCAAATATGGCTCACCCCAGGAAGCTGGGACATTGACATTGCTTGGGTTGTGGGGATTGTAGATAAACGTAGTGGGCAGGGGCAGAGCAAACAAAGAATCAGAAAACAGGACTCATAAAAGACCAAAGAGAAGATAAAATAGTCAAATTCTGGGGAAATTAGTGACACACATGCTATGTAACCAAAAGATCCAGCATGAAATTATGATAGCATTGGGTTCAGCAATTTGAAATGTAAAATGTTCATGGAGCAAGGTGTTCCATGCAAACATCTGTCTCCTCGTGGTTCAGTACAGGGCCCAGCAAGGATACACTCAGGTTAGACCCTCGGTCCATCTCAGGCCGGTGATTTGGTCTCATCTGCCACCTCACTGTAGTTAATTTTTCCCTCCTTTGAAAACTGGGAATGATAAACCACAGTACAGCAATGGATGAGAGACTACAGGGTGTCCAGCCCCTGTCTGGCTTCTTGTCAGTCTTATATAAGGCATATGGTGGGTGATTTATATTCTCTTATGCAATCCTGCCTATAAACTGGCAAGATACTGCTATTCAAAGATCACGTTGTATAGAGCATAAAAGAGAATTGGGGTTTTATCAGTAATCAAAGAACTATGGGTTGATTGTGCTGAGGCAGGAGATTCACTTTCTCTGTGGTATCACCTTGAAGCAGCTTCAAGGCATGGTACATGAGGTCTCCTTTCAGGCCTGCTTGTGTTAACATTCTCCACGTAAGTCTGTGGAACCTACTGTCTTGAATGTTATTGAGAAGTACAGGGGAGACACATTGTTGAGGTTTCTTATATGCACACAAGCAAGCGTCAGCTATGTAGTAAAAGAAAGGTAGAAACATAAAAAGGTCATGGGAATAAATGGGGATAACTTTTTAAAAATGATTTTGAGAAGCTAAGGTGTTATGGACTATAACATTTGTTTAACTAAGTAAAGATGTGTTACATTTGCTAGTGTTGCAGAATAATTGTTTAACTATATAAAGATGAATTTTCTTTGTTTATGCTGCATTTGTTTAATTATGTAAAGGTGTGCTGCTATTTTACCTTGCCTGCCTAAGGTACCTGATTGGGCTAATAAAAAGCTGAACAGCCAATAGCTAGGAAGGAGAGGGATAGGTGAGGCTGGCAGGCAGAGAGACAAGGGTAGCTAGCCAGCCCACAATGTGTGTTTCTGTGTGTGTGTATATGTATTTATGTAAGCACGTAAAGCCTTTGAAATGCACATGCAGAACACTAGCTTCCACCAACCAAAAGGCTAAGAATGCAGAGAGAGCTGAGTCATCCCTGATTTGCTAAAACCTGCTCACTTAATGTCTCCAGCAACACATCTGAAAAATGTCTTGTTTCTGGCCTTCTTTGTTCTTCAGACTTCATCAAATGCATATCGTGTTGGAGCATAGAGTTGGGGGAAACCTGAATGTGTTTCCAGACCATGGTGGCTCATACTTGGTTCCAGATAAATGGCTTCTTATCCCTTTTCTAGTGAGAGTTATGCTTTTGCCTTGATATCTAAGGTTTAAAGGAAATACTTTCATGTATACTGCATCTCACGCTTCCAAGTCTAAGGCAGGATATAAATGGGAAACCAAGCACTGAAAGGAGAAAACAAAAATTAAATCTGTGTT
Source organism: Arvicola amphibius (assembly GCF_903992535.2). Taxonomy (NCBI): domain Eukaryota; kingdom Metazoa; phylum Chordata; class Mammalia; order Rodentia; family Cricetidae; genus Arvicola; species Arvicola amphibius. Next base: position 182,807,392 of record NC_052049.1, read on the forward strand.
TCAAGTACCGTTTAGTGTGTGGCGGTAGGGGGATCCCTGAATGAGTGAGTGGATGAAGCTCTGAGTATATGTATACTGTTGACATGGGCAGCACACCAGTGCCTCATGGGAAATGACAAAGCTTTCTCATAAGGGAAAGCTCAGAGGAAAGGGCAAGTCTTCCTCTGCTCCGAGTGTACAAAATTAGTAACCCCAGTTTCCTTCTCCTGGATGACTATAGCCTGGAACTGTTTACCTACATAGATCTCTCACCAAGACTAGGCAAGTCTTTTCCCCATGCTGGATATAACAAAGCTGCAGAGATCTCGGATTTCTGTGTAGTTGGTGCCCCTCAGAGTGTGCACAACCCACCTGATCTCAGGTTTTCTGTACACATGTCTTTCTTTTCTTCATTCCCCCACCACCCCAATCAGGTTTCTAGGACCAAGCTGTGCAGGACATGGCCATTAACTATGTCTCCTGGAAGAAACCGAGAACTTTTGGCAGTGCCTAGATGATCCATGCCTCTTTCTCTGCACCTTTACCCCCAAAGATACACAAGGGCAGGATTTCTGTCCTCACAGAGACTAAGAAAAAGGGGGTCGACTGTGTTCCTAATCAGCTGCTACTGGCTCCCTTCCCCTACTGACTACAGGGCTGACACTGTTTGCTGAAGTAGTTTCCTGGTTACCATGCTCTACACTGCTGCTCTGGTCCCTTCCCTCTGACTTCAAAGCACTGCCTATTTGTGACATTAGCAACTGCTGAGATAAAAGCAAAGAGGAAATCAGTTTGTGATGGGAGGACGAGAGAGGGCCTGGCGGGCAGTTACGTGTGCTGCTCTCACTGCAAGTCAGAGGGCTGCAGGAGAAGCAGTTGATTTATTGTACAGTGAGCCAAAGATGATTGGCTTTCAAAACAGAGCATCCCACAGAGGTGTCTCTCTCCTTTCAGAAGGCTGTATTTGATGAGATGGAGAGATTCCACTAGATTCTTCAAATACTCTGTGTGTGTGTGTGTGTGATGTGGTGTGTATGTGTGTGTGGTGTGGTGTGTGTGTGGTATGTATGTGTATGTGTGGTGTATATGTATGTGTGTGATGTGTATGTATGTGTGTGTGGGGTATGTGTGTGAGTGTGTGTGTATGTGCTATGTATGTATGTGTGTGTGTGTTCATGCGTGTGCTGTGCCCTCAGATTCCAAAAAGCACTGTGTTAGCCTGGGGGATATCTTAGCTTTTTGGTTCTCAGGCTGTTGAAAAGCATGAAATTTAATTTTTAGTCCTATCATGGGAACTTAGGAAGAATTAAGACCCTAACTGTGACCACACATTCCATGGGAAATAGGCTAGGGGAAAACAAGCACATGCATGAGTCAGCTTGATTCCAGGAGCAAATGATAGAAAACCCTGTTGCAAGGAGGCCATTTGTTTCCTGGTCGCCTATAGTTCAAACTGGAAATAATCACACAAAAATTGCATTAATTAAATCACAGCTTGGCCCATTAGCTCTAGCTTCTTATTGGCTAACTCTTACACATTAATTTAACCCATTTCTATTAATCTGTGTATCACCACGTGGCTGTGGCTTACTGGCTAAAGTTCCGGTGTCTTTCTCTAGCAGGGCTACCTGGCTTCTCTAAACTCCGCCTTCCTTCTCCCAGCATTCAGTTTAGTTTTCCCACCTAGTTCTGTTATTTTGCCCTATCACAGGCCAAGACAGTTTCTTTATTAACCAATGGTATTCACAGCATACAGAGGGGAATCCCACGTCAAAACCCTAAGCCAAATTAAAGGGAGCTGGAGAAAAAAAGACAAAAAAGTTGTGTTGTAACCATGAGTTCCAAGAGGACAAGGACGCCAGATGTCTAGGGATGGTGGTTGGCAAGAAAGGGTTTGCCTCACTTCAGCACATCTCTTCAAGTGGCTTCTCCGTGAAGTGACCTCTTGACTGCAAGTTAGGGACCATCGACTCCAGGTTTTACCCCCTCACAAATTCAAGTGACCTGACGATGCTTTTCCTTTATTTTAGCATACATTTAATTACATCTGTATTGTTAAGTATATAATATATACATATACTATAATTATGGATTATAATAACAGTATATGAATTTTTAGTGTTAGAATAAAGGAAAACATTTTTAAGCTATGGTATAATTTTCCAACTGATAGGCACCTGTTACTGCCATGGTTTAGATATGATTTGTTCCCCCACAGGCTTATGTGTGTCATTAGTCCATCCCCAGCTGGTGGTGTACATCTGGGAGGTTACAGAACTTTAAGAAGGTGGGGTTTAGCTGGAGAAAGTGATGATTAGGGGGTGGCCTTAAAGATTCCCTACTCTTCTCTGCTTTCTGGTCTGTCCATATGTGAGGAAGCTGCTTCCTCTGAGTCATCCCTACCCCAATCCCCACCATCATGGACTATAATCCCTTGAAGCATGAGCTCAAATAAACCTTTCCTTCCATGAACTGCTTTAGCCAAGCATTCGTCACAGCAATGAGAAAATTAACTCACACATCAATTATTTTAAAACTATATTCCACCAAATCTCCTTCTAGTCTGTCAGTTGACCAATAAGAATCAATGTTGCTCAGCTGCTTGCCACCTGTGATGTCGGCTTTTCAATGTGCTGCCTTCTCTCCTCAAACATCCAACAAAACAGGGCCCAAGACAGAGCTGCTATTTTTTTCACCATCAGTGACAGTCTGGCAGAGAGATTCATCCATGGATAAGATGCCCTCTGCATATTGAATATGAAGACTGAGACTGAGAGATGCCATCATCGGTCCAAAGTAACAGCTAGGAAGTGATGGGGCCACCATATGACCTTAATTTTGCCACCTGGCCCTCTAGGCTTTCTTATTCAGTTGGCTGACATTCACACACCATCATTCTGCTGGGTAGATCTTTTATTTAGACTTCAGGTTCAAGTATGTCCCATTTTCCCAGTTTCAATCCTGAACCTACCTACAAATTTTTAAGTTTGTTCACACAGACCACTTTGTCTAACAACTATATTTCAATCTGAGTCTTAGAAGTTTCCAATTGTGTGAACAGCAATGAACTAACCTGTCCCATTACTGAGTCTACTTGGATGAAGTTAGATCTATCCATCACAGGATATAACATATGCCTTTTCCCTTCCATCCCTATTTCCACAGGCCTTCCAAATCTCCATATATCATCAATTCTCTGTTTCCATGTGGGAGAATTTTATTCATTAAATTTTCACTTTGAAAATTGGTGTATTCTTCTAACAGATAATTGGGCAAAACACATCAAAAGAACCAAAGCACTTTGATGCAACAGTAATTGCTTAGAATGCATCTTGGGACAAAAAGAGATGCATGCTTGAAGTTCAGTAAATAAATATATGAATGGTGATGGCTTTAATAATAAAATCATTAGAATATCCTCATTATTATATGGCAGGGTCCTGAGTAATTCACAATCAACAATTTCATGAAATTATATACACTTAGTAAAACCAAAATTATGGTTTCTTTTCGGGGGAAAATGACAAATGGTGACTGACACTGGTGTGGAACTAATGGGCTGTAACAGCTTCCCTGGGGGTGTGACAATGGTCTCTGAGACCATGGTCTGTTTGGTCATCATCAAGTCCAAGGCCAAGACTAGGAGGCTTAGGGAAGCAAAGCTGAAGACAAAAGAATAGCTTGCCAACACCAACCAACCTGGGCTATCCGGTCAAGGACATATGGATCTGTCACTGGAAGAGATCTACCTTGTCTCCCTGTTCATCAAAGATTACTGACTTTCCTGGGAAAGTCCCTTAAGGATGAGGCACTGAAGAGCATGCTAAGGGAGCCAGAAGGTCACGATGGTCAGTGGACTAGGTTCAAGGCTGGTTACCACTGAGGACTAGTGATCATGTTGGACTGGGAATTAGGTGTGCCGAGGAAGTAGCCACTGCTATCTAAGTTGGGTGGGAAGTTATCTAATCAAAGGTCTCCACTGTCCCTGTGTAGGGAGACTGCTAGGGAAAGAAGCTCAGCTAATCACTACCTTCACAGTGTCAAGGCAGCAGACCACCATAGCGCTACACTGTTGTGTCTCGTTACTGCTCCAAAGCACTTGCATGATCTCAACTCTTGTGCCAAAGAATCTGCTGCTCCTGGATGGCTGGCACTGATGACTGCTGCACATCAGCTAGGGGCTGCTCTGATACCCTGGGTGGACTTGGTAAGACTACCTTTAGTACCATCTCCAGACCTATAGCTGCTGTGGTATAATGCTCTTGTGCACTGTAAAAATTTGTCCCTTGTATTAGTTTAATAAAATGTTGATTGGTCAATTGCCAGTCAGGAATTATTGGTGGGGCAACCTGACAAAGAGAATTCTTAGAAGAGGAAGGGCAGAGACGCAGACACCAGCCAGATGCAGAGGAAGCAAGATGAGAATGCCTTACTGAGAAAAGGTACCAAGCCACATGGCTAACCGTAGACAAGAATTGTGGGTTGATTCTGGGTTAATTTAATGCAACAGATATTTACTAATAAGCTTGAGCTGATAGGCCAAACAGTTTATAATTAATATAAGCCTCTGTGTGTTTCTTTGGGACTGAATGGCTGAAGATTAGAAATTACTGTCTAAACATAGCTACCTGACCCCTAACCTCTGGAATAAGACCAAGTCTCTCTATCACGAATTCACTAACTATTTCATTAAACCCTCACTTAAGTATCTGTCCACAAGATCTCAATTCCAGCTATTACTACTAACACAGAGAATTTTGATAGCAGAAAACTTAACTGAAGCAATCAATCCTGTCACCAAACAGCCTCAAGAACAAGGCTCTAAAAGGGTGCCAAATAAAAGAGGTACCAGCTGCAAAATTGCATGTACAGACTAATCCAAAGCTGGGAAGCTGTGCTGCTCCATCCTGATGCATTCATGACCCACCTCCATCTTGCTTTTTGCTCCAGGAGACTTATCAGTGTGCACAAGTCTATGCCTCCTGTTGACATCAGTATCCCAGGTGAACTTGCCCAGTGGGAATCTTGTGCCTGGGAGCTGAGCCAAGGATGAATGGAGGTATGGGGGTGTTTATTCTCTGGATCTCCTCCCTGAATGGTTGCCTAGGCTGCCTGAGCCCTCGGGTGGAGGACTCCGCTCACTCCAGATGCCTTCCCTCCGCTCTCTTTCTTTCCCTAGGTCTTTGTCAGCAGGCCCAAGGTTAGTAATGACTCCCTCATCTGTGTTATCCCCTTTAGCACCAATACCTGGGGAGGTGCCTGTGTGGGCCGCCTACCCACATAATCCAAGTTTGCCATCTGTGTTTCATCAGAACCTCAATCAACACAATAAAAATATCAACACATTTACGTACTAAAGGGGATTAAAGCTGACAATAACATGCTCAGGAAATAATAACTGAACCAACAAAAGGTTACCTCACTGGGGAGTGGGATAGGAGTTATTTGGGTGGATTTTTGTCTTTTATGCTTTTCTCGTCATAATTTTATATAATAATACTTTACAGTTGAGGGTCTGAAATAATCACAGGCATTATGTTCTTTCAAATAAAACTTGTGACAAGGCTCAGCTCCTCATTATGATTTTTGGAATCACACAACCTGTACACAGGTCACTTTCTGAACATGATTTTTTCCACTTCCATCTGCATATTGTCTATTTGCCCCTTGTAACTTCCTGGTAGTGGAGCTCTGTGCATTTCTTTTGAATTGTATGCATCCATCTGTATGGAACATTCCAGAAGATTTAAGATACTACCACCTGCATATACAGCTTCTCCTTTTTCCTCTTCATTTCAAGTTTATGTGTTTGCGGTATGTGTGAGGGGTTTTTATATGTGTGTTCTCATGTATGTGCCGATACATGTGTATGCTCCTACATGTGGAAGCCCAAGGCTGATGTTAGTCCTCCTCCTCAGCTGTTCTCCACCCTATTCACTGTGCCATGGTCTTACACTTGAGCCCAGATCTTGCTAACATGGCTAGTCTAGCTAGTTATCTTGCTCTGAGGATGTCCCAAGTCAGTTTTCCTAGCTCTGGAATGACAGGTAGGCCACCATACTGCCCTGGCACTTCCATGGAATCTGGGGAACTAAACTCCCATTCTTATGAGTGCTTGGCGAGGCAAGGGCTTTAACTCACTCCTCCACCCAGAGCTTTTCTTTCCTAAGGATCAAAACTCCTGGAGGGCAGAGAGAGCACACTTGATCCTCTCTGTATACCCCTCGATCCCCATGACACAGCAGGCAATCGATAAGTACGGATAGGACAGGTGAAATCCACGGGATTTAAGACCTCACTCTGTCATTTCAACTTCCTCCCTGTTAGCTCTCCTCTCTAAGCAATAAAGGTGACTTATTTGAATTGAATTTCTCTAGAGATCCACCTTCCAGTGAAAGTACAAATTAGAAATGAGGTCTCCAGGCGCGAGGTCTGAGGGACCAGTAAGAAAACAGAGGCAGGAAAAGTACTAGGGAAAAAGAACAGCGTGTCTTCCATCATCATGAGGTGGCAAGGGTAATGACGGGGCTTTCCTACAAACAACAAATCTAGAGACTTACTTTCAGACTTTTAAAGTTTATCATTGGGGGAAGAAGGAGAAATAACAACCAATTTGAGTTAACTGAGCCAGAATTCTTCATTGTGGAAGAGACAGAAGCTAGGCCAGGATCAGCTTTAGTGAACAGCAGTGGTGACCAGTTCCTCTCAGAACTCCATTCTCCCTGTCTCCTCTGCCTTTCCCACCCCACCCCACCCCAGTACAAACACTAGGCAAGCAAGCTAACTAAGCATTTGAATATTCACCTACTGTGATCTTATGTAAACAATCAAACAAACCAATAGGCTGGGGATGTAGCTCAGCTGTTAGAATGTTTGCCTAGTATGAAGGAAGCCTAGGCTCAAAGTTCAGTGCCATAGAAACCCTGTGGAGTCGTGCATGCCTTATTCCAAGCCAGCAGTTCAAGGTCATTCTTAGCTGTATAGCTTGAAGCCCAGCCTCCAACACATGAAATTCTGTCTCCAAAAACAAAAACAAACGCAGAACTGTTGCACAGAGACCTGCAGAGACAGCAGGTGAGCTAGGAGTGGCAGTGAAATGGAAAGAGGCGTAGGCTGGAGATGTATTCAGACAGAAGTGTTCACCATGCAAGCACGAGGGCCCACGTTCAGATCACCAGCCACTGAGAACCAGGCACGCCTGTGCACATCTCTAATCTTCACACTTACGAGAGAGGCACATCCCTGCAGCTCACTAGCCTGTCCGCCAGCCCCATAGGTGAGGTCCAGGCCCAGTGAGAGACCCTACCTCAAACAAACAGCCAAGACAAGTTGGAGAGCAACTGAGGGAGAAACCTGGCATTAACGGCATGCATGTGCACAAACATACATGTGTATCCGTGTGTGCAAGAAAATACCACGATGAACAGGCACACACACACACAACAGGAACACACAAGTAAATACAAATAAAAGTAAAGGGGAGGAACTCTCCTCAGGTTTGGTCCTCTTTCTGGGGATACATCGGGTGGGACTGATAGCTTCTGAACGTACTCATCATTGGGCTTTTCCTCCATTCATTGCCAATGGGGACCATATTCCCTTAGATGTCACATAACTGAGAGCTGAAGGCAGTACACAAAAGTCACCAGCAGAAGCCTGTGCCCTGGCTCTGGGAAGCTCCTAAGCAGAGCAGGACAAGCACAGGAGAGAGCCAGCAAGCACACCTACTAAGTTTTACTGACTTTGGTGATGAAAAAGGGAGGGGCAATCTGTCTACAACTCCTCCAAGGAGTTCTGGGTTGTCTCGCTGTCTCCTAAAAGTTTATTTTATGGCCACCCGAATTTACAGACTCCCGTCTGGGTCTCAGTCCCATCATGCAATCACCTTTCAGTTTTTCCCAGAATGCCGTTGTTCAAGCCCCCAGAACCTGCTTCAGTGAGGCCTCTGCTTCTTAAATCACACTCTCAAGTAGAAAGAGACGTAGGACAAGGGTCAAGGACTGAAAATGTACAGATAAAACCAGAACTCCAGCCAATACTCTGAAGGGGAAGTGACTGATGATATTTGAATTTCGCACATTTATCACCAATTCTGTTCCTGATCTAGAGACATTTATGACCATGGAAAACAGACATGCATAGATTTTTTCCATCAGAGAATTTCCCCGGCATTCATAGCTCCTGAAAGAAAGCTAAAGTCGAAAACAAAGCGTGCATTCACTCCCTTTTCTTACTGACTGAAGGAAAAATCTAGATCAATGATACACTCATTTGCACTGGGCCTCCACTGGGGGCATTAAAAAGGGGACAGCTTTCACATAATTCTCTGAAAACATATACATTGGCAAACATTCCCCAAGAGCAGTCAAGCCATGAGACCCAGGGATTCTGCTTCTTGGTGTTCATTTTCTTAAATAATCATTGTTACAATAAATGATTCATGTGTGAAGGTAATTGTCTCTGTATAAAGGTTTTTACAAAATGGAAAAATACTATGTAGTAATAGGAAAGGCAGATGAAGGATGGTACAGTCATATGCAAGAGTCATCTGCAGTAATTGGGTTGTTTTCTAATAATTCTTAATGACACGATGAATTGCCAGCAATGTAATAGTAGCTGAAGAAGCAGGTGTGCTTTCAAATAATATGTTGTTCACAGTACAACAAAAATACATGGGACAAATTTATTGTAATTATACCAATGGATGGAATAGGAAATAACAGGCTTTGTTTTTGAGGGAGATAGACAAACAGACAGCAGACAAATAGACAGAAAGAGATATAGGTGTGCTTAAATTTCCCCTGAAGCTTTACATCAGGTGAATCGGGAGAAGACAATCTCTACATTAGTCCATGGAGCTTTTGCCTCCACAGATGAGAATGAAGGAGGTTTGCGAAGTTTCACCTTTTATAATCTGAGATTCAATTCCCTTCAACAGGTCCCTCACATTTTCATATATTACTATTAGTTCATGTTGACTTTCACCAGACCTTCCAAACAAAGACTGAAAGAAAAAACATAAAGGGAGGGAGAGAGGAAGAGAAAGAAGGAGGGAGGGAGGACTCATGAAATATGACATTTGGGCTCACTAAGCCTTGTGGAATGCTAACCAGGGTGTTGCTAATAGGCTTAAAATTTGTCACGGAAATACCACAAGACACGATCAGAGAGGTCACACAATATAAACATTTAAGATTTATGTATTTTATTTGATGTGTAGGAGTGCTTTGTCTGCATGTGTGTCTGTGTACCACATACATACACTGTCTGCAGAGGCCAGAAGAGGGCACCAGTTCTCCTGGAACCGGAGTAAGGGACAGCTGTGAGCTGCCTTGTGGGTACTGGAAATCAAACTAGAATCCTCTAGAAGAACAGCCAGGGCTCTGACCTGCTGAGCAGCCTCTCCAGCCCTAGACAGGTGGTTTTAGTGTACTATAAAGTCCTTCACCTGCGGACACCTTCTTTGCATCGTCTGCAGGAATTGTGAAGTGCCGTGGGTTTAGTGCTGCTACAGAGAGTGGAGGTGCTAGGTTCTAAGTTTGCTGGAGGTCCAGGGAGAGCTCTCAGTCCTAGGGGGATGGCTTAGCAGAAGGATGGGTGGCAAAATGTGCTGCAGATACACAGACTGGTGTATCGTACAGCTGGAAAGAAGACCATCCTCTTGTAATTAGCAGGAAAATAAGTGAGACTGGAGATCAAGATAAGTAAAATAAAACCAACCCAAAATAACAAATACCTAAATGTTTTTTCTCATATGCAAAATTCAGCAGGAAAGTAGATCAGGGGCCTGGAGATGGTGGGTTCATAGAGTCCTAACTTAGCATGCTGCGCAGGTTCCACAAACCAGAGGAAGTTATGGATGTGTAATCCACACACTGGGGAGGTGGTGGAAGGAGGATTAAGAGTTCAAGGTCATCCTTAGCTACATAAATTGCTGGAGGCTAACCTCAGCTACAAGGAGATCCTGCCTCAAAACAACAGCAACCAAGAAGAGCCCTTTTGGGAAGGGCAGAAGAGAAGGAGAGCAGGGGTGGGCAGAAAGGCAAAGCAGAAGGTGATGGGGTGGTGTATGCGCCCAGTATACAAAATACAAAAGTGGCAAAATGTTACAATAATAAAGATAACAACAGAATGAATTCAGGCTTACGTCAATCAGGAATAACCAAGTTTGACCTGTAGGCTGCTAAATGTAATCTTATGCCTCTTAAAAACTAAAGGATTTGCACTCTCATTGCATGTACAAAGCAACATTAAGGAACTCAAAATCTCGCATGGGTCCACCTAGATGAGACTGGCTTCTGTTTTTTATAGATTCTTTCAAGAGTATTGAGTAACTGCTATGTGTGAATTCTGTTGGAAATTCAAATCATGTTTCTAAAGCCATCCTCATGCTGTACCAATCAACACAGGACTTGGTTTCCCTAGAGTGCCCAGTCAGCAATGAGATTGGTAAGCAGCCAGTACACACCCAAGACAGTAGGATTTTGATGGGTCTTTCTGGGTAGATTCAAGAAGGCAGATTATTACCAGGCTTCGAGGTGATTCCTATGCCATACTTTTCAAAATTGTGATTTAGACAGGTGTGATTTCCACATTGTGTATATTAATCAGCAAGTCAAATGGAATTCACAAATTATCAAAGGAAAAGTCAAACACTACAGCTGGGATTATTAGAATGGTCACTCAGTGCTTTCACATGCCAATTTTACCTTGCTATCTCAAGAGTATTTTTTGCCTAAATATCTACCAAGTTTATCCATGGTAGGTCAACATAGCCCTGGACCCTAGAGGCTCATCTTTCTTAAGACTACCAATGGGTTTGCATATACCAGTGGATGAAGCAGCCTAACTAAAGCAAGCATGTACCCAAGTTCATATGAAAGGAATGGGTATTCTGAGACAGACTTTGACAGTCACACATGTAAAGCCACAGAGAAGATTCAGCCTTTTCCAGAGTGGGTAAAAGCAGGAGATTTCTATACTACATTCCAGAGGAAATGGCTTCTTGGCTCAGAAATGCAAATAACCTATATTTAGTTTAGGAAGTAAGAGGAGGGGACGGTCATTGAGAACTCGTCAGTATTTTCAGTACAACAAGCAGCTTATTGAGAGTGTTTTTTGTCTCAACTATCCTCTGACTAAAAGGGGCACATAGTTAGCCCCATTGGAAAGGAAGGGGAGAGCCAATGTTGTCCAAACGCCACAAATTAATAAGCTACACTGTGAGCAAAAGCTATTGTTTAAAGCTGAAGGGATGGATATCCTTTAATGAGACAAAACTAACCTCAAAAAATATCATACCCAGGCAATCAGGGGAAACAATGAAAGGGTCCTACCGATGGAGACTATATCCGAGGCCCTTGCTCCAACACTGTTGGTCAGTTTGAAGAATTACAGCAAATGGAAAAGAATCCCTGAAAACTCTTTTTTCTCAGTGGCCTCTGCTGCAAAGGAGACTCCAGGCCCACAGCGGAAGTCAGCAACAGTGTCCAGCTCTGGATTCAGATGATCTAAACTTACTCATCAGGTTCTAGAAGAAGCATTTGACTCATGAAATACATGGAGGCAACTTGACACAGCTCATCATTTTTTGAAATAAAATGTAACTCACATTTTCTAAATCATTTCGCCTCTGTGTGCCATTCTTTTAAAAAATGTTAAAATTTATTGTGTGTGTATGCCTGTGTGTAGGTATGCATGAGTGCAGTACCTGTGGAGGCCAGAAGAGGGCATCAGATCCACTAGAGTTGGGGTTACATGGAGTTGTGAACCACCTACCCTGAGTGTTGGGACCCAAACTCAGATCTTCTACAGGAGCCCCAGCACATGTAGTCCAGTCCCATGTGCCTCATCTTTAATCATGTATCATTAACTCAGTATTACCTTCATGTGCCTTAACCATTCCCAGTGCAGGCTCCAACCTCTTGTGTTTTTTGCTTGTTTGTTTGTGGGTTTTTTTGCTTTTTACATCTTCCTGTATATAGAGTAAAGGATTCAAATTCTAAACTGATTCATGCCACCTGCAATCTGTAAGTTGTCTGATCTGCTGCTTAACATTCTGAGTTGATGTCCCATTGTCTGTGAGAATGGACATCATAATTTCTAGCTCATAGATTGCTGTTAGAAATGAGCCTAGGCAAAGTCTCCCTCATTGATTAGTGCATTGGGTATTCAAAAATACAAACGACCTTTCCTTTGCCTACTTTGCTGAATGTTAAATTTGAATATCTACCATTGCGCTATGGGAATCCATATTCAGTTCTTCTTTCTTTGTAACTTGCCCTTTTTCATACTCAGAAAACTCCCTGGTGCTCCTTCAGTTTTGACTTTTTAAATTTCATTTCTATTTGACTGTTTCTCTGCTGTTTTCTTGTTCTTTAGAAGGGAAAAGAAGGGAGGGAAAAAGACAAAACTATCCAGTTGTGGGTTTTCGATCCTGTATCCTTCTATACCTGCTTAAGACAAAGCCCATTTATCGTGTTTCCATAACACATGTTGCCGCCAGAGACATTCCCTGAGAAATGGGTGTATTTTTTGTTTTATTAGCAAGAATCTACAAAGCCTTCCAGATAATAATTAAATCTAATTTATGTTACTGATAGGGATAGATATCAGATTCCTACACAGTCAATACAAAACACATTTAAAAACATTATTTTTAGAACCTTAAATTTAATAAATTAATTAAATTTTGAGAATTTCATGCATGAATACTGTATTTATATCATCTGTATTTATATTATATGAATACTGTGTTTATATCATCTCCACCTTTTGCTCTCCCTCCAGCTCCTCCCACATCCCATTCCCAACTCCCTGTCACATCCATGGACTTTCCTTCTGTAATTATTACCATCACACACGCAACCTATCAAGCCCCATTAGTGTTGCTCACGTGTACACGTTTGGAGCTCCCAGTTTGGGACTGGACCACCTGTGAGGGGAGCCTCTTGACAATGATCTCTCAGTAGCCACCGGCTACCTGTGCTCTTCATCTAGGAGTAGAACCTTGTGACAATTCCCCTATCCACATTGGCATGTCAGCTATTAGCATCATTACTGCAGGTTTTGTTCATTGCTGTGATTTCGTGGATACAGTATCCCTGTTACATCTGAACAGCAACACCCCGCAGGAAGTGTCCCTGTCCTCTGGCTCTCACAAACTTTACCCCATGCACCCTTCACACTTCCTCCTGGGCCCTAGGATTGGGGTTGGTTGTAGCTTTGCCCACTTGGGCTAAGCTCGCCACCTTCTGTTGTTTTTCTGAATTTTGACCAGTTACGCATTTCCATATGCTACAAAAAGAAGCCCATCTGATGAGGGGTGAGAGCCACACTCATCGACATCTCTTAAGATTTTCTTGTGTGTGAGTGTGTGTGAGTATGTGTGTATGTGTATGTGAGTGTGTGTAAGAGAGTATGTGTTCATGTGAGTGTGTGTGAGTATATGAGTATATCTGTGTGTAAGAGTGTGAGTGTGTGAGTATATGTGTGTGAATGTGTGTATGAGTGTGTATGTATTTGTGAGTATATGTGTTCGTGTGTAAGAGAGTATGTGTGCATGTGTGTGTGAGTATGTGTGTGTAAAAGAGTGTGTGTGAGTGTGTGAATGTGTGTATAAGAATGTGTATATATTGGTGAGCATATGTGTGTGTGAGAGAGTAGGTGTGTATCTCTGAGTGTGTGTGAGTGTGTGTAGGCCAGAGGACGACTAGAAAGCAGTTCTCTCCTTCCATCAGGTCCTCAGGGTTGAACAAACATCATTAAGCTTGGCAGAAAGTACCTTTAACCTTTGAGCCAACTTGTTGGCCCCAATTTTTGGTTATTTTACATAGCTCTGCCCCAAGAAAATGTCTAAGATTTCAGAGCCCTTCATTCTTAAAGTAACCAGACCCCAAGCCTCCAGGATATAAATTGGTTTTAAAATTCACACTGTTGAACTGTAGGGATAAAAGAAGGATCTTGGAGCTTGAAGAGAGAGGGGGAAAGTCATGTGCAAAAGGCAAAGGGGTGGGTCAGGGAATCTGATATGAAAGATTGAAAATTATAGAACTTCAAGAGTAGAGGCAGGGGATGAGGTTGGAAAACACATTTCACTTTGTGTGAAACAATATCCTGCTTCAAGCTAAGAGATTCGAGAACCTTTATTTGAATCCATGTCACTGAGATCTGGAGCCACAGCTCAACCTCAATTCTGGGATTCCTGATTCTAGGTAGAGGTTTCAGCCACATTAATCTGTAGCTATAAACGTGGGTCTGAATTGCAGCTGTCAGCCACTGAAATCCAGAGGCAGCCTTAAAGATATCACTGCTCAGAGTCAACAAATAAAGCCTTTCCTTCTGCAGTCATCTATACTCAGGAATCTTAATGTCAAAGCAGAGTTACTCGGAGAGTATTTATCTTTTAAAAATGGCCTCAGATCTCTTTTTAGACGATTAAACTGAGTTGACTCAAACAGCTGGCCTACTGAGATCCACCCACCCCAGGCCTCCAGCTGGCCTGGAGTCTGTGGGAAGTAAGGTCAGAGAGGTGCATCTTCCTGTCTGTCTGTCAGAGCTATGTACAGCTGAGCAAGATGGGGAGGGGCAGGGGGTTTGAAGGAGCTCTGGAGTTGTGTGGCTTGGTAGCACCCCCAAGGTTGGGTGCATGTGGTATAGAAGGGTCTTCTTTCTATGTGTTGCTTTCATTGGTTGAATAAAGATACTGCCTTGGCCTTTTGATAGGGCAGCCCTTAAGTGGGCAGAGTAGACAGAACAGAATGCTGGGAAGAAGGGAAGTGTGGCAGATGCCATGATTCTCCGGCCCAAGATGGATGTAGGTTAGAATCTTTCCGGTAAGCCACGACCCAGTGGTGATACACAGATTACTAGATATGGGTTAAAGCAAGATGTGAGAGTTATCCAAGAAGAGGATAGATATAAAGGGGCAGGTAGTGTTTAAATGAATACAGTTTCTGTGTAATTATTTCAGGGGTTAAGCTTGCCAGGTGGCAGGACGCAGCCCGCAGCTCTCCTATTACAACATTCATGAATGCAGTTGAAGTGTGTATATGTGTGTTACATGTTACAGTGTGTGCATATGTGTGGGTATATGTGAATGTGTGTGACTGTGCACGCAGAAGCCAGAAACTGATATCTGATGTGCCTTTCTCAATGACTCTCCACCTTAAGCTTTGATGCAGGGTCTCTCACTGACCCTGGAGCTCAATGATCAGGTTGAACTGGCTGGCCACAGAGCTCCAGAAATCCTTTGTGCCCGCTCCTCTAGTGCTGCAATTATAAGCAGATGCCACCTTGCATGTGCTTTAAATTTTTTCATATGAATGTTGGAGACCAAACTCTAAACTCGGGTCTTTATGTTTGCCTTGCTGGCACTTTACTAAGTGAGCCGTCTCCCCAGCCCTCGTGTTATCTTTTGTTCCATGTGTGCTTATAATTTGGGAGCTAGTTCAATGACCCCTTTTTTCCTATTAATTAATTGACTTATATTATACTAGAAGAAAGAAACAGAGTGTAGGTTCTTTTTTTTTTTTTTTTTTTTTTTTTTTTTGGTTTTTCGAGACAGAGTTTCTCTGCGGCTTTGGAGCCTGTCCTGGATTTAGCTCTTGTAGACCAGGCTGGTCTCGAACTCACAGAGATCTGCCTTGCCTCTGCCTCCCGAGTGCTGGGATTAAAGGCGTGCGCCACCACCGCCCGGCCAGAGTGTAGGTTCTTAACCTGTGTTGTATATTCCACACTCTGTACTTGACTATGAGCTGATTGTGGCTGTGTGTACTGGGGATTTAAAGCCAGAACCTGGTTCCCACTGCCAAGAAGCATACAGCTAGGATAGGCCCATACAGCAACCCTGTATGCAAATAATCCATCATGCTAAAGTTGTCCATAACGAGCACATCTTAATGATCTAGAGGACAAATGGTGCCTGATAACAAATCATCCTGCCCATGGTTCTAAGATTTTAGGGAAAAAAATACGTTTTAGGTCTTAGCTGTTAAATTTATGAGATATGGACAGAGCTACTGTAGACATCTATAATCAATAATTTTAAACACAGATGTATTAAGACGTCATTGCATAAGGTCCCGATAGCTCTATTTTCTGTGATTTGATGGAATACATTTTGAAAACACCTAGAATAAATGTGTAAAGGAAAGCTATAGACAGTGATTAACAGATACCCACACCTGGCCAAGAATCTGAGACACAGACACCACAGAATGCTCAACCCTGAAGAGAAAATCTACATCCCACTTCCTCCCACTAGAAACCCATGCAAAAGTCTTCTGAATTGGTGGAGATTTTATGACCTTTAATTTTGTGTAGACAGACAAATTGCAGAATAAAATATTCCAATGAATATATGTAATATACCTAATTAGCAAAGGGATTTGACACATGTCAAGACGTAACATTCAGTGGGTCACTGTGTGTGCTATATTAACTCTGCTCTTGTACCGTACAACACCTATTCATGCCTTCAATCTTTATTTCTCCCTTCCCTAATTACTAGTCTAGTGAACTGTGTGGTGGTGTCAAAACTTCTCAATGGGGCTGAGGTACAGACAAGCTGGGAGAGTGCATACCCAGAAGCCTTACAGAGTTCAGTTCCCAGCACCATATAAACCAGGCACAGTGGTGTATGCTTGGGACCCCATCACACCAGAGATGGAGACAGGAGGCTCAGAAAGTGTTCAAGCTCATAGTTATATAACAATTTCAAAGCCAGCCTGGATTCTATGAACTGTCACAAAGAGAGGGCTTCTCTGTGAAGTGGCCTCACTAATGTTTCCTTCTTCAAATGCAGCCTCTGCTTCTTTCCGTGCCCCAGACACCAGCCTCACAGCCACCACTCACAGAACTACTCTTCATTCAGATGTGGTTTGCTACATTTCAGGGCTTGAAGTCTCCTCAGCCTTCTTCTCTCTACTTAGAATGTGGCCTCACCTCTGCTGTACCATCATCCTTTCTTAAACTGCTGATAAGAGATGAAGTGATCAAGCTGGGCATGTTGGCTCACACCTATAATCTCAATACTCGGGAGACCTAAGCAGGAGCATGGCTGCAAGTTGGAGAACAGCCCGGGCTACACTGTGAGTACCTTAACTTCAAGGCATCACCCTTCCTGCCTCAAAGACTCATAACCAAAGAGTGACAATGATAATGATAATGACTTGACAAACCCATTTTCTTCTAGAGTGTTCTAGGGTGCCCTCGCCATCACCCCCATGTAAGTTTGCTCTGAACTAATGTGAAAATAGGTGGATGTGAGATAAAGAATGTGCTGGCCTCACATTCAACTCCTGGTCTTCCCAAATCTAACCAATAGGTGTAGACCAACAGTTCCCAACCTTCCTAATGCTGTGACCCTTTAATACAGTTCTTCATGTTGTGGTGACTCCCCCAACCATAACATTATCCTCATCACTACCTCATAACTGAAATTTTGCTTCTATTATGAATTGTATTGTAAATATCTGTGTTTTCTGATAGTATTAGGCGACCCCTGTGAAAAGGTTGTTCGACTCCCCCAAAGGGGTCATGACCCACAGGGCGAGACCCACTGGTCTGTACAAAAACATTATGTTTTGCAAAGCATCATCAGTTACAGAGATACTTTGAATTTCTTCCCTAAAGGCATCTAAGATTTAGTAAAATAAGTATATTATAATATCAGTTTAAATAGCACATGTGGATTTTATTTATTAAGGATTTATTTTTATTTATGTGTGTGTGATTTTTGAATGTATGAGGCCACCCAAGGAGGCCAGAAGAGGGCATTGGATCCCCTGGAACAGGAGTTATGTGCCTGTGAGATGCCAGACAAGCATGTAGGAGAGAAACTCTGGTTATCAGGAAGAGAATCAAGGGTCTTAACCATGGAGCCATGCCTCCAGATCATACATGTATTTTAAACGTATGTCTCCACATAGTCATATGTCTCAGTGTGTCTCAGTCATATCTGGTGCTATAGCAAATAACTATAATAATAAACAAGAGTGATGCTGTCCAAAGGGCAAGCAATTCAAGAGTACAGCACTGATGGGTGTCCGGGTACTGGGTTTTCTTAAGGCAGAATAAACAAAGATAAAGAACAAATTCTCTTTGTCTGCTCCTTATATAAATCTCCTGATCTATTCCATGGGTAGCAAACAGCATGGTCTAATTACATGCAGAGTCTCCTAGTACCTGATCTCACCACATTGGTGACGCCAAAATTCACAGGGATCTTACCTAAACCACAATTATATGTATGCCTGTCTGTCTTGGTATCTATATTAACCTTTAAATATCTTAAGTTATTACCTCTTCCTTTAAAAAGACTCTCTCTCTCTCTCTCTCTCTCTCTCTCTCTCTCTCTCTCTTTCTCTCTGTGTGTGTGTGTATGTGTGTTTTGCCTGCATGTATTTATGTATACAGTACTCCTGGCAGTCAGAAGAGGGAAGCAGATCCTTGGAACAGGAGTCAAAGGTCCTTGGGAGCTGTTATTTAGGTGCTGAGAGCTGATCCAGAGTCCTCTGCAAAAGCACTGTAGTGCTTTTAGTGAACGGTTTAAAATGTCCGTGCTGGGGTAGGGCACCCTTGAAACAGTTGGACTGATGAACTGTTTGCCTGCCATGTGGGAAGCCCTAGGTTAATCCCTAGCACCACACATATCAGATTTGCTGGTGCCTGTAATCCTAGGACTTCCTTGGCGGAGGTGGGAGTTCGAGGCCCGCCTTCTTTTATCGGTTACTTTTCATGTTGCTGTGTTAAGATGATCTGACCAAAGCAACTCACAGGAGGGCTCATTCAGGCTCACAGTTCAAGGACACGGTCCCCACGTTGATGGCTCAAGGCAGATGGCCATACTGTATTTGTCAGGAAGAAGGCAGGGATGTGGGATTGTATTTTCCTTTCCATGCAGCCTAGGACCCCAGCCCAGGGAGCGGTGCCATCCGCATTTGAGGGAACTCTTCTCACTTCAATTAATGTAACCTAGAAACTCCCTCACAGACACAAGCCAGAAGGTTGTCCTTGTGATTCCAGACCCTGTCAAGTTGAATCCTGGGATTAACCAGGATTGTACTCTAGGCTGCACTAAGAGTTTGAGGCTAACATAGGCTACAAGACGTAAAAAAAGTTGTAAAGAGAAAGAAAAAGAATAAAATCTACCAGAAGAGTGTGAGAATCTGTGTGCACCTACATAGCCACCCGCTTATCACTTACCAATTTGTCTTTTCTTTACCCTTTGCAGACATAAAGAAATGGCTACCATGAACGCTAATTGATTTGTCTTAACCTGTTAGTAGAAAAAAACAAGCTAACTAGAGCAGGGTCACCTCATCCCTGTGGGTAAACAACCACCTCCCAGCAGGAAAGTTAATGAACTATTGAGGACGGGGTGGTAGGATCAGAGCACTGTTTGACCCCTGTCCCCAAAGCAAGATGCATGCGGTTTGTTTCTGTGGTGTGTTTGCTTTCATGTCTGGACATTTCTGTTGTGAGGTACAATGGGAGGTTAATGGATCAAATGAGCAGATGGTAATATTCTAAAAAATAATGATAATACTTATGCCCCTGCCAGTAAGTCAGCAGAGGGGAATTGTTCCTGGGGGTATGAAGGCTGGCTGCAGTGTTCCTTCCATTAAGTGGCTGAATGACTGTCTGCTGGGTACACACACACACACACACACACACACACACACCTCTTACACACAGTAAACTACAAAAATGGCTTACTGCCAAAATATTGTAAACACTTAACATATTTCTAAACCAAGTCAAAAAATATCTGAGCTGGGGAAATGGGAGGTGTGCCCTGTGTGGGAGAGCAGCATGGAAGGAAAAGTAAACCATTTCCCACAGCGGAGAACTCAAGCATATGGAACACTACTGCAGAAAAGCCAGCAGACATGCTGATCTGAGAGCTGGAAGTGGCTGCGTCCGAGGAACCAAAGGCAGGCTTGTGTTTTCCTGATGGGATTCCACACTTTTTTGCTTTAGGCATGATGTGGTGATTTTAAGAACTGTCCTCTTTAAACTAGGTGCACATATTTTCGATTAACGTGTGACTAATGAGGCCAAGAGGATAACTCGGGTGTTGAAGTGCTTGCCTCTGAAACATGAGGACCTAAGTTCAATCCCCAATCCCAAGTGAAGACTGTGAATGTGGTGGAGAACGTTTGTAATTCTGGGGAGGGGGGTGTGGCGTGGAAAGAGGCAGACATTTGGAGCTTGCTGACTAGTCAGGCTAGTCTAAGTGGTAACTTCCAGCTCCTTGGGGGACCTTGTCTCCAAAAATAATGTGGGACGCTCCTGAGAACAACACAATGGTTTTCCTCTGGTCTCCACACGTGATGCACACTCATATACATACAGTGCACACACTCACACATACGTGGTACTGATGATAGAGAGGTGGGGTAACACGTCAATACCATGAAGGCAGCACTACCACGAACCTTAGAACAACCCAGCTGACAGGGATGCCAGAGAAGCAGTATTCACAGTTTCCGTTGAACTTGGACCCCTATGGAAGCCCCCGAGGAGCAGGGTCAGAGGAGACACTCCATCAAAAGCGATCACTTGGGTGAGGACTTTTCTTTCAGTAAATGGAGGTCTCAGGAAAAAGACCAGTGTGAGCGTGAGGAAGACAAGGAGGACATGATGGAGACAGTGATGCAGTGAAAGGAGAGCGAGTGAGAGAGGTAGACCAGATATCCAGCCAGCGTGGTGGGTTCATGTGATCGCAGTCATGGTGCAGATGTGGAATTCTGCAGAAAGGCCAGAGCCCCTGACACATCCACCAGGAGCTAGCCACACAGCTAATCTTTACCTTCCTTTGACTTCTTTGCTTTCTTATGTTTACCTTTTTACACTTTCATTTCATGGGCATGTACATGTGCGCATGTGTGCGTGCACATGCATGCACATATGTAAGTGTGCATGTACTTCTGTGTGCACAGAGGCCAAAAGAAGGCATCTGGTGTCACTGTCTATCACTTCCCTCTCTGAACCTGGGGCTCACCGTCTTCCCCCTCTGGTCCACCCTCCTGATTCCGTACAGCAGATACTCTTGACCAGCAAGCCAGCTCTTCGACCGCCCTTTCTTACACTGCTTCACCTCCTCTTTCTCCGTCTTTGTGAATTTTCAGGAAAATTAAAGTCAGATCTGAACCCACAAACTCCATCTTCACGGGACAAGGGCAAGGAAAGTATGAAGTCAATAAGAGAACAGATAAGATCAGAGGGGCAAACTGGACATTTTCACTAATTTCTGGGAGGAAGGAGTGAGGGAGCCTTCTCATAAGTCAATAGATCTGAAGTTCAAATGGTGTTGCTTCTTGGTGGGTCACCTAGAAGCCCATCTTTGGAATCCATAGACACAGAGTACAAGTAAACTACAGGTGAGAAGTAAGAAAAGAGGGCCCAGAATTTCCTGTGCACAGACAGGGCCAGTCCACCCCTTCAATTTCCTATTCTGTTCTTTAGGCTGCAGCAATGAATTCCACCTCAAGCTGTGGGCAGAGCTAATGAGGAAGATTCTCAGGTAAAGGAACCATGGTCACATATTATAGGAGAGAAAGAGACAAAAAGCAAGGCAGAGTATAAAGCCATGGGACTGGGGGTTAAAAGGGAAAAAATGATTGGATCCAAAGATACAAGTAGATTGGAGCAAGTCCCTCTCCAGGGCAGGGAATCTCTCACAAGTACAGCTGCCTGAAGACTTTCGATCACATCACTACTTGATTGTTCCTCCTCTTGGGGGAAAAGGGGAAATTTGAAAGTCCCTAATTAGCCTGCATTACAAGAGAGTGCAAAGAAGTCATATTATTTTCATAATAGAGGCTGTCCAACACAAACTGATTTGGATGTGAAGAAACAGACCAGACAGGGCTGGATTGATGGCTCAGTAGGTAAGACACACATTACTCTTATGAAGTATCCAACTTCAGTTTTTGGCATCCATTTTGGGAGGCTTAAAATCACCTATAGCCCTAGCTCCATGGGATCGGACTTCCCTCTTCTGGCCTCTGCAAGCACTGTGCTCATGTACACACATGCAGAGATACCTTCACATAAAATAATTGAAAATTCAAGATTAACTCTAAAATAAGGAAGCAGGCAAAAACATGGGGCACCTATCTGGGTGTTGTGAGATACTGACAAAGGGTGACATCCTGGGGGTCTTCCCTGATTAGGCCAATACTCCAGAGATGCTCAATCAACTGTTTTCACTTTTTTCTTTTAATATTTTTTCTGTTAAGTTTCTTGGTAGATAGGTCTTTCAACTTTCTGAACAATGAGATAAAATTCTCTAACAGATTTTCTTCAGCATTTCAGAACTCTACTTCCAAAACCTCGAGATGACCATTAGTGTGAAGTGATGCTGGCCCCAGGCCTACCAGACACACCCTGTCCATAGAGGCTAAAGGAAATCCCCATGCTCCTCTACAGAACCAGATTCCCTTCCAAAGCATGAGGCTTTGGGAACAGCAACTCTTATGGGGAGAAGAATGATGGCCGGAGAAGAACAATGGTCGGTGATGCCTGTTAATCTGTTCCATGTATAGTCACTCACATTATCCCAGAACCTAAAGTCAACTCGGCACTTCAGAGAAGGAAATGATAGGAGGCAGTTGACGCACTGACCTTGAGAAGTGAGTGTGTATGATAACTAGAAGAATGACAGAAACCATTAAAATTGATATCCACAGGACTGAGAGATGGCTCAGTGGTTAAAGGAGTGTAATGCTCTTTCAGAGGATGGAAGTTCAGTTCCTAGCACCCACGACCAGAGGCTTACAACTCCCTCTATCTCTAGCTCCAGACTATAAAATGCCCCTCTGGCTTCTGCTGGCATCTACACTTGTGAGTACATTTGCACATGCAAACACATAATGAAAGATAAAATAAATATTTTTAAAGGAATTTATTTTCATCAGAAAAATTTGAGAAAGGAAACATTTGAAGTCTGACCAGCAAAAATGAGAAAGGATCAATTACAAA
Organism: Arvicola amphibius; assembly: GCF_903992535.2. Lineage (NCBI taxonomy): Eukaryota > Metazoa > Chordata > Mammalia > Rodentia > Cricetidae > Arvicola > Arvicola amphibius. The sequence goes on from NC_052049.1 coordinate 182,830,360, forward strand.
GAGTGAATGAAATCTTTGAAATCAAAAAAAATTCAAAATAAGAGAATACCAACACCAAGAGAGACTGAGTTACGGAGCAGAGGAAGAGACCAGGCATAGTAGATATAAGAAATAAGAATTCAAGAAGAACATGAATCAAACAGCTAAAAAAAATTGAAATTATCGAAAGAGAAGGCAGCTCAGTGGTAAAGGGTGCCTGCTGCCAAGTTCATGACTGGAGCTTTACCCCCAGAACCAAGATAGTGGAGGTAAAGAACCAGCTCCTGTAAGCCCCCGTCTGATTGCCAAATGTGCATATATATGTATACATATCCAGTAAATAAATGTTAAAAAAAACCACAAGTATCATAAGAATGTTAAGAGACAAGTTTAGAATGTTCAAACTCTAATTTGAAAATTGTTCAAGGAAGAATGAATACAGGCAATGGTAGTATAAAATAAACAAATCGAAATTTATCTCACGAGCTGGTGAGATGGCTCATAGGTTAAGAGCACTTGCTGCTCTTTAGAGGACCCAATCTCACTTCCCAGCACTCCTGTCAGACAGCTCACAACAACCTTTAACTCCACCTGCAGGGAACCTGATGACCAGACTGGTCTCCATGGTACCTGCATAAACAGCGCTTGTGTGTGAATTCGTGCATATGCATACACACACAAGGAGAATTTATCTCAACTCCTCACACCACTGGGAAGAAGCTGCAGCCTGCACATATCCTGATGATACCAGCACTTCACCACAATAGAAATCCCCAAAGAAAAGTGACCCCACTGACATCAAAACCCCTTTCACCCTCAGATAACAGTGGAGCAACAAGTAGAAGTCAGGACTCGGTGATTCTCATGACTTACTTTCTGGTGTGCAAGGTCCTTCTGTCTATGTGTTGCTTTTATTGGTTAATGAATAAAGAAACTGGCTTGGCCTATAGCAAGGTAGAACTTAGTTAGGTGGGGAAAACTAAGCAGAATTCTGGGAGAAAGGAGGTGGAGTTAGAGAGAAGTCATGGAGCCCTGCTGGAGACAGACACCGGAACTTTACCCGGTAAGCCACAGCTTTGTGGTGATACACAGATTACTAGAAATGGGTTAAATTAATGTAAGAGTTAGCCAATAAGAAGCTAGAGCTAATGGGCCAAGCAGTGATCTAATTAATATAGTTTCTGTGTGGTTATTTCAGGAGTCTGGGTGGCCAGGAAACAAACAAGTGGCCCTCCTACAACAACTTTCCATCTCCTTTATTTTCTCCAAACCAAACAAAATCAAAACCAAAGGAGAAAAAGTAAATAAATAAAATGATATATACACTTGAAATTTTATTTCAACAAACTAGTAAGGGCTGTATATGTGCAAGAGAAATCATGTTAGATGGCTCAGGGGTACGTGTTGGAGAAAAGGCTTGTGGTGCAAGCTTGAAGACCCTTGAATCTCAAACACCCATAAAGAAAAGTGGGTGCTGTGGTGTCACCTGCACTCTCAGAGCCAGGGAGACAGAAACAGGAAGACCCACGGGATCCAAAGGCCAAAGCATCTAATGAATTCCAGGTTTGGCGAGAGACCCTGTCTCAAAATAATATGGTGGTAAAGACTCTCAAAGCTGACCTCTTACCTCCACCTATGTGCACACGTATATCTCATGAATAAACAAAGACACAAATTAACAAAATATTTTCAAAAAGAAAGCATGCAAGAAATGGTGGAGTTATATTAAAAACAAATTATACACAACAACCAGTGATTACATTTTCAACTTATCACGAAGTTAATGAATTTTTATGTAAAGCTGATAAATTTTTTTAAAAAATAGCAAAAAGAATCATCTAAGATCTAAACACACAGTTGTCTCCACAGAGAGACTAAGAAGTGGTTAATGTCAAAGAGGAGATCCCTTTGGATTGTAAAACTTCCTGAGTTGTTGCAATGTGTTGTATATGAGCATTTCCATAAATTAAAAGGAGATAAATATGGCACTGACAAGAATAGTCACCGGCAGATTTGGATATTCTAAACAGTAACAAACCATCAGAAATAGCCAAAGGTCTGCCACCCACTTCAGCATGTAGACCACACAGACGACCTTGTGATATGGCTTTTCAATCATTGATTTCCCATTCCCTCTGACTTCTCACCCATGCCAACATCCATCACCCTTGCCCACTGTAAGGTCTGGAATTCGCAACTACTGTTTCCAAAGTCACTCACTCAATCATCTGCTCTCAGATCAGAGATAAGGACGCATGGCACTCATTTCATTTTCATTCATTGATTCTCTCTCCCTCCCTCTCCCCCCACCTTTCCTTTCTCCCCAAACTTGGCTGGATCAGAACAGGATAGAAAAGGACATTCATAACTGAAGAGATGACTGTTAAAAGCTAGTCTTACAAGCAAAATGATAAGAAATCACGTGACAGAGAAAGCAGAGAATTCAGTCAGCTAGCTTTGTCTTTGTTATGCAGTCTAAGACCCAATCGCAGGAAATGGCACTACCTTTTTTAGGGCGGCCACTCCCATCCTAACTAACCTATTCAAGATAATCTCTCAGGTATGCCCAAAGGTTTGTCTTCTAGGTGTTTACAGAGCCTGTCAAATTGATCATCAACACTAACCATCAGATGTCAGCTTGCCTATGTTCAAACCTGAGCTCTGTCATTGAGGGACCGGGTGACTTGGGCATGCTCAGTAAGGTCTGCGTAAGATGGGCTGTGATGTTTGTTGTATTTTGACCTAGACACATAATACAAAGTCAGTATTAGTTCCTGAGTGTCCTCTTTTGCTTTCTAGCTGTGATAAAACTGTCTGACCAAAAGCAACATGGGGAAGAAAAGGTTTCTCTCAATGCCCAGCTCACTGTCTATCCTGGAGGGAAGTTGTGGCAGGAACTCAAATGGGAACTAGGTAGAAACCATGGAGAAAAGTTACTTACTGGCTATCTCCCTGGCTCATGCTCAACCACCCTGTTGGTACAGGCCAGGCCCATTTGCCTAGGGTTGGAGTCACACACAGTTGTCTCCTATGTTAACTGACAATTAAGGCAGTGCCTCACCAGCATACTCACAGGCCAATCGCATGGAAACAATGATCAGCAGAGATTCCTCCATCCTAGGTGACTCTAGGTTGTATCAAGTTGACCATAAACTAATGAGTGTGCTGATTAAATGAGAGAATAAACTTCCTAAAATACATAAAACCATCTCCACATGGAGTGAACTTTTGTGACAAAAATCGAGAACTCTCTATTTCCAAAGCTCATACCAACCAACCTGTATCATTGCTTCACTTGCCAATGGGCAACTAGACACTGGGGCACCAGCGCCGTGTGTTTGGAACCTAACACTCTCTTCCATTTGTGTTCTCCATTTTTAAAGCATTTTATTCCTGAATTGAATGGTGAGATTTCCACTATCACCCATCAGCAAATAGCTATTGTAACCGTAAACAGAAGGGCATTTCATACCTTCCTGTATACGTTTAAAACTTCATTGCTGCAAATGAACAAATACAATTTGAGTTTCAGAATCCCTTAGCACCACCCAAGTGAGAATGTCCTAGGGAGATGATCTATCGCTGTCATCTATGAATTCCATGTGTCACCCCCAGTTAGAAGGAATGGGAGAGCTTACTATGAAGGACCTTGCCAAGGCCAAAAGTATGTTCCATAAAACTTGGCAAAAGAATCAGCGTCGGTGAAGAAACCAAACATTCTAAATGTGCAGGTTGGGAGTGCCCTGAATTCATGCCAACAAATCACAGTTCTCTAAGGTCCAGGCCGGTGGATTTATGGTGCTTGAGAAAGAAAAGCAAAGTGTCGTAGATGTCAGTTCTACCAAGCGCCTTGAGCTTCAAGGAGCACATGGTGAACATCTGGCCTTGCATTTCAAAGCTGAATATGGATTTATTTTTTTTTTGTAAGAATCTACTTCTAAAATACCCATTCTCAAACTTCCAGAGGATGACACAGTTCATTCCACTTAATAAACTAAAACTTTCTTGTAGAATGGGAAGAAGAGTCACCCAGAACTGTCATAGTGAGACCACGCACTGGTAGCCTCATTCAGTGGCAGCCTCCACCTCATAGAAGGTTCCATTCCCAGGCCTAGAGTCAGTGCACAGCAGCTGCACCAGCCTGTGAAGATGAGGAAATATGATCCCTCAGAAGCATTGCTCTGAAAGACCATCACTTACATTTCTGCTGCATGTGTCTTTTTCGTTGACCAATTGTGTAGCTGACGTAATAAATGAGAATGACTCCTGGAATCCCCCGGTTCCACTCTGACCTACTTTTCTGATTCTGAATTTTCACTGACACTTCCAAGTTTTATTTTCTCGTTTATTGCTTTGGAATGTACTACGTCCAGCCCGTCTATTCTGCTGTTTTCTAATGTTACTAAGCTACGTGGAAGTGGGATCACTGATTTTGTGAATAGCTATGGTTTGACTACAGACATCTAGCACCCTATGGACAGCTGAGGTAGGGTCACAACAGAACAAGAGAAGATAAAACTTCCCAAGATTGGAAGGAAGTATAGTAGGTGAGCCGGTAAATATGAAAATGTTGAACATGTGACCTCTACAATAATAATAACAATAAAATAATTTCTGTACCCTAAACTAAGCACAACATTGCAGTGTTATTATTTAATTGCATACTTTAAGAGAGATGAACAAGGGCTAGGGTCGGGGAAATGCTTGTCATATAAGCAGAAGGACCCAAGTCCAGTCCCCAGAATCCCCACACAGCAATAAGGACAGGGTGCTGCAGACTTGTAATACTGGCACTGAAGACACAGGTCCAGGTTCATCCCTCGGGCTTACTGACCAATCAACCTACCCAAATCAGGGAATATTATTTTACTAAGAAGTTGTCTCAGGAAAAAAAAAAATGAAAAACAGAAAATAAAACCAAGGTAGAGGCTATGTATGGCCTGTGAGGGACAATATGAAAGATCGCCCTCTGGTGTCTACATGCATACATGTGCACGAGCAATACAGATTCATACACACACACACCTTCACAGCCCCATGAACACATACACACATCTACCCAATGCACATGAACACATATCACACACACATACACACATACATGCATGTGCACATACATCTGCCCACATACAAACAGAACAAAGAATAAAGAACACGTGTACTTCTCACTAGATAAATTTTACATTTTGAGACAAAAGTGTAAAAATGATAGCAGCTGGTTTCCTTTAATGAGTTTATGACTCAGAACTGAGGGAGGCAGAGATGTGACCCTCCTGTGGCCTCTCGGGGCTGGAGAAAGCATGACTGTGAAGAGGAGAGCCTGAAAACCCAGAGAGAGTTCTGAAGAGGAAGCGAGTTGATGCAAGCCCATCTTGTTTGTGCGTAAATTTGAGGGTGTCTGTGTAAAACGTAATTCCAATGTGACACCCACCATTGAAATGCAGATACTGCCAATCCAACCTGGTTTTATTTGAAATAAAAGCTTCATTTGCCTAAGCACACCATGCCCGTGCTGTCTTCTGCCTTAGGAGGCAGGAGGTCTTCTAATAACTTTTCCTACCTGCCTGTTATGGTGAGAGATGGACCTCGACAAAGTAGCTTGTTGGTCTCCTTCATAGACTGAAACACACTGGACAGGAGAGGGAAATGCCACACAAATCTCCCTAATGTACAAACGCTCCCCTCATGTGTTTGGTTAAAAACAAACAAACAAAAAAGGTCTGAGATTAGCCCCATGTGTTTCTGCAACCAAAGACACACTGAGTTTACTAGAGTTTCTTTTCCTCCTTATGTGCCTCCTTCCAGATTGTGTCTCCTGAGTTCTCAGAAGTAAATGTGCTGGCTCAACTTCGTGAATGTCCCTTCCTCTTCTTTTGCAGTTACCCAGCATGATGGTCAACTTGACATTGCAAAGTAGGGAAGAACAGCAACTATGTCCCTGAGAATACATTAAATGACCAACAAGGAAAGTTTGGCTTTCTAAAGAACTTGCTTCCTCAGGCAGACAAGAAAGTAAATGGTCGACTCTCACTCTTTACTTCCCAAAGTAGTAATTTAGATGCTCAGGCAAAAACATCTAAGGCAAAGCTCCACCCTCTCTGACTCTCCAGACAGTTAGTGGTTGCTAGGGAAGGGAGACATGTTGTCTTTCTTCTCTGGCTCTCTAGGCAGCAATGGTTGCTAGAGAAGGGAGACAGTGAATAAGATGAGAATATATGGCTCCCATGTAAAAACACAACACAGAACTCATCACAGTACATTATGAATGTATACCAATAAAAACATTAAAAAGAACAACAGCAAAAATCCCCAAATATCTAGGTGATTTTTTTCAATAGGCCTGTAATTCCCATCAGCAGCGTATGACACTTGGTCAGGTAGAAAACTCACTTTTCATTGCAAGCTATTGGCAGACGTCATTTTCAGAGACTGTTCTTCCAACATGGCTTAACAAAATGCTACATAGAACCAAGGTTGGAGGTGGGGGCTCAATGCCTGCAGTCTATGGCTTAGGAGGCTGAGGCAGGAGGATCATGAATTCGAGGTGAGCCTAGTCTATATAGCTAGACCCTGCTTCAAAACAAAGTTGGGCAGGTGAGGATGACCATACCTTCTACCAAGCCTGATAACCCAAGTTCAATCATAGGACCCACACGGTGGAAGGGACAACTGACTCTTGAAAGCTGTCAATCTAATCTCTACATGCATGTGTGTGCGCGTGCGCGCGCGCACACACACACACACACACACACACACAATAAAATGAAAAAAATACTATCTGAAAACAGAGATATTGCTAAGTAAATCTAAGGAGGACTTACAAAAGCTTTTCCAGAAATAAGGTCTTAACTTGACAACATAAAAACACATTTTCAAAAATGCTTGGCCTTGGACATGACCCAAAGAGACAGTGAAACTCTCTGCCCTACTCTTTGGAAGAAACATCATCCAGGAGGGACCCAGCCACTTCTAATTTGCTCTGGAGCTCAGGGACAGACATTCCTCCTGCTCTGTTCCTTCAGTTCTGATGAAATAAGAAAAGCCCAATGCTGCTTGGGTTTCGTGTGATGGCCCCAGCCGACGCAAAAAATCCTGTGCTCAACCCCGGAAGAAGGTTCCCCTCATAATCCCGTGTATTCTCCTCAGTTCCCCTCCACAGGGCAGTGCAGCCTCCACGGTTCCCCTCCATAAGCCCATGCAGTCCCCGCCAGGTTCAATTTTTCATGGGAACGGAAGATGCTTTTTCACCCTCATAAGAAAGATGACTCTTCACAGAGCATTGCTTATGATAAATGTGGATAATGAAGAAAATATTACACATTTAATTATTTCTATAACTTCCTAATTGAATTTATTACAGATTATGAAAAATCCATATACATAGCTAGTTTTTGTCTGCCTAATATATAATTAACTAATATTTTCCTCTCTTCCTCTAATACATATTAATGTATTTGAGGATGGTTACACACAAGAATAAACAAATGTATAAAATAAGCTTTTTTCCTTCTCATCACCTTGAGATAAAGAAAGGCTTTGTGAGGGTTAATCTTGTCCACCTGAGTGGGTCGAGATCTGTCTAGGAGATGAGTGAGTGTCTGTAGGAACCTTTCTAAAGGCACAGATTATAAGGGCTCCATACCACTTAATGGTTTAATCCATGGGGAGATGTCAGGGACCATTTTCCTAAGGATAGATTTGTCAGGGAACATTGTCCTTACAGGGATAGCAGAGGTCATTGTCCTAAGGATGTTTACAGAGAACCCACCCCTCATCCCACTATCTTGAGAGCTATCCGTTAACGGAACCCACCCCTTACTCCAATGCTAATGGATCACATCTGTTAAGGGAACCCACCCCTTACTCCAATGTTAATGAATCACATGCTTAGGCTTACTCCAGGTGCTGGCTGATGACCTTCAGTTACCCCAGCAGAGTTCCTGCCTGCCCCTACCTCCACCCCATTCAAGGGTATATAAGCTGTAACTTTCACCCCAATAAACGGAGACCTTGACAATAGAATCTTGCTTGGTCTCCTTCCTCTTTTACAGCTCATGTCTTGCAGGTTAGCGCCCCTTCAGAGGACCCTGAATAGCTGACCCTGCCGGCGGGGTTACAGTGGCGCCTGAACAGGGACCCTGAAGTACGGCCAACTAATCGGACGACGAGGCGCAGTCCCGGGACGAAGGAAAATAAGGTCCTGACCAGCTGTGATACTCGGACAGGTCTGCAGGACGGAGGTAGGCGCAGGTTCGTTGTCGTCTATAGGACATGGGACAATCGCTTTCAAAGGAAGAGAAATTCATATGGGAATTTCAACAGTCACTTAGGGAAAGAGGAGTAAGAGTTAAAAAGAGAGATTTAGCTGAATTCTTTTGTTTTATAGATGAAAAATGCCCTTGGTTAGTTTTAACAGGCCCAGAGATACATCCCAAAATTTGGGACAAGGTGGGCAAAGATCTTAGTAAGATGATTAAAGGAGGTGATTCTGTGCCAGAAATTGTTTTTAGTTACTGGTCCCTGATCAGGGACGTCATAAATTCTTAGAGGCATCCCGCCCGTCATCTTGTAAAAATGAGGAGGGTGGGTGTTCTTCCCCCTGTCCTTCGGTTGTTATTAGTATCCCCGAGGACCCCTCCCCAGGACCTATTAAATCTATAACAGCTCCCCAAAAAGAGACCGTGCCCGCTGAAGATGAGATCCAAAAGCCGCCTAAAAGCATTTATCCATCGCTGGTCGCTTTTAAAAATGAAATCAAACCCGGCCTGCAGGACTCGGATCGCTGGATTCAAAGTTCAGAGGAGCCTTTGGATTCAGGGTCCGAAAATGAGTTAGAGGTAGAAGCGGCTAGTTATGAGAAAGGAAGGTATGGTAGAGGGGATAAAGCCCCCCGCGTCTTTCTTAGTCAGCCAAAAAGGACTCCGCGGCCACCGCCTTATGTTCTGACTGCCCCCGATAGCATGCCTTTGCCCACTCCCTTGATTCAGGAATTACTTAATACAAAAGCTGCCCTTAAGGCGCAAATAGGAGGTCTCAAACAAGTGCTTGCATTACAACATGAGCTCTCAGACCTTTCTGTTCAGATTCAGGATTTACAGTTTACTATGGGAAAGGGCACGACTTTAGACAAACGGGCAAACTCTAAACTTAATCGTAAAATGGCTTATCCAGTCCTGACCCGGTCACGAGCCAGACAAGTGGAAGAGGCTGCTGAGTCTCAGCCTGATACCATAGAAACCCCCCCAGGGCTAGAGCCAAGGCAAGAGGGCAATTATGAGCAAGATCAGATGGCCTCTGATTCGGAGGAAGAGCCTGAACAAAATGAATATGAAACTTTCCGGCCCATATATAAAAAATTAAAAATTAAACATATTAAAGATCTTCACTCTGCTGTTAAAAATTATGGGATGAATGCACCTTTTACTTTTTCTATATTGGAGGGATTGGCAGGAGAAGGATTTATGCTGCCCATAGAATGGAGCAGGGTGGTCCAGTCAGTATTGAATAGAGGACAATACCTGACTTGGAAGTCTGAGTTTCTCGATAGGGCTGAAGCCCTTGCAAACGAAAATAGAAGGAACCCATTAAGTCAGACTGCCTCCTGGACAGTTGATAAAATTGCTGGTAAAGGCAAGTTTGCAGATGAAGACAAGCAAAAAGGACTGTCCACTGGGATACTTTCCCAGACGGCACAGGCTGCTTTGGCAGCTTGGAGGGCAGTTCCCTCCACTGGCGCCACTACCACCCCGCTCACTAAAATCATCCAGGGACCTCAGGAACCATATGCTCAGTTTATGGGTCGGCTCCAAGAAACAGCAGAAAGAATCTTGGGGCCAGAGGAAATGGAAGGGACCTTGGTCAAACAGCTGGCCTTTGAGAATGCCAATACTGCATGTAAAGCTGCATTAAGGGGAAAAATGAGGAACATTGATGTTTCTGGTATGATTAAGGTGTGCAATGAGGTAGACAATTTTGGTCACCAGCTATCAAAGTCAATCAGCCTGGCCATCGGCGCAGTATTTCAGGGACAAAGGGGACACTCTCGCCCCGGAGGGAAGACATGTTTCACCTGTGGTCAACTGGGACACTTTGCGAGAGAATGCCCCTCTCGATCAATAGTTGAGAATAACCAAAATTGTCCTGAGGATAGAGGGGGTGGCTCTCCAGGACCCTGCCCCCGATGTAGGCGGGGCAAACATTGGGCAAGGTATTGCAAATCCAAGACTGATAATATGGGCAACTCCCTAACCCCTGTCTCAGCTACTGCGGTTCAGGGAAACGGGAGAGGGGCCCCGATCGGGGGCCCTTACTCACCAATTCTGTACCAGCCAGCTCATGCAAGGGGAACGACCCAACGTCAAAACCCCTTTACAGGGCCACCCCAGGGAGCGCAGGATTGGACTTGTGCCCCTCCTCCACCCGGATTATAACCCCTGAGGATGGGACCACGATTGTAGAGACTGGGCTGTATGGCCCTCCTCCTCCTGGCATGTTCTATCTTATTATAGGGCGAGCTTCATGCTCCCTAAAGGGGCTTTCTGTTACTCCCTCTGTGGTTGATGCTGATTATGAAGGAGAAATTAAATTGCTTGCCACTGCTACTGAAGGCCCCTTAACTCTTAGAGCTGGACATCGCATAGCACAAGCCCTGCCATTACCTATGATGGGACAATTCCCCTGCCAAGGAAACAAACGTGGTGCCTCGAGCCCCGGCTCTTCTGACATATATTGGGTACAACAGCTTTCTGATACCCGACCTATGATGACTTTATGGCTAGATAATAAACAATTCCAGGGTCTTTTAGACACAGGTGCGGATGCCACTGTACTATCATCCAGGTACTGGCCTAAAGCATGGCCTGTAGATTCCACTGCCACCCACTTACAAGGTATAGGACAAACCCAGAATACTTTAAAAAGTTCTAAGTTATTAACCTGGAAAGACAAAGAGGGTAATTCAGGCACCATTCAGCCTTTTATAGTCCCAGGCCTCCCAGTTAACCTCTGGGGAAGGGACATCTTAAAACAAATGGGAGTTATTATGCTTAGTCCTAATGAAATTGTCACTAAACAGATGCTTAAAATGGGATTCCTCCCTGGTAAAGGATTAGGAAAGAAAGAACAAGGACTTACAGACCCTATTGCTACTGGCCAACACCAAGGTAGGTTAGGCTTAGGCGTGGACCTTTTTTCCTAAGGGCCACTGATCCTCCTGCACTCCAGGCTGATAAGATATCTTGGAGGTCTAATGACCCAGTCTGGATAGACCAGTGGTCCATGCCTCAGGAAAAGGTTCAGGCTGCCCTGCAGTTGGTGCAGGAACAATTAGAGCAGGGACATCTTGAGCCCTCCACATCCCCATGGAACACCCCTATATTTGTCATTAAAAAGAAAAATGGGGACTGGAGACTGTTACAGGACTTAAGGGAAGTTAATAAGACCATGCTACCCATGGGAGCTTTACAGCCTGGCCTGCCATCACCAGTTGCTATTCCCAAAGATTTTCACAAGATTGTTATCGACATAAAAAACTGCTTTTTTTCTATACCCCTTCACCGGGCAGATTGTAAGCGATTTGCGTTTTCCATCCCAATTACTAATCATGTTGGCCCAAACCCTCGGTTTCAGTGGCGAGTCTTACCACAGGGCATGGCGAACTCGCCCACCCTATGCCAGCGTTTTGTGGCACAATCTGTGGATCCCATAAGGTTACTTTACCCCTCTGCGTACCTCATCCACTACATGGATGACTTGTTAATAGCTGCAGACAAGGCTGATATGGCACAAAAAATAGCTCAGGATTTAGTCTTGGCTTTACAATATAGGGGCTTTATTATATCCCCAGAAAAAATTCAGACTTGCTATCCCTTTTTGTTTTTGGGGTTTCAATTGGAACCAACCTTAATTCGCACCTCAAAAATCCATATAAAAAGAACGAGTTTACGTTGCCTGAATGATTTTCAAAAACTTTTAGGTGATATTAATTGGTTACGCCCTTATTTGCGACTCACAACAGGAGATTTAAAACCTTTATTTAATATATTACAAGGAGATCCTGACCCTAGTTCCCCTAGGAGCCTTACATTAGAGGCAGAAGCCGCACTTATAAGGGTAGAAGAAGCTATCTCCCAGCAAGGCTCAGGATATTTTGATCCTGAAAAAATCCTTTATCTATTGACATTTGCCACTGATTATATGCCATCAGGGCTCCTGTGGCAAGAGGAGCAGCCGCTTCTTTGGATACATGCGCCTGCTACCTCATCCAAGGTTTTGCCCTCCTATCCTTTTTTAGTGAATCAGGTTCTGTTCTCAGGTGCGGTTCGATACTTTGGTCGTGACCCAGATGTTATTGTTACCCCATATTCGGGAGATCAGATAACCTGGCTACAACAAAGACATGATGAATGGGCTGTGCTACTTGCTGGGTTTCGGGGAAAGTTTGATACCCACATGCCAGGAAACAGGCTTATCCAATTTCTTAATATTACACCTTTTACATTTTTAAAGAATACACGCTTGCAGCCCATTCCAAATGCCTTACTTGTGTTTATAGATGGCTCAAAAAATGGGAAAGCTTCATATGTTATTAATGATAAGGCCTACTCTATTGATACCCCATACAGATCTGCCCAGATGGTAGAATTATATGCAGCTTTAACCATATTCCAATTGATCCGCCACCAAGAATTTAATTTGTTCTCTGATAGCCAATATGTTGTGAGGGCTATTCAGGTTCTAGAAATGGTTCCTACCATTCAGCCTTCAACACCTACGTTTCAATTGTTCTCCAAAATTCAAAGATTAATTAGAGACCGTTCATATTTGTTTTTTGTGGGCCATATTCGAGCACATTCTGGTTTGCCTGGACCTTTGACACGAGGAAATGAATTGGCGGACAAGAGCACTCGTTTAGTTGCCTCGGTCTCTGTACAGGATCCTGTACAGGAGGCTCAGGCTGCTCACTTACTCCATCATCTTAATGCCTCAACCTTGCGTCTTAGATTTGGTATAACTAGAGAACAAGCCAGACAAATTGTTAAAAATTGCAAGAATTGTGTGACCTTTTTACCTGAACCTCATCTGGGAGTCAACCCTCGGGGCCTGATCCCAGGGGAACTATGGCAAATGGATGTTACTCATGTCCCCTCCTTTGGTAAACTTAAATATGTTCATGTTACTATTGATACTTATAGTGGCTTCCTGTATGCATCTGCTCAGACGGGGGAAGCAACTAAACAGGTCATTGCTCACTTATTTCTTGCATTTTCTGCTATGGGACATCCCCAAATGCTTAAGACTGACAATGGACCTGGCTATACTAGCCAAAAATTTAAACAGTTCTGTGCCCAGTTAAATATAAAACATCGTACTGGTATTCCCTACAATCCACAAGGCCAGGGCATTGTTGAACGTGCCAATCAGACTCTTAAGCATACCATCTCTAAGTTAATGACACAAGAGACTCTTTACCCCATAAAAGGCAATGCCAAGACAATATTGGCTCATGCTCTCTTTGTGCTCAATTTTCTAACTTTGGACAATCAAGGGCAGTCTGCTGCGGACAGATTGTGGCACCCTTCTACCCAATCTACTTATGCACAAGCCCTATGGAAGGACCCCCTGTTGGGAGTCTGGGCTGGCCCTGACCCTGTGCTTATTTGGGGAAAAGGCCATGCATGTATTTATGATACCAAGGCTCAAAATGCCAGGTGGCTCCCTGAGCGTTTGATAAAATTGTATAATCCAACCAGGGAAAGTAAACCCTGAAAAAATTTCCTCTTGCTGGCAAAAATCTTGAAACCACCTTGGCTATGGCTCCTTCTAATTTGGACCCACCATATCGGAGTGACGACACCCCTGTATCAACTTTTCAATTTTACCTGGCAGGTCATAAATAAAGCAGGTGACACTGCTAACTCCTCTTCCACCATAGCCGCAACTCCTGATTGGGGCCCTCTAGAGGTAGATCTCTGCAAACTGGCTCTGGGAGGCCATACAGATTGGGGAGTGGCCGATAAGTTTCTCCCTTTAACTCAGGCTCCAGAAGATTCATGTCATACCACGGAGCCTGGCTGTGCCAACAAACTTAGTAGGACCTCCCTTGCCCTTACACCAATATATGTTTGCCCTGGGGCCTCCCACAGAAATCGCTCCCTGGCCTCCAAATGTGGATATAGCTCTGATTATTTCTGTGCCTCATGGGGCTGTGAAACTACTGGGGATACATATTGGAATCCCTCTTCTTCCTGGGATTATATTCAAGTAAAGAGAAAAGATCCAGCCCAAAAACTATCTGCTCAATGTGTATCTGACAGCCAATCTAGGGGCTGGTGTAACCCCTTGGTAATTTCCTTTACAGAAGCAGGAAAAAAATTTGACTGGGCCAGCTCTAGAGGGGTAGAATGGGGGCTCCGTCTCTATAAGGCCGGAAGGGATTTTGGGGTGACTTTTAAAATAAAGTTACTAAGAACGGTCCCCCAATCCTCCGTTACCGCAGTAGGCCCCAATAAGGCATTACATTCTTTGGCTAGTGGGCAACCTAGTCGTCCATCTCACAAACAACCCCCAACCAATGGTTCCTCTGTAACAGCCCCTCCTTTTCAACCCACCTTACCCCAAGGACTTCCCTCTTCTGCTGATCTTATTCTATCTATGGTCAATGCTTCTATAACTGCTTTACATGCCATTAATAATTCCCTATATGAGGAATGCTGGGTTTGCTTTTCACCGAAGCCCCCCTTTTATGAAGGTGTGGCTGCCTTTGGCTCCCCCCATCTAACTAATGATACAAAGCATTTAAGGTGGCATCCTGTCGACGGTGAAGGTATTACGATAGGCCAGGTCTCTGGCATAGGACTATGCCTTAGGAGACCAGCTTTACGCTGCAATCAGACATTTATTGTTAATATCTCTTTTTCTTATATTTCTGCACCTGAAGAATTTTATTTTGCTTGTGCCTCGGGCCTCACCACTTATATAATTACCAATAACTTTTTGATCAATAGAGATTATTGTGTGCTTGTGCGGCTGGTGCCTCATCTGACGATACATGAGTCAGAGGATCTCCTCCACTTTTGGGAACAGGGCACTACTATGCCCCGAAACAAGAGAGAACCTATTACAGCCATCACTTTAGCTATTATTTTGGGATTAGGAGCCACAGGTGCAGGAACAGGGATAGCCTCTCTTATCACCTCCCAACAGCAATATGCCCAACTCAGTTTGGCGGTGGACAGAGACATCCAGGAATTACAAAAGGGCCTGGAGAACCTAAAGGACTCATTAGTCTCTCTGTCAGAGGTGGTTCTGCAGAATAGACGAGGCCTTGATCTTGTTTTTCTTAAAGAAGGGGGACTTTGTGTCGCCCTTAAAGAAGAATGTTGCTTTTATTCAGATAAAACAGGCCTAGTACAGGATAGCATACAAAAGGTAAAAAACAGTTTAGAAGAAAGAAAAAGAAACAGAGAAAAACAGGAATCTTGGTATCAAAACTGGTTTTCTACCTCCCCCTGGTTATCCACACTCTTGCCCAGTTTGTTGGGCCCTCTTTTGGGACTATTATTGCTTTTATCCTTTGGCCCATGGGCCTTTTCAAAACTAACCCGCTTTATTAAGACCCAGGTTGACGAAATAACAAAAGATTCCGTTGCTGTTCATTATCATCGCCTAAATACTCGTGGCTCCACGGAGGACCTCAGAACTTCGGAGACAGAACGACCTGCAGCTGCTCTTCAATTTTCTACCCTTGTTACAGACCCCAAACCCGTTAGACCTTGGAATCCCTGGAAAAAAATTTTTGGCAAGCAGCACTCGTAATCTTATATTGGAGTAGGCACTTAGGAAGGAGTTTATACCATAGGTCAGACTAAAAGGTGAATACTGGGTTTGGAAGGTGCCCTTTCTTCTTGTCCAGAGATGGAGTCATTGGTGTCCAAATTACATCTTTTATACCTTTTGTTTTAGAAGCTCCTCACAGTCTTTTCATTAATATCCACGCAGAGGCCCAATGACGGGAATATTGTGGAGCCCTCCCCTGAACAGCACATCATACAGAGGCCGTACAGGCCGGCTCAACATGGCATGATGTCAGGGGATGAGGATTGCCCTCCACATAGCCTAAGACAGGGACCCTGCAGTCAAAGACCTGCTTACTTTGGTCTTGCTAGATACCTTTTTGAGGAGCTTCAAGGACGGGCATCTGATGGCGGGACCGCCCCCAACCTAAGACAGGGCCCTGGGAACCCTATGACGGGTAATGGGGAGAAAAACCTGGTCCCCACTCGACCTAAGACAAAAACCTGGTCCCCACTCGACCTAAGACAAGAGCCCTCATCACAGGCCATCATTAAGGGCCAAAAAATAATACTACCCATAAGACACCCCTCTGTTCCCAGGAGAGGATAGGAGACTCCACTCGAGAGAAGGGTCCTCCTTGCCCCAGTCCCTTCTCCTATAGGTCTGACAATGTGGTTAGATTCTGACCAGTGCTCTCCACTTATTAGCTGCCTTCCTTAATAAAAGGAAGGGGGATTTGTCAGGGACCATTTTCCTAAGGATAGATTTGTCAGGGAACATTGTCCTTACAGGGATAGCAGAGGTCATTGTCCTAAGGATGTTTACAGAGAACCCACCCCTCATCCCACTATCTTGAGAGCTATCCGTTAACGGAACCCACCCCTTACTCCAATGCTAATGGATCACATCTGTTAAGGGAACCCACCCCTTACTCCAATGTTAATGAATCACATGCTTAGGCTTACTCCAGGTGCTGGCTGATGACCTTCAGTTACCCCAGCAGAGTTCCTGCCTGCCCCTACCTCCACCCCATTCAAGGGTATATAAGCTGTAACTTTCACCCCAATAAACGGAGACCTTGACAATAGAATCTTGCTTGGTCTCCTTCCTCTTTTACAGCTCATGTCTTGCAGGTTAGCGCCCCTTCAGAGGACCCTGAATAGCTGACCCTGCCGGCGGGGTTACAGGGAGATTTAAACCAAATAATCGTGGATGAAGAAAGAGCCCATGCGGCTCAACCCTAAATGAGAAACTACTTGCAGCTGATGGCTGCCAGGAGAGGGCAAGCCATCTTCTTGGGGGTGTGGCTCCTAGTAGGCTCCAGCAGACAGGCCCATACCCATGCATATGTGGGCAACACTAATTGTGCCTGGCGGCTTATTAAAACAAATGAAGGCATGAATCTAGAAGGGATACATTAGAAGGATATCCAGAAGTGTCGGAGGAAGGAAATCAGAGTGGGGATGACCATAACATATTGTGTACATGTATGGAATTCTCAGGGAATAAATAAATTTTAAAATTGAATAAATTAATGGGATATAATAAAGTTTGGAATGTGTGTCCTGGCTGGAGGAAGCAGGTCACAGAGGGTGCATTTTCGAGGAGACTATTTTGCTCTGTCCCCTTCTTCTAATTTCTTTCTCTGTTTCTGGAAGCCATGATATCAACTGTTCTACTTCAACATGTCCTCCCCACCATGATGGAGGAAACTGTGAGCAGCAGAAAACCTTCTTCTCTTTGACTGTTTCTGTCAGGCTTTTGTGGTGGTAACTTGATATTAACTAACTCATAAGAGACACACAGATCATCTTCTTGCCTGACTTTACTTGATTCAAAATACGGCTTTGGTGCAGAGGGGCAACCAGTTTCCTCTCAGCAGCCAATGCCTTCCACTGTTGGCACTGAAGCCAGGAAGTGAGAAGGCACTGGGACAAGAGTCAATTTCATCAAAACGCTACTGTCACCAGCTGACAGAAGATGGATGAGGGAAGGGGACTAATAGCTGGGTACTGAAAATATAGGCTTATCGTTGCTAATATTGTCAACCTGAAAGCATCTAGAATCACCTAGGAGACGAACCTCTGAGCATGTCCGTGAGTAGGGTTCAGTGAGGTGGGAAGACACATCCTAAATGTAGGTGGTACGGCTACATAGGCTGGGCTCTCTACATGAAAGAAGAAATCAAGACAAACACCTGCATTTAAGTCTCTCTGCTTCCTGATTGTGAAGCCAGTGTGACCCGACACTGCCCACTCTTGCTGCCATGAATTCTCCATGACAGATGGTACTTTTCCATTAGGAAACAGAACAAATCCTTTCTTCCTTCAGTTCCTCTTGCTAGTTGTTTTGTCAGAACAATGAGAAAAGTAAGTAACAGGAGGCCTAGAAGAAAACTCAACAACTAACTAAAAGTGACAGGCACTGGGTCTGCAGACTCTGTGGATGCATTGAGGCAGAAAGTGGAGGGCATTGATTCCATCAAGATCACCCATGCAACATTCAGAGGGGCACATCAGCTTGGTTCTTCTAAGTGGAAGCTTTTAGACAGAGTGTCAGCACTTAGCCCTGGAAAGCTCACAGTGGCCAGTGGAAGCCAGGGAAGGGGCAATGTTCATGAAAAAGCTATACTACTACCCTTGTCTACAGATGTGAATCCAGGATCTAATTTCAGTCCTGGGGATATTAGGACACTTTTACCACACTTAGATTAAAACTGCCACAATGCTATGTTTGGAGAGTACCATGGTTACAGAGCAACCAAATTCTGCCCACAATATTTTGTATAAACAGCAGCCATTCCCAATATAAGTGGTACCATTCCATGGACTGGGGTCCCTAACTGCATATAAAAGGAGGGAAAAGGCTGAGCACCAGCACTCCCCTCTCTTTGTTTACTGTAGATGCAGTACAGCCAGTTGCCTCGACAAATAAACCATGTTTTTATTGAGTTGGGACTTCTTGCTCAACATCTTTATCAGTTTAAAAGAAAAAAGAAGAAAATAGCTGCTTGAGCATTCTGAATCTAGAAAAGCACACTGTGAGGGTGACAATCAGTGAATGCTCTCAAGAAATACCTCAGAGGGGCTTCCAGCTGGACTACTATTTTTAAAGGGGACATTGAGTCTTGGAGAATGAAGGTAAGTACCCAAGAACACAAACTCAAAGAAATAAAGAAACTCAAATAAATGGCATAGTCATACCTGATATCAATAAACTAACTGGGCTTAAGGTCCCAAGTCCTTCACCACTCAGACATGTCATCCCCTGTTTGACATTCAGCTCTTAAAATCAACCATAGTGTACCTCACAAAAGCTACTTGCACACATATCACAAATCAAATGCCCCAAATCAAATCAACATACATAGCTAACACAGCAGAGCACAGCACAAAGCCTCTGAAGTACCGTGACTCATTCCAAGGGGCTTAGTAATTCAGCACACACCTCAAAACTTGCAGGAAGGTGGCAGCTGGTGACCAGGAAGGTTTCTCATGACACTGACTTGGCTTGATTTGGTGTGAGGGGAAAACCCACACAGTAGATACAAAGGAACTCCAGATGGCCTCCAGTGTAGGCAGTCAGGAGGCAGATTGGCAGCAGGTGAAAATGAAGTCCAAAAGGGAGAAACGTGTGTGAAGGAAAAGTACATCGACAACTTAGACAGTATTGTGTTTCATTAAAGTGTAGAGTCATAGCATTGCCTGGTTGCTGGATCCCAGAGTGAGTGCAGAAGAGTAAACATCACAGGAGAGCCTTCCCCTTATAACACACATCTGTCAACAGCTGGGCTCTACACTGACCAAATGTTGTATGGAGAAAATAGTTTGGAGCATTTCTGGAGTTGCTTTGATGGTGTTCTTCACCGTGAAAAACCAATTTTCAGAAAGCAAACAGGGTGCTTGGCAGAACGTGAAAGGGAGAAGATGGAGCGCTGTACTGAAGAATTGCATTTTCTCTCACTCTTGAGCCTTAGACCCCGCAGAGAAACAGCCCTGGATATCAGCAAATAGCCTTTTCAGCTATAAGGAGCAATATAGAGACCAGAAATCCCCACTCCTTCCACTGATCTCTTTCTTCATCTCAAACATCAACTTCTAAGATAAAGTTTATAGAAGGATAGCACAGGATATCTTCATACATCTAACATGCATGTGGTGATAAAATATTTAAAATTATTGCTAATTAAGGTACACTGCTTTTATATGGGTAGGAACTGGGGGTGTGTAGGGGAGACCTGGCTTCTGTTTAGGCCACTTTACCAAGCAAGAACTAGGGACACAAGGAAATAATGGCCAGAATACAAAATATACAAGAGGGTAATTTTCTTTTTGAAGAGATAAGATCAGGTCATGACATTCAATGTCACTCAGGTCAGAGGCTCTGATACTGTGACTGCGGTTAAAAAAGAAACTTGAATAATTCTAAGATCAACAGAAATATTAGCCACGAGTGGAGAGTGATCAAAGTCAATGCTAAGACAGGGACAAATGACCTTAAAGGTGTGGAAAGATTTTGTTAGGCTCCTCCATGTATCACCCCTAACTTGGAAACATGACTGATATTTGAGTGGTAGAGGTAGAAGGCTAGCCCTGCTCATCTGCCATCTTCAACAGCATCAAATTAAACATCAGAGAAATGACAGAAAGTGTGTGTGTGTGCATGTGTGAGAGAGTGTGTTTTGTGTGTGTGTGTGTATGTGTATGCATTCTTATGCGTAAGTAACATGGACTTTTGCTATGGCACAGAGGTCAGAAGACCATCTCAGATGTCCAACCCCAGTTCTTAGATGGTGTTTTTCACTGTCTCCTGCTGTGAAACAATCCTGTACACGGTGAAAATGTGTTGCTTTCATTGTTAATAAAAAGCAAATTGACCAGTAGCCCAGGAAGGAAGTATAGGTGGGACAACCCAAACTAAGGGCATTGGAATGAAGAGCAGAGCCAGAGAGGACACCAGCAGATGCAAAGGAAACAGGACATGCAGCAAATGAGGTAATACACCACAAGCCACATGGCAGAGGGTGGATAAGAAATATGGTTAATTTAAAGTGTAAGAGTTAGCTAATAATAAGCCTGAGCTATTGTCTGAGAATTTAACTAATATTAAGCCTCTGGAGTGGTTACTTGGGAATGGCTTGTGGAGGACAAAAACTTTCTCCCACAGGTCTCTGCTGTGTGCACCAGGTTAGCTGGCCTGAGAGCTTCAGTGGGTTTGCCTACCTCTGCCTCTCTCTCACTGTAGAACTGGAATTACAGGCTGGTGCTCTCCTGCTTTGTTTGGATTTTACATGAGTTCTGTAGGTTTGAACTCAAACCTTCATGCTTGCCTGGCAAGGACTTTGCCCATCCTTCTATATACCCCAGTCCCAGAATGTATTTCTTTTGACAGAAAATACTTTGAGGTTTAGATTTCAGGTAAGGAATCTCTAGGAAAATGAATACCATTACTCTCTTGGTTTGTTTGCTAGACAAAGATTAAATTTACCTATGCTGACCATAAAAGTTACAGTATTACCAAACAGTTCAAAGCCTGGGGATCTAACATATGCTGCATCTTGTTAAATCTGAGTGCCAAGTGATATGCCCCAACACGGATGTGCAGTTACCCCAGGCCTGTGATTCCGCATGTGTGGGGATAGCCTCGTCTAGACCACCTGGCTCTTCTCCATGGGGCAACTCTTTCTGCAAAGACTAGTCTCGTTTATGTGTATAACAATTCTGGGAGAGGAAAGACAATAAGCAAAGCCTCTCGAGGCAAAGATCTGAACTAACGTACCACCCCTTTTAAAGCAAGCAAACCTCCCAGGCAGCCCAGATGTTAAATGAGGGAAGGAGCCTGCACATCTCAGGGAAGAGCCACGAGGTAGGCAGAAGGCAGGGATACAGTGATGGAGGAAAAGACAGTGTTGAATTTACACTGGCCTACTCTCTGTCGTTCACAAAAGCAGCGATGATGATGACTATTCAGTTGGAAATTAAGCCCATGAACCTGCAACACACCAGTTTCTGAATTCCTCTAAGTAATAGTGCGGGCCCAGAGGCCGGAAAAAAAAAAGAGTAGGGAAATGTAATTCTGATTCACTGACATAATCAAACTACTCACTCCACAGCAGGTAGGGAAGGAGGCGGAGTGACATGCCCTGCTCTAGGACTGACTCACCCACACTGTTCCACCAGCAGGATGGCTTTCTCCTGGTTGTAAAAAACAAAATTATGTCAGCACCAATAGCATTTGCTCTTTGCACAAACAGTCTTCTGACATATTGATCAGGTTTGGTTTATGTCTATTAAATGATCTCACTTAAAGAATTAACCTATACAATACACGCTGAAAGAGAAAAACACAGCACAGGCACACAATTACCCCAGTCAGCTAAAACTTAACAAGATTTGAAAGAAGACTCACTGCATCAGAATTTTAAATTCCCAGAAACAGTATTATAGAGTCATCTAGAATAATAAATACCCCACCCCGTGGCACCATGAAATGCATTAACAGGGACATGGACAAAGGACCAGAAGTATTTTCACTCAGAGAAAAAAATAGGCAATTCATACCCTCACATCCATCCTGAGTTAATAAAGAAAAATTCAGGATGCATTAGTTCTGTCCTGAAGATGTTTAAAGACCTGCTGGTTCAACACCTGATTTCTACCTAAATTAATTCCAATATTATTTAGACCTTTCCAAACCAAAACAAGATTTTCTCTTTGTAAATTGAGCTGTCACCATTACAGTACAATAATAAATACATACATGTCTGTCTCTAAACAGTAATATGGGACGAAGCCCTTTAATGGAAGTCACCCTCTATTCCCTTCATTACAACCCACAAGGTGAGCGATGCTGTTTCCTTCAAAAGTGATTAAACAATGTATATGTGATCATACTGCAGCCGAATGGGAGGACTGGGAGTCTATATGAAGTCACAGGAAGCATTTTTTTCTGCTTTTTTTATGTCAATCTCATGCCTGCACTAAAGACAACCCCCACGATGGTCAGAAAAACAAAGCCATGTGTCTCACAGTGAGATCAGAACTTTCCTAGTGTGGTTGTACAATGCTCTTAAGCCCCTGTCACCTGAACTCTTAAGACACTTGTTCTATTTATCCCCTCTCTCTTGGGGGCTGAGGGATTGTGCCTGGCCACCCAAGTGAGAGTAATGATGTGTGAGCTAATTACTTGATGCAACAGTGGGCAGCGTCCTCTTGTCTCTGTGTACAAGGATCAGCGATGTCAATACAGAAAGTGTTGTATCAGCCCAGGTTCTAGAGTTACAGACAGGACAAGAACTCTTCCTGCCTGCAAGAGACACACTTGTTAGAAATATCTTGCAAGCCTCTGAGATGTGGGAGTGATTGGGGACATCGTAAAATGTCACATCTTGGCTGATATACATGGTGCTCAAAAGTCGTGGAACTCCAAATGCAATGTGCGTTGCCCCAAATCCATATGCGACCATGGCACAGGAATATGTGCCGGTCCGCATTCCATCACTGTGATGCAATACTGAGACAACCAGCATTTAAGGGGGAGCGGTTGGTTTTAACCCACAGTTCGGGTCTATGGTAGGTTGCTTCTATTGTTCTAGGAAGTAGGGAGTACGTGCTGATACCAAACTTCATCATGATAGCCAGGAAGCAAGCAGAGAGGAGAGAAAGGCTCTGAGTTGCGAGTATTCCCTTCAAGGGCACTGTCTTAATCCCCGTCACCAGACTCTACCTCCCAAAGGTTACATCACTTCTGCATAGCTCCACACACTGGCAAACTGATACTTTGGCATTCAGGCCTTTAGGACACAGAAGATCCAAGTTGTCTTTGTAATCTCAGCACTTCCGAGAGGGAGGCAGAAAGATCACAAATTCTAAGTCAGCCAGGGCCACACAGTAAGAATCTGTCAGAGAAAAAGAAACAAAAAAACAAACTACAAACCCACAAAGGACCCAAGTTATAAGACAAGGCAAACTGAACTCCGCAACAAAATACAAAAAGCAGCCTCTTTACACACATCCAGATGAGTCCACCCTGGCGTGAATCAATAGATATTTCAGGTAATTAAAACCTTAGTTAAATATGTATTTTACATTATCTAAGGTGGAGTTTCGTTATTAATATTTTTAGCATCTAATTTACCACAGGACAATGTGTGAGCCTGCAGTGTATACTCAAGTGACTCACTGGCTAGGTTACGGCCATCACCTCCAGATTTACCAATATGAATTCTCTAACACCCAAACTATTGACCAGATGAGCTTGGGTGTTGCTGTGGCATTGGTGAATTAATGGAGAGTGATTTTTGCTTTGGCTGTGCTGTTCTGTTTGTTTCTGAGACAGTCTTGCTATCTGGCCCCAATGACCTAGAACTCACTGTGTAGAACATGCTTGGCCTAAGATTTGCAGTGATTCCAGGCATGCACCAAACCACCATGTCCAGCTCTTAGATGGTTAAAAACTCCCAACGGCTCGCTCTCCATTTCCACATTTTATTAGAAACCTTATCCAACTACCATGGTTGCCCAGATAGTCAGAAAACCACCTCTGAACACACTCCTGATTTTCTATTTTATTTTACGCATCTGAATGTTTTGCCTGTACATATGTGTACCACGTGTGCTTTCTTGGTTTGTTTCTGACACAAACTTTGAATTTGCCCAATCCAAAATGAAATTTCCATTAATTGTTTAATAAAATTGATACGAGGGAACTTTTCTGAATAATTCCGGGTGGGAACAACGGGGCATCTTAGACATTGCAAAGCTTTGGTGGTTAAATGGACAGGCCAGCCGCCGCAGGTCCCGCATGTCCCTCATCAAGCATTTGCTCTATTTCCTTTACCAAGTCACACTCAAACTTTTCACTAATTCCTAATGGGGAAATTAATGTGAACACAAAAATACCTATGATTCACAGGCAATAGTGCGTAAAAGTGACCAGACTGCTCTGCACATAGCTTTTACTTGCTAGCAGACGTCTGGCATTCTCGTGTAATCTGCAGTTTTAGCAATTCCAATTGTGGGGCTGGGGCAGCAGAGATAACTCAGTGGTTAATGGCACTGGAAACTGCCTGTTACCCCAATGAGAGTCCTCCATCAGATGTTATCAAAGGTTGCTGTCTTACTCGCGCAGTGCTGGGGATCAAGCTCCACGTGACACACGTGCTAAGCAAGGGTTCTACCACTGAGCCCTATACCCAGCCTTGCCAGGAAACCATTAACATACTTTTATTGTATGTTTATACATACATATTTAAATGAATGCTTGTGTTAATCTTTTAGGAAGCTTGCATGACTCCATGACAGCTTGTGAAGAAACAAACACATTCTTTTCAGGAAAGAAAGGTGGAAGAAAATACTGAAATCTTATTTATCAACACTTTATACAGGAATTTTCAATGAACTTATGTCACATTTTAACTGATTTTTCAACATGTTGTATCAAGCAAAGTTCCACCCAAAAATAAATGTTAGTTATAAGATACTGAAACTATGTAAGCGCACAGGAAGGGAAGGGGATAAAGGGATGTCAGGTGCATCTGTGGCCCAGCTAGTGGGTACCAGTCAGCAGATGATTTTGAACTGTCTGGCAGGATTCTCAAGAGGCTGTACCTTTAAGCCGAGCCAGCTGCAGGAACCTGAAGAACTTGTGGAATGTGGAGTGTTCTAGGGGTCTGTCTGGTCAGGCCCATGGCAGAGCCATGGCAGTTTTGTTTGTGGGCAGACAACATGATCACATCTGCTATTTTATCCTGATGCAAGTTGCCATGGAGACTGTCATGAGGATGGCACTCAGCCATGCAGAGTTTTAAGTTGAAGAAAGCACGCGCGCGCACACACACAAACACACACACACACACACACACACACACACACACCAGCTTGTTCTCTAACCTAGTCCTTAAATAAGTACATCTTGTTGTGTATATAATCAACTTCTTGAAAATGGACTTCGTTTTTGCCTGTTTGGAGGAATGGTTAAACTGCTGTTTCTTTTCTAACATGCCAAAAGAAATACCACCAGACAAAGAATGGCTAGAGATGCTAAAGACTTCACCATGCAGCTCAGAGAACCAGGATGAGCAGCTAGCAGGCAACTGATGGCAGGGTCAACACCCAGGAAACAGGAAGGAGAGTGCACTGGCAAGTCTTCCTTTATTTAAAGACAAATGTGACCTGGCCAACTGTGAGACTCACACCTGTAATCCCAGTACTCCAAAGCCTGCAGTTAGAGGATTTCTGTGGGTTTGATACCGGTGTGAGCTACAGAGTGATGCTTCAGAAATGAGGGGGGGGGGGACAAAACAATATTACTGTCCAATGAAGTGCGTTATAAAGTGATATAGTGATATAGCATTTATTCTATATGTACATCAAAGTGTAAAAAATAAGACAAGGTTTGAAGATTTTTGCAGTTGTTTTTTTCAAAGCAGCTAAACTGGAGTTGGATTTTTCTCTGAAATCCTTAAAACTCTCAAATTTAATCCAATATTTGGTGTTCAGAACACTTCTACTGCAACATTCAGATTTGGGGAATTTGTAAAAACTACTGATTGAATACTGAAGTATGCCTAATTTGGGAGAAAATCGGGAACATAAGAATCCATGGTAATTCCCCCAAACACTATCACAAGCATAAATAAGAGCAGTGTGAATTTCTCTTAGTGCTTGTTTAGAAAACAAGTCTCTATTTAACATACATAACTGACAATCTAAAACATTCCATCTTACCTATGTAGAAGGGATAAAAATACAGACAGCATTTCTGCCGTTCTATCAGGAAAGGCAAGGAGAACATAGTCTACAACCCAAGCAGAAAATTTTGACAAGACTAGCCTGCCTTCCTTCCTTCCTTCCTTCCTTCCTTTTTTCCTTCCTTCCTTTTTTTTTTTTTTTGGTTTTTCAAGACAGGGTTTCTCTGTAGCTTTGAAGCCTATCCTGGAACTAGCTCTTGTAGACGGAGGCTGGCCTCAAACTCACAGAGATCCACCTGCCTTTGCCTCACAAGTGCTAGGATTAAAGGCATGCTCCACCAGTGCCTGGCAAGACTAGCCTTTCTGCTGTGCTACCCATGTTGACTGAAGGATTGATGGTTCCTACTCAAGTCCTTCCATCCAGCAGTGATCTGGTGAACTCTGGTTTCTTTCTTTTACTGCTCTGAGGGGTGGGCTTCTCTGTGGGTCCCTGTGAGTAGTTTGCTTCAGGTTAAGTCAAAGCTTTGCTATTGAAGGATTAGGAATACTGCAATCTTGATTCTTAATTTTGTGTATGGCAAACCCTGCATCTTCTGATGACTGATCATGCATAGTTTTGCACCAATCCTTTCTTGGTACATAAACACAGTCTGCTGAGGTCACAAGGAAACTACAATGGATGAGAGAGGACAGATTCTGGGCCAGGAGTAACCAAGCCACTTGTGGTCTCTGTGTTAGTGACATCAGAATTGCTCCTTTCGAACTGATGCAGTCTCCTTACCTAATTGTATCACAAACAGAAATTCCTGTTCTTCTCGACAGACTTGTTACCCAACCTGTCTCTGTATTCCTTTTCATTTCTAGGGAAAGTATTGCCTTAGTCTTGATAATTATCCTCAATACTGAGAAATAACTCAATAAAAAATTCTCTGTTGTTTTTAAGTTAAGTCAGAGAAAATTAGCTAGAAGTTGAGGAAATAGCTAAGTCAACAAAGTCTTGGCTATGCAAGCATGAGGCCCTGAGTGCAGTGCACATAAACCTCCATATTAAACCTAACATAGAGCTGGGGAGACGGGTCAGCAGATAAGAGTGCCTGGTCTGCAAGCTTGAATGCCCTGCTCTGGCATCAACCTGTGGGTGATAAGTGTACACACACGAACATACTCACATGTACATGCACTACAAACACCACCACCTCTGCCACCACTACCTCCACCACCTCCATCACTGCCACCACCACCGCCACCACCTCCACCACCACCACTACAACCTCCACCACCTCTACCACCACCACCTCCACCACCACCACCACCACCACCACCTCCACCACCACCTCCACCACCACCACCACCTCCACCACCACCACTGCCTCCACCACCACCACCAGCACCAGCACCAACTCCACTGTCACTAGGCATATTGATGATCTTTTATAATCCCAATGATGGGGAGGTTCAGGTAAGTGAACCCTTGAGACCTCTTGTCCACTCAGGCTAGCCTACTTAATGAGTTTCAAGCCAGTGAGAGACTCAAGGAGCACAAGCCTGGGGTGGGGGTGGAGAAGAGGAAGTGGATGGTACTAGAAGAACTATCCTTCTGAATTTATCTTCTGGTCTCCACAAATATGCATCCATACAGACAGACAGACATGTAAACACACATCTACACATAAAGCTGGGGGTTTTATTATAGGATATAGAACAAAAAATTAAATATTAATCCTATGACACTTCTATCTTCAATGGTATTTGGCCATGACATTTACCTATCCATGAATTTAGCTTCCACTTCACCAAGTGTTCCTCAAAGGCATCTTCATAAAACTACTTAAACAATTAATTAAGACATCAGCAACATCACCTTCCCTCACCCCCACCCCTGCCAAGCTCTGACCTTTGCTGTGACTTAGGCAACCATGACAATGAGGGTGCTTGACAAGGGCTGTGTGATTTCTAACTTTTCACGAATGAAATGAACACCATGCCCACATGTCTCCGCAGAATGATTAGCTTTAAAAGACTCACCCGTGCAAAACACATAAAGAGCTAGTCTGGGGAAGGAATAACAGAGAGGCAAAAATAGTCATTTTCTTCCAGAGCTGAAATTGCACAGAGGGTAATGGTAATTTACCTCCAATGACAAAGGGGAAATTTTATCTCAAGCATTTTATCTCAGATGATTTGGTTTAAACAAAAGTGATTTCTTCTATGGACTCT
Source organism: Arvicola amphibius (assembly GCF_903992535.2). Lineage (NCBI taxonomy): Eukaryota > Metazoa > Chordata > Mammalia > Rodentia > Cricetidae > Arvicola > Arvicola amphibius. The sequence continues at coordinate 182,859,041 of NC_052049.1, forward strand.
GACAATTGAAGTCATCCCTGTTATGTCTGTACCTGTGCATGATCCCAGAGGGGACTCAGACTTTACAATTCCATACATTTACATAATGAATTTTAGTCATTTCTCCTCCCCTTCCTTTTCTTCATCCACATCCCCCTCCTGGTAGCTCTTCTCAGCATGACCCTAAGGTCAGTCTTCCTGGTGTGTGTGGCACAGTATGTTATATCAGCTCCTTGTCCAGTGTGGGTGGGAAATTATTCAGAGGAACAAAGGAAACCTATCTATGGTTATGCCACCAAAGAAAGTGACACTCCTCCCCTAATAAGCCTTAACTGCCCACAGTCTGCTGGGAGGGGCGTGGACTCAGGGGCCCTTCCCTCAACCTAAGGAAATGTTGATGGACCTAGTTTTATGCAGATGTTCAGGATGTAAGTTCTTGTGATCGCCCCCTACATGTTCCACTTTTTTATTCTTCTGATGCTCAGAACATCTGTGCCTAATGGTAGCTCTTTATAATCGGTTCTTCATAATCAGACCAGACCAGGGTCTTTTCTGGGCTATATTCTTTCATCTTCCTCCTTCTAATGAAACTCATTAGAAGAATTTGGCTCCTGCAGGGCCTGCTGCATGATCTAACATGAGGACTAAATGCTGATAATCTGATAAAATGTGCCTAATGGCTGAGAGTAATTGGTTGGCCACTGTTCTGGGATGATAAAATTGTGCAGTAGGAGCAGGCAAACGGACTCAACACCTTCAGGGTTCTATGAAGACACTTCCAGGTTTTTAAGTTGAAGCAAGAAAATAAGCTTCAGGGAATATTAGTCTATGTTCTCTTTCCATTTTCACATATGTATATGTATTGATGTGTATATGTGCATGTACACACATGGGTGTACACACTTGCATACATTGGAGCCCAAAGATAATGGCAATCATCCTCCATTGCTCTTCCACTTCATTCAGTGAGACAGGGTGTCTTGAGCAAACCCAGAGCTCACTCACTATATGACTAATCAGATGAGCTAGCTTGTCTCCTGCCTTGCAAGGCTGGAATTATAAGGAGGTCACCATGCCTGCCTGTCACCTGCATGAGTTCCTGGGTACAAACACTGGTCCTCAAGCTTTCTCAGCAAGCAGTTTACCACTGAACCATCCCCAATCCTAGCATTTCTCTTTCTTATAGCAGAGCCCTAAAATATAAATTTCACTGATTTTAATTGAGGAAGGAGCTCAAAAAGACAAAAGGTCCCAGGACATCTCAATGCAGAATGTGCTATGTAGTAATTTAGGCCCTGAACTGGCCAGGAATCTGCATTTACCAACCTTCTTTTCTTTCTTCCACTGCTGTCCAACTCATTTTGAATTACTTCTGTGTGCTGAACTTCTCTCAAATAGAAGTTAAAAGCTCTATTTTAAGAGGTGTGTGTGTATGTGTGTGTGTGTGTGTGTGTGTATCTATTGTCTGTAAGTGTATTTGTGTGGCATATGTATGTGCAAGGTGTGCATGTCTGTACACATATATGCAGTGGTCAGAGGAGGGTGTCAGGTGTCCCAACCCACAACTTCCTGCTTTATTCCCTTTAAAGCCTGTCTTCCACTGAACTTGGACTTGGCTCTTTGCGAGAAACTCACCTGAAGCCCCTTGCTTCCAACTCCCATAATGCTATGGATACAAACACATGAATAGTTGTGTTCTGCCTTTCCTCAGTGTTGGGAATCTGAACACAGGCCCCAAACTTGTTTGAACAGCAAGTGCTGATGACCTCTGAGCCATGTTCCCAGGCAGAGAGATGCTTTTCAATATTAATTTATAAATAATCGAAATGGCTTGTAGGTGAAACCACCAAAAGAAAAACAGGCGTCATAAACTCTGTGTAAAGGAATGTGTCCTCTCTATGCAAGGTAACTAAGTGCCTTGGCGGCTGTGGGCAGCCATTAGTATTCGCCATTATTGACTGAGCTGTCATCAGAGGAAGGGACCCTGGGAGTGAACTCTCTCTGCTGGGAAGGGCAGTGGGAAATCCATGATTAAATGAATACGCATATGGCAGCTGAAACCCCGTGTTTCTACGAGAAGGAAACTGAAGTACAAGGGTGCATTGCATTTCACATCCAGAGCCACAGGGGAGGCAGGACAGCTTTCCAGATGTCCCTTCCAGTGCCACAGCATCAACGTTCATATCTGATAAGAAAGGGGCACACCTGGGGATAAATGATTGGTCAGTGCCCAAAGAAATGCCACCTGGAGCTAAAAGCTCTGACACTGACTTACATACCCTTTATATATCATATAGTGAGCAAAAGATGGGAGATATGTGCAATGCTCTCAATTTGAAGGAAAAAAATTAAGTTTCATTTAAAGGTATGTAACCGATAATTTCAGAAGTGGCTAAGCTTTATCCCAGTCAAGACTTTCTCCCCGTCTTCCTCCCTCCCTCTCCCCCTCCACCCTGTCCCCCAACCTCCTCCCCTCGTGTGTGTATGTGTGTTCAGAAGTCAATATTGGATGTCTTTCTCCATCAACTTCCACTTTATTGTTTTAAGATAGTGCCACGCACCGCCTCCCCCTTCCCCCCCCCCCATCTGCGTTCTATGCGCTAGACCCCGGTTCGTGAGCTTTGGGCAAGGGGCTGTAGGTTGAGAATACACACGCAGAGACAGACCGACACACAGACCTTCAAACACTGGTACCCAAAAGCCCCTCTTTAATAATACCATGGAGGCTTAAATACACTGCAGTCAATGCCCAACAGGTGAAAATCCCATCCTCTGATCCTCTAAGCTAGGCACAGCTTCTAGTAACTTCAAGTAGAAGGTTCTAGCAGGGAAGAGCAGCTGAAAGCCAGGACTCAATTAGTCCCAACAAGATAGGGTTTCTTACTGAATGAAGTTCACCAACTCAACTAGACTGTGTGGGCAGACAAGCCCATTGATCCTCCTGTCCCTGCCTTCCCAGCATGGCGACAACAGATGCTGCCACAATGGTTGGTTTTTATGTGGGTCCTGGGGATCGAACTCCCACCTTCATGTTTGTGTGCCAAGCACTTTGCTACACGATCTCCCTAGTTCTAGCCTAAGCGTATTGTCCATGCCCTTTTGCCACCCAGGGGACCCACAGCATGGGCATCAGGCTCTGCATACAGAGCTCAGTGTCCACGAGGACACTTCTGAGGTCCCCTCTTGCATTCTCATGGGCGGTGTAGGTTAGATTTTACAGGAAAGTCTGGGAACATCGACACCTGACAGTCTTGTGAGTAGCACAGGGGAGCCCTGCTTCTCCGTGCTGGGTGGAGGCACAAAGCGTTCACTGGATGCTGTAGACTACGGTAGAAAACACACACTGAAGATAAACCTGATCTCTAATCCCAGCCCTTAATAGTCCACTCCAATAACACTTCAATAATATTCCTCGGAGCGAAACGCAATACCTTCCCCACTTTATCCCTTATCATGTCAAAGTATTTTTGAGCAGAAGAGTTGGTATTTATATTTTTAGACTCAGCTTCCCATCGTGGCAGGACTATAATTTAGATAACACAAGTAATGATTTTGCTGGGTGTTAAATTACTAGGCATATGCCACTGCTAATTCTGTGATATATTTGGGGCAGGAAAGTGATCCTTTTGTTTTTCTATTGGTCACAATAAGAAGAGCTAAGCATCAATAGCATCAAGGTAGTTAAGGTTTGTAACCCTGTTTCCTCTGACCAGAGATCTGAAGAGCTTCTGTGGGTCATCCCCACAAGCACCTCTATAAAGCAGCAAACCACGCTAGCAACTCTCCTGCATCATACTACAGGCAGCGGGAGACTGGAGTAGGCCTGCAGAGGCAGTCTAAGGGCAGAAGAGTCTTAGGCTTGTGAGAATATCAAAAGCACAAGAGTCATCACTTGGGGCTAGGGGGTAGTTTGGGGGATAAAATGTGTACCTTGCAGGCTATGGACTTGAGTTGGTGAGCCATGAGTAGAAGCATGCACCTCACTCCAGTAATCTGGGGAAGGACAGGGGGATCCCTGGGGAAAATGTCTCTCAGAAAATAAGTTGGAGAGTGATAGAGGCTGACACTGACCCCCATGGATGCATAAATTTGCACACATACAACACATGCACACACACCTGAACAACACAGCAGGGTGCAGCGTAAGGAAACCAGAAGCTGGCAGTCTGAATGGGAGAGAGATCTTACCTCAGAGCAGGGTGAGCTTGACTTCTACACAGTTCAAGAAAAGCGTTTATGGATGCTCTTTGCTCACAATATAGAGGGTTAGCAGAGTGTCTGTGGCAGGTGTCCCAGGACACTAGAATGGGGAGTGATTACAAAGGACCAAGTGCCAAGAGCATGTATTCTGTTAGAGGGATACATTGCCTGGGACCAACCACAGGCTGCCATCCCAGGAGGTCCTGGTGGCACACCCTGGAGGCAGATAGAAAGAGTAGCTTCTGCCATTCGGCACCTGCCACAGATGCAGGCTGAAAAGATTCTCACCATAATAACTGCTTGCCAAGGCACCAAGCCTCATGAGTCAGCAGGGACCCAGGAAGATGGCTCTGTCAGTATAGGGCTTGACACGCAAACATGGGGACATGTGTTCAGAATTTGGCACCAATGCGAAAGACTAGCTGTGCAGTATACATCTATAACTCCGGTGCTAAGGAGGCAGAAACAGGAGACACCATGGAGCCAGACTAACTGGACCAGTGAGCTCTGGGTGTAGAGAGACCCTGCCCAGAATATAAAGTGGGAAGCAAGCTAGGATGATAGGAGATATTTGATGTTGACATCTGACCACCACACAGACATTCATGTATGTACATATACACACACACACACACATATACACACACACTCCAGTGATGTATACAAACACAACTAAGTTGCTAGCCTGAAAAGGAGCAAGGCCTCAAATCTGACATGGCAGCTGAAAGCTAGTCTCAAAGTACACACTTTTGTAAAGTCAATTTGAGATGCTTGTTTTGGGCAATCCTCATTCTGGCTGAACACAGGCAAGCCTCTAGTATCTCCAACCCAGACAGAAGCCAACATAACTATAAAGCAGCATGCAGCAGGGCATGAGCTAAAGGTGCTGGAAGGACAACTTAACAGTTAAGTCAATGACAATTCCTACCGGGGGCCTGTGTTTCTAATACCTGTAATTCTAGTCCCGCGGAATGGGATGCCCTCTGCTGGCCTCTGCCTATCCCTGCATAAATGTGGTTTGTGTAAACACATGCAGGCAAACACACACAAAAGCTTATGTTTTAAAAATTACACAAATTATCCTTTGTTTTGTTATTTACTTGTTTCTTTATTTGCTTTTGGTTTTTGACAAAGGGTTTCTGCGTATAGCCTTGACTGACCTGGAATCTATTTTGTAGATTAGGCTGGCCTCAAATTTAGAAATCTACTTGCCTCTGCCTCCCAAGTATTGGGATAAAGGTATGTGCCACCATTGCCCAGCCATAACATTTTTTTTTAAAAAAAGTTTTTTTTTGCTTTTTTTTTTGATTTTTTTTATAAGAAAGAATGAGGACTAAGAGTTGCCAGCACTATCTATGGGCTCCTCAGAACACCAATCTGACAGTTAGAAGTAAAACTATGTAAAATATATATCGGTATCCTACTGATCACGACAGTGATAAAAATGGGAAAAAAATCTACATTAATCCCACAGAAAATGTGGAACAAAAGGTAGACATAAAAGGGACATTCTTTATGATTCTACTTATCTGAAGATCATAAAGAGGTAAGAAGGGGCCAGTGAGATGGCTCAGCAGGTAAAGGTGTTTGCTGCCAAGCCTGACGACCTGAGTTCAATCCCTCGGATGCACTTGATGGAAAATTAAAAACCGTCATGTCATGTGTGCTCCCCACCAAGAAAATAAATGAATGTCCTTTTTTTGCTTTTAAAAAAGGAAGAGATAAAAAAGTACCCTGTGATTTCCTCTGGCATTACTTATGAGTTGAGAAAGGGGGTGAGAGGGGAAGGAAGCTTCTAGCACTAATGACATTTACGTTCTAGATCTGGGTGTGTCCACTTGGTGTCAAGCTTTCAAAATGCATGATTACAGTCTGTGCACATCTCTGCACTGCACTTAGCTAAACCTCCATTAAGTGCATTTATTTTCAAAGTAATATCAGTGAGTAGCACAGAGTGTAACACTGTGAACATTGAAATTGTGAGGTGATATCCGTACAAAGACGTGGCGCTCGGCCAAGCACAGGGCCTGTGTGGCCAGGCACTGGAGTCGCCAGCTGAGAGCACTGTGCCCTCTGGGCAGTGATCGCTCCTCTTTGCCAACCTTCCTCTGTCTCTCCCTGACCCTGCAGCAGGGAGCTGGTAGCTTGCACTTTGATTCCTGATTTTCTCATCTGTAAAACTGTGATATTGTGTAAAGATTCGATGGAGAATACAAAAACTGAACATCTCAGACTTCCTTTGTGAACGTCACTGATAGTATTTTCTCTGTCCAGCTATATGAACCAGAAGACCTCTGTGACTCCCCATAGCGAGGGAGCCTGGAGTGGGCGAGGCCTCTGTCTCATTAAATAGCTTGACTGTGGAGGCACTACCAACACCCCAAACAGCATCCCAAGGCAGACGTAAAGTCAGAGAACAGTGTCCTGGGGTTGGAAAGCATGTCAGACGTGAGGGCAGGGTAATGGGCTATTGAGGGGAAGAACAAGAGAACATTTGTCAGTTTCTACTCATGATCTTGCTCAACACATCGCCAGAGGAAAGGCCTTCCCTTTGAACGGTCAGCAAAAGATCAGCAGCTCATTGTTAAGACAAGAAAATGTCAAGTCGAAATTCTTTGGAAATGCATACACTTATAATAAAACAAGGGGATTTTGGAAAGCGTGACTTCCCAAACATGACTAGGCTGCTGATCTTTGGTACTATTATTAATTCTTTTATGTTCTTCATGTGGGAAATATTTTTTGAGAAAAAGAAAATACTAGGAAACAGTATTCAAATTATTCTAGCCAACCAAAATAGAAGAGGCTCATGGGAACTAAGAGCAGAACCTCTGAGACTCAACTCACTTCTGGCTTAGAGGAACAGGGATGAAGAGTTGCTCTAAAGAGAACTTAAAAAAAATGGGAAACTGTTGCCTGACTCGTATACAGCCACATGGTTCCCCACTGTGAAGGGCCATGGGTTTACGGAATGAGGAAAGCTGGCAGCCCAAAGTTCTTAGCTCCTGAGAAGTTATTAAAAATCAAACACTGGGAAAAAGAGCTCAATGAGCCTGGAAGAGAACCAACTAAGGTCCAACTTGGATAGTTGCTATAATACAGGAGTCCAGGTGCAGGTGACAGGCATCGAGGCTTGAGGAAAACTGGATTAGAAGGCCGCACGGGATAGAGGAGGGAGTAACAAATGCCACTGTCTGCCGCAGGGTACTCAGAGCAGACCGGAAAGGAGTGGATGCTTGGGCAGGTGTTGTGGACAGGGTCCAGTGACAGCCACGTGCTTTCCTGCCTGCCCCATTCTAGCCATAGTCTGGTCGTTGCTCTCGTTCCTTCTCATTTGTTGAAGCAACACACCAGTAATTTCCACACCTGACTTGGTTGTTTTACTCTTCCACTTCCTCTTCTTTTGTTGGACTTTATGGCAGGCAGACATAGCTGGGTGTTCTAGCTAATGAGCCAAATGTATTGTTCCTGCTTCTTGGTCTTCATTCACTAATCAGGTGATTCAGTCGGAAGAGTGTGACCAGACCTGTCTAACTCAATTCGGTCTTTGTAAACCAAGGTGTTGGTTAATGATCTGTTACTCCCTGGAACACAGAGTTTTTTCCTTCCAATTTTTGTCCAGATACTTTAATAAAATTTGAAACTAGATTTAGTGCTTGATAATTGCCAAGAACACAAACATGGCAGGGGTGGGGTGGGGTGGGAGGGAGAAAGTGAAAAGGGGTTTAGTGTTTTTCCTTCTCGATTAGGAAGGAAATCTTCACATTTGTTTAACACACAATGGAAAGGCAATTGTTAAACTTCATAAATGATTTATTTAAAAATACCTTATTTCTTTTACTTTTATATATGTATGAGTATTTTGCTTACACGTATATATGTGAATCACATGTGCGTAAGCCTGGTGCCTTCCAAGGCCAGAGGAGGGCATTGGATTCCCTGGAACTGAAGATACAGGAAGAGGTTGATGCTGGGCCCTGAGCCTGGTTCCTCTGCTAGAGCAGCAAGTGCTCTTAACCACAGAGCCATCTCTTTAGCCCCTTTGAAACTTTAATAGACTTTCTTTAAAAAATATTTTTATTTATTTTTGGAAAGATTAATACATGTGTGCAGTGCATCTGGATCAAGCCCACCACCTGCAGAGATCTTTAAGGCAGAAGGCTCATCTTGGGCAATGGAAACTCCCAGAAATCTATGAGGGTGACCCTAGCAAAGACTCCTAATGATGGGAGAGATGGAGCCTGAACAGGTCATCTCCTGTAACCAAGCAAGACTCCAGTGGAGGGATGGGACATGAACACAGCCACAAGATCTTCGACCTACAATTTTTCCTGCCTACAAGATATGTTGGGGTAAAGGTAAAATTGAGGGAGTGACCAACCAGTGATTGGTTCAGTTCACAACCCATACCCTAAAAAGGAGACCACCCCTGAGGGCCAGTACTCAGAAACAGGATACCCGAGCGACCTGGGATAGAACCAAACACAGTTGGCAAAAAAAGACAATGATTCCTAATGATGTTCTGTTACACTCAGATTGGTTCCTAGTCCAACTATCATCATGGAGGCTTCATCCAGCGACCGACAAAAATGCAGAGACCCACACTGAACATTAAACAGAGCCTGAGGAATCCTTTGAAAGACGGGGAGGATTGTAGGAGCCACTGGGGTCAAGAATACCACACACACACACACACACACACACAGAGAGAGAGAGAGAGAGAGAGAGAGAGAGAGAGAGAGAGAGAGAGAGAGAGAGAGAGAGAGAGAGAGAGAGAGAGAGAGAGAGAGAACCAACTAACCTGAATCACAGAGGCTCACAGAGTCTGAACCAACAACCAGGGAGCCTACATGGAACTGGCCTAGGCCCTCTGCATATATGTTCCAGTCGTGTAACTTGGTCTTCTTGTGGGACTCAAAACAGGGGGTGCTTGGCTGTCTCTGACTGTTATCTGCTTTCGGGACCCTTTCTACCGAATTACTTCATGTAACCTTAATAGAAGCCGAGGTACCTAGTGTCCCTACAACTTGATATACCATGTCTGGCTGAGATCCATGGGAGGTCTATCCTTGTCTGAAGAGAAACAGAGGAGGACAGGAAGGGGGTGGAGAGACAGGGAGAAGAGGTGGGAGGGGCAAGATTGGTTGCTGTAAAAAAAAACATAAAGGATAAGAAATAAACAAAAGACTGAAGGCTAATAATAAATATGAATGCATTCATATTACACAGTTAGTCATATAGACAGAAAACATGGCTGATACAGAGAAAGCCACAAATACCTCACCTTTTAATGAATCATTTCTTCATGTCATCTCTTCCTACATTACCTCACCTTTTAATAAATCATTTCTTCATGTCATCTCTTTCTATTTTTCCCTCTCAATGTCACTTTTTCCTCCTTCCCCCATTTCAAATTCAATAAACAAATTCTTTTTAAGATTTATTTATTTTTTTTATTTTTATTTTTGTGTATGAGTATTTTGCCTGAATCTATGCACACATAGCCTGTGTGCTGAGGAACCTGCAGAAACACACAAGAGGATGTCAGATCTCTTGGAACTTGAGGTAAAGATGGTTGTGAACCACTGTATGGTGCAGGAACATGAATGTGGGTCCTCTGCACAGGCAGCCAGAGCTCACCATCAAACCATTTCTCCAGCCCCTCAACAGGGAATTCCTTTCACTTTGATGTGATCTCAAAACTCAGAGGGAGGGAAAATATCCCTAGAAAAGGTGTCACTATATCTCATTTCCATCAAAAACCATTTGCTCACATAGCAGTCATGTGGTAGAAGAGAAGAAATAAAATAAAAAGGGAAAACCTAAGCATTGATCCCAGTTATCCTCTTTCCTTGTGAAATAAGAAAGATGAGCCAAGCTGGCATCTCAACCTCTCATCACTGTGTATCACTGCAGCGACATTGGGCACTCACTGGTTGATTCCTTTCCTGGAGAATGCAGGTGATAAGAGCATCCAAACAATGGGATTGTGCAAATTCAGTGACTCAGATGGCAATAAGCACATTTGAAACATAGAGCTCAACCCACGTGGTGCTGGAGAAAACATTTGTGTCCCCATGGGAACCTGATTAGTGCAATGAAATCCCACCCATCAGAATATAAAACAGACATAATAATTAGCCTTCTGTTTGCAGCTATGCAACTGGCTTAAAGTGCGTGAGGAATTTAGACATTTTCATAACAAAGAAAACCCAGGGGAAATGACAATATAAAGAGGGAGAAAGCCAAGCAAAAGGTCTTCCTTAAACCCTTAGGTACTGTCATCATATCACACACCTTAAGTAATACACTGCTAAGATTTATCAATAGTTGAAAGGGTAATAGATATCACAAAAATTAAGAATTATATCCTATCACCACCTCTCCTAGTTTCCATTCTGTTGCTGTGATAAAATACCCCAACAAAGTCAACTTAGGTCAGATAGGGGTTGCTGTAGCTCAGAATTCCAGTTAGCTCCAGGAAGTCAAGATGGCAGGAGTGTGAGGCAGCTATTCCTCTCATATCCACAGAGAGCAGAGAGAAATGAATGTGCATGTGCTAGCTTGCTTGTGCTCAGCTTGATTTTTCTACTCTGTAATGTTCAGGACCCTCTTCCTAGGGAATAGCATTACCCAAGATGGGCTGGGTCCTCCCGTAACAGTTAATTAAAGCAATGCCCCATAGACCAACACAATGTAGATAATCCCTCATTACAGCTCTCTTTCTGGGTGATCCTAGGTTCTGTTGAGTTGACTATTAAAGCTGGCTGTCATATCATTCTATTTTGTAGATAAGGAATTGAGGCAACTCTATAACCGAAGCAGTGGTGAAAGTAGAAGCTCCAAAGTCCAGAGGCTTCTTCTCATCTTGCCAATAACGTATCTAAGAATTGCCTATGTGTAGGTTGAGGCTGCTTGTTTGTTCCCAGTCACCCAGACCCAAAATAATCACACAGAAACTATATTAATTACAACACTGTTTGACCTATTAGATCAGGCTCCTTATTAACTAACACCTTCATCTTAAATTAACCCATTTATATCAATCTGTATATCGCCAAAAGGCTGTGGCTTGATGGGTAAAGTTCCAGCATCTGTCTTCTTCGGCAACTACATAGCATCTCTATATATTTCTCTGTTCAGATTTCCTGCCTGGCTATATTCTGCCCTGCCATAGGCCCAAAGAAGTTTCTTTATTAGCCAATGGTAATAAAACATATTCACAGCATACAGAGGGGAATCCCACATCACCTCCCATTTTCTATCTAAATAAGAAGGGAAGGTTTTAACTTTAACATAGTAAAATTACATAAAACAAAACAGGTAGCAAGCAAGAGTTATAGTTACATTATTTAGTCCTTTTACATTTGGCAAATTATGGAAAATACTCTATCATCAATTTCATCTTGTGAGTCTAAAGTTTTATATTTAATTTATCATTTATGATTATAACTATATTTCTTCAACTTCATCAAAGACTTCAGATGGATATAAAAATACCTAAGTAAACAGTAAGTACATTGTAAGCAAATTCCAAAACTCTAGAATTGACAGAGACATCTTATTATCTGGACAGTCACCTAAAGTTCTTCTGTAATGTTGGGGCATCCACCTTTAGCCTAGGCCCATAGTATCCAGCAGACTTTTCCATGAAGCAGGAAATTTGAAGATCTGTTCTGCCTTGTAATGGCAAGGTTTGTCAGTCACTTTCTTCTGTGATTTTCAGAATGTCTGGCAGTTTCTTTGGTGGAGTACTGTCTCACCTTCTTTTGGCAAGTTCAGCAGCCATTTTTCTGTGGGTCTTGCATGTCAGTTTACACAACATGACATTAAGCAGTCCTGGAAAAGCAGTTTCTTGGCTAGCAAACTCCATAAGAAGTCTCTTTGATGCCCATCACCCTCTTGAAGTAGATTGATGGTGCCAGAAGTAGACATGTCTCACTGTTGAGAAAAGTCTGTTTTTAAAACCTTTAAAATACCATGTTCTATAGGTCTTTGAAAGATTTGAAGTATATCTCTATTTTCATCTAGTAAATCTAACTATCATGACTACAAATTTGACTATTATAAATGACTACTTGTTCATCTGCAATTTTTAATTTACAGTACATTTTAAATGAGCTGTCTAACATAATACCTTAAACAAGAACAGAAATACTTATAACAAAATTGACCTTAAATTTGTGTCAATAGACCAAGATCCATACCTGATGTGGTAGAGTTTTCTGTTTGTGTTGATTTCATTCGTTAATAAAGAAACTGCCTTGGCCCATTTTATAGGCCAGACCTTAGGTGGGTGGAGTAGACAGAACAGGAAGAAGGAAGTGAGGTAGATGATTCAGACAATTGTCCCGCCTCTCCTCTCTGGGACAGTCTCCATGAAGCCAGCCACAAGGTCAGACAAGCTGAATCTTTCCCAGTAAGACACCACTTTGTGGTGCTACACAGATTACTAGAAATGGGTTAATCAAGATGTGAGAATTAGACAATAAGAGGCTGGAACTAATAGGTTAGGCAGTGTTTAAATGAATACAGTTTGTGTGTTGTTATTTCGGGGCATAAGCTAGCCAGGCAGCCAAGAGTCGGGTGGCAGGAAGCAGCCCGCAGCTCTCACTACACATACCAATACAAAGTATTAAATATCTATATCATATCTTCCTTTTTATAAAGAAATTGACTGTGACCATTAATCACTTATAAACAACCCCCTTTATATGAAACAAAAATTTATAAACAATCATTTTGGGAAATTGAGCATTGTTTTCTCCAAACTAGTTTTTGCTGGTTGTTGAGCAAAGTGTTTTTTGGGTTCACAGAGACCTTTCAGGGGGTCTTGTTTCATCAAACCACATTAGTCTGGAAGGAATCCAGAGGTTCCAGTTCTCTGTAGAAACAAAAGCAGTACCTTTTCCCCCCAAAGTAACATGTCCTTAGAGCCAAATTTTGGAGTCAAGATAACTTTATGTTGGTTTAGCTTAGCAGCCCATACAATGAAATGTCTCTCTGTACTTAGGTCATTCACAGTTAAAATATTCAAAGAAAACACAATAATATATATAATCCAGACTCTCTGTGTATATTACATTATTAGGTGCCTTATTTTTCTTTACTCCTTTAGTCTATGACTATCTGTACTTTTTTATATTACTTTTACTGTCTCCTTAAAGACTTTGTTTTATTTTTTAAATCTATTTCTTTGCATAACTGTCTATACACTTTTTCTCTCTTCCAAGCCTATAAACATTTTTTGAACACACTATTCTTCTTTAGAGGTCTTTTATGTCTGAATCTTTCCTATTGCATATCTGAAATCATTTTCTGACAAGAATAATTTTAAAATGGTAAACAGTTTGGTCTCAGTGGTTCCAGATAATGGCTCTGCCCTCTCAGCCTTTCAATATGGTAGAGGTACCTTTGCCACCAGCTCTGGTACTGCCAAGTAGAAGCCACACTCACCACCTCAACTCTGGGAAGAAATGTATAGCACATAAACCCCTTTTATCTGAGTAAAAGCTAAGTCTGCCATGTAGCACACTGCATGGCCTGGAAATATCTCTGAGTATGGTGGTGGGAATCTGCCATGCTCTCCTGGCTGTATACACCTAGCAGAACCAATCAGCCAGTTGCTTATGCAGAAAGTGCTGAGCTACTGGCATGCTCTTAGCTACTTTTCTCCTAACCATGAGCAGATATACAAGGACCCATACCAAAAGTGGGTGACAGGTCATGTGTATAAGCCCCAACTGTTAGGGTAAACACTGATCATTAATTTCCCAGGTACCCAGACCTGAATAATAACACAGTAACTGTATTAATTACAATACTGTTTGGCCAATAGCTTAGGCATATTTCTAGCTAACTCTTGCTTCTTAAATCAACCCATTTCTATTAATCTGTGTATCACCACAAGGGTGGAGTCTATCCATAAGGTTCTGGCTGCTGGTTGGCATCTTTCTCCCTCAGCAGTTACATGGCATCTCTTTGACTCTGCCTACTCTCTCTATATATCTCTGTTCAGATTTCCCGCCTGGCTATATTCCGCCCTGCCATAGGCCCAAAGCAGATTCTTTATTAACCAATGGTAATAAAACATATTTAAAGCATACAGAGGGGAATCCAACATCACCTATAGTTGCTGGGAACTGTGAGAAAGACAGGTAGGTCTTCAAGTCTCACTCTAAATGATCTTGGAACCAGAATGTGAGTTAAACTATTTTACAATGTTTCAATTGTTCAGTAAGAGAAAGTAAAATGCAATAACATGAAAAAAGAATTCTATTATTTTTTAAGATGTTTAAAATAATCTTTAGGGTATCATATAAAAACACTGACACAAATATTATAGGTTTTGTTTATTTAGCATGAGCTTGTTCATTGAGTGTGATGACAGAATTAATAGAAGCTATGCCAATAGTCAGGACTCAAGCTGTGTTCATATTTTTCACTCAATTATTTCACTGTTGCTTCTCTATTGCTTTTCTGTATTGAGTAACAACAGAGAGAGGCAGCCTGCTAATGGAAACTTATCAATATGATAAAGTCATTCTTTAATTTAAACTACAGGAGTCAATCTACATTAAAATACTTTCAGTGACTGACACCATAAAAATCTAGTCTAGTCAACAAAAATATTGATACAATTTATAAACATTTAAAAGAGCAGACAGGGAAGGGGAGAAGTGAAAGGGAATTTGAAAGGGAAAAACAACAAACAAATAAACAAACATTCCTCCTGAGATAAATTCTAAATGTTGAAAAAAATTAAAGAGTAGTGCGTATTTCTGGAAAGATAAAATGGGCAGGTCTAACAAAAAAAGATAAATAAATAGAAAGAAGAAAGGAATGTGAGCAAGGAACTCAGGACCTGAGGAACGACCCAGGGGCACGTTTGCTGGGTTTGCACTCTACTTCATGAATCCCAGGCATGGAGCTCAGGAGACAGCAAGCCATAAATAAGGGAGACTATGTGAAGCAAGCTCTCTGCCCCAAGATACCTTTCCATGTTTTCTACAAACCAGGGAAGGGGCATGTACAGTTAAGTTTATCATCACATGCCCAACACAGAGAGGCTAAAGAAGAAACTACTTAGTTTGGCTCACAAATACACAGATTTCAGTCCATCACCACAGTCGGCTCCGTTGATGGTGAGTATGGCTGGAGTTCATGGTTACTGGAAAAGACAGACAGTAGTGGAGGTCCACACCGTATGATAGCTGGGACCACAGAACATGCTGGGTAGTAACAGAGAGGGACCAGGTTAGGGCACAAGTCTCAAGAACACTTCCTTCATGCCCTTCTCCCTCCAACTAGATCCAGCCTTCTATGGTCCACAACTTCTGAGTAGAGGATTGACATTTTGAATCTATTAATGAATTAAAGCACTTTTTAGGTGGGTACCCTCATGGTCTAGTCAATTCTAGACGCACCCTCATGGGACACACCAAGAGGGAGGAGGGGGGCTGTCCCAACCCTCTAGATATTTGCTACTTTAATCAAGTTGAAAATCAAGGTTGACCATCACAGGACACACTAAAAGACAAATTCTTTTAGCATCTCTCAATGCCAAACATAGCACAGTGTCTCCAGCACTATTACTACTACACACATAGCGAAGGTATGAGCAGAGAACTTAGACTTCCTTCATAGTCAAGTTACATGAGGCATGCTGATTCCATCTCTAAGGTGGCATCTGAGATTCTCAAGATATCTAAACAAATCCCAGACAAGAAGATTCCAATGAAACCCATGCTAAAACATAGCCAAAGATAGCTGAAATTTTAAGAAATGAGAACAGAAAAAAATAATCTTGAGAGCCTCCAGAGAGGAAGGATATACAAGTCAACTTCTTATCAGAAGTCATGCAGTGTTAAGAGAAGTGACCTAATATTTACCAAGTATGTAAAGACTTATAGGCTCTGAATGTTATAAATATCATAGCATCCCTCCAGAATGCAAAAGAAATCAAGATACTTTCAGAGGGAGAAGCAAAATGTGAAAGCGTGTCAATGTCCACTATGAAATTATCTTTATAGATAATTATCACTGTTGGAGTTCCCTAAACAGAAAGGAGGCAGGAGGAGTCTGGGAATACCAGCATGGAAGAAAGATGTTACCAGGAAAAAATACATAAATCAAAGCATTTTCTGTCTTGTGTTTTCTAAACTGTGCTTAATGGTTGGGACAAAACTTACACTACTAGCTGGGGTACTTCTGCACATATACAGGAAAAATATATTCACAAAATATATCTGAAACACTCAGGCCAGAGATGAAACATAGCACAAGAAAGTGTTTAAAAAGTCAGTCAAGTCAGAAAAGATGGGCAGAAGCAGGCCAGTTGTGTCTGTTTAATATTTAAACATTGATGGAGTCAGCATAGCCACAATCCCGGGAGGAAAAACAAACCATCAAATTAGTCCATGGAGAAACAAGCTTTTGGTAAGGCTTAACACATATCCATGAGTAAAAGTCTCAAAAAATACAAACAGGACATCCCCACTATAGTGAAGGATACTCACAGAACCTTAAAGGTGATCTCATTCATCATGATTCTTAGCAAGCTCACAGCCTAACTTGTAGATGTAGGTCAACATTTTAAAGGGATTTTTCTATTTCCCAGTCATATCTTTAACAATTTTTATTAGTTCTTTGAGACTTTCATACTATGTATTTGATCATATTTAGCCCTACCCCAGTCTTCCAGATTCACCTCATATTCTTGGTCATATGGCATTCCACTGAAGTGTGGGTCATTTACCTAGGGTGACACTCACAGTCTTAGAGAAAGAAGACTCCGTCTCTCCACACAGCCAATACTTTCCAACAGCTCTACAGCTAGGGATGAGATTTCATGCCCAGTGCTCCTCTCTATGCCGGGATTTGACCTGGCTTGGGCTTGCACATGTCTTTTGCCTGCTGTCACGACCACGTGGAGATTATATATGTATCCACCTTGTTGTGTCCAGGAGACACTGTTTCTGGTAGTCCTCTACTGCATCTGGCTCTTAAACGTTTTCTGGCCCTGTGATAGCAACAGATAGCAGCCAACACTTTATAAAGAATATATATAGAAAGACAAAGAAACTAGAATAGTTAAAACAACTTCTAAAGAAAATAAAGTAGAAGGAATAACCCAATTTAATTTCAAAATCATATAGCCATGGTTGTTGAGAATTCATTGTCTTGGCAGAGAAGCAGGCAACGTAGGTGGGAAGAATGAGAAGAGGCCATAGGACAGTTTGACACAGCACCCACAACTGAGTGTTGGCAAAGTCTGGAGAGGAGTCCATGGAAAAGTGATAGCTCTCCCAGTAGAAGATGCCACGGTAACTGAATACCACTGGCAAAACAATGCAACACAAAACAAATAAAATCCCAAGCCTTACTTTAAAATGAACTCTATTTGAGGCCCAAAGTTAACTCTATCATATAAAACTATAGAATGTTTAAAGACAAGTAACAGGAGAGGATCCTTGAAATCTGTGCATTCTTAAATGATACCAAAGGGAGACGCCAATAAACTTGAATTCATCAAACTTTAAAATTTGTTCCCCCAAAGTCCTTACTGATTGGATAAAATGGTGAGCTGCAAAAGAGGAAAGATATTGACAAACCACACATGCAATTAGCATATCAAGTAGAATAAGGGCATGACTCTCAAACCCACCGCTGTAACTACCACCTAAATCAAGTATAAGATGGGGGTGAGTAAAGAGATGTTTCTATAAAGAATGTCTGTCAGATAAACACATGAAAAATATTCAATACCACAGAGAAATGAAAATTAAAACCACAATGAGATATCTTCATGCATCTATTCAGTGGCTGAAATGAAAACTGGGGAGACTGGAAGAAATGCTGTCAATCACAAAAGCTGTGGGGAATGCAAAATGGAAAAGTAACTCTGGAAATGTCTTGTCAGTTTCTTTTATAGAAAATGAGGAGGCACCTGTCATATAACCCAGAAACTGAATTCCTGGACATTTATCTCAGAAAAGACTTTAGAAACACACAGAAACTTATATATGAGCATTCATGTTGGCTTCATTCATAACAGACTCTGGAATAAATTTAGATGGCCTTCAGCAGGTCAAGGGTGAATCAGTGTTACAACCATGGTACTTAGTAATATGAGAAGCAAACTACTGAGAGATGATAGATAGATAGATAGATAGATAGATAGATAGATAGATAGATAGATAGATAGATAGATAGATAGAGTAAACATTAGATAGATGATTGATTATAGATAGATACTTTCTTGGATCTAGCTCCAGATTATTATATTGAATAACAAATACCCAGTCAAAAATATCATATATCACATAACTCCCTGACATAACATTCTAGAAACAACAACAACAAAAAACGCATTGAATAGACTGAAGGATGAGAAGAAAGAGGGAGCCAGAAGGATATGTATGGCTTTGGTCATGAAAGGATATCACAGAAACGTCTGACACTTGACCATCATCACTGAAATCTTCATTGAGATGCTGACTGTATATCTATAAACATATCCATCAGGTGATCTCAGCAAAGAGTGCACATGAACATCAACAATCATATCCAAAGCTGGATTTTTAAAGTGAACAGTCTGAGTTCGTGTATGCCTCCTGCGGTTTGCAGGGGGTAAAGGGGTATGCATCACCCAAGAAAACTTATCCTAACATTATATAAGACCTGTTGGAAATGTTGTAGCAGGATTTTTCTAGCTAAAAAGGTTCATGTAGGAGACTTCAAATCAAGAAGACAAGCATGTGAGATTTTTCCTTTACTTCTATATATTTAAAGGTCAACACCATATTCTTTTATAGACACAGTAACCCCTCCCTCCACCCACACAGATTCCAACTTGAAATCAAATGGGAGTGGTCAACATCATCTGAGCAAACGAGATGTGAAGAGATCAGGAGAAAGTCAAGTCGCAGCCACATGGTAAGTGGCCACTGGTGTGGAGCACACTGGAGTCTGGCCCTAGAACCCATGTGTGAAGGCTCAGCCTGCTCTCCAGTCTCTCAGCCCTGTCAATCTCCTCTGGATCCATTGTCCTTTGGCCTTCCTGTGACTATGTTTTTCCCCACTCAACTATTACTTTGACTTCTGCTTTATCTACACATGCAAGAATGTGGCCACCATGAAGCTGAATATAATTGGTTGTAACACTCAATTATATTCCTCCATGGTGGGTGATGATATGCCTGCCTTGCTGCTATGACAGAATATATGACAAAGCAATTTCTGAAGGCCTCATTTTACCTCATAGCTCTAGAACAGTCTGTCATGGAAGTGGGAGCCTGTGGCTGTTGTTTCCACAGCCAGGAAGCAGCAGGACAAAGATACCCATACCCAGCTTTTTTCCTTTTTATTCAGTCTGTACCTGAAGCTCGTGGAGCTGTATTGCTCATGTTTAGGGATGGGTCTTTCCATCTCAATCCATTCTAGAAACTCCCTTATGGACATGCTCTGAGGTTTGTTTCCATGGTGATTCTAAATCCTCTCAAGTTGACAATCAATATTAAACATCACAATGGTCAATAAAACCCTTTTGGTTGCTCCACTAACAGTAATAAATAAAGCAGTAAGGATTAATTCTATGGTTGGATTGAAGATCGATTTGTTTGGCTACTACTGGCAAATGGGCCAGGGTTCTTTACTGCACCTCTTGATGCTTGCTCTGAAGGTTTTCTGTGTGTGTCTTAGTTGAACATAGAACACACAACAACCCAAGATCACTGCCCACCTCCGCGGTACCTTCATTATCATTCTGTTAGACTTTAAATTTTAGTGGAATTTCGTTGGCCAGTGAAAACCAAAAGATGACACAGGAGAGCCACGTTCATGGTAAAGAAGGAATAATTACAAATTCCTGTTTTATCCATTCTTTTCACTAAAGCATCTTCTATTGGGAGTCATCTGCCATGGTAAAAAAAAAAAAAAAAAGATATGCTAACCATCTTTTACCAATTAGGATCAGTCCAAAGCTTTTCTGGTGTCATTTTCTCTTGATGGCTCCCTCTCCTCAAGTGGAAGGAGAGGGAAGGCTAGGGTATGAGCAGTAGCCTGCATCTTCTATGCTGTGGTCGGCAGAGAACACATTGTTAATAGTTATGAAGAATGCAAAG
The DNA here is from genome assembly GCF_903992535.2 of Arvicola amphibius. Lineage (NCBI taxonomy): Eukaryota > Metazoa > Chordata > Mammalia > Rodentia > Cricetidae > Arvicola > Arvicola amphibius. Next base: position 182,879,344 of record NC_052049.1, read on the forward strand.
TGTCAGAGTGTTGGAGAGCTGAGATTTTATAGTTAGGCTTGCTTTCTTTTTAATTTTCCACATGAATAATTTTTTAATAAGGAAGAAGGTGAGGACAGATGCAGCCAACCAAAGAGGTGTACTCACATCTCCTTCCCCATCTGAGATGGACTGACGTCAGTAATACTTTGATTATCCAGATGATGGTGACCTCAGATCATGGCCTAAGCTAGACATTTGTTATTGAGAAGAAACAATGTTTCTGAGAAGCCGTGTGTGTGTGTGTGTGTGTGTGTGTGTGTGTGTGTGTGTGTGTGTGTGTGTCAGGCATGGTACATGAGTCATTGCACAACTGTGGAGGTCAGAGGATGTCATGTGTCCTTGCTCTGCTCTATTATCCTACCTCATTCCCTTGGGACAGGGTCTCTCACTGAACCTGGAGCTAAGTAAGCAGCCAGTAATTTTCCTGTCTCCACCCCTTGTAGAGCTAGGATGACAGGTAAACACAGTCAGACCCAGATTTTTTTTTGTATGAGTATGGGTTTGAATTCAGACCCTTAAGTTTGCACAGCAAGTGAGTCATGATGCCAGTAAAAAAGGGGAGCTACCTTTCAAAAATAATTTGTCACCTAGTAGAGCTTCAGTATTGCTAGACTGTATTAAGAAGAAACTGACCTATTTTGAAAGAGAAAACTGGTGTGGGGGTCCTTCTGTCTATGTGTTGCTTTTATTGGTTAATGAATAAAGAACTGCTTTGAGCCCTTGATAGGGACAGAACAGAGCTAGGCAGGGAAATCAAAACTAAATGCTGGGAGAAAGAAGGTGGAGTGGGAGAGACGCCATGGGGCCACCAGAGTCAGACATGCCCAATCTTTGCCAGTAAGCCACTGCCACGTGGTGATATACAGATTAATAAAAAATGGATTAAATGAATATAAGAGTTAGCCAATAAGAAGCTAGAACTAACAGGTCAAGCAGTGTTTTAAATACAGTTTTCGTGTGGTTATTTTGGTTCTGGATGGCTGAGACAAACTGCCTCCTCCTACATCTTTATATGAATAAACTATTAGATTAATGTCATCAAGTTCCAATGACTCAGTCATAGGCAACTTGTTAATGAGGCTAAAACCACCTTCCACAGAAATATTTAGTCCAGATTATTTATTGCCAATCACTTTGAAAAGACAAATGTTCATTTTAGAAGATGTGACTAGACTTCTATTCTTTATCCAAAGAGACATTAAAATTATCTACTGGCCACCAAATATATGTTACAGAGTGAGCTCAGGTGAGTGAGAGAAAGAGAGAGAAAGATGAGAGCAAACTCTGAGAAATTCTATCCCAGAATATAAAGTATAAGGATGAAAATTACAATAATAAAATCAGTGGCCAGAGATATTGGTGAAGGGCACACAGTGATGATTCACAGAGCTTTAGCACGAAGGTCAGCAAACTCCAATTTCAGGACCCTGACTTGCACATAACCCTCCAAATATTACCACCTATCATACAACTAAGTGTGTGTGTGTGTGTGTGTGTGTGTGTGTGTGTATGTGTGTATGTCAGAGACCAACCCAGTTGTCTTCCCTTTAGGCGTTGTCCATCTACTCTTTTAAAGCCAGCACTCTCTTTGGGACCTGTATTGCTGAGTAGGCTAAACTGGCTGACCAATGGGCTCCAGGGATCTATCTGGCTCTATCTGCCTGTTGATGGGATTAAAATACACCATTATCTTTTTATGTGAGTTCTGGGGATCAAACTCAGGTCCTCTCACTGGGTAGCAAGCACTGAGCTATCTCCCCACCCTAATTTTTATATGAATGGTATTCTTCTGGGTCCTTTCTGTGGTTTAAGCAGCAAATGCTTATAAAACTGGATGCTTTTTTATTCATAAAAATGTAAGAAGACAGTACATCATATTCCTCAGTATCTTTCCCAGGAAAGATGCTCTGTATCTAGGCTGGAATTAGTCATGTTCTTCCTTCGTCCAATTTCCCATCTTGACAATCTTTAAAGAATGACCTTTCTTGAAAATGCTTCCCTAATTATCTTCAGGAGAAATACAAGAGGCTTTGCTTCATTTTTGAAGATGGAGAGAGACAATGTAAGTCCCTTCTGTCGCTGGGTAGGAGCAAGAGCAGGAAACATAAAGACTCAGAAGACAACAGATGCTGAACACAAAATCTCGGGCTCAATTATTCCCAGAAAAAGCAGACTAATCCAGCTGTGTAACCAGCACCCATCCCACTTCCTCAGACAGATGGAACTGAACTGTACAGGTCTTGAGTTTGGTTTGGAGGCAGGGTCTAGTGTAGCCCAGGCTGGTCTCATACTCACAGCTTGTAGAAGATGACCTTGAACTCATATTGCTTTTACCTCTACCTCCTGTGTGCTGAAATGCCAGGCCTTGGCCACCACTGTGATTGGCCAGCATCACCAACTAAACTGTATCACCAACTTCCAACTGAAACCTCTACCTGGGTCAGGACCCGATGTGAACAGCAATACACAAGACACAGCCAAAAAGCCAAACACAACCCCTGCAAGTGGTTATTGCAAATTTTACATATAAATTAAAATATGTCTGTATATGCTTAGCAATATAAATACAATCTATTTTTGTCCTGTGACTTCTTTACTTTGTGTCTGTCTTATATTTTATCTGCACTAACTTAGCTTTATACTCCAGAAATTCATTTAATTTACATAAGAGTATTCAGCAACATGAAAATTATCATACTTTTTGAATAAATATATAGCTTTATTCTTTCAAGATATCTAGTGAATGTTTTCGGAATGATTTACTTTCTGGTGACTGAAAAAAAAAATCCAATTTATTATAAACTAAATTTTCATGAGGATTTGGCTCCAACTTTTACAACAAATTCTATTTCATCCATTTCATGGCACCATCTACACATGTATAGGTACCAATGCTTTGAAACATTGGTTTGCTTTAAATATTATATTCCCTAAAACATGTTTTCATATGTCTTGGGTTCTTCACTCACTAGTCTTCAACTTTCACATTTTTTAAGTCGTTTGCTTTTGTTTGTTTGTTTTCCTGTCTATGTTTATAATGTTTTTCATGAAGTTTGGTTATGATTGGTCAACATTTACAAACCTAATATTAAGGGCATGTTCAATATTTCTATGAGATTTAGTAATCAGAGCACAAAACTAGGCATTGTGATGAACACTTGCAGTCCTTGCTCTCAGGAAGGGATGCAGAGGCAGAATGAGTAAGAATTGAAGGTCAGCCTCATTGATATAGCAAAATGGCATCCAGTGTGACCTACATGAGACACTCAAGCTAAAGTCAACCAAAGAATGAAATGATTCACATTAAATGCTGAGTGTCACAACCTACCCTTTACCTCTTTCCTTCTAGGCTTAAAAAAATAGCTTCTATGTTCCTTTAAATATCTTTACAATATCAATATCTCTGGTTTAGTGAGATAATGTCTGCTAATCAGAGCTGCTTCCTGTGATGGAGAATGGTCCCTCTGTTGCAGTGTGAAATTTGGAAGGCAGGTGCCACCCTTGTCTTTCGAAGCCAGCTCAGTGTGGTCTGTTGTTACAGAACTAGGCCAACTCCTTAAGTCGTCTCTGTCCTTGAGAATCCTGGGCCCCTAAGTTCTTTTCACAACAAACACACAACAACAACTCTAACCTCAACTAAATCCTATGCTTTAAAAATAAAAATACAGTAGGTTTGGAAATGATATCTTTTACAGGACATAAGAATGACATTCAGTTGTATATCAAATTCACTTTGAGCAATTATTTGTGAGTGTATATGAGAGGGGGAGCATGAAGGAGTGTGTGCGTGTTGTGTGTGCTTGTGTGTGCTCATGTGTGTGTGTGCATGTGTGTGTGTGCATGCACGCGTGTGTGTGTGCATGTGCGTGCATGTGCGTGCTCATGTGTGCACGCACGTGTGTGTGTATGTGTGTGTGTGTGTGTGTGTGTGTGTGTGTAGGCCAGGGGTCAACTTCCTATGTCATTCCACAGTCACCATCCAGTGTTTTGTTTCTTGAGACAAAGTCCCTTACCAGCCTGAAAGTTGCCAATTAGCCTAGGCTGACTAGAGAGAGCTGAGAGCCCAGGCATTGACCTCTGTCCCTCTCCCTTGTACTAGAATCACAAGTGTGTGCCACACACCTAGCTCTTTTATAACATGGATTCAGAGGGTTGAACTCAGGTCCTAATGCTTAAGTGACAAGCGCTTTTCCCACGGAGCTAAATCCCTATCCCTGAGCAAATTCTTAATGCTAATAAAAACTAATGATGTTTGTTACCTGGTCTTATAAAAATACCTTAAATATTAATTATATTTCTTTGCCTTAAAACAGGATGATGTAAATGGATCTTTGCTTGCAGTCACTTTAAGACATAAAATCAAGCAAACAATGGGAAGCCTTCGCAATGTCATCTAAAATCAAGCAAACAAGGGGGAAGCCTTTGCAATGTCATCTCCTATCTTAGTTAGGTTTCTATGGCTGTGACAAAATGCCACGACCAAAAGCAACATGGGGAGGAAAGGGTTTATTTCATTTTCCAATTCTCAGGTCATGCTCCATCACTGAGGGAAGTTGGGGCAGGAACTCAAGGAAGCCTGGCAGGACGTGAAACAGAGGCCATAAAGGACACCGCTTACTGGCTTGCTCTCTGTGACTTGTTCAGCCTGCTTTTCTTTAATACGCCATCCAGGGCCACCTGTCCAGGGTTGGCACCACCTACAGTGGGCGGGGCCATCCCACAGCAATCACTGATTAAAACAGTGTGCTACAGACTTGCCTATGGGCCTTTTGTCAATTGGGTCTCTTTTCTCAGACGACGCCAGCTTGTGCCAAGCTGACATAAAACTAACACATCTATTGACGAACATTCTTCTTGCTTCTACCTTACATCTTGCGATATATTGAAATTCAAATTTGGTTTCCAAAGTGCTCGGCACAGGGTTAACATATTCTGTTTGCTGATGCTGTTCATTGCTTTCTTAACAAACACCCACTGACATTAAGAAGGACTCATTTGAAGACTGTGACATGCCATATAATAAGCCCTGCAAAATCACACACAGGCATGCACACTCACAGACATTCATGCAACTCCTAATGATGCCAATAAATCAACTCCGAATCATAAAAAAACGTAATTAAGCACAAAGAATTGCCCCGACTGGATGCTGCTTTTCTTTTCTAATGTAACTCTAACATGATTATGTATGCATATCTAATTAGGTCTACATCTGATGACCTATGGTCTTAGCTTGATGTCTGCATTATAAATGGCCTGACATTTGATTAGTTTGTGTGATTAAATTATATAATTGCCTAGATGGTTACCAAATGAGGAAAACTGTTCTCTACCTCTAGTTTTTCCCAGCGCTAGTTATTTCTGCCCACACACAGATCATATGAGCAGCCACAAGTAGATTTTTGTAGGTTGAAATATGCAGTTATCGAAAATCAGAATGGGAGCTATATTGAGGAGTACATATTACAAGAAGAGGAAGATATAATATAGGACTTAAACCAATATAAAAACTTGAAGCTGATGATGGAGGGATAGCTGAGCAGTTACGAGCACTAGCTTCTCTTGCAGAGGATCAAAGTTCAACTCCCAGCGCTTATGCAGGGTGGTGAAACCTCTGGTAAGCCCAGTTCTAGGATTTCCAGGTCCTGTAAGTCTTCTGGTCACTTCGGGAACCTGTACACATGCTCATGTACACAGTTACATGCAAATACACATTTTTAAAAAAGACACAAGGCCAAAAATGAATTAGCAAAGATCTAACATTCTCTTTCTACTGTCATGGGTATTGGTGGCCCTCAGTGCGATCCGTTTTGTAAAAATTGTAGATTGAATTTTTTTTCATGACTATGATATCAATTACTTCTCGTTTTCATGAGTCCCAAGCCAAACAAGAAGTCTTCACTCTACCCCAGGGACTGCAGCATCTTTGTGCTCAAGCTCTGGTAGAAGTCTCAGTGGGGTTTTGTTGTTTCTAATTTCTGTAAAATGTGGGTTTAAATTCCAAGCAATGGGTGAAGAAGAACAAGGGGGAAGGAACCTCGACCCCTGCTGACCCAACCAAGTTGGATGAAGCAGGGAACATAGAATGTCTATGAAGACATGTGTGTGCTCACCAAGCAGGCCCTTTGACACCAGCAGGCATGGTACAATTAGGTCACCTCTGTGGGATGTGACAGTTGGGGGTGGGTGTGTGCCAGCCTTTAACTACTGAGACAGCCTTTAGAGACAGCTAGGAAGAGTGAAATCCACAGTGAATCCTCAGACTCAACTGTTCTGCCAGAAATTTCTCTGTAACAGATAACAATGATGACTGTTGTATGAACCCCATGCACACCAAGCTACGAGTGTAGAAAGAGAGCAAGATTACAAACACGGCTTTGTTTCGACAGCCGGCTACTTCCTAATAACGGACTAGTGAGCTCTGATGAGTTATGTTTAAGATAGTAAATTACCTAGTGAAATCCACGTGTTGTCTAGAAGACAGAAGTAGGTACAAAAATGCCATGAGGAAGCCTCTTAACTGATTCAAAATTTAAAGTGAAATAAATTTCAAAAGAAAACAGGAGCAAAAAACACTGTATAGGAGATTAGCCTGTTTCTTCTTAGCTAGTTCAAAAGTGATTAGATTCTTCCAGTAACCACTAGGTGAAATCACTGTATGTGAGACATTTCAGAGCCAATCAATGAACCATTTATATAAAGACTTAGGTATGACTTGCATATAGCTGTGCGCAATTATGACATGGATATAGTGTCAAAGAACCATTGCATCCAGGAAGGAGTTCAGCTGCAACACTGTGGCAACCCTTCCCCAGTCTATCCGACTCCCCTCTATCCACACACATCTCTCCCATGCTTCTATTTAATGGCAAACTCTAACCTAGTCTTTATCACCATTCTTATTTTATAAACGTTATTTCTACATAGAACACAGCAGTAGGTAACTTGTTGAGTTTGAGTACCATCAGCTACTTCATACAAATGGGGTCATATATTTATTGTCTCATGACTGGCTTATTCACTTTGCATAATGTCTTGTTTGCTTTGCTTATTGCTGTGTCAAAACACCCAACAAAAGTAACTTAAAGAAGGAAGGATTTTGGCTCATACTTTGACAGTACCGTCTGTTGTGGTGATGAAGGCTGAGTCAGGAGCTTGAGGCTGCAGGTTACATTGAATCATCAGCCAAGAAGTAAAAAGTGATGAACGTTGATGCTCAGCTCACTTTCTCCATTAAGAAATCTATTTATCATTATTATTGTGTGTGTTTAATATGTGTATATGGGGACATGCATGTGCCAAGCACACATGTCAAAGCCAGAAGACAATTTTGTAGAGGGCATTCTATCCTTTATCTTCCCATGGGCTACTGAAATAAAACTCAAGTTGCCAGGCTTGTGTGGCCAGCCCTTTAACTACTGGGGAATGTCACAGGCCTTGCTTTCTCCTTTGTATTCAGTCTGGGACCTCAACACATGAGATGGTGTTACTCACATTTGAGATGGATCTTCCGTTCTCTGTTAAACCTCTCTCAAACACACTGTGAACATGCTCAGAGGTATGTTTCCATGGCAATTCCACATATAAGATGATTGGTCAAACTAAACCTAGAGGTGTGTTTCCATGGTGATTCCCCATGTAAGATGATTGGCCAAACTAAGCCTAACTTTATTATGCTATCTGTTTGGGAGCCAGTTTGGTGTTTCCTTCTCATGATGCTTTTCTTCCTATGTCTGGTGATGGGTGTGCTCATGTCCCACAATGACACACATTTATGCTTTGTTCACCACTGAGTGATTTCATCAGTTTCACAATAGAATTGGATCCCCTGAAGCTGGTGTTACAGGAGGTTGTAGTCTTCCCGTGATGCATGCTTAGAACTAAACCCAGGTTGTCTGCAAGAGCAAGAGCAATCTTAACTGTTTGAGCCATTTCTCCAGCCCTTCTTGTAATAATCTTACCTACAGACTTAACACTGATGCATGTACTGTAACTTTTGACTTTGGTCTCCTCTGATTCCTTTGGACTTAATACTAAGGCCTCCACTGTAACTTCTGGCTTTGGTCCTGCTCTGTTTCCTTCTTAGTTTCTCTAGCTAAAAGTTGGTTGATTTTTATTAGCCTCCTCAGAAAAGAGATTGCCTATTTCATTGGCTTTCTCTATTGTTTTCCTATTCTTTATTTCATTGATCTCTGCCCTAATCTTTATTGCAACTTCTTTCTGGTTTGGGTTTAGTTTTCCTAGCTATTTAAGTTATTAATTTAGTGACTGGAGATTTTTCCTGTTTACACTATAAACATTTAGAGTTATAAATTAGACTTGCAGACTATACAGTCTTGATAATAAATATTCAGTTCTACTGTTATAGGACTATAGGGGAAAGACATTAACAGTATTTAAAAGAATGGTTGTGGTGGTATTCCAATAACACTTGTTCCCAAACAGGTGCCTGGGTCATGGCTGCAGCCAGTTAGCATCTACCATTAAAGATCATTACACTAACTTCTCTGCTAGATCAAGCCCCATAGACCCTGAACTTCATGTCAAAAGACACAGCAAATTAAATCTTGTATCTAGAATGATTAAACAATAGTGTCAGTAAAGGTATATTATTTGTTATCTATATTCTTTAAGGAAGAACATCCAAGGGCCTTTCCTTAAAGAAGCCATGTAGTGTGTGGAAAAAGAGTTGATGTTGAAAGAAATGCTGCCTTCTTCCAGCTTTCATCGTGTGGTTACTGTAATAGACGTCCAGGTCTGAACCTTTGCATCTCCCACTGACCAACATGGCCATGCTTTCCGAACATGAGAAAATTACAATGAATGACTGATGAAATTACTCAACAGTGAACAAAACTTACATGCAGGTCATTGTTTAATAAGAACACATAAATCATCAGACACATGAGAAAAATTCAAAAGCATGAGGCAGAAATAACAAACCGTCCCCAAGCAGCTATTACAATAAGATAATTTAGCAAACTAAACTTAACTTTAAAAATATTAAGATGGCATCATAAATAGAAATAAAGAAAACTGAGGCCCAAATATTTAAGTTTGTACAACAGACAAGGGCTGCTTTCAGTCATGGACAGAAAAGCATCTTTTGGGGGTGGAGGTTGGCAGTTAATGGGGAGACTCATGATTGGTTGACATCTTGAGAAAAGTAACAGTGGAGTGGTTAAGCCCTAAAATGGATGGTTATCTGTCACCCTCTAAGACCCAGGTATTAGCACAGAAGAGGGGCAGAAAGACAAGAAGATGGAGATGATGTCATGCAAAGCCATCTTCTAGACATGGCATGGCGGTGGGAATCATGAACACACCGCAGCTGTGCATCCCTATATAAGGTCGGGTCTTCATCATTTCATCATGGATGAGGGAGGAGTACCTGACACCCCACTCCTTCCTGAAGTTATTGGCAGTTAGCATCTCCTCTGACAGGGTGCTTTCTTCAGTGGTACAACCACTGATCAGTCATCCACACCACAGTAAATAAGCCCATGTTGACACAGCAACCTTTCAGAAACCCAGTGGGTTAACAGTTTTCCTTTTAAAGAGCTGAGAATAAGGAGATAACTAGTTGGGGAGAAGGGAGGGAGCAAGGGAGGAACCAGTGAGGATAGAAGCAGGTGGTACAATCACAATCCAGTGTACAGATGTGTGAATTGAGCTCATAATTCTGCAGTCCCAAAGTTCAGTTGACCCTACAGCTTGGCCTCTGGTGAAGAAGCTTGTGACTGACAGGAGAATGTGTGTGAGCAAGTGGTCTGATCTTAGATGCAGCGGAGACTGAAAAAGGAGGACCGTGGCATTCAACAGTCACTGTTGGAGATGCGAAGACTGTGATCTATGAGGTCCCTCTTGACAAGGACTCCATCTCCCAACAGTGCTGACATGCACATCAAACCTCCAGTTGTGGGTGTCTGGACTACGGTCTGCCCATGTATAAGCAAAGCATCGCTCTTTTCAAAGAGTCTTAATTCTGACATGGCTCTCAGTAGGAAGCATCAGAGATGGTGAATGGGTTTCAGATTCTAAGACTCTCAACACAGACTGAACCAAAGGTGGAGCCTTCATCCTTAACCACTTGGCTCAAATATAAGCACATGAGTGAAAGATCTATGAGACAGGGAAAAGAAAAGACAATTTTTTCCTGATGTGTAGGCAGAAATGTGCTTTTAAGTTTAAGGGGCTTACGGAGTGCCAGGAAGATGAAAACCCAAATCCAAGACTTGGAAAAATTCTCATTAACTTGAAACTTCAAAGACATTCTTAAAGATCTTTGAAGAGAAAGAATTCCAAGTAAACAAACAGGTTGCCTTGCAAGAATCAGATGAAAAGACCTCTTCGTTGGCCTTATTTGATTAGTAGAGAATTGGCTCCAAATATACAAAAAAACAAAACAAAATGAAACAAAAAAACCCCACAAAACTGGAGTATTTGAATTCCAGGATTCTGTAAATTGACAAATTATCAATCACATGTGTCTACAGAACAAAGCTATTCTTAAGCACAGGAGCCTGAAAAAAAAATGTTTCCCAGCCTGTCAGGAAAATCTCCAGCAGAAAAAAAAAATGACTGAGGGTTGGCAGGTGGTGAGAAAGAAGCTTCAAGAAATGAGGTTCTGATGCAGGGGGATGGTCAAATGACAACACTGCAGCATGGAGGGACAGCACACAGTTCTACATGAAGCCAGAGGATAAGTACTTCTGAAACAAGGGCTCCAGGGAATGGAGGAAAGTTCTAGAACTTGATTACTATTCCAGATTGACTTAGGAGGATGCTAAAGGTACACCATTCTTTTCTGAGCAACCAGAATAAGACAAACACAATTACAAATTCTAAAATGAAGTTCATGAGGAATCAGATGTGAGAACCATAATAAACATCAGTGAGGCACAAACACGTACATCTTCCCATTACTTTATGCTATTAATTTCTATCACAATGTCATTATAGCATATGCTCTGAATAATTCTTATCATTTGATATCTCCATTTGTTGTTAGTTTTTACAAGTACTTCATATGTGCTTATGAAGAATGTTTACTCAAAGTTCAGGAGATGGTATAGTCAGGAAAGTCCTTGCCTCACAAGCACAGGGATCCAAAGTCAATCCCAGAACCCATGTAAACAAACAAACAACCCAGACATGGTAGAACACACTTGAAATAACAGAGTCGGGGAGGTGGAGGCAGGTACATCCCTGGGGCACCCCAGCCAACCCAACTTGAATCCATAAGTTCAAGCCAGTGAGTTTGTCTCAAGAAGGAATGAAGACAGCATCCTAAGGAACAACACCCAATGACCAATGATGTGTATATACACATACATACACACAAACACAATACATACACAATTATACTTGTACATATGCAGACATACATGCATACACATGTACACACATACATATATAAAGGTACACACAGGGAATGTTTATTCTGTATTTGTTGGCCAAATGTTTTTTTAATCCATTAAGTAAAATTTGTTAGTCACTTATATTTTCTCTATCAATAACCAACCAACTTAAAGTATTCAAATTTTCCTCCTATGGCTAAAACTTAACTTCTTCTTCATAATGTCTATTTTCTATATGAAGTGGAGATTGCCTGTTCATTTCCCAGTCACCCAGACCTGAATACCTGAATAATCACACAGAAACTATATTAATTACAACACTGTTTTGTCAATTAGCTCAGGCTTGTTATTAACTAGCTCTTGCTTCTGAAATTAACCCATTTCTATTAATCTATGTATCACCACAAGGCTATCGTCTACTAGTAAGGTTTCAGCATCTTTCTCCTTCAGCAGCTGCATGGCATCTCTCTGACTCCACCTTCTTTCTTCCTATATTCAGTTTAGTTTTTCTCTCCTGCCATAGGCTACAACAGCTTCATTGTTAACCAATGGTTATAAAACATATTCACAGCATACAGAGGGGAATCCCACATCATGTATATATTCAAGCTCTTGTAACACAGTTTTACTACAGGACCTTTACTCACTTCTCTGAGACAGTGGTTCTCAACCTGGGGGTTATGATTCCTATGGGAAGTTGAATGCAACTTTTTCATAGGGGTTGCCTAAGACCATCAGAAAACACAGATATTTACATTATGATTTATAACAATAGCAAAATTACAGTTAAGAAGTAGCAATGAAAATAATTTCACACCCATGAGGAAATGTCTTCTCTACAAACTCACCCAAATCAAGACAAGCCTCCTTTGGCTCCCCCCGACCTCTCCATGATCCTATCTGGAGTTTCTCACATCTGTCTTGCTTTGCTGTGACCTATGTCGCATTTTCTCACCTATCTCCTCTCAAGGATTTTCTCATCAGCAGTGTTCAGTCTGCTGCAGAAGATACTCATGGAGCTATTTCCACTGTGTTATTCAGACATTATTCCATTTCCTCTCTACTCACTTCCAGTTTATCTTCTACAGGTGCAGTTCCTTGTTTTATTTAAATCTTCTCTTCTATTTATTTGAGCACAACAATAAGTTTAAACCTAACAAGTCTAGTATCTACATTTTCTGTGTGTGAATCTTTTCCATGTTCTGTTGTTTCTGTGGGTAATTGTGGTATCTGGCAGTACTGAATGCTACTTTTGGAATATTTTTATTTTAAAGTTTATTGTTATTATTATTATTATTATTATTATTATTATTATTATTATTATTTCAAGACAGGGTTTCTCTGTGTAGCTTTGGAGGCTGTTCTGGAACTCACTCTGTAGTCCAAGTTGGCCTCAAACTCACAGAGATCCACCTGCCTCTGCCTCCTGGCTATTATTGTTATTAGAAAGAGGCATCCATATCAGCCAGCACCATTTGCTCAGACATTATCTTCCATCTCTCTCTCTTACTCTGCACTCCTGCTCAGCACTATAGTTCCTGTACTGCTTGAACAAAATGCCACAATCTTGCTAGCATAGCAGAGCTCTATGCTTCCTATTTCTGCGGGTCAGATCACAGGGATAAGGCATTGCTGCCGATCCCCTCTGAGGTGCCTCAGGGAGTATACACCTGGTGTCTCTCCTCTGGGTTCTGGAGCAATGATGTTATTGCTAGCACTCCATGGCTCATAGACCTAGTCTGATCCCTTGTCCCCTACTCTCTACCTCCTCACATTTATGAGTCACTAGTCACACTGACCTCACATTAAATTGACTAACTCCATAGACCTTGTGTCCTTCCTCTCTTCATCCCTCTTTGCCTTGTCCCTTCCTCCTCTGCATTCCTCCTTTCCTTCTCTCCTTCTCCCCTCCTTCTTCTCCCCCATACACCTTTTTCCCTCCTCCCTTCCTTCTACTCCCTCTCCCTTCCTTCTTCTCTCTCTCCCTCCCTCTCTTTCTTCCTTTCTTCTTTCCATTACACTGCTGGGAATTAAAGCCAGATTCTTGCACTTGATGCCATGCTTTCCCCACCAGGGTTGACAATACCCAAATCACAAGCCAAAATAGAGCCACCCATCCATCCTTCATCAGTCTTTGTTGGGCATTCTGACAAAATGAGATAAATAATGACAAAATGAGATAAATAATGAATACAGCTGCTAAGGAAGATGGGGCTAGATTAGATTGAGAAATAATTCAAGAGTTCAGGGTCCCTATAGATACAATATTCATAACCAACAGGTTTCATTGGGGTTATAAACAACACCCACTGTTTAGCTAGCTGGGTTGATTTTTGGGGGGGGGGCAACATCTTTTGCATGGAAATTGATTTGAGTGGGGAGACAATGGCATGCCTATGGAGGTCAGAGGACAGAGGTCAGAGGACAAGGCACAGGAGGGCCCTAAGGATGGAACTTAGGCTGTCAGTGTTTATGGTGGCTATCTTTATCCACTAAACCATCTTACCCACCCACTACTTGAGTAGGTGACATCAAGAAAGTGACAGTTTACAAAGGTCCTCTTTCTGTCTACTGTGTTCATTTAGAAGCAATAGCATTCTTTGCCCAAACACTAAACCCTGCTTATTTTAGACTGTATGATCCCTTTTTAGCCACTGTCACAAAACCCAGTAGACAACAGGACTTTGAAAGTCATTAAATAAATGTATACATGCATGAATAGTTTCTCAATTGTTTATAATTTAAACCCTTTAGCACGTTCACATTCTAACTCTTCGGTGACGAGCTTCTGAAATGGTTTTTACTTAAGGCTGCTTAATTTCCTCTTCCCGAATTCTACTGTCACTGTCTTTTAGGGAATTGAAATATTCTTAAGGAGAAAGACTAATCAAACACATTTTCAAACTGGAGCAGAGGAAGATGAGAAAGTAAGCAAAGGGTTTGTTAACATTGAAGTGGTAGTGTTAAAAATTGTGTTTGGTATACCTCAGGAAAAGTGTGCTAGTGTTCAAAAACATGTGCTCTGCACACAGTAGAAGCATCCAACACTAAGGACACCCATTTTAAAATAATCTGTGTGAAACTTTGAACCCTCAGTGAGCAGTGTTTGTGTAGAGCTATGCCAGAAAACAGACTAGCGAGGGGCTGGGATCTAGCTCGACCGTTGGGTACTTGTCTAGCATTCGGGAAGGTCTGGGTCCGACCCTCCACATGTCATAAAACCAGATGAGGTAGAGGATGTCCAGTCCCCAAGTACTCTAGAGGCCATCGCAGGAGGATCAGAAGTTCAAGGTCATCCTCTACTACAGGATGAGTTCAGCCATTTTGAGCTACATGAGACTGTCTCAGAAAACAACAGAAAGACAACAGCTGTCAGTCATTCTTAGAAACAGTAACTGAACCAGCAACTTAGACCAACTTGTTTGAGCCCTTTTCCTTGGAGCACACCTAGTAACAGTGTTCCTAGCAAACAATGATAGACAGCACCCCGACTTTCAGATGTTTCCTCCAGGTAACATCCTACCAGGTCAGTATTCATGGTCCAAGTACAACTGTGCATGCTTTCTCTCTCCCTCCTCTCTCCCTCCTCTGTCTCGTTCTCTCTTCCTCCCCCATCTATCCATCCTCTTCCTTTCTCCCTCCCTCCTCTCTTCCCTTCCTCTCTCCCCTTCCTCTTTCTCTCTCCTTCTCTGTCTTTCTCTCTTTCTCTTCCTCCCCCATCTATCCATTCATCTCTCTTCCTCCCTCCCTCCCTCCTCTCTTCCCTTCCTCTCTCCCTCTTCCCTCTTCCTCTCTCTCGCCTTCTGTCTGTCTGTCTCTCTCTTCCTCCACCTTCCGTCCATCCATCTCTCTCCCCCCCTCCCCTCTCTTTCCCTGCTTCTCTCTCTCCCTCCCTTTCTCTCTCTTGCATTCCCTAGCTCCCCCTTTCTCTCTGTGTATATGTTTATGTGTGCATATATAAAAAATTCACATACATGCAGAACAGTTTTACTGGAAAGAGCCATAAATCTGTTTGTGCAATGTCTATGCATTTTTGTGCTGCAGCAGTAGAGTTAGCAGTTATGATAGTCTACACAACTTACATATTTTTAAAAATTAAGAGGACATGAAGTTGGAAGGGAGAAATACTGGAGGGGCAGGGAAAGTTAGAGGGGTTGTATCTGATTGGACATAGTCTAAACATGTTTGAAATATCCAAAAATAATAAAACATATTACTGTGGGGCTGGAGACATGAATCGTCAGTTAAGAGCACTGGCTGGTCTCCAGGGGACCTGGATTCAATTCCTAGCACCCACATGGCAGCTCACAACCATCTGAAACTCCAGCTCCAGGGGATCCAATGCCTTAGTTTGTCCTTCTTGGTCAACACACACACACACACACACACACGATGCACAGACATAACACCCACACATGCCAGGTGTGGTGTTACATCTCTAATCCCAGCACAGAGGGAGGCAGAGGCAGGCGGATCTCTGAGTTTTAGGCCAGACTGTTTTACAGAGCAAGTTCCAGCCAGCCACAGTTACAAAATAAGACACTCTCTCTCTCAAAAAAAAAAAAACCAAAACACAACCCTAACCACACACAAAATTTTTTTATTTAAAAATGTTTGACTCCTTGCCCTTTAGGGCAAAGGCTTGTTGACTCTACTACAAACAGTAGCAGACACATTGAAATAAGTTTGCTTTGTAGATGAGTCCAATCATGAAATAATTTTGTCCCAATGTTTATTTTTCTTTGAACCTATTGGGATACGCAAAATTTCAGCTTCGATGCCATTGGTGGGTCTGAGTGAGAATGGGGAACGGGTCAGTCAGTAAAGTACCTGCTACCCAAATGTGAACACCCCAGTTTAGACCCCTTCCCACCAGCACCGCAAAGAAAGCCTGGAACAGGAGTGTGTGTCCCGGGAGGCATACACAGAAGGATCCTTGGAACTTGCTGCCAGTCCTCTTTGAGCTGGCAAGCTCCACATTTAGGGAGAGACCCAATCTCTACACCCAATGTATGCCTCGGGCCTTCACACACATGTACCTGCACATACATGAACACATATATGAACAGATACATGCCATCACACACACACACACACACACACACACAGATATTTATTTTAATTGAGAAATGTGTAGGTGGCCTTCCACTTAAATGTATCTTGCCTCATTTGCCCTCTAGGAAAAAAGGGGGTAATTTCTATTAAGGCACTGTGACTAGGTACCTCCATCCCCACCCTAAAGTTCCTTCTAAGAAACAAGTTTGCCACCAACCTTCACTATGTCCCCACTGAAGAGTCAAAACTCAACCACATCCACTGGGAGTGAATTTTACTTCATCTGGAAGATGGAGTTTTCACCCATGCCCTGTTCGTCCCTCCACTGCCCCGACTTGTTGCCTGCCTACCACTCTGTCACGCTCCATACGGATGTCTTCATTTTCTCTTATAAGGCACGCTTGTGCAGCAAGTCACCATTCAGACCAGTTCACCCCCTTAGGAACGGGAAAGCTTTCTGCTCGTCTGCCGTTTATTCCTAAACAGGAACATAAACATAATTTTCTGATTTACATTTGTCTGAACAGTGCAGAATTGAGCCAGGCACGGCAGTGCACACTTATAAACTTGGCAGTTGGAGACAGAAGAATTAGGTGTTCAAGGCCAGTCTGGGCTATGTGCTGATTTGAAACCAACTTAGGCTGCATGAAACCTCGTGTCAAAAAATAGAAAGAAAAACAGAAACATAAAGCTGAAATCCACCCACCCAGCTGCCTTCACACAATCCCTCACTGAAGGTGACACACAGATTTATCTACCCAGGTTTAACTACAGAATGGATTACTGTCTTTTTTAGTAGCGCTGTAACCAGTCAGGGGGCCTCTCAGAGAGCCTCCACAAAACTGCTTTTCTTCCATCTCTCCTCACTCTGGAACTGCTTCCCACTAAAAAACAACAAAAACAAACAAACAAGCAAACAAGCCCTTCTGCAAGGCCAGTTCTGTGGAGTCCTGCGTCATCATTAGGGTTGTTACTTCAGTCATGCTGTGATGAGACACAGTGACCCAGAGCAACCTGAGGAAACAGTCATTGAGTCACAGTCCATTGAGTCATTGAGTCAAGACAGGGACACAAACCTGGGGATCCTGGATGCAGGAGCTGATGCAGAGGCCATGGAGGGATGCTGCTGACTGGCTTACTCAGCCTGCTTTCTTATAGAATCTAGGGCCCCCAGCCCAGGGATGGCCCCAACCACAATGGGCTGGACTCTCTCACATCAACCATTAATTAGGAAAATGCTCTACAGGCTTGCCTACAGCCTGATCTGGAGGTACTTGCTCAGTGGAGACTCCCTCCTCTTTGATGACTCCAGCTTGTATCAAGTTGTGTGCACATCATACTACAGGAGGACCAGCTAGGGAGACTGTAGAGAGGTCAAGGAGGTTTTTGAACGTGTTCTGGGAGTGGCAGAACAAGCTGGAGTGGACACCCCTTTCTCACAGGCACACAATGGCATGAATTTTGGGATGGATGGGACAGAAGGACACAGGTGGTAGATAGACATTTCTAGATCTAGAGGAGGTTTTGACCATGAGGGTGGAAAACCTTGGTCCTCATCAGTGAGAATACAGAGTATGCACGGCACCTGTATCATTAATGACACAACCCCAACAGGGCCAAGATGCAACCACCTGCCACACCAGCAACAGGGAGCATTAGATCAGACCCATTTGAGGAAGGAAAAAAGTTACAGGGTTAATGTTAGAGGATTAAAACACCTCTTTGTACATTTTAAACTCCTAATGAAAGCGAGTAACAGGGCCCAAAAAAGGAAGAACAAACTCTGATTAACAACAAACAAAAACTCTGCAATCCTCTCCATTTTCAGCTGAGACACCCAGAAACTTCAATATAAATACAGTACTCAATAGACATAATTACATTTTTCCCCTAGACTTATGGGAATTCTTATACCTAATCTCCTCGCTTCCCTTTCGATGAAGTTTACATTTTATCATGAATTGTATCATTTTGTGAGTTGTTTTATTTAACTTGTAATTTGCCTGGGATCTGCTAGAAGCCTAATATGCATGATAAATGAAGGGTCCCTCCGCCTCATGTTTCCTTAGTGTTAATTTTCTCCTAACTAATCTAATCCCACTGTAAAAGAGAAAGCTATCACACCCCCAAGGTGCTTCCCATAGCTGTAGTTAAAAATATCCCTCCTTGGCAGTTATTTCGTGGAGTAGAAAATGAAATTAAATTTGTTTTTAAACTAAAGTAACTCTCCAAACAGCCCCAGATTGCTCAATTACGACTAAACTACACCAACATTGTAACTTATCAGATTTGCCCACTACTGCTTGTTGAAGACATCTTTAACATGAAAGCATCTCTGAGGAATATATAGCAGAAAATGGACATAATTATTTTGTATTTTGTTTTAGATTTCTTTTTTTTTGTATTATTTGGGTTTTTATGAGTCTCATTCTGTTATCTAGACTGGCCTCAAACCTGCAGACTTCCCTGTGGCTCAGCCTCCCAGTGGCTAGGACCCATGAATGAGCCACCAAGCCCAGATGTATTCCTTTATTGAAAAGAAAAATAAATGAGGACTATAACTAAATCTTCAAAATTTAACCTATATTTCATATTATATTCAGCAAAACTTTAGGAAGGTAATTTTAAAATAACTCTTTTATCAAGATATAGTTATATGTGAACTTCTTAAACCTATTTTTCTAAAACAATATTTTAAAACAGTCATATAATTCCTTGTTGAAATCTATGACAAACATTTTTGTATCTGATAGGTAAATGATCTCTAGTAAGACAACTTTAGAAATGAGACCATTGGGCAGATGACTCATAGTACTGTTCTGGTGATGAGTGTGGGGTGTGTGCGTGTGTGTAAGTGCACATGGAGGCAGGGGATGAAACACGGTGTCTTCCTCATTTGCTCCCTACTATGTGTGTGTGTGTGCACGTCTGTGTGTGTATATGTGTTTCTGTGTGTCTGTGTGCACATCACTGTGTGTATATGTGTTTCTGTGTATGTGTGTACACATGTGTGTGTGCATGTCTGTGTGTGTATATATGTTTCTGTGTGTGTGCACGTCTGTGTGTATATGTGTTTCTGTGTGTGTGTACGTCTGTGTGTATATGTGTTTCTGTGCGTCTGTGTGCACGTCTGTGTGTATATGTGTTTATGTGCATCTGTGTGCACATCTCTGTGTGTATATGTGTTTCTGCATATGTGTGTACACATCTGTGTGTGTGCACGTCTGTGTGTATATGTGTTTCTGTGTGTGTGCACGTCTGTGTGTATATGTATTTCTGTGTGTGTGCATGTCTCTGTGTGTATATGTATGTATATGTGTGTGTGCGTGTATGTTTTTGTGAGTATATATGTGTATGTATGGGTGTATGCATATGTGCATGTAATTTTTTTTATTTGGGGAGATTATAATACAATTATATCATTTGCCCCTTTCCTTTCCTTTTTCTAAATACATGAGAACAACCCGCTTAATCTGTATAATGTTATTTATATATGGGAACATTAAATAAAACCACAACCAATTGAAATGAAGAAATGTGAAGAGTCCTCAATTGTGGAGAGGCAGGGTCTCTCACTGAACTTCAAGCTCACTCGTCAGATAGACAAATGGCCATTTGCCTCGGGGACCCTCTCACTTCCCCTTCCATGTGCAAAGACTGCAGGAAACAGCCATGTGTCTTGTTTTGCATGGGGGTCCTCAGCACCAGAACTCAGTTCCTGATGCTTTCAAGGTGGGTACCCTCCTAATTCTGTAGATACTAACTCAATCCCAGCAAACTATTTGAGGACTTTCTCCCTGAGTATAACACAGGAATGGGTAAAGGAAAACACTCTACTGGGTTTGCATAATAGACCTCAGAATGATAAAATGGCAAGGAATTAAATCCCAGAGTTTTATACTAAAAAAAGGTTTCTAAGTTATAACAGAACAGATTTAAAACTCGAGAAGGCATATTTAAGCACCATACTAAAATAACAATTAAAAAGTATCTAGCAGGTGTATTCTACATTCCAGACTTTATCTGCAGGAAGGAAGGGTGAAGTGAAGAGGGTAGAGGTGACAGAGTCCAGGTCGGGGTTATAATGAAAACCTCTTCATAAATATCCAGAGTTCCACGTGGCTAGCTGTGTAAGAGATTATGTACAAGCAGCTATGGGTACAGAGGATGAAACTGTCTGAGCCACAAAGCCAGAGTGAGGACCACTTAGGGTGCATGAGAACCAAGGATGGAAATATATGAAAAAGGATAGGAATGGTTCATATTTCATCATATTGCCTTAAAATGCAAAATAAATTATTCCTGCAACCTTCAAGTCATCAAAGAATTGCTACTGTGTCATTGAGAAATTTTTCAGCAAAGAAACAATTATATTTCCTTCAATGCCTTTAAAGTATGCATTTGGTAGTTCTGGGGCTGCAGCAAAGAACATAGAAAATGAGCACTGAGATGTCTTGTGGTACTGGAGAGTCCGGATATGCTTAGAGAGTCAAGGAAGATGAAGGCATATCAAAGGCACACAGGAGCCACTGAAAGGGCCTCCCATGGCCAAAAGCCGGAACCACCAAGACAACAAAATCAATAATGTAATACTGGCTTATAGCCCAAAGTTTAAAATAAATATTCATGAGTCCAAACAGTTATAAATGATTGATTATATAAATAAATGAATGGAGGAGACAAGCCTTTTCCAAAAACTCAAAATTATCTATGTAGGTGGTCTGTCCTCAGAAGACAAGCCTGACTCACCATCCTTAGTGCACAACCTGTACTCAGTGATGCTGCCCTCGGTAGTGGCAGAGGGAGTTACCTGCTGTATAAAGAAGTCCCAGGTGGTCCAGGCTGACATCCTCAATGAGAGCCAAGCTCTCACTCTCAGTCAGGAAGGAGACACCAGAGAATTTCAGCTCAGGAACATTCTACCCTACTTGATTCAAGTCCTCTGAGCCATCAATAACGTCAAAACAAAGAATGTCTGAGACATTTCTATGGACAAGAGAGACCGGACATGATAACAAGACCTAATGTGGCACTGTGGATATATAAGCAAACATTAGAAAAACGGCCACTGGTAGACCTAGGAGTACAGGTCAGTGTAGAATATGTATTTCTATACTGGGTTCCTCTTGGGGGAAGGGTACTTGATGTGGGCTATCCTTCTGTAAATGTTTTGCTCTAATTGCTTAATGAATAAAGCCACTATGGTCTATGGCAGCACAGAATATAACCAGGCTGGAAGAGATAGAAAGAGAGAGTAGGCATAGTCAAGGAGACATTGCCAAAGGAGACAGACACTGCCAGAACCTTTCCAGTAAGCCACAGCCTCATGGCAATACACAGATTAATAGAAATGGGTTAATTTAAGATATAAGAGCTAGCTGGAAATATGCCTCAGTCATCTGTCAAACAGTGTTGTAACTAATATAGATCAAATTGGCCTGTGGCCATGTCTGTGAGAGATTGCCTTGATTGAAGCTTGATGTGGGAGGGCCAATATAACAGTGGGTGAGACTATCCCTGGCCAGGTGGGCCTGGGACGTATAAGAAAGCCTGCTGAACATAATCCTAAGTGAGACAGCGAGCCATATTGTCCCATGATTTCCACTTCTGGTTACTGCTTTGAGTCCTTGCCCTGAGGAACACAATGATGGGCTATGACCTGGAAGTGCCAGCTGATAATATAATGTTATTATAATAACACCTTTCCTCTATTAAGTTGCTTTGATTGTTGTGTTCATCATAGAAACAGAAAACACACCAAGAGAAGCTACAATCAACAACCCAAGCCGATGAACAATACCTCTGTCAACAGCCCAGAATTCAGGGACAGCCACACAGTGCTATAGAGTCACGCACCAGTTCACAGTTTCCCAACAGTCAGTGTACAAACTGTGTCCTGCTATCAGTCTCTCCATGCTGTCCTGAGTTATCTACCAACAACTGGGCTCCGCAAGGAATTTTTTTGAGCACTAAGACCATGTATGCCACTGTCTGTGTGTCTAGTAGCAATGCCTTTGTTCTTTCCATTATGAAGACAATATGGATAACCTGAGACAGAAGTAATGAGCAGAAATTTACCATGAGGATCATTACAGTGACTCATAGGATCAGAGTTGGAGCAAAAATGGTTCAGAGTGGAACAGCCCATCTGCATTTCTGCAAACTTTACCCTGTCACCTTTTTCTCTTTGGAATGAATCTTCACTGAAACATTAAAAATAAGTACATGATTCTTGAACACCTGGGTACATGATAGGGAATGACCAAGTGCCTGGTATGTGAGGTTGGCTGAACTTCTCAGACTATCAGTAAGCAAACCATGTTCAGTGGAACACAGTTGAAGAACTCAGGCTTCTCTGGGTAACATCTGAAGGGTGTCTCTTGTTCCATAGTGCTGTTCTATGATCCTCAATGCTTCAACAACAAAGCTATCTTTTCAGTCCTCTCCTGTGTTTTCCTACAGAATATTTCAATGCCTTCTTTATATATAATTGAGAAAATAAACTTTCCTCCAGAATTCTTCTTATCATATATAGGCCAATCAAGGAAACATTTATTTTCATTTTCATCTATGTGTGTTATACACAGTGCAGATATGCATATTCATGGCAGGGGGCACATGTGTGCACTGAAGTCCCAACATTGAATCTAAGGACTTGTATGGAGGCCCAAAATTACTATCAACCTCACCTCCACCTTATTAACTGAGGTAAGACTCTCAATCAAACCCAGAGCTCACCAATATGTCTAGTGCACTGAGCCAGCTAGGTCTGGGGATCCTGTCTCCACCTCCTAAGCTGGAATTACAGGCTGACTGCCATGCCCATCTGGTATTTTCACCTGGGATCTGGGAATCTGAACTCCAGTCCTCACATTTGCATGGTTGAGTGCTTAAACACTGAGCTATTTCCTCACCCTAAGAAACAAATATGTTATTTTAAGAAAGATAAAAACCAATCCATAATTTTAGTCATGACCATATAAAATGGCAGGATAATTAGCAGGAAACATTAAACTGATCAGAGAGCTTGGTACAGAGAGTCCTATTTACTATAAATAAAAGCTTGCCTGATTTGAGAATTGCCAATGGTAACTCATTTACTCTGAGGTCAAGTTTGGAAATTATTTTTGTATATGAGACTTAAGCTCACCTACACAATCAGGCCGATAACAGTGTTTCTACTCTTAGGTCTCAATCTGTGTGAAACATGAACATGTGTGTATATGTATTCATGCATATATGTGTGCATGTACACATGTATTAGGGTGTGCAAAAGAATGTGTGTATATGTTTGAGTGCATTTGTGTGTGAGTGTGTGTGAGTGTGTGCATGCGTGTGTGAAAGAAAGAAGACCCCACCTCTTCTGGGGATGGGAAATCACCAATCTCTGAGCATTTTCCAGTGCTCAAAGGTGACACATTAGTTTTCTTAACTTGGACTTCCAAACAATAGTCTGGTTGTTATGCATACAGTGCAGCATGCCAGTGCTGAAAATCCATCAGCTGCTCCTCTGCATAAGACAGACGCCAGATCAGGACCAAGTTTGGAAACAGAGGTTTCTTTCCCCTCGCCCTCAGGCCCTCTGCCAGTCAAGCAGTCTGAAGCACTGGGAGAGACACACTCTCCAACACTGTCAGCATTAGATACTGTGTGAACACATAAAGTCTGGCACCCTCGGCATGGGCATTGCATGAACACACCAGCTCTTTGCCTTTGCTATATTTAAGTTTACAAGTAGGGCAAGAGAGAACAGGGAGGGTTTGTGAGCTATGTTGCCAATGCTCACTGTGTATCAGGGTGGGAACAAAGCAATCCACTTCCTCAATGTTCAATAAGTACTAGAGACTGAGGAGATGGTTGGGCAAAGCACTCACTGCAAGGATGTGAGGCCTGGAGTTAAATATCCAGAACTCATGCAAATCTGGGTATCTCTGTCTGTCTTCTGTAAACTCCATGTTCCACTGGCAAGATGGGAGGCAGAGAAAGATCTAATAGAAGATGCTGATCTGGCTATTCTAATGTGCACGGCTGTGCACAAGAACAATGATAAAGAGATCCTGTCTTAAACAGGTAGAAGGTGAGGACCAAGACACCACACACACACACACACACACACACACACACACACACACGATGAACACTCATGTATCAACTGTAAAGATAGATATAATGAGTTCTAACAAGGAGAGCAAAAACTAAGAAACTGGCCAGTCTATTTAATTTAAAGATGTCTTCCACACCTAACAGGGGAGGTACAACTGTTCAGATTTTAATTCCTGTGGTAAAGAAAAGTAGTGTGGCTAGATGGATAGACAGACAGACAGACAGACAGACTGATAATGGGTAGATAGGAAGATGATAGATTCAGAAATATGTAGATAGGCAGATGATATGTAGGCAGATAGATACTTAGAAGATGGACAGATAGGCAGACGTATAGACAGATGTTTGGTTAGATAGATAGATAGATAGATAGATAGATAGATAGATAGATAGATAGATGACTGAAAAATAGTGAGATGAATTGCAGAAAGATAGATAAGATAGATGAATGGCAAAGAAATGATAAATGACAAATAGATAATAGACAGAATATAGATCTATAATAAGTAGATAGGCAGACAGACAGGCGATAGATAGAGGATAGATGTAGAGATTCCAGATCAATGCCAGAAAGTGACTGAAGGATTAGATGGATCCCCAGCTCATCTTCCTGTTCACTACCACACACTTCAGCTATTTTGGAAGTCACCACAGTGTGGTTGGTAACTGCTGCACAAGAGTTACCACATGAGTCCAGCCTGGATGCCAACAGGATTTCAAGGGAATTAATGGGGAAGGCATGCAGGATGCTGCCCATTGTTCAGGCTTGTGGGCAGTCAGTCAGGTGTATAATTGGGATTGCTAATGTTACTGCTCATTCAGTCTTTGACTATATTGTGTGAATTCAATAAGCATCCTCAAAAAAATCCCACACTTGTCCAGATTTAAGAACCTTCAATGCAGAGAAAAAATACCATATAATTTCTCTTCCTGTGCAGCCTTTATTTTCTTAGAAACTAGAGGTTTTTAAAATGTATTACTACGACTCTGGATTCATATGTGTACATATATGTATATATATATGTATATATATATGTATATATATATATTCCTGTATTATGCACATGTGTGTACATAGGCCAGAGTGACGTGGGATTCCCCTCTGTATGCTGTGATTACCTTAATGAATAAAAAAAACTGGTTTGGCCTGATAGGGTAGAATAGAGGTAGGTGGGGAAACCTAAACTGAATGCTGGGAAAAAGAAGGGCTGAGTCAGAGAGAAGCCATGTAGTCTTGCAGGAGCAAGACGGAACTTTTCCCAGTAAGCCACAGCCATGTGACAATATACAGATTACTAGAAATGGGTTAAATTAATATGTAAGAGTTAGCCAATAAAAAATAGAGCTAGTAGGCCAAGCAGTGATTCAATTAATACAGTTTCTGTGTGGTTATTTTGGGACTGAGCAGCCAGGAACCAAACAAGTGGCCTCCATTCAACACCAGAGGTTAACTTTGGGTGTCTTCCTCACTCACTAGGTTCTCTCACTAATAATTGCACCAATCACATGAGAACGGCTAGGTCAGCAAGCTCCAATAATGCTCCTGTCTCTACCTTTGCAGAACTAGGATACAAGGCACAGCCACCATGCCTGGCTTTTTTCATGTGGGTTCTGAGGCTCTGACTTCAGGTCCTCATGAGTATGTAGCAAATACCTTACCAAGCAAGTCATCTTCCATTGCTGCCTTGGCCTTTTTTCCCCTGCACCTCTCTACTGCCACCAATACCTGAATCTTTGCTCTTCAAAAGTGGTCTAGGAACCAGCGGCATCAGTGTCCCCTGGGAGCTTGCTAGAAATGTAGAATTCCAGACCTTTGCATACCCACATAACCAGAATCTGCTTTTATAAGATCCCTAGGTGAGTCATATGTACATTAATTTTACACATTAAAACTAAAATTTAAAAGCCCTTATAAACTCAGTAGAAACAAGAGATATAAAAACATTAACTTTTGAGTAGTCACCAGAAATCTTTGGTTCTTCAACAAATAACAGCCACAGTGTTTCTGTAAGTTCTGAGAAGCAATCCTGTTTGCTTTATTCTTTCTTAGGATTGTCAGTTCACTGTGAACAAGCAGACTATAGCTGCAGTTGCTGTTTAACAAAAAACTGTTGACTGGAGGACTGGTTCAGCAGAATTTGGTTCCCAGCACCTATATGGCAGTTCACAAGACTTGTAACTCCAGTTCCAGGGCATCTAGCACCCTCCTCTGGCTTTTATGGACATTGTACACACATAGCACATATCCACACGGACATGCCTACATATATACAAAATTCGTTTTAAAATCATAAAATTATAATCACGCTGTAGAAGAAAATTTCATATGCTATTTTTGCAACCTTTGTTATTAAAGTAATATGTTACCAGTTGGGCAGTGGTGGTGCACGCCTTTAATCCCAGTTCTCGGGAGGCAGAGGCAGGTGGATCTCTGTGGTCTACAAGAGCTAGTTCCAGGACAGACTCCAAAGCTACAGAGAAACCCTGTCTTGGAAAAAACAAAACAAAAACAAAAACCAGAAGTAATTTGATAGAATGCTATCCAATAGATGGAAGTAGCTCTGATTTGAATCTTATACTGATTTACTGTGTGAGAGACCATCCTATAGGCAATTTCAAGTCACTAAAATGAGGGCAAATGGTTGTATTTTGGAAGCAGTGTACAAAGCTGCTCCCAGAGGCTAGGGTAAGGCAGCATCCAGATAACTCTGCTCTTTCCTCTACAACACACATAAGTTTGGCCGCTGTCTTAGTTCCTTCTCCTGCTGCTATGATAGAACCACTCTGACAAAAGAAGCCTAAGTGATAAAGGGACTATTCTGACTTACAATGATGTGGAATTTCCCACTGTATGTTGTGAATATGTTTTATTACCATTGGTTAATAAAGAAGCTGTTTCAGCCAATGGCTTAGCAGAGTAAAGCTAGGCAGGAAATCCGAACAGAGATATATAGAGATAGAAGGCGGAGTCAAGGAGATTCCATGTAGTTGCTGAAGGAGGCAGACACTATGTAGCTGCCCAAGAACAAGAGGTAACAAAGCACGAGCCTCATTGCAAAATATAAAATAATAGAAATGGGTTCATTTGAGATGTAAGAGTTAGTTAATAAGAAGCCTGAGCTAATAGGCCAAACAGTATTGTAATTAATATAGCTTCTGTGTGATGATTTGGGTATATGAGGTCCAGTAAATAAAATGCAGCCTCCGCTTACATCACAGTTCAAGGATACAGTGCATGCACATCATGGAAGAGAAATCAAGATGGCAGGTGCTTAAACAATGAGTCACACTGTCCACAATTTGGAAGAGAGGAGGGTGTGCTCTTGCTGAGCTCAGTCACTTGCTCTGTTTTACCCAGTTAAGGATGTTCTGCCCAGGGAATGGATGACCCACCATTAAGATGGTTTCCACATCAATTAACAAAATCTAGATGCCCTGCCTTAGGCAGTCCAAGAAACTCATATCTTAGGTGATCCCAGAGTCCATTAAGTTGACAGCACTGACTGTCACAGCCTCTCTACTCCCAGGGGCTTCAGAATCCATCAGCAAAGCCACTTATACCAGAGACTCGGGACAAGCAATCATACAGCAGTGCTTACAGGTTCATTTCCTTGACATCCACACCTGTTCCCCCTGCCTTACCCGCCTGGCCATTGAGTCACATGCCTCATGTTCCCTTCCTGGATTGACTTCCTCAGTCCTGTCTATGCCAGTGACTCTGAATTTCAATACACATCAAAATTCAAAGCATTATGGTTTGTGAATTAATGATAAAGCATTCGGGGCCACCGTGTCTCCTTTCTGTACCAAATGTTAGCAATCAAAGTCCTAGTCATACAGCCTTCTACATATACTCAGTGAACACTTTTCTTTCCAGGAGGAGATAGGACTGAACATAAAATGGGATGCTAAAAGCTCAGGTATGTTTCACCTTTGAGTGTAAAATTCATGAAATGGGAAGGCAGGAAGGATAGAGGACACCCCTTACCCCTTATTATAACCTTGTCCCTCTTTACCCGGAAATTACACCTCCCCATCTCAGCCTCCTCCCTCTGGTCCAGGAGTTTGCTACTGCCCTTCAGATAGGAAAGAATACACTAGAACCAGTCCTTTGACTTTTTTTCCCTTACTTAGGCATTTCTTCTATATAATGATCCAAGAAAAGCCAGTCTTGGGCTTTGTGGCTATGTCTTAGGCTTTGTGCGTGGCAGAGAGGATGGTGGCGGTGTCTGTCCCTGCTCCACCATGTCTCCCCAAACTCACATGTGCATTTATTTATCCATTTATTCAGTGTGTATGCCACTGTATGCGGGGGTCAAAGGACAGCTTGTAAGAATTAGGTCTCTCCTATGTGAGGGACAGTCTACGGTGACTTACTCAGCCTGAAATAAAAAGCTACAACTTGGTCTTTAAATCCATCTGGAAAACATGGCATGGAGATCAGCCACCACCGCCTCCCTCCCTGGTGTTCTGCTGATGGCTGATGAGTTTAATTACCTGGGAGTTGGGGTTCCTTTATGGCACATTTTATGAAAGGGTTTTCTTACTTTCCATAAAAAGCTTTAAAAATCCAGTTCTATTATATTTCATGACCCATCTACTGTTTCCTATAAAATCCACCTCCCAGCCCGTGATACGAAGAAATTGTCATGGTGAAGAGAAGGCCTAAGAGAAGGGACTTTAAAAACATGTGTGCATTCTCATGTGCATGTGTGTGCATGTACGTGTGTGTATAAGTATGCACATGCATATGTGTGTTCCTTTATGTTCTTTATGTCATATGTGTGTATATGTGTGCATGTATGTCAATGTGTGTGTGTTTCTTGTTCTGTGTGCGTGATATGAGTATGGGGGGGATGTTTACATGCATTACATGCTTGCAAATACCTGAAGAGGTCAGAAGAGGGTGACAGATCCCCAGGAGCCGGAGTTAGAACTGATTGTGTGTGATCCAGACTGGGTGCTGGGAACTGAACCCTGGTCTCTCCAGCCCCTAGAATCATTCTTACTTTGTGACCTGAAGATAAGCTTATGCCAGGGTCCTAGAGAAGACAATTGGATGTCGGTGCCTGGAGTATGGCTGTGAGGACCCTGCGTCAGCCCAGTGTAGATTAACTTCTATACAACGTGGAAAGTTATATTGTCAGCTTGCCGAATCCTGCGCTAGATGACTGACAGAACATTGGCCGTGTCTGATTGCATATTAAAATAAACTCAACCAAGTCCAATTTATACCAATCCCAATGACGAAATGATTTGATAAAATCATGCATTTGATTTAGATGAAGACA
Organism: Arvicola amphibius; assembly: GCF_903992535.2. NCBI lineage: Eukaryota > Metazoa > Chordata > Mammalia > Rodentia > Cricetidae > Arvicola > Arvicola amphibius. The sequence continues at coordinate 182,909,174 of NC_052049.1, forward strand.
TGACCAGTCCAACAACCAAGAGAAGACACAGGCATACGTTCTGAGGCACTTACTTACTAGTCTACCACGGTTCTAAATTTAGGTGCAGAAATTTGTAATCCCAACAGCATTCATATTCCCGTGTCCTGTCCAGTAGCCACACTGTTCTGAATAAACATCACTTGTGTTAATTATCAATGAAAACACAAAGTTCCATTCATCATCAGTAAATTGATGCCCTTATAAAAATGATAAAATTTAATGATCTGTCATGGCTAAATTGGGCAGCTATGGCACTTGCAGCTCAGGCCCCACTGAAGCTATAACTCAGCCATTCCAGTCTGTAAAATAATTCCAATTAAATGCCACAGCAACGAGACCGTGGATGTCTGTTGAGAGGCCGCTGTGAAGATATGACAAAGATGTACCCAGGGCACAGCCTATGGAACACGCTCCTGAGAGCGTCAGCCTTTCCTGTCAGGACATTTGTTCTCATCTGCTTCATTCTTCTCAGTTCAGCTGGTGATGGGCAGTGGCACACTGCCAGGGTGGCAGAGTTGGTCACAGGAGCTGTGATCTTTGATGGCTACAAAGAGCACAGGGAGTGGGGACTGTAAAACTCAGAGACAGATATTGGGGTTCAACCTGAAGATCAGAAATGCAAAGCAGCCAGCCACTGGCTCTTACCTCTACCTCAGACCAAAAACGAGTGACCCTGCCTCCACGCCTCAGATTGAGACTGAGAGTGAGATCTGTCTCCTCCTATTTTATATCCCTCACTAGTGCTGGGATTAAAGACGTGCCCCGCTAATGCCCAGTTTTTATGGCAAACTAGTGTGGCTACTGGGATTAAAGATGTGTGCCACTACTGTATGGCTGACTGGTGTGGCTGCTTTGCACAGATCTTCAGGCAAGCTTTATGCATTAAAACACAAATAATATACCACTATAGGAGACAGAAGAAAGGACATTGTTAAAATAAGTCAGGTTCCAGTCCATTCCTACCCTGTGAAGCCTTGATGTCTTCACCTTATGAAGGTTGGGACATGGTTTCTAATCCCTCCCTGTGTGCCATACTCTGAGCTTCGAGAGACATAGACCAGGACAGTGGCTATGGATTCCCAGTCCTATCTGAGAGGTTTTTTTTTTTTAAAGCCATAACATGAATTTGTTCTGAAAAACAAAACAAGAAGCTGTTTGTCTAAAACCTGTGCAAGAATTAAGGAATCAAAACATCAAACAAAAACAGAAAAAGTGAAAGTAAAGGAAGAGGAAAGGAATGTGTTAAGGACTGAGAGCAGAAAGAATCACAATCACTCTGCACAGGAAAAGAAAGTTACCGGGGATGCATGTGCATCTTCAGACACTTGGCACTGACCTTTTGTTGGGGTGGCTGACCAATCCCTTGTCTGAGGGGCGTGGCTGCCCCAGGGGCAAAAGATACCTTTAAAAGAACCGGGTTTGGGATAGGCCCACCCCTGCTTCTTCCACTTGGTTCTCTGCTTTCCTGGAACCTCGGATTTGTAAGTGTACCCCACTTTCTCCTTTTATTAAAACTGATTTATTCTAAAAGGCTATTTTGGTTATTTCCAAACTCCTCCGACCGCCGCATCATCAACCTTTGGCCTCTGTGTACACATCCATGCACTCATAAACACATATGGACATACACATATTCACCCCCACCACACACACATGTAATCGGTCTATTTAAAGGAAAATTAGTGAGAGTGCACTGTGGAGCATGTAACACATGCAGAGGAGTGGTAACATCACTGAAAAACCTGACTTAGATTGGGTTGTAGTGGACTAAATCCCCTAATTACAAACCAGACACCGTTGGGCTGGATTTAAAAGCAAGTCCCTGAGAGGCAGGGTGGCTCAGCATTGCTGCCAAGCCTAATAACCCAGTTCATTACCCGGGACCCACACGATGGAAGCAGAGAACCAATTCACACACATGGTTCTGACACTCAGCCATACATGCAGTGGAACACACACACACACACACACACACACACACGTATTTTTTGAAAATTTAAAAGAGCCACAACCCATCTTGATTTTTTTAAAGGCTGATATAGAGATGAATAATTTGCACTGGTATGGATTTTAAGGTCAATTTTGTTATATGTATATGTATTTCTGATCTTGATTAAGGTATTGTAATTGTGTAGTTCATTTTAAAAACTGTAATGTATAATTAGGAAATATAGGTTGCTAATGGATAATCATTGATAATAGTTAAGCTTGTAATCATGTTATTAGATTTTCTAGATATGTAGAGATATATTTCAGTTAGATAGAAATTCTTCATATCTTTCAAAGACTGTAGAATATGGCATTTAAGATGTTTTAATAACTTAGAGCTTTTTGTGACAATGAGACATGTCTGCTCCTGGAAGCACCAATCTACTTCAAGAAGATGATGGGCATTGAAGAGGATCCTTATGGAGTTTGATAGCCATTTGGGCAAGAAACTGCTCTTGCCTGGACTGTTGCAGAAACTGGACACAAAGAACCCACAGAGAGAGGACTGCTGAACTTGCCTAAATGTGAGATGATCTTTCGGGGTTCCTGATTCAAGAAAGAGTCTGCGAGACATTTTGCAGGACACAGCAGATAGTGACTGAACTGTCTTTGAAATTTCCTGCTTCATGGAAAAGTCTGCTGGATACTGTGGGCCTGAAGGCTGAAGATGGATGCCCCAACAGTACAAAAGAACTTTGGTTGACTGTCCAGGCAGCAAGATGTCTCTGGGATTTCTAGAGTTTTGCAAGTTGCTTACTTCTCATTTACTTAGGTAATATTATATCCTTCTGGAATCTTTGATGGAGTTGAAGAATAGATAGATAGTTATAGTTTTCCTTAGTTATAATAAAAGATAAAGTAGATATAAATATTGTAACTGTAATTTTTGCATGATAACTGTTTTGTTATATGTAATTTTACTATGTTAAAGTTAAAGCCTTTCTTTTTTGTTTAAACAGAAAAAGGGGAAATGATGGAGGACTCCCATTGGCTAATAAAGAAACTGCCTGGCCCATTTGATTGGCCAGCCCTTACGTGGGCAGAGTAGACAGAACAGGAAGAAGGAAGTGAGGTAGATGGCTCAGTCAGATGCCTCTCTTAAGTTAGGCAGACCGCTGTGCCTCTCCCAAGAGAGAGATGCCAGATGCGATGAAGCTCCAGCCCAAGATGGACGTACGCTAGAAACTTCCCGGTAAGGCACCACTTCGTGGTGCTACACAGATTATTAGAAATGGGTTAAAGCAAGATGTGAGTAAGAGGCTGAAAATAATGGGCCAGGCAGTATTTAAAAGAATACAATTTGTGTGTTGTTATTTCGTGTAAAGCTAGTCGGGTGCCATGGGAGCAGGGCAGGAATGCAGCCCGCTGCTCCCATCACTACAAAAGGCTTTGGCTGGCCAGACAGTCTTGCTCAGTGGACAAAAGTACCTGCTGCCAAGCCTGACAACCTGAGTTCAATCCCCAGAAGCCAAATTCAGAAGGAGAGAACTGACCTCACAAAGTAGCCCACTAACCATAGCACACACACCATGGCACATATGCATCCATGTTCACAGCCCCCACACGGCACAAAATAAATAGATATTCGAGAAAAGAGCCCTTTAAGTGTAAAGGTGGACATATTTTACTATAAAGGGGAATGAGCCTGCACATGATCACTATAGCAACCTGATATGGGATTCACCTCTGTATGCTATAGATGTGTTTTATTACCATTGGTTGATAAAGAAGTTTATTTGGCCTATAGCAGGGAAGAATATAGTCAGGCTGAAAGAGATAGAGAGAGAGTAGGTGGAGTCAAAGAAATGCCATGTAGCTGCCAAAGCAGAAAGGTGCCCCCAGAATCTTTGCGGAAGGCCACAGCCTCATGGTGATACACAGATTAATAGAAATGATTACATTTAAGATATAAGAGTTAGTTAATAAGAAGCCTGAGCTAATGAGCCAAACAGTGTTGCAATTAATATAGTTTCTGTGTGATTATTCGGGTCTGGACAGCTGGGAGACAAATGAGCAGCCTCTGCCTAGGGCAGCCCAGGTGAAAAACACAAAACAAGTCATCATAGATAACTGACAGTAAGGACAGATTCTCAAAGTTCACTGTACATTTACCTTTGCCCCAAGAGTCCCATGCCCAGATGCTTACTCAACACTAAAAAGAACCTATCCACACAGACACATGCAAGCTTGGTACAGAAATCCTGTCACAAGATTTCCCTTTAATGTATTATATCTGCAAAGGCCTAATTGCCTGCTAACAGGAGAACAAGCGAGAGAACCATATATCTATGCTGCAGAAGTCTTCAGTGATCACAGGTAATGAGCCACAAGGGATCATAGTCATGAGTATAAATCCCAGGAGTATCCAGAGGGACTTCAGAGACACACAGGACAGACCAGACAGCTCTTCTTATATAATTCAAAAAGTTGTGTTGACATTATTATTCATGTATGAGTGTTTTTCGTGAATGTTTGTATGTGTTCCACATCTGTGCAGCATCCAAAGAGGCTGGAGGAGGGCATCAGGTCTCCTGGAAATGGAGTCCATCATAGATGCTTGTGAGCTGCCTTGTGGGTGCAGGAAACTGAACCACTGAGCAATCTCCCCAGGCCCTAATACACACACACACACACACACACACACACACACATATGTATGTGTGTGTGTGCGCGCATATATATATTTTAAATAGGGGGATCAGTCATAAAGAAAATAAAAGCAGTGTTTTTAAAAATTAATTAACTTTTAGAGAAATAAAGGAGCTTGACTAGGAAGGACATAGGAAACTGAGGTGACAGATGAGTTCTCTGTCTTGCTAGAGAATGGATAACACGAGTGTATTCATTTGTCAAATGAACCGATCTACACGCTTAACATTCGTGCACACAACACGTAAATTACATCTCAATATACTTCGCATTTGGGTATAAATAGCATTTCTACAAGACTATGAAAACCAGCAGGCATTTATACAAATTGCCTATAGTAATATATCAACACTTTTCTGCAGAGAAATGGTGTTCAGAGACATGCCAAGGAGGGTATTGTTCGAGTTGGTGCTTCCACTTCTAAGACAGCCAATATTGCTGGCCATGCCACTGCCTGTGCAGTGGGATGGGGGTGACACTCGTAGTATTCACTCCCAGGTCTACAATGTCATCCTTGCTGTCCTCGGGATCGAAGAGGAATATTTGCTATCCAAAGATTTCTACATGTAGCTCATATAATATCCCCATATTTGAGATGAACAGATCTATCCACTGAGATGTGTATGTGTTCACATGTATGTGTGTGGGTGCACCTGCCTGTGCACATACAGTAGCAGAGGCTAGACAAAGATGCCAATTGCTGTGCATTGCCAGCCTTCACTTTATTCCATCGAGGCAGAGTCTCTCCCAGAGCCTAAAGGTAGGCTGGCCCCCAGCAGGCCTTAGTGCTCCTCTGTCTCTCCCTCCAGGAATGCTAGGGTTCCCGGCACGGACAACCATGCCTAGCTTCTTACTGACTAGTGGGATCTAAGCTCAGATCATGTTTCCACAGGACTTTCAGCAACTAAGCTATTTCTCTGGACCCCTTCTTGCCCCCCAAACTGTAACACTTTTCTTCTTCTCTTTTCCCATCCCCTTCCTGGACAAGCAACAAACACCCTTTAAGTAAGAAAGGTGGCCAGGCCTATGGAGTTCAGTCAGTAAAGATGTTGAAACTTGTTGCCTGCTTTCAGAAGCTCACTGCACCGGCACAGAACGGACCTTGTCCAGATCACAGTGTAGAATATATCAAGGTGCCGACATGATGTGGACAGATAGGGGTTTGTTAAAAAAAGAAAGTCACCAAATCAGTTCTTACAAGCCAGCCCCAGCATGTATACCATAACATAATAGAAAAACAAATTAGTACACAGGTAAGCTCATTCGACACAAATAAAGATATGGGGCCTGGCCTCTGACCTCCCTCTCATACTCTACAGTGCCAGTTGTTATGAGGAGGAGGAGGAGGAGGAAGAGAAAGAGGAGGAGGAGGAAGAGGAGGAGGAGGAGGAAGTGGAGGTGAAAGTGTCATCACAGGGCTTTGCCCATGTTCAAAGATAACCTTGGTCGAGAAGGCGTTAGAGAACAGTGAGGTGTTTCAGTGGGGGAGGACGCTGGCTGACAGACCTGATGACCTGAGTTTCATCCCTGGGACCCACACAGTGAATGGAGAAAACAGACTCTTCCCAGAGACTCCTCTGAACCTCCACATGCATGCCACAATGGATACCTACACGCATTCACATGCGTGCATATGTGTGTGTTATTTAAATATATATAAGTACACATAGTTTTAAGTTTTTGAAGCCACCCTCTGTTCCCAGACTCTCTATGTCTGCTCCTCTTAGCGGCAGTGATTCTCAGCATACCCAAAGGGAGCTGAAACATGACAACCACGGCCCTCGGAACAGGGCTCTCTTCTACCAAATCATAGGAATGACATCTATGCTGTCAAACTTGGGAAATCACACTTTAGGATAATAAAGTACCTTAGACAACAATACCAAAGGCGATATTGGAGTGTCAAATACAAAAACGCTCAAGAATAAAACAAAGCAGACACTTCCAGTTGCCCAGCCTTTCACAGCAGAGTGCAGATTAAAGCAGAAATAACAGGATGTGCCTGGCTGAGCGGCTACAACTTTACATGTTTTCTGTGCAAGGTGCAGCGTGCTGAGACTCGGCGCCCACGTGTCCTACCCTTTGTGAGGATTCTTTGGCCTTGGTGACACAGTACCTCAGGCATGTGAGATTAATTTCCTGCTGCAACTGGTTCAAAGAGATAGCATCCTCTAAAGGTTAGCAATTAATAAAAATTCTAATTCAATGTAAACATGTGACCTCAAAGGCCCAGGGGCTAGACAGGGCGATCTGTCCCAGAGGGCTGTGTGACCTTTGCTCCAAGTCCTACTGTGATACACAAAAGGTGGCACCAGGGCCCGTTAAGATAAAATAGTGTCAGGCAGCACTTGTCCTGAGGAAGAACAGCAACCATCCGGATTCCGATGGTAGACTGGGTTATGAGGTTACGTCCCAAGGTTAAGGAACCCAGGATTGCGTTGTGACTTTAAAGTGACATTTTAGGGCCTGGGCAGTAGGGAGCTGCTTTAGCAGATAAAAGGGCTTGCTACAAAGCCTGACAACCTGAGTTCAATACCCAGAATCCACATGATGGAAAGAGAAAGCCAGCTCCCATAAGCTGTCATCTGACCTCCAAATGGGTGGATATGTACATACACATACATACACACACACACACACACACACACACACACACACACACACACCGGACTCTCAGGCTGAATTGAAAGAAAGTGAGGGGGAGAGACAGGGTTCTGTGCTCTTGCCCATCCAGCCATGAGACCGACAGCACCCTCTAACTGTGAGTCATATAACCCTTCTTCATTCAAGCTGCTCTGTGTCGGGAATTTTGTCAGAGCCACTGGAAAAGTAAGCAGAGGTTGAATTCCCATTGCAACGATTACAACTGTGCAACTTTAAAGAGCTGTTTAACTTGGTCGTGCCTCAGTCTCTCCATACCCATAGTGAGGATTAACGCTGAAACCCTCCCACATACATACACCTGCATCATCTCACAAATAAACGAATGTGTGTCTGCATACAAAACATGCATATGCCAGGTACTTGGTACTTTATCCATATCCTCAGCATCTACCACATCACTTTGTGCTTGTGACTTCCAACTGCCAATCACTATGCCAAGTCTCTGCCTTCACCCCAGAATTCCAGAACTTGCCAGCATGCAGCAAACTAGAGTTACCAGCTGCTTAGCACCCTGAGAACAAGCTGGTGAGAAGCATGTGAGCATCAGCATGTATTCCTTGCCTCTCACTCAGGCAAGATAATTTGGAGGTTCTAGTTTCTGTCGTTCTCCAGCACTTTCCTGCTTCAGTATAGATCATGAAAATTTGCTCAGAGATTAACACAATGGCCCTCCTTGCTTTGGTGTAAGTGTGTTTCATTCCCTGGTTACTCTTTCCTGAATTCATAAATATGCATTTTGTGTAGGAATATTTATCTGCCTTCATATCAGCTTCAGCTGCATGTGTGTGGCAGGGTACCTCTGAGAGGTCCCCTTGTGACTGAGCCTAGGCCCATAGGAATTAGATTTAAATATATATCAAGCTAATGTATTGAAATTCATGGCATTTATTATAAGCAAAGTGGTGATACTGATTTTAACGTACAAAACAAACTCACTTTTTGTTAACAGAATCTTCTTTTTGCTTTAGAATGGGATTATATGTTAGCAACTGATACACAATAGTGTCAACCCCACATCAACCCTATACTTTCTTCCATTGTCATTTGGCAGCCAGTTGTCCTAGGTAGCTTTAACTGTCAACTGGACACCGTCTGGACTCATCTGACGCAAGCTTCCATTGAGGAATTGCTCAGATCATACTGACCTGTGGGCACGGCTAAGAGAATTGTCTTGATTGCTCCTTGATGTGGGAGAGCTCAGCCCATTGTGGGTGGCACCATTCCTAGGCAGGTGACCTTGGGCTTTATAAGAAAGGTAGCCAAGCAGGATATAAAGAACAAGCCAGGCAGGAGTGCTCCTCCATGGGCTCTGCTTCAAGTTGCTCCCCTGAATGCCTGAAGGGATGGACTGTGAGCAGAATGTGTAGGTGGAATGAAAGGTGGAGCTGATCAGAGGGTTCAACCATGGCAACCACGGAGAAACTGACGTGCTCTTCTCTCCAGGTACCCACCATGATGTGACGCAACTCAAAAAATGAAGACACAGGCTAGATACGGCATAAGTCATATTAGTCTCAGCTACTGACATGTAGACCAGGCTGATAACATTCTAACCAAAGGAACAACAGGAGTCCTAACCACAAAGAGGGACAGAGATACAGATTGTGCTTCAAAAAAGGGCCTTATATCCCCTTTCTTCCTGATAGAAATAAAAAAGGAAATAAATAATCTAATGGACACCTGAAGTCACCTTGGAAGCATGCAAGAAACCAGCACGACGATACAACAGCAAAATGGGATGCTGTTTTCCTGTGAAAGCATCTCCCTGGCTCCATTTCTACTTGGGTCTATCACTGGCTGGACTTACCCTGTGAGGAAAACAAATGCCCTTGTTGGCGATAAGCCATGTTACTTTCAGTCAATCACAAGATAAGCAACTCTGTGTCTTTTCCTGGCAGAACTGGATACACACAGGCAAGAAGGGACAGACCTAGATTCTTGTCTCTCACCAGTTACAAAAGTCAGCTCAAAAAGGGAAGACTTAAATGTGGGGCTTGAAATTATGAAACCGCGAGAAGAAAAACATGGAAAAATGCTTCAAAGACGTTAGTCTGGGCAAGGGTTTTTGGTTGTTGTTTTACAGAAGCCCAAACTTATTGGATATAAAGCAGAATAGACAGACGAGATTACATCAAACCGTAAAATGTCTGCACAGCAAAGGAATCTATCCACAGACAAGCACTGAGTGGGAGGGCATATTTATATGTCTGACAAGGTGCTGGAGTCTAGGATATATAAAGAACTCCATGAACCCAACAGAAAGCAAATGCACAAATAATCCTCCCAGTAAATAGGGGATATACAATGGGAAAAAAAGTACAACGCACAAATGCATAGAAATGCTGCAAGAAACCCATTAATTTGTATGGTAACCTAAAATTTAAAATAAATTTAAAGAGTGAGTAGTGGAAAACAGCTCTAAATAGATATTTTTGGAAAAAGGAGTTGGACAGAGATGAGAAAAATTCCTCAGGATCTAGATGTACCATATAGGGCTGAGCACTCCACAGTCATTTTTGCCAACACACTAATCAACCTTCTCAAGGCTCAGGGAATGTCTTAAAGAGGCCAGAGAGAGCAAGAGCTGGAGAATAGTTGGGGGGGAGCTGAAAAATGTGGTATTTGGGACAGGACCCTGCGTGGCATTTATGAACTCCAATCAGCTGTGGCTCTGTACAAGATCAAGCCACTCAACATGGCAGCACGGATAGGGAGGAGCTTGCATGGCCCCAGTCCTACTGAAGAGCTATTGGTAGTTGGTGGGTTCTTGAGGGAAGAGCTGTCATTTTCTCTGGGGCTTGGGTGGTCATTGGCAGGTGGCTCCTGCTCTTGTGGATGGCTTCACACATGTGTAGTATAATGCAGGCAGTATTTGTTGAACTCAGTGGGCTGCAAAGAAAAAGAGATGAGCATGGGAGGCGGGAATAGAAAGTGGGAGCCCAGGGAGAGATCAGAGGGGTGACATTGAGTAGATATGTTCAAGATATATGTGTGTGTGTGTGTGTGTGTGTATGTATGTATTAAATTGCAAAAAACATGAATAAAAATTCTACAAACTCAAGATCATTAATCATCAACTAAAATAAAATATCACCACACCCTAAAAACAATGAACATTGCCAGAAGATTAAGGGTAATGTGTGCTGTCAGGCATGTGGAGAAAAAGGTAAGCCTGCTCACACTGTGGTATTGGTGTAAATTACTTCAACGTGTGCAAAAAATAAAACAGTGATTCTAAATAAATGAATACTTAGACAGACAGACAGATATAGATAATAGATATAGATAGATGACAGATAGATAGATAGATAGATAGATAGATAGATAGATAGAAAGATAGATGATAGATAGATAGATAGATAGATAGATAGATAGATAGATAGATGATAGATAGATAGATAGATAGATAGATGACAGATAGATAGATAGATAGATAGATGATGATAGATAGATAGATAGATGATAGATAGATAGATAGATAGATAGATGATAGATAGATAGATGATAGATGACAGATGATAGATAGATAGATAGATAGATAGATAGATGATAGATAGATAGATGATAGATGACAGATGATAGATAGATAGATAGATAGATAGATAGATAGATAGATAGATAGATATTAAACTACCATCTTGTTCCAGTAATTCTTCATTCTTCTTGGGTACATATACAATAGAAAAATGTAGCAATGTCAAAGGGACAGCAACATTCCTATGTTCACTGCAGTATTCACAATAGCCAGAACATAGAAACCACACCGTATCCATCCAAGGGTGAATACAGGAGAAGGGGGCATCATACACACAGTGGAATATATCACCACAAATGGATGAATGTCCACTGTGCACACCAGCATGGCCACACCTGTTCTCCCCAGCTCCCACTGAATACTGCCAGCATCCTATCTACTATAGGCAGCAGGAACTGACCAGCCAAGCTGGGGGTCATGTTTCCTCCTAATCCTAATCTCAGGCTGGCAAGATTGCTTTGCATCTAAACCTAACAACCTGAGTTCAAGGCCCAGAACTTATGGAGGGAGGTGGAGGAAGGAGAGGAATGGCTCACAAGAGCTGTCCTCTGACCTCTTTGTGTGTACTGTGAGATGCATGCATGTGCACTTACATACACTTACTACATATACCAATAATAATAGTAATAATAATAATAAATAATGATAATAATAATAAAAGCTCAACCCAACCTTTCTAAGAGTGAGTCAATATAATCAAAGTTCTAAGACACCCCTGTCCATATAGTAAGGTCAAGTCTGGAAAGTAAAACACTAAGTTAATTAATATAGAGATAAGTAGATAAATAAAATGGCCTTCTCAGATTCCTGGAATTGCCTAGGAAGAAAGCCCCTTCAGGTAGCAGTTGAGTGATCTGCTTAGAGCACCAGCTTGGCTTTGAACTCCTATTTCCTACGGTGCACAAGATTTTTTCTACTTCCTGCACCAGCTTCGTCATTAAAACTAAAGTACCTATAATCTAGAGAAGTGGGGCATTTGTTGCACACTGACCAAGGGTCAGATGACATCCTGAAATTGCACATTAGTCCAAAACTGACACGGATCCCTGCTCTTTGAGCACTAACTCTGCAGTTGGAAGTTTTAACTCTGTCTTGTTCAGATTACCTGCAAACTTTGCTATCTCTCCATTCTCTCCCTTCCCACTGGACAGAAACCTGAGTAATGATACGGTTTCATCGTAAGGTCCTCTTTTCTCCGTTTTCCAGAAGGCCAAGTGTGCCAGGTAGATTTGTGGGTGTAGGAAATGATCACCGTCGCTCCCGACACATCCTCCCTCTGCAGCGAGTTATGCGGTTCTGCTTTTTGTTTCCAAGTAAAAATAGGTTTATTCTGTGCTGAAAAGCCAGACACAGACATGAACCATGTATCAAATGGTGCACATTGATCACTGAGCTGTCTGCAGACTTTGGCTAAAGACAAAGACAGTCTCCGTAGTACAGGATTCCTCATCTACTAAATTGTAGTAAAGATATTGGATGTCTGGGAGAGGAGACTAGGAGGAATATTATACATGGGAGAAGAATTATGTGTGTCAGAATAAAAGGAAAATCACACTGAAAGCCCATTAACAGAAAGGTTTGAAATGCTGCTGGAGGGTCACCAGGGAAGCAGCACTGATGTATGATGCCAGCTGCAGCCTAGGAATACAGTTGCTGTTACCTTCTTCTTTAATAGCAATAGCATGTATGTACGTGTGCATGTGTGTGTGCATGTGAGTGTGAATGCATGTGCGTGTGTGTGTGAGTGTGTGTGTATGCAGGTGCCTGGGATGGCCAGAAAAGGCTGGAATCACAGTGGTGGTCAGCTGCCCAGTATGGGTACTGGGAAACAAACTCTGGTCCTCTGCAAGAACAGCAAGTACTCTAAACATGTTTCTAGCTCTTCAATTACTCTTAATTCTTGATTTTTATCCACTTCATAAAAAGAGTTTAAGGAAGATTTTTAAGAGCTAGATAAGATAAAAATACAAATAAATTCAAAGGCTCCCATCAGAATAATGTAAGAATAAAAACATACAGCTGGGCAGAGGTGGTGCATGCCTTTAATCCCAGCACTTGGGAGGCAGAGGTAGGCAGATCTCTGTGAGTTCGAGGCCAGCCTGGACTAGAGAGTGAGTTCCAAGAGAGGCAGAACTGTTACACAGAGAAACCTTGTCTCGAAAAACCAAAAAATAAAATAAAATAAAAACATACATGGCATAGTTGGTTGTGACATTAGAGAGGGATCTTCACAGTCCACGTGTTTTCTGTGGAAGATAGGTACGTGAGGTCCTTCTGTACATATGTTGCTTTTATTGGTTAATGAATAAAAAAGATGCTTTGGCCTGTGATGGGGCAGATTAGAGCAAAATGGCAATTCCAAGCAGACAGAGGTGGAAAGAAGGTAGAATCAGGGAGAAAAAAGCAAAATGTTATCTAGAACCTTGCCTGTAGGCCACAAACCTCATGCTAAAATATAAAATAATAGAAATGGGTTAATTTAAAATGTAAGAGCTAGCTAGAAATATGTATAAACTAATAGGCCAGGCAGTGTTTTAATTAATACAATTTCTGTGTGCTTATTTTGGGTTTCGGCAGTTGGGAAACAAACAAGCAGCCTCCCTTAACAGACTGGCACACCAATGTGTGCCAGCTAAAACCACATAAAACCTGAGAGAGCTTATAAAAAAATTCTAGACACAACAAAGCACAAAGTTTAGGTACATTTTTTTTTCAGGTGGGCTCTGTTCACTGGCAGTGAGCAGGGGTACTGCAGCTCATTTAAGAGAGTTCTCCAAAACAACAACAACAAAAACAAACAAACCCATGTGACTTCTTTAGGAAATAGCAACTTCATGGTTTGTGATCGCTGTATGTACAGCTCTGGCTCCTTCATGGAGCCAAGCATTTAAATGGACTCTGTGAGCAACATTTTACAAATTGCTTAATGGTGACACAGATCCTCTCCAACCCTGGATCTGGGGCAGAGAGAATGGCTCCCAGAGGCAGCAAACATGCCTACAACAGGTACTGGTCAGGGCAAGCAGGCAGGACCTCAGAGTCGGTTCTAGTCATACCCAGTTAGCATTTAAAAGAAAAAAAGCACTTTTGGTAAAAAAAAATAATTATAGTAGGCACGCAATAAAGACAAATCCAGATGGAAAAGACCTCTAAATGGGTCACAGTGTTGGATAAATGTATGTAGGCTTGAGAGAGAAAGGAAAAGAGTATAGACATTTATAATAAAAAAGAGTATAGACAGTCATAGATTAAAGAAATAAAAATAATAAAATAAATATTAAACTTGTAGAAAAAGCAATAAAGTAAGAAAAATAAGCCACGTAAAGATGGAATATGCACAGTCTGGATTATGTACATTATTGTGTTTTCTTTGAATATTTTGACTGTGAATGAACTAAGTACAGAGAGGTATTTCATTGTATGGTCTGCTAAGATAAACCTATATCTATCTAGATAGATAGATAGATAGATAGATAGATAGATAGATAGATAGATAGATAGAGATATATAGATATTTTTTAAAGGTGTCTTGACTTCAAAATTTGGGTCTAGAGATATGTTGCTTTGGAAAAGAGGTTCTGTTTTGGTTTCCACAGAGGATGAGAACCTATGGATTCTTTCCAGACTAATTTGATGGACTAAGACCCCTGAAAGCTCTTCATGAACCTCCAAAATTACTTTACCCAACAAAAGCAGGAAGCAGTTTAGAAAGAAATATGCCAAAATTCTCAAATACTGTTTATAAATGCTTGTTTACATTTAAAGGGGAATATGCTACTGAGATTTTCATTGGTGTGGATCTTGGTCTATTAATACAAATTTAAGGTCAATTTTGTTATATGTATATTTCTACTCTTGATTAAGGTATTGTGTTTTTGCTGCTCATTTAAAAATGTAATGTATAATTAAAAATATAGGTTAATAAATAATCACCTATAATAGCCAAGCTTGTAGTCATTGGTTAAGTTCTCTAGATATATAGAGATATATTTCAGTTAGATAGATAATCTTCAACAGTTTCAAAGACCTACAGAATATGGCATTTAAAATGTTTTTTAAAAACTTAGGACTTTTAATGACAGTGAGACTTATCTGATCCTGGCAGCACCAATCTACTTCAAGAGGATGATGGGCACCAAAGAGGCTCCTTATAGAGTTTGTTGGCCATTTGGGCAATAGACTGTTGCCTGGACTGCTTGATATTATGCTGTGTAAGCTGGACATATAGGACCCACAGAGAATTGACTGCTGAACTTGACTAATGGTGAGACAGTCCTTCAGGGTTCCTGCTTCATAAATGTGTCTGCCAGACATTCTGCAGGACACAGAAGAAAGTGACAGACAAACAGCCAATATAGGCAAGATTCTCTTTAAAATTTCCTGCTTCATGGAAAAGTCTGCTGGATACTATGGGCCTATAGGCTGAAAATGGGTGCCCCAATGTTATAAACTTTGGGTGACTGTCCAGGCAGCAAAATGTCTCTGTCAATTCTAGAGTTTTGGAAGTTGCTTACAATGCACTTCCTGTTTACTTAGGTAATATTATATCCTTATGGAGTCTTTGATTGAGTTGAAATATAGAGTTATAATTTTAGCTTCCCTTAATTATGATAAAAGAAAAAATAGACATAGATATTGTAACTGTAATTTTTGCTTGGTATCTGTTTTGTTATATGTAATTTTACTATGTTAAAGTTAAAACCCTCCTTTTCATTTAGAAAGAAAAGAGAAAATGGTGTGGGAAGTCCTTCTGTATATGTGTTGCACAATTCTACTTCTAAAATAGTTAAGTGGAGTTCTTTAGTCTTTTTAATTTCCTCTTTTGTCTGGGTTGCTGTAAAAGGAAATGGGTTTCAGTTTCGTAGCACAGGACCCAAGCTTCAGAGTAGAAAGTCAAGGGGGATCAAATGGGAGTCAGGTGAAAACAGAGACCGCTCCACACAGCAGACAAGATGGAAATAATTCTTGAATTTAGTACTTAAATTATTCACTGTAATGTAAAAATAAATGGGCTTCCGTGAGGCATTTTCATATACACATATTATTGCCATATTGTGTTCTTAGATACTACTTCTGCATCTTTTTTTCATGTTCCTCCTGTCCCTCTCCCTTCTCCCCTTTCTTCCTTTCAAACAGTACAGTACCTTCTTGAATTTCCATGACACACACGCTATTATCTTCTCTTGTTCTCCTTTCTTTCTTCCCTCCTGTTAGGCCTATTCCTCTCCTCTCAGAGATCACTTTCTACTTTCCTACACCCCCCCACACACATACACACTCACACGTATATACACACACACGCATACACACACACAAATACAGATACTCATACACAAACATACATTTAAATCTAGATTCTGCTTAAGAGAGAAAACCTATGATTTTTTTTTTAAGTTTTAGTTAAGTGGAGTTTTTAGACATTCTTTTAATATAAGAAGAGGATGGTGACTTTCAGAATCAAGCAGTAACAAAGAGTAAAATAAAATTATTCCATCAGCAATTGGTGGCTGCTAGGGAAGAGTCATTTTTTTCAGGGATGTGGATCCATGCTTCAGTAGATGATCACATATATGTACCTACAGGCAGTAGTAACTGGACTCAGTGGTTATGAAATATATGTAAATAATAAGGGCACATGATATTAGGAAGGAAAGTATGGAGTTGATAGAAGAGGAAATGGAGGGGAGCAATGGGGATTGGATTTGATCAAAATACGTTATACGCATGTATAAATATTAAGTAAAATGTTCAAAGAAGCAAACATTTTCATAACTTTAGAGATGCCTGCTAACGTGGCAGTTACCAACACAGAAGGACTTCACGGTAAATTAATAAAGATATATAATGAAGTTGAACAATGAGCCCCTCTGCTGGGTTGGTCATGCTGTGAGTGTAAGCAGCTGTGGCAGACACACAGGTGCAACATCCCTTCACAGACTCTATGGGGCAATACGACTTTAGAAAATGAGCTTTCTTTGGTCAAGTTGATGGCAGCATTTAGTAGCCTGCATGGAAGCAGATTGACTCCAATGAAAACGAATCTTGCAATAAAATGATGAAGACACAGTTAATTTACAAAACTGTGATCTCTATATGACTAAAATCCTTCACAGTAGCACAGTTTTAGAGAACGCTATGCCATGCTTCTCATTAAGCGAAACATAATGATAATACCATTGCCTGAGAAGTAATGGTGTATTTCCTATGACTGGCATACCAGACTTTCATAGACTTGCTAAAGTAGGCAAAATTCAGGCCATTGTTGTGCAGATGTGAGCTGAACAACTCCTCAGGCTCCACCCCTGGCCTGCTGTATTAACTCTGCCCCATGGAGGCCTGTGGGGGATTCACAGGCACATTGGAACTGGAATGACACAGAGCTTCTCCGAAGTAGACAGCGCAGAGGGAGCCTCTGAAGTTGGCCGATTTGATTGCTCCATATGCTCCTCAGATCTTGGTGGTGACCCACACATCAGCGATTTTCCAAGCCTTTCTTGCTCATCTGTCTTCCACTAATGAGGAATTTAAAAGCCAGATACTTTCTTTCTCTGCCGTTCTTGCAGCTAACAGTCACAGAAATCAGTTGCATGCTAGGAGGCATAATGTGACATCTGGAAGGTGGCTTCTGTGTGAGATTTTCATCCCTGATTAGAGTACAGAGAGAAGAAAGTATCCCCCTTTGTGGCACTGCACTGGCTCAGTCAAGCCCGAAAGCAGCAGTTTAGTTCCTGAGACACATAGAGTGGAAAGAGAGAACCGGCTTCTAGGAGTTGTCCTCTGACCCCCACATGCATTAGCTACCTCCCTAGTACATTATAAGTGTAATAGATTTTTAATAAAGAAGGATAAATATGTAAAATCCTCAAAGAAGAAGTGTTTGTTTACCAAAGATACCCTGAGTTATGACCACCACTTTAGGTCTATCAAGCCTGTGGAGAATATGGGTCTTGGGTTTGGGTCACATCACTGGGACAAGGCAGTGACCAAGCTGCCCATCTTTGACTTCTGACCTGTGGTATACTTAAAAGCCCTTTGGTCTAGGTCAGAGTTCTAGTACCTGCAGTTGATATCATTCCTAGACCACTGGGCGGAGCACAGCACTCAGGAGGAGCACAGCATTGGAGGAGGAGAGACAGGAGACAGGCTAAGGCAGATAGAGGAAGTTCACAAACAGGAATTCTAACCTTAGTAAGCGCTCAGAATGCTTAGTAACCCTGCAGGTGACATGAGGGTGACTGCAGTGTGAGGGGCATGGGCGTGTTCTCTCTCATGACGAAATGAACTTGACAGCTGACAAGCCTGTAATTCACTTGGGAGTTTGCAGAGACAGAACGTGAACCACACATGGGCCTGAGTCCTCAACTTGAGGGTCTACATCCCTCAGTCAGTGACTGGAAGTGAAATCTTGGGCACCTCTTTGCTAACCAGGGTACTTTTAACTCTTGCTACGGCTAACACTTTCCCACACCTCCTGAACCCCACTAAACCTCTCTGACACTTAAGGGACAGAGAATAACAGGATATAAAGAAAGAGCTTACATTTTCCTAAACTTATTATAAAGGTTTAATCACAGGAAGCTTCCTCACATTCACTGTTATTTGACCTGAATCAATGATATCTCTTCTCCTCAGTACAAAGAATGGAAACCACACTATCTATTTTTGGACTGGAACTGAACTGTTCTGTGACATTTCCATCATGCCTGGTCAATGGGAAGCAGCTGCAGTGCTGCTTCTGTGGGGAAGGCAGTAGGATTCAAAGCATGGGCTAGCAAAGGCTCTAAGGATTAGGCTTTAAATCTTCCAATCATGTAAGAATATTCACTGCATAATGAAAAAAGACATTTCGAGACTTGTGGATAAAATTCTTCATAAATCTAAGGATGTATTTATATTTTCACCGTGAGTATACGACTGTAAATGGTCCTTCAAGCACTGTGAATGTCCCCAGTAATTATGCTAATCAGTCCTGTGCATGCTATAAAACTAAAAGGCTGTGTTTAGGGTTACTGGATGCCCACTCATCCATATGTGTTCCTTTTGCGGTTTGTTTACTTTGGGGGAGTAGTTCTGACCTTTTATTCCTTTTGGGGTAAGCTCACTTGTCCTCCATTCTTCTCTAAAGGTGATGGCCATCAACTATTTACACACATCATTCAAAGACTGATACCCAATACCACCACACACATGATGTGAATTCACTCATACACAGAAAAGAATTGTCCGGCATGTTGGTGATAGGTGGACTCTGATTTCACAGTCTGGGGTGAAGCCTAAGACTTTTCATGGTTTTGTGTTTTCCCAAAGTGAGCGTGTGGGTGTTTGAGTGTCTTTGTGGGTGTTTGAGTGAGTGTGTGCGAGTATGTGTATGTGTATGTGTGTGAGTGTGTGTGTGTGTTTGAGAGAGTACGTGTGAGTATGTGTGTGTGTATGTGTTCACCCATGTGATATTTCAGGAAGCCAGAGTTTCACGTCAACAATCATCCTCAGTTGTTTCCCCATTTCTTATTGAGGTCAGGTCTCTCAATAAAACACATCAACATGGTTAGCCCCACTAGCTAGCTTTCCCTGGCCTCCCAGGCTGGGATTACAGAGAAGCCACCATTCCCACTGGCTTTTATGTGAGGTTCTAGAAATCTGAACACCAGTCCTCATGCTTGCAAAGCAAGCCCCTTTACCATGGAGCCAGCTCCTCGTCTGTAACATTCCCCATTTCTCCCCCATTCTCAGGTGATTCTAAAGCTGATGGGCAACATGCCAGACTTTGAGACCCTCAGTTACATCACCCACCTTGTCCATGAGGAAGAATAAGTTTCTGCCATGTTCAAGGTTTGTTCAAAACTGTGAATAACAAAGTTGAAACTCTAACCAATGAAGTTTGAGATATCTAATCCACTTCCTATTTCCTAGTCATGTTTTGTCTCCCACCCCCATCCATTCAGGATTAGTCTTTGCTTCCAATCAGCACATACTTTATAGTCTTTTGACTTGTTCGTACTGTTAACAAGTCAATGAAAATGATAAACCTATACATTAATTCTGCAGGATACAAAGGGAGGATCAAGAGGGATTTACTTACATAAGAGAACACAGTGTAATTTGGATTTTGGACAATAGAATGATATACAGAGAGAAATATCGGCTTAAATATTCTACGCACTATTAATATGCCAGCTCCATACAAAGGTGTTCATGTGTTTGGAGATGGTGGAGGCTGGGTGGAGAAGGCTTCTGATGCTAATTTGAAGACGTCTCTCTTAGTAGAGGACAAAACCTTAGGGCTTCAATTCATCTTCCTTTTCTTGTCTTCATCTCTTTCCTCTCTACTCCTTATTCCTTGCTTCCTTCCCTGCCATTGAATGCATACCTACAAAACCATTGTATAGAATCTGATTTCATTGTTTTGCTTCAACTAACTAAAACAAGCTTTAACTCTCTATGAGAATCTGAGAGCACTACAATGACATGATGCTTGGAGAGAGATGCTGGTGAGCTTGTGGCAAGATATTTAAGTCAGCATCCTGAAGTTATTTGAAATAAGCATATGGGGGAACCTCTGTTTGAGACCATTATCATTCAGTGATTGTGGGTTATGTTGGAGCTAACATCGACAACCCTCATTCTACTTATGGGAGGGTATTTCTATTTAATTCCCTGTCGTCTCTTCAAATCCCTCAACTCTCACACAAAAGACCCACAAACAAAAGTCAGATGAGAGAGATTCAAAGAGCACTTTCCCACGTTTTAAGATCCTCAGAAGGTTATTTTGGAAAATCATGTCACCAAATTAGTCAAGTAGCATGATACCTCTGTCTTTAATGGAGCATCGGAAATGGTTTGTTGCTTTTTTTGTTTATAAATTAATGACTACACCCAAAAGGAGTAGGGAGAGACATTGAGTATAGGCATCTTGCCCAAGAAGAAAAAACAGTTTCAGTATACGAGGGTATGGTAACAACCTACCTTTTCATGGAATATCCCATAGCAGGGAAACTGAACACAAGACAGCCAGTTTGGACCAGCCCTCATTACACACTTTCCAATACTGTTCAAGTGGTAAGGTAGAGAATGCTTGAGAAAGATTAACTGCCAGGAACCTTCCAAGCATTACCTGTTCTTAAATGAGTCCTGTGGCTCATTCAAGCATGACATTTAAGGCTGTGTGTGCGCGCGTGTGCACGCGCGCGCACGTGCATGAGTGCATATGTGTGTGCATCTATGCATGCATGCATACATGTGTATGTATATGTGTGTGTGTGCATGTGTGTGTGTGTGTTTGTGTGTGTGTGTGTGCTGCACAGGTACACATGTATCTGCATGCCTGTGGGGACCAGAGCACAATCTTGGCTATCATTCATCAAATACCAACTACCTTGACTTAACTTTTTTTCAAACAGTGTCTTCCTGGCCTAAAGCTTGCCACCTAGGCTGTGGGGCTGGCCAGTGAGGTCCAGGGAGCCAAGTGTGTCCACCTCCCAGTTCTGAGGCTATAAATACACACTACCACACCCCATTTTAATTTGGATTGTGGGGAGGGAGTGCGACTCAGTTCCTCACACTTGGAAACAAGAAGTTTGCTAATCTAGTTATTCCCCCAGCTCCCTTGAGGAGCTTTTGAATGGGGTTTCCTGTGACCTCATTTCCTGTCTCAAGTAACCATCACAGTATTGGAATATACCCAATACTAGATTTACTGAAAACAAGATCCCAAATGTCTCCCATGTTTTGCTTTCAAAGTCCCAAGTGTTCTTCTAGAAGTCTAAACTACCCCCACCACAGATTCAGCTGTAAAGGCAGCAGGGTCCATCTCTCCACTCAGAGACCCCAGTGCCTCCCAACTAGAATTTGATTAGAGAGAGTTTGTCTCTGTTTACCATTTCCGAGTAAGAGATTTTGGAATTTGTTTTCGGCAAAGCTGTCTTTGCAGCCATCAAATGAAGTATGATTACGGCATTTGTTTCCGTGGCTTTTCTATTTCCCAGGGCTCATGTGAGGACAGCCACCTCTTTGAAAAAATGAGCAAGGTAACACTATCATTTACAGTGGGGTCTGGGCACTACTGGTGAGCACTATGGTCCTGTCTCCCC
This sequence comes from Arvicola amphibius, assembly GCF_903992535.2. NCBI lineage: Eukaryota > Metazoa > Chordata > Mammalia > Rodentia > Cricetidae > Arvicola > Arvicola amphibius. The sequence continues at coordinate 182,931,119 of NC_052049.1, forward strand.
CTTGGCTCAACGACCACATCCCATTTGGATTTCATCAACTCCAAGTGAATCCTGTTGCCAGGAATTTCTACTTTTTGTTGAAAAAAAAAAATAAACCTATAGAAGCATTTTTTTAAGCAGGAAAATTTGGAACAAAAATTAAAGGATGTCTTGAAGACTAAGGATTCATTGACCCACTGTATTTTCTTCATATTAAAGCTATGTGTAATCCACTCATGCTTATGTTTAATTATAAATAAATGTCTTCCCTTCCCAGCAACACTACTCTGTGGCTATTAAAATTATCTATATTCTCAACACTTGACATACGAATTAGCTCACAGAGCTAATTCACATTCATCAACTCTATATGATGACTTCATGATCAATGCATCCCCAGAGAAAGGGTTATTTTGGAAAATAGGGTTTTATAGAGGTAATCAAGTTACAACAAGGTCATTAACTTCCATTCTAAGCTAAGATGATGACACACTACATGATAAGAAAGGAGGAACTATGCACACATACAGGCAGGAAAGAAAGGGTGGCATGAAGGGACATGGCATGGGGTATGAGTCCTTTAAGTCAGCAAGGCTCTGAGAAACATGGAGAGGCCTGGAAGGCATGCTGATCAGTGACTTAAGAGGGAGCAGGCTTGGCCAACCCTTTGGTGTCTAACTTCTAGAACTATGACAATAGATTTCTGCAGTGCAGTCACCTAGGTTGTGACACTTTGTCCCTAGAAATAGCAACTAGCGTAGTTCCTCTAACCTTAGTGGAGTCAACACTCAGCTTTCCCTAAGGCCCATAAAGCCGTCCATGGCCCAGAGGAAACACGTGAGCTCTGACATGTTTGTAGCCGAGACCAAACCACGATGGGAAGATTTAGGAAGACAGAGGAGGGGCAAGAGGAAGAAACTGAGGGGAAGGAAGAGAAGAAAGCAATGAGGAAAGAGACTTGCAGAGGTAAATGGGAGGAAAGGAAGGCAAGGAACAAGAGATGGAGAGGGAGAGGAAGAGAAGGAAGGAGAGGAGGTGGGGGCTGGAAATAAACCAGTTGTCAAGGCTCAGGCAGGGAAAGGAATGTTCCCAGCAAGGGAAGATGGAAGCAGGGAAGACGGAATGAGCAATTGTGGGGGTTTGGGCTAGTAGGGCTGTGCACCCAAAAGGAGTACAGCTAGCCATAAGCTCAAAACATCTTCCATGCTCAAGCAAAAAAAAAAAAAACAAAAAAAAAGAAAGAAAGAAAAATAAACAAAAAAATAGAAACCAAACTAGAACAATACCATGGGGGTTCAGTGAGGAAAGGCACCTGCCACCAAGCTGGAGCTTAATCCTCAGAAGTCCCCTGCTGGAAGGAGAGAATGAACTGACTCCCACAGGTGTGACATGGCACCCGCAGCCCACATTCATACAGGTACACACTCACAAAAAAGAAAAGTTAAGTTCTGTTTTGTCCTGGAGGTTAGGAAATACACATGTACTTTGGTCCCGGCTTGGTTCATCCTGTGAGTGATTATCTTTGCAGATGGCATTTAACTCACAGATGGAGTCTAGAGACACAGTCTGGGCCCCTGAGCAACAGGTTAGATGAGGAAAGCATCACCCAAAACTACGATCTCTTCTGAAACTGCAAATGTCCCATTAAAAGTAGAAAGGCAGATTGAATTTTAAAACAACAGAAACCATCTCAATGTTCTAACCCAGATGGCATGGTCCCAGCACGAAAACACAACGACTGTGAACCAACAAGACAACCTGTTTCTTACAGAAGTTGCTGATTCCATAGTGAGGGCCCCAGTCAAAATGACCTAGATAAAACTCTAATGTTTAGCTCAAGAAAGATCAGGATATATACCAAGAGAACACATAGCTAGATGAAGAAAGGAGGTATGTACAGTATATTAAAAGAAAGTTACTAAGTAAATAAAATATAAAAGAAAAGCTGTATGAGGGTGAAAATGAACAGTATCATAATAAGATCAAATAAAAAGTACACTGGGAAGCCTTATAAATACAGTGCATCATGTTGAAGTCAGAATTTCAGGGCCTGAGGACAAGGCAGAGGAATTGCCTCAGTCTAGGTCAATGATAAGTTTTAAAAGCCTATGAAGGGATATGCCAGAACTTTGAGACATCATGTAAAGGTTAAAATTTATGAATTATGGGCATAGGAGAAGTAGCATAATTTTCCACCAAATAGGTAATGTCTTACTTGGCTTTCTATTGCTGTGATAAACACCTTAACCAAAAGCAACTTGAGAAGAAAGGGGTTTATTTCAGCTTACAATGTATAGTCAGTCATGAAGGGAAGTCAGTGCAGGAACTCAAGGCAGGAACCTGGAGGCAGGAACTGAAGCAGAGGATATGGAGGAGTGCTGCTGTCTGGCTTGCTCCCCATGACTTGCTCACCTTGAGTTCTTAAATAATCCAGGACCACCTGCCCAGGTATGGTAATTTCCTTAAATCAAAAAAACAACTGAGGCCGGGTGGTGGTGGCATACGCCTTTAATCCCAGCACTCAGGAGGAAGAGGCAGGCGGAACTCTGTGAGTTCGAGACCAGCCTGGTCTACAAGAGCTAGCTCCAGGACAGGCTCTAAAACTGCAGAGAAACCTTGTCTCGACAAACCAAAAAAAAAAAAAAAAAAAAAAAAAAAAACAACAACAACAAATGAGAAGCTTGCTCACATGAATCTCATGGGGGGAGTTTTCGCATTTGAGGTTCCCTCTTTTCCGACTACCCTAACTTAAATTGATGAGAGAAAAATGAGCACAGGAGATACGTTCAATAAAATCATAGCAGAAATCTTCCTAAATCTAAGGAAAGAGATGTCCACCCTGCTACAAAAAACTCACTGAACACCAAATACACAGCACCAGTAAAGATACTACTCAATTCATATCATAGTTAATAGACAACACACAGAAGAACAGACAGAATAGAATATGGATATAAGTCTATGTGACTATAGGCTCCTGAATTATTACAAATATGCCATACACATTTGAAGAAAGAGCAGCCTCTTCAATAAAGGATGCTGGGGCAAAAAGATACATATGTGTAGAAGAATGAAACTCAAGCCTTTATCTCTCATCTTGCACAAAACTTAATTCAAAATGGATTGGATCAAATACAACACAGTCCAATAGGAAACCATGGAATTACAGAGAATAAAGTCGATAGTAGACATGACAATATTATCATAGCTAAGGGTTTTCTGAGTAGGACGCTGGTCACTCAGGAAATAAACAAAGGACAACTGGGTTCTCACAAAATTAGAAGGGATTGTGTGGCAAAGGAGATTGACAGTTGCGCGAAGAGGCAGACGGTGGAATGGAGAAATTATTTGCCAGCTACACATATGACTAACGATTATTGTCTAGAATATATAAAATATCTAAAAAACCAAACATCAAGGAAACAACCCGAGAGGCTGGAGAAATGGTTCAGCAGTTAAGAGCATGGACTACTTTTCCAGAGAATGTAGGCTCAGTTTCTAGCACCCATATGACAGGCCGTTCACAACCCCTGTAATTACAATCTCAGGGGATTCTCCACGTTCTTCTGGTCTTTTCAGGTGACAGTCAAAACACACAAACACATAACTAAACTCTAAAAAGAAAGAAAGAAAGAAAAAGGAAAACCACCTGGCTTTTAAAATGGTCTGTAAACTGAATAGAAAGCTCTTAAAAGAATAATCACAAATAGTTAATGCATACCTTAGAAAGTGACCAGCATCTTAAATATCAGGGAAATGCAAGTTAAAACCACTCTGGGGTCTCATCTCAGCCATTCAGAATGTCTAAGAATGAGAAAACAAATAGCAACCAATGTAGGCAAAGTCTGACCCTTATTTAATGATGGTGGGAGCATAAACTGTGCAGCCACTATGAAAAATCCGTGTGGAGGTTCCTCCAAAGGTTGAAGTAGAAGTTCCAGATGAGCCAGCTAGGCCGCTCCTAAACATATAACCCGAAGGCTCCACATCATACAACAGAGAACCTGAATTTCTAATTTTAGTCTAGTTCCTTAACAGGGAGGAAATGGAACGAGTTTAGCTGTTCATCAAGTGATGAAAACATAATGAAAATGTGATGCATATTCACTGGGGAATTTTTTACTCAGCAGTAAAGAAGAAAGAAATCTAGAAGTTTGCAGGAAAATTGCTGGATCTGTAAAATATTACACTGAATAAGGTAACCCAGTCCCAGAAAGCCAGCTCCTATGCTTTCCCTGATATGTGGATCCCACCTGAACATTTTTAGAGAATTCTTTTTAACTATGAGTATCAGTAAAAGCCATAAAACTATAAAGTGGCCAGTAGGAGAGAGAGAGGGGGGGGGGCTTAAGGCGGGGAAGAGCAGAATATATCAGATATGAGATTATAGGGGAATACTAGGGGTAGGAAAGTCTAAATGGAAGAGAATGGGAGCACAGAAAAAAGGAAGAGGATGGGTAACCAAATCTATATGAAAAAGTCATATGGAAATCTGCTCATTTATAAGAAAATATAATATAAACATAGAAATCTGAAAGGAAGCCAGTTCCATGTGTAGATAATGGTACTCCCAGAGCGTACAGTTTAATACAAACTCCAGTGCCAGGTGTGAGAGGTCTCCCCGTGAGTCACTACTCAGGGAGGCTCCAGACCCTAATAACAATACATGCAAGCTGTCATAATTGCTATTGCTCTTAGTGGCTTTACCAGAACTTAATGGTAAGACTCCATTGCCAAATGCCCCACACATGTTGATCTCAGAATATTAAGAAACCAAGCAGCAGCAGGTATGGAAGCATTTTCCCTGCTGGCTTGCTTTCATATTATAAGGAACTAAGCTGGGGGCAAAAACCATTAGCCATCTGAACTAACTGTGAATCCTGTAAGGTACAACAGTGACTATCCATATAAATAAGTATTCTTCAAATATCTCAAAGAGTTATGGAATGTGTTACTTAAAATGTTTTAAGAACTTAGACTTTTCTCAGCAGTGAGACACGTCTGCTCCTGGCAACACCAATTACTTCAAGAGGAAGATGGGCACAGAAGAGTCACCCTATGGAGTTTGTTAGCCATTTGGGCAAGAAACTGCTCTTGCCTGGACTACTGGATGGCATTCTGGATAAACCAGACACGCAGGACCCACAGAGAAATGACTGCTGAACTTGACAGAGGAAGGCGAGACGGTCCTTTGGGCTCCTGCTTCATGAGAGAACTGCCATATTGCAGGACACAGAAGAAAGCAACTGATGGACTTTGCCAGTATAAGGCATAAGAAATATTGATTTCCTACTTCATGGAAAAGGCTGTCATATACTATGGGCCTGTAGGCTGAAGACGGATGCTGCCGTGTTATAGAAGAAGTTTGGGTGACTGTCCAGGCAGCAAGATGTGTCGTCTGTCAATTCTAGAGTTTTAGAAGTTGCTTACAATGCACTTCTTGTTTACTTAGGTAATATTATATTCTTCTAGAGTCTTTGAAGAGTTGAAGAAAGATAATTATAGTTTCCCTTAGTTATGATAAAGGATAAATTATATATAAAACTTTAGACTCAGGAAGATAGGATAGATAATAGAGTACTTTCCTTAATTCATCAAATGCAAATTTACTAAATATTGTAACTGTAATTCTTACTTAGTACCTATTTTGTAAGATGTAATTTTACTATGTTAAAGTTAAAACCTTCCTTTTCATTTAGACAGAAAAGGGGAGGTGGTATGGGATTCCCCTCTGTATGCCATGAATATGTTTTATTACCATTGTTTAATAAAGAAGCTGCTTTTGACCTATGACAAAGCAGAATAAATCCATGCAGGAAATCCAAACATATATATGGAGAGAGAGAGAGAAAGAGAGAGAAAGAGAGAGAGAGAGAGACAGAGACAGAGACAGAGACAGAGAGACAGAGAGACAGAGAGAGAAAGTAGGCAGAGTTAAAGGGATGCCATGTAGCTCCCAAAGCAGAAGGACCCAGAAACTATCTGGTAAGCCACAGCTTTGTATTGATACGTAGAATAATAGAAATGGTTTAATTTAAAATGTAAGCGTTAGCTGGAAATATGCCTAGTTTTGGCCCAACAGTGTTGCAGTTAATACAGTTTCTGTGTGATTATTTGGGTCTGAGCAGCCAAGAAACGAACAAGTGGCCTCCTCCTCCAGGAGTCTGCTGCTATTGTTTTGCTAAATGGCCATGTTGTCAAGATATTTCCTAAATAACATGTTTATGACCATAAGTGATGGCTGTGTCCAGCCTTCACCAGACAGGCTTCTCACCAAAGTAGGCACTGGTTAATCCAGAGGTGCCAAGCAGACCAGAGTGGTGAGAATATGCCCTTGTCCCTAAATGAGTCAGCAGTATAACAGCCTTCCAGATTTGTGGACCATCTTAAGAGGGAGAAGAGAGAGAAAGAACATGAGAGCCAAAGGATGGGCTCTCCTGAATTCTCTGCAGCTGTGTGGCTCTCTGTGTACGACCTGCACAAGGCTGGTTCCATCAACCTTGCATCATGCATGGGGAAGCAAGCAGCCATGAGCCTGTACCCCCCTGAGAGGCTATCATGCAAGCAGCCATGAGGCTTTATCTCACTGAGAGACTATCTGCAGTGAACACTGCTGGGGGAAGTGTCATTTCTCCAGTGGTGTAGATACTGGTAAGTCCCTTGCTCCAGTGAATAAAGATCCATCCACAAAAAACTCTAATGAAATGCGGTGGGTCACACAGAGAAAAGCATTAAAGTGGAAGGGTATCAGTTAGGAGAGGTGGGGGCTCAGTATGCAAAAAACTAAATTCATTACATAAATGCATGAGACTGCCAAATGGTAGCAAACTTGTTTTAATGTATTTATTAAAACATTATTAAAAATAAATACGACGCAGCATGAGAAGCTACACCCTAAAATCTTCAACTCTGTAGTCTTGGGAACATGCCAGGAAGAGGAAAACACAGGCGGCTGCCTCCTGAGACAGCGGGGCTGATTATGAATTACCTAATTTCTGTCTGATCTGCCAACTGGAAACAGAAGAATCTTTTATGATTTTGGTCAAAGTAAAAAAGAAAATAATGTATTTTTCTGAGCTTTGAACTGTATTTCTCCTCAAAGAATGCCAACTCTTTGTGATTTGTCTTGGAATGAGTCAACTGCTAGTCACTCTCAACTGGCTCTGGGTTTCATTAGACTCTGAAGCCTCCAATTTCTAAGAGAGTGTCCTATCCCTCTTAGGGATTCCCGGTTGTCATTCCATGCTTTGGCCACAATCCGTTCAGTGTTCTGGAGAAATACTTGGTTTTTGGTTCCAGGTTCCTTATCTGCTTGCCCAAGTTCAATGACCTCCCCGCTTGCGTGTGTGTGTGTGTTTGTTAAGAGGTCTCTCCTGGAGCGGGCTGTGTGGAGGTCGGCTTCCTGGGCTTCCTAGATGGATGAGCTATGGCTGGGAAAGTGCTGAGTTTCTAAATTTACATAATGAATATTCAACGGATATGCCTGGGCACCCCAGAAAAATAACCTCAGAGGCAAGGTGCATCTTCCGAAGCAGGGCTCGTAATTTCATTGCGTAAATGTGCTATTCTGTTCAGCACTTAATTAAGTGCATAGTGGGCACCATAATAAGTAGTGGATCATTTATAAAATACACAATTAAACTAAAATATCATTACAAATTAAAGCGAGACCCAAGAAACCATGGCAATACTTAAATTCTATGCTTAGAATAACTTTGCTGCTTTTGAAGACTTGAGCTAATTATCTGCCCCCACCTCCTGGCCCCGTGTGTACATTCATGTGTGCATGTGTGTGGTGGAATACCAGGTACATATGTGTCCATACATATGTGCATGTATGAAAGACAGAGAACATCTTTGGATGATCAGTCTTCATGTGTCATTCTCCTCTCTCTGTCTCTCTCTCTCTCTCTCTCTCTCTCTCTCTCTCTCTCCCTCACTCTCTCTTTCTTTCTTCTCCTGCCCTCTTCTCTGTCTCTGTCTCTGTTTCTGTCTTTCTCATTCTCTCAGTGGACAGGAACTTGTTTAGTAAGCTATGTTGACTGGCTTCGTTGAATATCCCAAGCATCTGCCAGTCTCTGCCTCTAGACTGTGGGGGATGACAAGAATGTACCACCATGCCTGACATTTTTTATGTGTTTCTTGGCATCAAGTTTGAGTCCTTGTGCCTATCAGGCAAGCAATATGAAGACTAAGGCACCTCCCTAGCTTGATGTGAGATAAATTTGGTTCTATAGCGCAAATTTAACTCATTGTCCATTGAAAAGGAGTTGAGGGGCAGGGAGTGTAACATATGATTAACTAAACAATTATGGCACAATTAATTGATAGTTGAGGAAATGGCAGCATCCATCACGGTTATTGTAATGATGGCTAACATCTGTTGACAATCTATGATGTGACCGACTTGTCAAGCAAATTCTCATTTGATCTTCACAGCTAATGTGCGGAATGGATGCTGTTACTCAACCCATTTCAGATAATGAAATCATTGATCAGAGACAAAGGTGACTTCCTTAAAGCAGCCCAAAGAGATAAATGGGGTATTAGATTCCAGCAGATTCTTCTCACAGGATAGCTGACAACAGAGGCGGAACGCTCACGTCCTAAACACGATATTCACAAAATAGGTTAAACTTTGGGTCATGTTAAACTCTTACTCTCCCATTTCACAGAATAACAGCCTTTGATTTGTTTTAATACAAATACCATCTTTAATAAAAAAAGAAACAGAGTCCAAGAATAGTCTAAGAAAAAGAAGGATGCCAAGCAGGGTTTGCATATCCCTTAGGATGTAAAAAAAAATCACTCCAGAAAACAAATATGCATTTTAATAAAAGAGAGAATATACATACTTGGTAACTGGAGGGGATAACAGATGGCAAACTGAATCCACAAAACTCTAATTCAGGTAAGACGTGCGAGATTTCGACCCTCAAATTTTTTTTCAGTTAAAAAATTCTCTCAGTTACAGAGTAAATGACAAAGATCTGATGTGCACGAAAAGGGGACAGGGATGATGCCATCACTTAATTACAGGAGCATGGGTACCAGAGAGACTACATCACTCACAGAGCATACCACTTCAGCCCAGGGAGTTCGATGGTGACACAAACAGTAAACGGAAATGCAGGCGCTAAGTTGTGTCAAATGTTAGCATGAGAGCTCTGCTGGGATGGCTTGTAATTATTACTGCTCCTCTGCTTTCTTTTCTACATTCACCCTGAGAGTTTCATTGTCAGGAAGCTGATAACATTATTAAGAATGCCTGTTGTTTAATACATTCCTTCAAGAATATCTGAGGCTAATGTGTTCCTTCTACTGTTAGTGCAGGTCTTAATCAGACGTGGACTGAATGCCAACACAGTGACATTTCCCCCTCACAACAGAAAACGGAAGCTGGGATAAGGACATCATGTCTTCTTTCGGAGCACATGAGAGCACCATTAGCCATTGGTAAAGTGGGGGCAGGGACCATCTCTCTGAGCGTTAGTACCCAACAGGATTAGGAGGGATGATAATTATTTTAAAGAATAGTTTAAATAATGTAAAAATCATTCACCACCAGACTCTCTTCTATTCTAGCAGTGTGACAGAGGCCATTTGTTGAGCATAGCATAACCACAGTGTAGTCATGTTGGGGATCACATGGAAGGGATTATTGAAGACAGTTGTCTGACTCACACGGTATCATAACTACATGGAAAATAACCAATGACTAAATGAAGCCAGGAACCCTTCAGAATTTGTTGCCACAGCGCAGGCTAGCCTGACTAACATGGAACTCATCTTTCAGAATTAACCGTTCTTGGGGTTTTTCTAGCATAGAACTCCAAGCACCCTTGACATACTCATATGTGACACATGTATGCAAATTGACATGAAATTAAAACACTAAAGAGAAGATCGCATTGCTGGTTTTTTGTTCTCTCTTTCCCTAAGGTGTCTCATTTCCATCCGTTCCTTGTCCACCTACCCTGGGAATTAATTTATATCTCTCAGAAACACGAGCACTGTACCTCTAAACGCAACTACTCACGAGAATACACCTTTGTCCTAGTATGTGATGAAGCACCATGACCAAAAGCGAGTTGAGGAGGACTGGGTTTACTTTGTTTATATTTCTCCAGCACTGCTCATCATCAAGAGAAGTCAGGACAGGAACTCAAACAAGGCAGCATCCTGGAGGCGGGAGCTGATGCAGAGACCATAGAGGGGTGCTGCTTCCTGGCTTGCTCCCCAATGGCTTGCTCAGTCTGCTTTCTTATAGAACCCAGACCACCTGCTCAGGGATGGTCTCACAATAAACTGAGCCCTCCCCCATCCATCACTGATTAAGAAAATGTCTCAGAGGCTTGCTGGTCTATAGCCTGAACTTAAGAAGGCATTTTCTATATCTACACTCCCTCTTTTAAGATGATTTTGCCTTGTGTAAGCTTACAGAAAACAAGGTGGACATCTTTCTCCTCCACCCAATGCACTAGAAGTTATAGGCTGATGTCAAAATGGATCAAATTAATGATCCTGGTGAGTAGAAGGAATTACATATCAAAGACATCAGCCAAGTTCTCCTGCTTACTGGGGCTGGAACATGCCCCTCCCCTCGTTCAATTACATCTTCACCAGCTTTCTGTTTTTGATGGTTACCTTCACTGCCTAAGCTTGGGTTCCTGAAACTGGATCTATAGACAAGGCTGGCTTTGAATTCAGTATTCTGATAGCCTCTGCTTTCCAAGTGCTGGGATTAAAGGCATGCACCGCCGCAAACCCATCTCTAAACTTTAGTTCCTCTTCACAAGCTGGAAACTTAGCTGGGTGGGATCTTGCTCTGAGCTCATCACTCCCTTTATTCCATTTCTTAATGGAACACAGTTCTTGAACACAGAACTCAGCTCTCCTCCACTTTCTGGTGATCTTTTTCTCCTCAAATATTTTCTTTGCTCAGCTTGTTCCTTTTCATCACAAATCTTTATCAGAGTTTACACTAATAACCACACAACCGAATCTACACTAGGCTGTTTTCAGATTTCCTCTGCCAATGGAATTGATCCTAAACTCTTCTCATTAGCCTCAGGCAGACTCTTTGGACAAGGACAAAAGGCAGCCACTTTCTTCACCAAAACATTACAAGACCAGGTTCTAGGCCACATACTGACATTCTTCTCTTCTTAAACTTCTTGATTCCCATAGTTCACCAAATCACATGCAGCACCACTATCTTCCATGCCCCTACTAGTATGCCATATTAAGAAGCACTTAAAGCATTCCACCACTTCCCTAACTCAAAACAAAAACATAGTCAGGCCTATCACAGCAATACCCCAGTTCCTAAGACCAACTTGTCTTAGTTAGGGTTTCAATTTTTAAGAAGGGATGCAATGACCACAGTAAATCTTATAAGGAAAATACTTAATTGAGGTTCCCTTACAGTTTCAGAGGTTCAGTCCATTATCATCATGGCAGGGAGTGTGGCAGTATGTCAACAGATGTGGTGTTAGCTACATCTTGATCAAAAGCCCATAGGAAGTCAACTATGACACTGGGAATAACTTGAGCATAGAAAATCTCAAGGTTCGCACCCACAGTGGCACACTTTCTCCAACAAAGTCATACCCACTCCAATACTACCACAACTAATAGTGCCACTTCCTATGAGATTATAAGGGCCAGTTATATTCAAACTACCACACATACCCAACAATACAGAATAAAGTATCTTTGATTGGTATTTCTTCCCTTCTTCTCCAGGTTTAAGCACTGCCATAGCTAGCTAGCACCACTCAATGGAAGAGTCCATTAATGCCAAGGTGCCAAGATCATGAGATCCACCAAGATTATTTTAATGTGTGTGTTGAATGCTAAGACAAGAGGGTTGCCATGAGTTCAAGGCCAACCTGGCTCCATAGTGAATTCCAGTCCAACTTGATGTACACAGTAACACCCTGTTTCACAAAGTAAATAAATAAATATACAAATAGATTTTAAGGATAAAATTTCTTTGAGTTATAGTTGTTTGTTCAGTCAGATCATTATCTACTCTTTTCTCCTGCAAATTTCCCTATTGCCTGTTATAAGACATGACTAGGATTATATGATAGGGAGGAAGCTGTATAGGAGAGGACTTTAAAAAAGATTAAGAATGGGTAGATTTGAAGTGATTTCGCTAACCTGAAACTGGTGGGTATCACACACTCAACGACATCACCTAACACTCGTTAATTGAAAAAATACTCATACTTTCTGTATCTTCTCCGCGCATTAAAAAGGGGGTGGGGAACATTCGTAGGAGCAAGATGCCAAAAAAAAAAAATACATGAATACCAGAAGGCCACACATAAAGAAGTAGAAAGGAAATTACATTTGAAGATTTATAGAGAACAGAGTGGAGAACTAGACTTCTACCCAGGGGGAGATGGCAGAGTGCCTGAAATAATATCCAAGAAAGTTAAGCAGTGTGTCCGGTAAAGCAGGTGTGAGGGAGCATGGCTTCTCCAGAGAAGCAACAGTGAGGAGCAGTCTCCTTCCTCTACAATGTATGGTTTGTTGACCAGCACTTACAACCCGGCTCTAAAAGCCTACAGCCATCTACGCTGTGGCTTCCCTTTGAATCTAGACAAAATGGCACGCCTTCTGTTAAAGACCATGTCCGGGAGATAACCTGGAATCCTCAAGTGTACTTCTATACCAAATGATCCCCTACCTTTTCATCCTAGAATGAAGCAGAGGGCCTCTTTCTATACAAAGTCTTGACTGCCACTTCTGTAGCCTTCTTCAAGAGAATCAAATCCAAAAGTATGGTGCCAGACATGGCAGAGTCAAACACTAAACTGGAAGGTAGGACACGTAAGGATTTGCTTCACAACCCTTCCATATGTATGACTTCCACGACACCAGCTCTATTGCTTAAAGTCTTTCAATGTTATCTCCCATGGTTTTTCTGCAGAACCAATGCTGATGGCTAAGTAAAGACTGACTTTATTGGAGCAACGTAAAACCTGCTGAGAAGCAGCCTAACTGTAAAGAGGGTTTTACCTGGCTCATGGTTTGAAGGGACACAGTCCATCACAGAGCAGGGAGCAATGGCACTGTCTCCCTGTGCCTGCTTCCTCACATCCAGCAGACCAGAAATAGAATGTTGGAACTCAGCTGAAAGCCCCTCCCCAGGTTTAATCACTCCATATCTCCAGCCCATGAGATGATACTGTCCATATTTATGGTGGATCCTTCACCCACAGCTAATCCTCTTTGTTATGTCCTTACAAATAGACCTGAGTGTGTGCCTGCCTGACTTTGTAGGCTTTTCTTTAATCCAATCAAGTTGTCAATCAAAATTAACTATCACTCTAGGCATTGTTAATTCTTATGTAATCCTGGAAAATATTTTGCAGGCTTCTTATAAATGATGAAGAGATTACTATGATTCAATAAGCTTATTTTCTACTTTGACCTCTGAGGAATGATTTCTCTTGTATGCAATCAAAAACCTTAGGGCAAAAGCCTAACAGTGCTGGGAACTAGTCACTCATTCTTGGCTCCAGGGCTGGGATTCCCTCTCTAGCTTCTGTGTGCTTCTGCTTTAGGAGTAGCTTCTGAGACTCCACCTCTGCCTGCTCAGGCTGTGTTAGACACAGGCACAGAGAGCTGGGAGTGCCTGGTAACCAATGCCCCCATGGACCAGTGTGGGAATCACTGAATTCATTCAAGGAACAAAATTCTACAAACTGGGTGGGTAAGTAAGTTTGCTTCCCAGTGTCTAAAGGCTAGAAGTCTGAGTTTAAGGTATTAGCAGAGTTGATTTCTTTGAACTCTCCACCCCTGGCTTATAAACGGTCATCCCCTGTGTTTTCACATGGTTACCCCTTTGGGAGTGTCTGTGTGCTCTTTTCTCCTAATAAGGTCATATTGGGTTGGTCCAACCCACATGACTTCATTGTACTCTGTCTCTTTAAAGAGCCTGTCTCCAAATACAATCATGTAAGAGGTACTAAGGTTTAGAACTCCGGTACATGATTGGGGGAGGGGCAGGACACACTACATCCTATGGTAGAGGACAGAATGAGATATGACTTACCCTGAGCTCCTTTTCAAAGTTACTCTGGGGTTCAGATATGGTTTTGACCATGCTGTTACTCGAGGTTACTCTGGCACTCTGACCTGTCACTCCCCCCCAACCTCTTAGTGTTCTCTTCTGCATGCACGGGTGTTCTCATCCTAAGATAATTTGAGGAGAAAGTGGCCTAGGACAGCATCCTCGTGAAACATTCCTTTGCTCACCAAGAACATGTCTCTTGCCCTAGCAGTGGGCTATGATATCATGTAGAAACAGGGAAACAGGATGCCACAGATCTCTCCTCTATAAGAGCCACAGAATTGATGGAGGAGTGTCTATGTGTTACTTTCATTATTAATAAAGATACTGCCTTGGCCCTTTAAGAGAACAGAAAATTAGGTAGGCGGAATAGACAGAACAGAATTCTGGGAGAGTTGGGGAGACAATTCAGGCAGTCGCCATAGTGAGTCTCCATGCTTCTCCTCTCCGAGATGGACGCAGGTTAAGATCTCTCCTGGTAAGTCACACCTCGTGGTGCTACACAGATTACTAAATATGGGTTAAAGGAAGATGTGAGGATTAGCCAATAAGAGGCTGAAACTATGGACCAGGCAGTGTTTTAAAAGAATACAGTTTTCGTGTAATTATTTTGGGTAAAGCTAGCTGGGTGGCGGGACACAGCCCGCAGCGTTCCCTTCTACACAGAATGCTGAGAAAGAAATTATCAAAATCCCCTCTTGGAGAATTCTGGACTGTTTTTAATTGTAAAGCTAACAATTACTCCTCAGTTACCAATAAAATACAGTCGAATCAATAAGAACCATGAATGATCTCACAGCAATTTAGACCTTAGAACTCTGTGGTCAGACCACAGTGAAAGGGGTAGCCTAACTGTCATGGAAAGAGGTCAAAGTAGGAAGAAATTTCTCCAAAGACCAAGTCTAGAATACCCATCGTCTAACCTACAGAGTCAGTCCTGCCAACACACACTCACGGAGTCCGCTTTTGTTTGACTAAACTCAGACCTCACAAAGAGCAGACTACTTTAAACTGGGGATATCTCTTAAATAAAAGAAGAACTATTGTTTAATATTCCAGCTGCTAGAACTGGTAGTAAAAGTTGGCACTAGCAAACACACTGGTCAAAAAACCAAAAAAGATGCTGATGCTGATGCAGGGGGTGACTGATGACTTCCTCAGGGCTGATTTAGACTATTCATCAGCACAAAAATGCAGAACTCTACGTGTACTGAGGGTCCCACCGAGGAAGTACTGTACCAAAATTACTCCTCAGTTACCAATGAAATACCAGATGGTGCAAGACCACAGATCAGCAGCAGTTCTCAGCCTGTGGGTCACGGCCATTCTGCCAAACCTCCATCTCAAAAATATATACATTACAACCTATAACACTAGAAAAATTACAGTTATGAAATACAATGAAAAGAATGGTATGGTTGGGGGCCACCACAACAGGAGTAACTAAATTAAAGGGTTGCAGTGTTAGGAATGTGGAGAACCCCTACTATAGGAGAAACTGGGCAATGGTTGGGGAGAGTTGGTACATAAGGGATCTGCACTTCCCTTCAATTATTTTGAAAACTTCAAGTAGTTTAATGATTTCTCCCACAGTGGGACAACAGACTTGACAGAAGTGACTTAGCGGAGGAAGGGTTTACTGTAGCTTACAGCTCCAGGGAACACAGTCCACCCTGGCAGGAAAACCACAGCAGCAGGAGCGAGAGGCACCTGGCCCAGAGCCAGGAAGCTCATCCTCAACAGCTTTCTCCTCCGTACGCAGGCCAGGATACAAGCCTAGGCAATGGTGCCCCCCGCCATGCCAAGTATGAGTCATTTCATCTCAACGGTCCAGTCATGACAGTCCCTCACAGGCATGGCCAGAGGTTTGTCTCCTTGGTGATTCTGAGTCCTGGCAAACTGACAGCAAACACTGCACTAATGATCACAGTGAAATGGATAGGAAAATAAGATCTATTCATTTCAAAGGCATCTGCCTGCAAAATTACATACAAATATGTATAGAGGTGCTAGTCACAGTAACTCAAACAGAAACAGCCCAAACATCTGTCAACAAACCACAGCTATGCAACCATACGATGGAATGGCATGGTGATTCATGCCACAATGTGAGCTTGTGATTGTTTTCAGTGACAGAAGGCAGCTAGGACAGGTAACACTATATGATTCTGACTGCAGAGATTCCAGAATAGATGAGCCATCAGAAATAGTTTGCAGATGGGTAGATTTTGCCACCAGGAGAATGGGGATGGGGTGGGGAGAATGACTACACATGGAGAGTACCTAAGTGAGAAGGAAGTGAACAGGATTGATGGCCACACACTTCTCTAAATAAACTAAAAGTCATCTAACAGTGCATAAAAAAGTATGTTAAATTGTGAGTTAAATCACAGTTTAAAAAAGTATTAGGTCACCCTCTCCTTGACAGTTTGAAAAGGAAAAAGTATGCTTAGAAAATAATGTTGTTCAAAAATCTAAAATACTCCTGTCACAAGATCGTGTTTGCACAATCAAATTTGTTAGCCTAACAAGCAAGGGCACTGTGTTCTGTCACCTGTGGCTGCATTGTCCCTTTGTGCCACCCCACACATTTAGATAACCTAAGAGGAAATAGAGGTATCTTCTACCGACCATGAGTTGCCTCAGGAGCAGTATGTCCCGTGTGACCAACATCTGATTCTGCGGTCTGTTCTACATCATCCTCATGGTAGGGTTTGTCTGTTAAAGAGCTATTATCTGGGGCTCTGAGTCCTTTGTAGGAGAGTCTGAGCCTCTACCTCCCCTCTGCCAGGACCTGTTCACACACCTGTTAATCTATCTTTATTCTTCACTTACATGTGCTGATATGTAGGACAGTCACCAAGCGAAATCAAGGAATGGCATTCATACAAGTGAATGCCATGTAAACCATTTGCCTGTGCAGATAGAATTCTGGGAAGTTTTCAAAGGAGCTTTCAGGGCTGGGAGAGGTGAGATAGCTCAGTGGTGGATCACTTGCCCAGGGGGCAGGAAGCCCCGGATTCCAACACCAGATCTTCCCGTGTGCGTGCGTGTAAACTTGTCAGATA